>NC_062252.1:2627844-3284805 GCF_905475465.1 Pieris napi
TACATTCTTTAATGTAGGGCATTAGACACGAAGTCCAAATTACAAAAAAACACAACAAAAACAAACTTTTATATCAAATAACTGATTAAAAGTTTTATAAAATAGCTGCAAACGAATCTACGGGACAGCCATTAAAGGCAGTAACAGCAGCCGAATCACCACAGGTGCGTTGCCGGCCTTTGAATATTTTGTTTGTCACTTAGAACTATACTTTATCTAATCGCGGTAGTTCATTAATCGTATCATGGATTAATCATGGGATGTAGTTAAACTCTATGAGCTAAAATCGGGGTTTGAAGTTTTGTAATAAAGGCCGTTTTACAATAGGTGCACGATTATTGATTCAATCTATATGCGTACTTCACCTTGGTCTAGCCTCTATGTAATAATTGCCTATAAAATCCTGAAAATATATCTAGAACTTCATTTACTATGGGTTAGAAAGAGTTTTATAGACCGAGAATCTATAATAAATATTTTCTGCACTGCTATCATTCTTTATTCATGGTGTTGTTGTAATATCTAAACGACTTCAAAATAGAATTTGTGTGGATTAATTTTGGAAACCCATTATTTTTAAGTTTCCAAGTCCTTTCACTCCCGCAAGTGTATGTATGATGATCGACAAATTTCTTGGAAGCTAAGATATCGAGACAATTCTTTATTAAGCCAGTCCAACTAAGGGACCCAGATTTAGCAAAATCGAATCTAAAATGGTATGGTATGCAACCTGTTCAGACACACTGGCCCCTTCCCATCTACATGGAATCAACAACAGAGCTGGTGCGGCTTGTGATGCGGCTGAAAAAGCTAAAGCCTGCAAATACAGGGGTCTAGGCCCCAAATATGATTTTGTCCTATTCGGTGTCGAGACCCTTGGACCGTGGGGTCTTAGCACTATAAAGGCTTTTAAAGGAAATATCAAAAAGGTTAGTCGATATCACAGGACACTGAAGATCTGGCAGCTACCTCGGACAAAGAATTAGTCTAGCTATTCAAAGGGACAACGCTGCCAGTATCTTCGGAACCTTGCCTAACGGGGGAGTCCCTTTTAATTATATATATTTTATTTTTAACTAGCTGACCCGGTGAACTTCGTTCCACCTTACAGTCTAATAATATCGTGTTAACTTTAGTTAAGCTTATTTTAGGATTTTATTAAGGTTAACATTAATACAACTTTTTTTTGCAAATACAGAAATATTTTTTTGCGTGTCATTGCGAAAGAAGAATAGCAGTTTTACAAATTATGCCTCCTCTCTAGCGCCAATATTGCGATACTATTTTAACATTTTTTGTTTTGTTATCCAGTGCAAGAACAAAGTGGTAGGTTTCTTTTATATGCGTAATTTTGTCAACAGATGGCACTACATGCTGCATTCGTAAAATTAATTAATTGTTATTCGATAGCTTATCCGATATTTTATTCCTTATTCTGCTATTCAGAGCAGAGAAGAATCCACCAAAAAAGAGGTAACTAACATCGGTCCACCCGATCTTAAGTTATAAGTGGTGTAACTAACACGACTTTGTTTTATATATTTAGATATTTTTAGGTTAGTAATTGTTTTTATTGTTTTTTTTTTGTATTTATTACATAAGCATTTCAACTTATAATAAAAAAAGATACAGGGACTAAATCGAGTAGTTTCTGAGATGGAAGCGCCCTTCTGGGACATGTGTTATAGCATAATCCAGGGTTAACTATTGGTAGGAAAAATACATGGCTTCGTAATATTAGGGAGTGGACGGGTGTTGTAACTGCGGTATTTGCTGCATCTGGCACAGGACAAGACACCCGTCACGAGACTGACGGCCAACCTCCAATGGAGAGGCAACAAAATAAGGTTAAATTTTGATAGGCAAAAAAATTTGTTTTGTTTCTTTCTTGTGTTGCTGTCTTTTTATTATCAAATTGCGACGAATATAGGAACTGAAATTTCTTACTTTATAAATTGAACGATATATGAATAAAAAAACATTAGTACAGAGAATGAATTAAACTATATAATAAATAAAACTTATATCCTATAAAGTACTAACTTTAGGTAAAAGAGTGCAATTATGAAATAGGTCTTCATCATCGGACGTCGACGCGGAATACGAAATTCCACCCGTCGTCCGTCGTTAAACAATTAAGCATTTGGTAAGGCAGTTTTTGCCGCGCACCACTATTATGTGGAACTCACCCACTAAAGTGCTTCCAAACCAATTTGACTTAGGTCCAAGAACGTATCCATTCGCAAAAGGCAGGCAACGAACTCGCGAGCCTTCTGGCATTGAGAGTCCATGAGCGATATCACTTAACATCAGATGAGCCCATTTGCCACCTATTCTTAAAAAAAACGCAGCAGTGTATATTTAAAATTGGTTAAGGACTGCTTTGTGTAATTACTTATTTTATGTGTAAACTTTTGTAAGCTTTATAAAGCTGGCATTATCTTTAAACCCCTAAATAATTAAATGGATTAAAAAAGCCTAGCAGTTTCACGTTTCATTCAACCCTGAGATCGTGTGTTACAATCCCGGCTATTATTTTCTATGCGCGCAATTTACACTTTCTAAAAAACAATTAAACATTGAGATCGATAAAGACTCAAAAATCGATGAGTCTCAGCACAGAAGGCAGATAAACAAAAACATATTTTAAACATGGATTGTATTTCGAATGAATCCATTGATATTGGCGTTCTAGACACTAGGATTTTTTTTCTTATATACCCGAGTTGGAAATGCATTAGCGCATTGCCCTTAAAAGTTGCAGGGGTATGTGGGACTCGACCCACGCCAAAATCTCTGCTATTCAGAGACTGGGGAAAACGGGACTAATATTACATTATTTATCTTTGTACAACGTAAAACATTATTATTGTTTTTCTTTTTTGTATTTATAAGCTAGGTTAAATTATCATCTTGTGCTGTAATATAAATAAGTAGCATTACATTTCTACCTATTCTCTTAATAAATAATTTTTTTTTCAAGTACATTCAAATGAGACATATGGTTGTCAATTAGTGCTCTCGGAATCCATGTTTATCAATTAATTTTAAGTTGATGACTTACAATTTGTAGAAGACGTAAAACTCTTTGACATACCACTGGGTGTACTAAGCCGCACATAATAGTAATAAACCCAAAACAGTAACACGAATCTATCAAATTTATCTCCTTCAAAATAATAATTACAACAAGATACCCATAAAAATGTGTTCACTTGACTTAGGCCCGCGTGCACGGTACCAGGATCAAAAATAGATCCTGGGGTAATCTAAACAGTTAACCATTTATAAGAATAACATATTTATTTCCATCACGATAACGCAATTAAAATTATATAAATGAAGATAAAGGATGTGAATGGGCGATCTTACATATAAAAGCAGTTTCTTTCTAACAACCCAAGTATAATGTAAACTTACAAAAATATACAATACAGAACTTAAATCTACTCTAATAATGAAAATTCTAGTCTGCGGGGTCTGCAAAAACAGCTCAATGTAAAAAAACAATCATATGTATAGCCTCCAGACATGTCAGTACTTGTAAATTTGTGCACACAAAGCAGCCAATTTTATTACCGACAATTCAAAGAATCTCTACCTATATAGGTGAAAAGAATGAACCGGGGGACGCAGGTAGTTTCTGGCAGGTACCGAAATGTGTTGTCCGCACAGCTGTCGATAGCTAACCAGCTAACAATAACTAGTTATTTCCGGCGAGGTTTACGACCTAAAAGTTCTAAGTATGGCCTGTCTTAATTTTTCGAGGAAGTGACAAAGGAGGTTCTGTTACTGTTTTTAAGCATTATTGCCAAATATGTTTTAGGGGAGCGTTCAAGTATTACGTAAAGAATTTTTTTCCTCTTGTAAAAGTAAAACGTTACGATGATAATATTTTTTTCGACTTTCCAGTTGACAACACATAATAGTGACTTTTAAGTATAACGTGGGGTGGGGAGGGGGTCAAAAATTGCGTGACGTAATACTTAATCGTAAGTAACTTATGTGAGTTGAAAAGGTTTTGTCATATCAATTCAAAACATAGCTTATAAAGCCACTTTTCAATGGGTGACTTTTTGGTCACTAAATTAAACATTTCGCCCCTTACATTCCGGATCGGACTCCAGTTCGGTAGTGCAGGGGCCCATTCAGTATAGTCCTAATGGTAATAGTGTGGTGATAGTGCCGTCCTTAAAGGTGTTCGCATTGTTCATAAATTAGAGACTTTTATAATATAATCAAATCATCTTGGAAAGCACTACATCTTGCACTTTTACAACCAACGCTGTACATTATGCTCATTCAGGATGTCTTAGTTTTAGAAGCGTGGCGATTTCCTAAATAGTCGGAGTTACGCCATGAGAGTATAGCCAGACGTAGGCACTCTCTTCCACTGTTACATTGCAGTTATTTGTTACATAGCTATTAACATTTCATTATTTCGCTTATATTCTATTGTAGTACGCGAGTGATTAATATAGAGTAAAACTAAAATCCTCTATTATTTAAAGCACCCCGATGACCCAGGAACCGCACATTAAGAATTGTGAAAGATACGAAAACTAACTATAAAGAACTGTTAACAGAGTACAACTATGAATTAGGTCTTCATCATTGGACGTTGAGGCGGAATACGAAATTCCACCTGAATCACCTCGACATCCGTCGTTCCACAACTTAGCGTTTTGTAGCAGGATTTGCCGCGCACCACAACTGTATGGAACCACCCACTGAAGTATCTTTGAACCAATTGGAATTAGGCTAAAGAAAAGAGGGTATCAATTATATATAATTGAAAAGGTACATTTGTCTAGTATAAGATAATTTAGAATTTTATCTGTATTCAAATATTAATGATATACAAAATACTATTTACACAATCATTTTATAGTCTATAATCGGCTAAAGATATATCTAATTCCTTGAATTAATAGCTAGATACGTTATCAGTGATAAGATCCACAGTGCGCTTCTCTAGGCATTTCCTTTGGCGAACTGTAGTATCCCAGGAAACATCACCAATGACCAATATTTAAAAATAGAGCATCTCCTCCCTAAAAAGTCGGCAACACACCCACTAACAGCGTTGTCTATGGTCTGTAGGAGCTGTCTTTAATGGCAGTTCCATGTGTTCTGTTTAAAAAAAAATCCCTATCATATCAAAATACATTTATTTTTAATTCTATATTCCAAATAGCTATGCATTCCACACGCAGACTGAACATAACGATCTTGAAATACCAGTTTGCTCATGGTCTTATCGACTTCTATAAACTAAGGCACACTAGAAAAAATTAAAGAAAACTTTGAGTGTATTCAATTAAACCTTTGTTCATTGATTCTTGAATCACTTTAAGCTATATGCAATGCAATTAAAGAAATATCATATGACATCCACCACTGTTTATGGAAATTTCTCGAATGGCCAAACTAAAGAAGATACCTTTAGACGCACGCATCAACTTTGGAGGAGCTTAGTGGACGAAAGAATTGGAATTTGTTCGATTTTTAATTACAAATTACAACTTATGACTAAGTCAAGTAGTAGTAGAATAAATGCCCTAATCATCCTAATGAAGGTTTTCGAGATGTGATATTATTATTGAAGCCGGCTGACTTAGGGAGCGTTCAAGTATTACGTTACGTAGTTTTTTCAGATTATTGCCCCCCCCGTGTAATGCACCGTGACGTTTTTCTGTACTCAAGTACAGTACTGTAACCAAGTATAGTAAACGTTTCATGACCACCTAGTGGAGGTACTGGAATGTCGAAAGTAATATTTACAATAACGCGTAATTCAATCCCCGCCCCGCATCATAACGTTTTACAAAAGCACCCCCCCCCAAATTCGTTACGTAATACTTGTACGCTCCCTTAGCCATAGACTCAAATCTAAAGAAACTGAGACGAAAGTATGTTAGGTCCGTGAAACGTGATATGTTCCACTAGTATAAGATCCCGCTATACAACGACCTTCACCGAGATGCTTATTTAATGAAACTTATTTTATATTTAATTTAATATGTCAATAAATATAATCCAAATGGGTTGCCTAGCAAATTTCAGTCCAGAGTATGTTTAATGAATATTTAAAAAAAATTTTTTTTTTTATAATTTGCATGTAGTAAATTTTTTGAACTTTTTTCAATCAATATTTTTAATCAGGGTAGTATTATATAAGTATCACTAAAAACTTCTTGTATACTAAAGATGTATATATACTTTAGTGTCACATAAAAAATATACACATAAATAATTAATTGATTAAAAACAACCTAACTTTTGCATATTCTATGGGCTTCATACTTTCGATTGGTATAGAATTTATCTAATAATCATACCGGTGAAATGTTTAAAAAAATATTTTTTTTTAAATTAATTAAAAATACTCTGGACTGAAATTTGCTAGGCAACCCATATGGATTATATTTATTGACATATTAAATTATATATAAAATAAGTTTCATTAAATAAGCATCTCGGTGAAGGTCGTTGTATAGCGGGATCTTAGACCACACGAGCATATTTTAAAACACACGTATAAAAACCTGCAATAAACCCACATTGTGGACTGAGCATGGTGCCCTCAGGGCCGCACACATGACGCAACGTGTGGCACCAGTAAAACGCGAGTGAAAATAAACTTTTAAGTGTAACCCAGTTATCAATACGTTATCAAGAACGAGACGAGGCACGGCTGCATGTTAATTGTCAATTTAACACAACGACCTCCGCCATAAAGGCAATTAGAATTAACTTAGGTAGATGAAGATGTCGTCACGCCACTTGTGCAGATACTTTAAATAACAGCAACATATGAGAGTTTAAGACGTTAATACAAAGACAGTCTACGATTGGGCGTTGGGTTAAGCTTCATAGGAAAACAGTGAAAAAGAAATTTCGCGCACTTTAATTTCTGTGACACAAAAAAATGTTTTAGAGTCGATTTAGAGCTGTGAAACCTACATGATAATTTACTTTGGATTGCAAAGAACTAAATGCTGTTTTAAAATTTGTTTGGGACAAAAATTCAGTTGTTTTTAGAACAGAAACACAAATTATACTATAGGCCTGAGTAAAGCTGAATATTTGTTTTATATAAGTTATCGTGTTATAATGTAATTCATCTGTGACACTTCCACGCCCAAAATACCGCAAAATATCAGTGTTACTGTCTGAAGGAGTCTCCAACAATAGCAGGCTCTTATAAGGAATTTGTTTTATCGTTGAATTGTTACGTTCAGTTTCTTTTGTCGTATTATATAAGCTTACAAGTTACAACCGTACTCAATAATATTTCTATCAATTTTATTGATGTTAAAATCAGCAGCGTAATTCAATACCTGATTAGTTAACCACTGATTAAAAAACAGAGAAGACGTTTTTGGCGTCTAGTTGAATATATTTTTAAACTGAATATAAAATCGATTTACTTCAATTTTTATTAACGGCATGGCATGTAATGGATTTAATAACCCTTAAACACATTACTTATCAGAAGTAAGGGTGAGATTTATAGTCGAGATTTCCAGAGACTAGCGACGATGGGGGTATGTACCTAATACATATAAAATTGTATGTTTAAGATAAGAAAAAGTTCGAGACACAGAATGAAGTAACGATAAAAACATTCTTACTTTGGTCACTATCTAGAATTATAAACGATACAAGTAATAGCTAAAGGCCGATTTACATTATCTTAGTGTTTAGGAGAGTGCTTTAGTACAACTTGAAAGGCAAGTTCTTTAGCGTAGCGTTTACATGTTTCAACTAAAGTACTATCCTAAAGCACTCTCCTAAACACTAAGATAATGTAAATCGGCCTATATGTAATTAAAAAAAACATAAGAAGATCTCATTAACAGTATTTTACTGAACAAAACAGTAATATATTAGACTAAAAAAATGTTACAAGCTATCTTTTCTAAAATATATATATGGTTTAAAAAAATATAAATAAAGAAATATAAAAAAAACTAGTAATTCTTTGCTTATAATTGTTAAACAAAAAAAATTACTAGCAAAACAGCGGGTTAGGTATAAGATAGGCAAATAACAAAGCTTTCTTAAAATTGATCAGCCCACTATCGAATATATCCAGCTCAGGATAAGTAGGTACTCGCGTTATATATACTAAAAAGTCGCAAAGACATACAAGAGTCATAGTTTGCTATGTCTTGACTATGAATCTTACGTTATAAAACCTTTTATATCTAATAATTTCCTTTCATTTCATTCGGAAATAATAACGAAGCCGAATAACTAGGTTTAAAGTTATAACCTCTTCAGACTGTATTCTCTCACAACTTACTGTACAACTCGTTCTAATGAAGGAGCCATATTATATGAAAACACGTTAGTCTTGATTAAAATAATTAAAAGTGTATTTTCAGTGACAGTACATTCTACGCGCTTGATTACTTTAGTTGTGTTTGTGATAAAGGGATGGAAAGCACTATTCTTGTGCCTGTTTTGATAATTTTCATCTTCAACTTTTTATTGTATATTAAAAGTATTTAGAGATATTTGTATCAGAGTATTAAACTTTAGGTTATATGTTAGTATGTGAATGATGACCAATTAGTTTATTTTTTATTTTACGTTTTTACATAGTTATTTATTTGTTATTTAAAACAACTCTTGGCCTGAGAATTCGGAATATAGTTCGGGATTATTTACTTTTTTAATAAGCAAGTAAGGGAACAGCCACCTGTGACAGACAACGTTTTGGGTCCTGAACAGTCCATTGATGCGCAACCAGGGTTCGAACCTACGACATCAGGGTTGAGCCACGCTTGAGCCACTAAGCCAATACTCTTTTTTAAATCAGATTATCATGTTTCTCACTGTGACGAGAGCGTAATTTTCATACTAAATTTTTATCATTACAGATGATTCAAAAATATTTTGCTAATGACTGCGTATCCACTTTTGGTAGACAAAAAAGGGCATTATAATTTCCTGCGAGCATCAGCTGTCTCAGCCCATCTGTTGCAAAATGAACCTGTTTTGATTACTTTTAAAAGCCCGAATGAGTGTGCTCGAATTGCGAGCAGCTTTGTAAACCTCGTTTTTGGGTATGAAATGTTAAGAAAATCGCAAAAACCTTATAAATAACGCAGAAAATGTTAATTTCTACATTCTTTATGGAGAGTAAGCTCAATTTGAGGGAATTGACACAAATTCTTAATCTACGGTTCATTTTGTTTTGACACGATATGACTGTGTACGATATGACACTATTAACTATAAAACATAGGTATTGTGATAAAGAAAAATCAACATCTTTTAGAAAAATCACAAAGTACCTATTAGATGCTTTGATTTTATCATGTTACTTTAGTGACCTAATTAGGTATCGTAAGAAATGGCTCTACAAGAAATACTAAACATGTCGTTCAATAATACACACCATAATCATACCTACTTCTTCCCAGTTGTTTATAAGAATAATGTCATTTAACAAAAAAAAATTAAGTATAAAGGCAAAAATCATCTAAGGCAAGTGAAGTGAGCTTTGTAAACCAAAAATAAGTTGCCACAGGCATATTAGATAAATACGACAACTTCGAGTACTCCTTTCCTGTCTAAAACAAAATAAATTTGATAAATATATAATTTAATCCGATGCAGACATCGCCAGGGTGATCACCAACTATAGGTCTGGCAATTATTTTCCGAGAATACAAAACCTAATGGGCCTAGGTGGGGTTTGTATAGGAAGTGTTTATGCTGAACTACGTAATAAGAATAAATTGAAACGTGTTTTAAATTCAATCTGTCCACTCCTGTGTACTGGCTAACAATAAATAACATCTTTTACTTTATTCTCCACAGATTAAGAGGTGTTAAATTTAGTTCATGGCCGTAAACTGCTTAAAGATAAGGACTTCCTTACATCATTGCCTAACTCAAAAATTCAAGACAAATCGGTGACAAGTTTATGTACTAACGTATTTCTAACTTAAGATTATTATTATTAGTTTTATGAGTAATGTCGTGTGTGTCATAAACTAGAAGGTCTATGTTTAATTCAGCGCAAACAGTTATATATTAGACATTTATTTCGTTTTTGATTGCTTTATACATAACATGCGTGCAATATTGGAGTAGCCTACCTCTATTCGCATATCCTATTCATCTGAAATTCATGTTGTAAAGTTTCGAGTGTGGGTCGTTTAGAAAGCACGGCGAGTGGCGAGCGACAAGCGGGTCCCGGCATGCAACCAAACCGGCTGGCTCCACGCTTGTTTCACAACAATGCACTTAAACTTGATAGCACTTATTACAATTGCACAAAACACGTATGACAATTTTCGCACTGGTTTCGTATCCTTTGGTCACTTGCGAAGATCGCGCGATTATACAGAGGGGTAAAGGGGAGTTTTGAGAGACGACGACGCGCGCTCCGCAGATCAAGACCGGCGGCTGACTGAGTGAATGTGGCGGGGCGCGGGGGGCAGCGACGTGAAGCAAGGGGCGGAGGGGTCGGCCGCCGCAGCTTGCCCTATAAACTTGCTCGTTGGTTGCTCTCATATCGTGACTCGCGAGTAGGCTCCTTCTAGTGCACTTTGTGAAAGGCAAATTGCATCGTATTTGATACCTGTTTGTTTATCCTAGTACCACGTACAAGCCATAATTTATTGGAATAGCCTGAGGAATGGTTCTGTGCTAATATTGGTCTATCAACTATTAACAACAAGAATAACCAAGAGAATATGCATGCGTTATGGCTTATATAAAAACAGTTAATATCAACAAATTTTAACGATTTCTTTTCCAGAAATAGGATCATTAACTGTTATATATATAACAAGAAATCGTTTTTCAACTAGCCAGGTATTTATCGTAAGTTTAAACTTTCTGAGTGCCTTGCGCATTAATAGACTTAGAAAGTTTAACTTTGCAGAATGAATTGTGAAGATCTTTTATCTTATAGTGTTTATCAATGAAGCAGACTATTTTAATTATACAACATATGACGTACACATAGGTCAGGATAGGTTACATCGACTTTAATTGTTATAAGGGACTTCTGAATAGGGCACATACATTGCGTCTGTTTTAATAATAATTTTATAATCATTTTATATACAAAAAAATATATGCTTTTTTTTATTGAGTATCAAGATGATTACTGTCGAACTATATTAACGTAAAACGATTGTGAAGATAATAGAAAGCGTAATTTAGCTCACAGACTAAACGAGTTTTATACTAACCTGGAATCAAACCCAGGACGAATGGCACTTTATCACGGAGGAGACAAATGTGTGAAGTGTGCCACGGATGGATCAGTTCATAGGTTTTGGTTGTGGGCAGCCAGTGGGCGGTGATCTCCCACAAGCACGGCTAACGAAAGGAAATAATAGCACATGTTTGTTCTACCTCTTAGTGCGAGTTAGAGCGCGCCTGGTTTGCTTCATTAAGTAAACTCTCTAATGGAAGTGTTTGTTTCCAGCTTTTTCGACTCGCCTCCGACAATTCGGCGCTCATTTCAGACTTTATAGCCGCTTGTACCCGTAGGCACTGCTGCCGTTTAGGCATTTTGACGGATCTAGGGGAATTTGGTTTCATTTGGAGACGTTTAAGTGCTTAAAATGTGCTCCTTTTTCTCTGTCACTGTTTTATTGCTCTTAATTAAGATTGTGGATATTAAATAATTTATAATATAGCCTTTATATTCCGAGACTCTGTGATTTATGATCTTTATTATATTTTCACTACAGTATATCTCGGAGTTCAGTGGGCCTCTTGGCAAATGCCTTCTCTCACTCTTTCCACTGTTATCTACCCCTTGAGACTCTTCTCCCGTTGCTGCTGTTAATTTGAGTTTATCCTCCCATCCTTTGCGTAGTCAGCCTTTTTTCGTTTTCCGTCTCTTCTAAGTGACACTTATGTTTCATATAAAAAATATAAGTCTAGACGACCTATTGGACATTATCGGAAACGAGAATGTTATATTTTAATGAAACTTAACTTATGTTAGGTTAGGTTAGAATTTTTAACTAAAGTTCAAAATTCTAGTTATGTAGATCTACAAAAGAAATTCATTGGGTCTACCTATTTGACAGAAAAATAAACAGATTTACTTATTATTACGATTAACATTAACAAGCATCTAGCAATGAGTTGAACAATAAGTATTAAAGACAATATTTATTCTAATGTCTTTTATTGACATAACTTTTACACATTTCGACCGTGACCACGCACGCGAAACGTCGGAAAAATTTAAAAGTATGTAAAATAATTTTAAATTTATAATAATACATAACTTCCATCCGGTAAAAAAGTGTTTTCTTTAAATTTTTATTCTACTCTAGCAACTTTAGTCGTATAAATGGCAACACTGCCCATCAAGTTATAAAACCAAACATAATCTACATTATCGAATACGATCGCTACTGATAGCTTGTCCTATATTAACAACAATCGGTAAGTGATCGTTTTATAAAAACGACCGCCATTTTGATTGTCACAGATATTTCAAATAACGCACATTTTACTGTTTCTAAAATAAAAGAAATTCAAATAAGTTGTTTTTTCCTTTTCTTGACTTATGTTTCTATGTAATGTGCATACTTATGATAACTGCGTGTTCAGTGCTTCCTAGTTTACAATTTTCTCTATGATATAATGTAATTCAATGAATTGCCCCAACATTTTAACGAAATTTAAACATTTAGATACCTCATGCATCCCATTTGTCCGTTCTTTTCAGAAGACCGCGTAATGGCTAAAACTCACCTATATCCAGATAGAGCATTTTAATAAATGAGCTAGGTCTTGATATCCATAGCTGCTCCCCTCACACTTTGAAACGATTCGTTTAGTTTTTTATTATTTAATTCTTTTGTTGAATTTTTTTGTTATTTGTATTTTATATTTCTTGTACCAATGTATCAGTGTGTCATAAATAAATAAATAAACAATTTTATACAGCCCGGCAACACAACTTTCAGGCTCTGGTATAACTTAATAATAGTTTAAATTAGTAGATTAAAAAAGTTTGTAAGTTGTTGATAAAGAATCCTTAGTTCCAACGTAATAAAAGAACAATCGCGTTTAGAGGTTGCGTGGTAGGCCTAATATATAAACATGACTGTATGTCTGTTTATAGGTGAACGCAAACTTCCGTATTTGCCGTATGGAAATAGTTTGGTCATAAATTTATTTGTCCATCTCGACGGTGATGGACTCCAGATCACCTGCACGTGGTAGGAAGGTGTAAATATCTAATAAGAATTGTATTTTGATGATTTTAACTGGAATTGTGTATCTAACTTGCAATAGTTAATATTTAACAAAGCTTTGACGTTTCTGAATAATTTAATAAGTCAAAAGCACAAATTTTCATCGGCTGCATTATTTTTGCGAATTCTCTTATTGGTGTATGCTTTTCACTATCGTTTTAATGTGTTAGAAGACCCTTATGTAAAGCATTAATTAAAAATTCTCCTTTTTTAGATATTTCGGGATTATTTGTAATTTGTATGTATTTGTGTTTTTTTATTTCTTACTCCTAAAGTAACCTTTCAAAATATTTCGAATTTAATAAATATAATGTTCTTTTTATTTTAGATACTTTTACACTTAAACACATTCATATTTCTATCTCATTCTTTTTATCTGTGTGCCTTTTTTTGGCAAAGGCCTCCTCGAAGTTCCGCTATTCCTGTCTGCACTATGCCACTCTCTGCCATGTACCTGCTGTTTCCTTAATTTGATCTATCCACCTTCCATGTTGTCTTCCTCTTTCTTGTTTGTCCTGGGGCACCAGTTTATTACTTGCACACAACAACAAAATTTACTACCTACTACTACGTCTTAAAAAAAACGTAATTAAATTATTATGGCGTTTTATATGTCCTTATCAATACTCGATAAGGACGTGAGTAAAGCTACCTGTGTGACGGTCATCGGTTGTGATCATCACGTGCGAGTTGAGCCAGCCATTGAGCAATCGCTGAGTCATCCCAGTACACCATCTGAGTCACACCATTTCTTATGAAACAGGGGAAAACAGGCATGTAACAGGAGGCTCTGATGTTAAGTGATAGCCCAGAGGGCTCGCAAGGGCGTTAGGGCTCTTTTCTAAAAGGATTCTACGTTGAATTGGATCGGAAATACATCGGTGGACAGCTCGTTCTACATAGTTGTGGTGCGCGGCATGAACCGCTCAGTTGTTGAACAATGGACGTTATGGTGATACGAAAACCACCTAATAGTATTCGTTGGTAAAACTACAGAGCCCATAAAAATTATCTAATCAAACATTACATAATGGACCTGGTGTTAAATAGGATATTTATTGCACTTGGGACATGGATAGAGACTTTAACATGTGTAGGGCAATTCCGTGCTACCGAACATTTTATGGGTGTCTAACAATTTCGGGTGGAACGATTAACTGCAGAGATTCCACGGATAAGGTCCACTATGGAAAATTGGATAAAAGAGCTGGATATTCCTTCAACCGGCTGGAAAGCCGATATGCGACGTGCCTGTGCATGGATGGTTTGGACGTTATCTGAACCAAATCGCTCAACGAAAGCCGTAGCCAAGATGTCATGAAGAAGAACACACATCGAAAGAGTGTCCGTGATAACCTTAGGCATGACCTATCCTTAGTGGGTCATACGCAAACCCAGTATTGTATTATTTGTAAGATGCTCAACAGTAGCGAGGCGTGAAACGCTGTAGTTTCGTTTTGTGAGTCAGTAATGTGAGTGCTCCACAGACTCAACCGAAAGCAGAGGATGAAGAAGGAAAAGGGATGCCCATCTCCCACCTCCATATAGCATTCTGAAGCCACAAAGCTAGGCCGAGGAGGCTCCTGTAGAATACGAAATCAACCCTGGGAGTCTCCTTATACCGTGGAGTTTTTATAGGCTCTTCGAGTAGCAGAGAGGAAGCCTGGTGTGAGTTGTGTCCCACATATCCCCGGAGCCATTGAACTGCGGGGAATACGCAAATAGGTTATCAAAAAGAGAGTCTTTATCACTAAGTGTAATTGATATAAGACAAATAAGCTTTTGCGGTTACAGAACTAGTCCGAACTTTACTTGTACACACACATGTGTTTACGATCTTATAAAAAATTCAACTCACTGTGATCCCATATATAAAAAACGTGTTAATACTTTTTAATACAGACAGTATTTGAATTATTGTAAATTGCGCCCATATTATACCGTATAGACGTTAAAATTTACGAAAATAAATACACGATAAGCAATAAAAATATTAAATTTATGATTATAATTTCCAATAAACTAATAATCGTTTTGATATATGGGTAGGTGTGGTGATAAGGAATAGTGTCAAGGAGCAGTGCACGCTAAATAGTGTTATTACTTACCGTTTTAAATATTTTTAGAAATATGACCCAAATTTTATTTTTAACTCTTGTAAGAAGAGATTGAGATACTTGACACTCGCGCTTTCTTGTCTACCATGAATTAGATTAAGAGCGAGATCCAGAAACGAGACTTAAGCATTAAGACTATGATTCCGGTATGTCAAAATCTGATAAATTTTTGACGTACGGGAGTTAGACTTAGTGCTAAAACGGTTCTGAATTATACACAAAGTATGTACATAAGTATTAAACGCTATCAAATTAATCTTCCGGCTTCGCACAACTGAACATTTATTTAAATTTTATAAATAGATATGTGGATCAGTGCTGGTATCTCTAAAGTGAAGATTAAAGGTATATATATATAGCTATATAAGTATTTTTTTTTAAAGACAATTCACACCAATTGACCTAGTCCCATGCTAAGCTGGTGAAGCTTGTGTTATGTTGAGCACAACACCAAATGCTCATCACGTCGATGTTTGTCTCAGCCGGGGATCGAACCCGGGACCCATGGATTCGCAGTCAGGGGTACTAACCACTAGACCAATGAGTCGTCTATATCAAGTATAATTACACCGTTTTAAGTCATCCGTTTCCTTTCATCACAGCGTTAACACAATTTGACGGAAAGACAAGAGTGCGATTAGGTTAATTAATTAACGAATTCACTTTTTCATTCATTTCTTATTGACTTGGTTGCACATATGTGCAGATGTGCTGGTATAAGCTTTCATGTTTATGGGAAGCCTTATGCGAGTAACGTGAGTTCCAAGCTTATTTGTATCTATATCAACACATCCATGTATTACATATATAATTAATGTTAGGCTAAAACCTAAACTCTGGGAAATAGCGATAGCAAGCTTGCTAAATTATTCCAGTTCCATCCCGAAACTGAATATATAAAAGCTATATTACTAATATAGATCAGGAATGATATTAAAAGAATCTACAGTTGATTTAAATTGTAGCTACTTAAAAATTACTATAAAATCACTTTGTGTTCTAAATTCAAATTTCAACTTACGCTTTTGTATAAAACTTAAATTCGTTTGCCCAATTTTGTTAATTATTTGAATTGTTCCAAATTTAAATTTTGTATATAGATTAGGAATGATATTTTATGACGTTGTGTTCTAAATTCAAATTACTCATTTAACATGAAACCTAAAAAGGTAAAACCTCCTTATGACTGGTATTCGTTTGCAATCACGTTAATTATTTAAATTGTTCCAAATTTAAATTTTGCCTTTAATGCTTAATGTGTTGAAACCCTACGACAGACATTATTTTGTACAATCACGATATTATTTTGTTCTCAATTCGAATTTTAATGACGCCTTTATGCCGAAAGTAGCTGCTTATCATACTTTATCTTTAGATTTGTTTGAGACTATGGTCACATAATTATATTATTGTCATTCATAGCCGCTACTGACTTCTAGCCCCTCCTATAATCGCACTTTGTTTATTTTTATGAACCTCTCGGGACTGCAGTTCCATTATGTTCTCATCCCCTACAATTTGAAGTTTATAAATGTCACACGAATAAACAAACAAATATGGTGGCGCGGGGCATATTCCGTTCAACCAATCAGCACGCGAGGTGCGATCCGTTTCACAATTTGACGGTTTCACTTCGATAGATTACAATCTAGCGAATAATAATACGTTAAATTGTAAGTACGTTGAGGTTCACAATCTTTCGACAGTTCATAATCTCACGAGATAGATTACAATCTAACGGTGTTTACAATTTTACGGTGACATAAATATAACTTCAAATTGTGTATTCCAATTTTACGTAAGTTTAATAACTGTGACTACACATGTTCCAACAAAAATAGTTTTATTGATCACCATATTTAGTCTTGAAGTTCCTCATTAATTGGATCAGTTCATAATGGCCATCTCTCTCTTCTACCTATACATATTACACACCTAATATTAGGTATGGTTGGCCATCTCTCTCTTCCACCTATAAATATTAGACACCTTATATTATGATTTTAAAATTACCCTAAGGTACTTTGACATGATAATGCTAACAGAATATTAATTCCTTTTTGGTCCATAAAAAGTTTTAGGGTGCGGTTTTTAGGTTCTCGAGTGACGGGTGCGCCCAACTGTCACATTATCGCGTAATTGGCGACATATCGCTAATATCAACCACTACAAACACGATAATCGTCGCCTGCGCAAACAGACCGCGCCCTCCCGTTACCGAGTCCCCATTCCTCTAGAGTCCGGAATTAGAACAATAAACATCTATTGTTTACTTCCTTTTGTGAATATAACAAGTGTGTGGCTGTACAGAATGTTCCATATATCGTAATATGGTGAAGACGTATATATATCAACATTTATTTATTCTATACTAATTATGAACGACCAAAAAAATCTCTAAACATACTATTTTTACAAGTATTTATTTCAATTGTGATAATACAATAAAAATATGTCGGATTTAAAGTCCTTTGGTTATTTTCCAATTTAAAAAAAAAAACTGAATTCGACGTCCAAAGTTTTTTTGTTAGTTTGCAATATAGCTTTTTATAAGTATAACATCAGTAGGATAATCTAATGAGGGTAGAAAGAACATAAAAGTATATGATATGGTGAAAGCCATTGGAAATTAATATATTTTTTTATTTTATTCTTATAGATATAGCAGCGATCAGTGTTCGGCTAGTCGCTGATGTCAAACCCATTGCACCAATGGACTTGCTCATAACTCGCTCGTACGGTGAAGGAAAACATCGTGAGGAAATCCGCATTAGACCTATAAAAGTGGCCGGCGTGTATCGTACAGGCCTATCACCTATGTCTATAAGAGAAAACAAATGATTACGAAACAAAGAAATCCTAGGACCTGATCTAAAAGGTTGTAGCGCCACTGATTTTTACATAATATATTATAATGAATTAGGCTCGGCTACGTCTGTCTTTACGTGTTTAAAACTACCGACTATAACAGTGTGGTTTTTAGGAAGGTTGAGCGTAATAATAAGGTTTGATGTAAAAAGACGACTCATTGGTCTAGTGGTTAATACCCCTGACTGCGAATCCATGGGTCCCGGGTTCGATCCCCGGCTGAGGCGAACATCGATGTGATGAGCATTTGGTGTTGTTCTTAGGTCTTGGGTGTTTAAATATATGTCTATCTATCTATAATATGTATGTATATCCGTTGCCTAGTACCCATAACACAAGCTTCACCAGCTTAGCATGGGACTAGATCAATTGGTGTGAATTGTCTTTAAAAAAAAAATTTAATAAAAAAAATATTGTTGTAACAGTCGCAAAACTCCACGCAAGATCCACGACGAAGCTGCGAGAAGAAGCTAGATACTATGATATTTGTGGCATAGTATCAATAAATTAAAAAACAACAAATTTGCAACATTTACGGAGGCAAGAGAGCGATGTCTGATGGTGAATATGTGTGTTGGAAATAAATTTATTGTGGCATAATGAACAATTTACTATATAATAAGTAATAAATTGTTAATTGCTTTCAATCTTAGACGTATTAAGTATTGATAAGGTCATTGGCACGTTAAATTGATAACGATTTAATTTAAACAGTACGTATTTAGATTGAATGATAAGTATATAATATGAAAAGGCATTCCTCCATTCCTTCTGCCATTGTGTCATCAACATCAGAAAAGCCTCCTGCCCATTTTCCCCCAGCGAAACCTACGGTCTGTCGTTGCGTGTACAAAATACATAGATTGTTTGAGTTCTGATATTTTGTAAGGCAACAGGCCTTTAAAAGGCCGGCAACGCACTCGCGAGCCCTCTGGCATTGAGAGTGTCCATGGGCGGCGGTATCACTTAACATCAGGTGAGGCTTCCGCCCGTTTGCCCCCTGTTCTATAAAAAAAACCCAAAAACAATTGTTTTACAGGGTATCAAACGTGCAGATTAATAAACTAGTAAACCACATGCACGGATATCGTGTCAGGTTGGAGCGTGCTCATATCATCCGTAATATTTTAATGTAATGGCGTCATTTAGTTTATTAAATGGCTAATTAAACAATGTGCCAGCATTCAGTGATACCGATTACCACAGAGTATGAACATCGGGAAATGTGAACAATTTCTATCGCGCTTTTGTATTGAGTATTTTTAGTTTAACTACACGAATATCGATATTACGCGATACATTTTCCGTTCTAATCGTTAGAAATGTTGCATGAAAATAATTTATTTTACTCTTCAGTTCGAGCTAGTCTTTGTTATAATGTGAGGAGGGTGTAATATAGTTACATTTACGCTTATTTATAAACGCGTCCTTAAGCTCCCCCCTTAGATTTTGGCATGCCTCGTATATCACCGTACGAATTAACTCAATATTTCACCCGTATCACCTTGATGGCTGGAAATGATCCAACGCTTCACAAGACATATTCTTTGCGAACTAGCGAACTGTGGATTCAACTCCCGAAAGGGTCTCCCTGATACGATATCCAATTGATTAAAATAGACTTCTCAAAGGCCGGCAACCCACTAAAATGGGTGTCTGGCCCTCTTTCTGAATCTTCCACTGAATCTTAATTTTCTCTAAATTTTACCATTAGATCTGTCGTGAGAATTGTTAAATCGATTTCTTGAAATATCTTTTAAAGCTTTTATTAGCATTATGCTATATAGATATAGCAAGGATATACAATACATTGGAAAGTAATAGGGGCGCACTCTGAGGGCTTCCCGTCGCCGGTGTGGGCTAACAGATGGACATACAATGGTTCGATAAAACCTATGAAATGCGTTATTACTATATTTCGATGTATGTTTAAAGATTTGAAGTAAGACGTATTCACCATAACTTGTGCTTGTAGTTATTTTCAACTGTATTTCTTTGTTTATTTAATAATATGATGACGTGTTAATATGTAATTCAAATAATTACAAAATTCTCTTTATAACAGTGGACAAACGGGAGGCTCACACACCAGATACCGCCGCCCATGGCCACACACTGCCAGAAGGCCTGCCTTTTAAGAATTGGTACGCTCTTTTTTAGAAAAGGACAATATGTCTTAGGACAATTTATGGACGCCTTTTACTTGGCTTACCAGCCAATTAAAATATTATACCTAATATGCCTACAAAATCTATATATTACTAGCTGACCCGGCAAACGTCGTTTTGCCATGTATATTATTTGTAGGAAAAAAAAATTATTTTTATAAAAATAACTATCTACCATAACAAAACATAGGGGTTGATGGTAGAGGGGTGACAATTAAGGCTTGTATGTATTATTGTATGTTGTGTCATAAAAAAATAAAAACAAACAATTTTGTATGAAAAATAAAAATTTGGAGTTGACACCCCTTATCACTTAGGGGTGTGAAATATAGATAGTAGCCGATTCTCAGACTTACTAAATATGCATAAAAAGTTTCATAAGAATCGGTCGAGCCGTTTCGGAGGATTATGGGAACGAACATTGTGACACGAGAATTTTATATATTAGATTTTACCCACACTCGTGCAAATATCGTCTTTATTATTGGATTAATAAATTATTACAAAATGCAAGACTTTAAATTCAATTCCATCTTTACGTTGTTTCTGAATGACAAAAGCAGTAATTATATATTTCATTGTGTTTTCTCGTTCAGCAAGTTTTGAATAAACTTAAATCTCAAATAACACGCCATCAAGCAATAACTCACTTCAACTATAATATTACTTAACGAACGTATTATGGTGAAAGCGGGACCACATTTCAAAAGTCCAGTTCTTCACGTAAATGTCATGATTAAGTAATTTGTCTCGGAATTTAATTATGGGTACGTAACGTCATATTATTTTTTATACAGGGAAGGGGAGAATTAGAACTGAAGTTACGAATTCTTCAAAGGCCGGCAAAGCACTCGCGAGCCCTCTGGCATTGACAGTGTCCATGGGCGGTGGTATCACTTAACATCAGGTGACCCTCCAGCCAGTTTGCCTACTGTTCTATAAAAAAAATGTGAATTTTTAGTGTCACCTAGTAGGGCAAGAAGACTAGATGTTTTCCTATTCATATTAAGTTTTTAAGCTTTTAAATATACATTTTTAGCATACTTGGGAATCCACCATCCCATCCCACCTCAAATTGTTCTATGAAAACTGAAGTTACCATTGGAGCTGCAATAAAAATACTAATAGATAAGGTTTGTTAGCCTAGTGGCTTCAGCGTGCGACGTCCCTGAGGTCGTAGATTCAATCCCCAGGATCCTATGGACTTTCTATGTAAGCATTCAACACAGGCTCGTACGGTGAAGGAAAACATCGTGAGGAAACCAGGCATACCGAAAAAGTCGTGTGTCAGGTGTACCTGATCTGTACCATTCTTGCCTATTAGAAGAAAACAAATGATCACGAAACAGATACAGAAATCTGAGTCCCAGACCTAAAAGGTTGTAGCGCCACTGGTATTTTAATAAACTGAGGAATAAAAGTTTGGTTAAACTTTAATTTTATTGATAAGCTATTGTAGTGTTGAGTTTTCCATTTTATATCTTATGAGTCGCAACGTAGTTGAAGACACATAAATATATAATATTTATCGTGGGAGAAAATGAGATAGGAAGCATAATAAAGTGTATTTTAAAATTTGTGAATTTATGTGTGTGTCTCTTTTCACTGTCGCTTTTTCGTTTCATCGAGTTTCAAACTTTTCTTATTTTAGTCTTTATTAAAGTTGAAGATTAATATTAAACTTAAAAAATGCATTTAGATAGTGAAAAACGTCTAATTTACATATTATTGATTAGATTTTTTTAAATTATTGTAATTGTTATGAAAATTAATCATTGATATTAAACTTAAAAATTAAAAATTACATTTGTCTCATTATCTTAAAACCAAATTTTTTTAAGGTTTCACTTCTACCACGTGTGAATTGCGTACTTTTTTTTATTTAACAATGTATATTTTATTTATTACTCATAGCCATTTAGACAATAGAGGCTCGTCTAGTGGGATGGATTAGCCACACATATGACGTATGTTAGGTCGCTCCATTGCACATCATTTGAAGTTCACTGGAGCATGAAAGTGTCCGAGCACAAAAAAGAATGCGCCAGTGACCAGAAGGTCGACTTGGTACCTTTTTTAAATACAAAACGCTGTCAGCCTACGACAACAATATTTATTGAAAGGCTGGGAAACTGTAATTCGATTTTCAAAACTCTTCTTAGAAAGCTTTACTTGCGTAACATATTTTAAGTCTCGAAAATTGCCGATTAGGAGCTTTTATCAAAACGTGTCCTAAACGCGGTAACATTCGAATAATCTGTGTGTTTTAATGTAGGTATACAATATAGCCACCAAAAAAGCATGGTGGTGTTTTACCGTTTCCCTTGAATAGTTTACTACTATTTAATTTAACAAAAACCTTAGTCACAGCAACGCTTGGCCGAGTCTGCTAGTATATTATAGATAAAAAATTATTTATAAATGTCGTTGAGGTTTTTATTGACTGTTAGGTACTGTATGAGTATATATTTATCGTGTAATTTAAGTTCTAAACCGATATTGATGATTTTTTTATGTGTGTTGAAGTGGATTCGAGAATCGCTTAAATTTACAATTACAAGACGACTGCTATAGATTTGAAAAAAAAACTCCAGCAGAATAAGTATGAATGATGAAGCGGCCTCAATGAGTTGCTTAAAGTTGTTAAACCTCAGATTTCAATACTGATTTAAGCGGTCCGAGTGGGACTCTTTATTATTTTTGTTATGTAACAGAGGCAAACGAGCAAGAGGCTCATCTGATGTTAAGTGATACCGCCTATAGACACTCACATTTGCAGAAGGCTCCCAAGTGCGTTGCCGGCCTTTTAAGAATTGGTACGTTCTTTTGAAGGACCCTAAGTCGAATTGTTTCGGAAATACTTCTAATTAAATTGAAATTGAACTGTAGATAGACTACACCAAAATAACTTTGAGCTTCGATTTCGAGCCGCGAGAAAGCCTGCGTGGGTGGAAATACAGCCTTGACTCATGCAATGACAACCTGTAATTTAGTAAAGAAAAGTGTAAGTGAGGAAATTGAATAGCGGGCGCGTCAGTGACATTACAGATTGTGATGGTCATTTAAAATTTATTGCTGTACCAAGTAGTTTTTATTATAATTACTATAATGTCACTTTACCAAATTAAATCTTACGAAATATAACCTTTTGATCACGGCTCTTGGTTACTGGTTGCTTGTTGGAACATATTTACGAGTATATATTCTATTTACCTCCAAAAAAAAATCGGTTGTCTGTAAAGTCGGTTTACTGACGATAGTTGAACGTGACAACGTCACGAATCGCTCACTCAAGTAGGAGAGAGACAGATGAACGCTGAAGAGCGCGGAGTCCGATTGTGCCTCTCTGTCGCTTCGCGCTCTCGCTTGCACTTCAAGCCTTAAATGGAACGCCTCAGAGCGAGGTAACGCCGCATGAGTCATGTTTTTTCGTGCGTGCAGCCGGCTCCATCGAATTATAAGACGTTATCACGTCAAAAATTTTACAGGAGGCTCAACTGATGTTTAGTGATAACAGACACTTTCAACGCCAGAGGGCACGCAAGCGCGCTGCCGGCCTTTTAAGAATTGATACGCTCTTTTCTTGACTTAAGGGAAGTTGAATTCGTTCGTAAAGACTTCAGATTTTTGCACCAACTGAAACTTTTTTGAATAAAATACTTGTATATATAATACTTGTTGTTTTACTAGTAAGAACTAAATATAAGTTTTGTCCACAAGTATATAGAAAGAAGAGTTTGATTCTATTTACAATTTTTATGCTTAATATGGAATCTGTCGTGTTTTTACAATTAAAATGAAAATAGTCCTACTTGTAAGGGTCACGGTAATAAATATTTAATACGCCACGCCGAGGGAAAGAAATTTATTTTTAAATGATATCTGTAAGGCTGAGTCTGCACTGCGGATAAACGCTACAATTTTGATATTTAATTTTATTTCTCCTAATATATTTTTTTTGATAATATATTAATAATAACACATTTATAATAATTATTGTTTAATACAATATTTGAGCTATGTACGTTGGTGCCTCTGTCCACGAACATGTTCAACCAAATGTTTCCGAAACAATTCGACTCTATACACTGGCCGTGCAGGCATTTCTAGGGCAGCCCTGCGATTCTGTAACTCACACAGCGGTTTAGGCATCGGCGGTCGCTCTCAAATCAGCCGTGAAGCAGTCGTTTAATGATTTCGCATTCTGATAAACAATAAACTACAAGCTCCCACCTTTTCAGAATTTATTTTATTTTCAGCCGTCCATCATTATCGAATCTAACTTGTGTCTGAAGTCCTGAACTAAAGGAAACTCTGCTACGTGGGCTCTCGGACTAGGTCATCAGGATGTATTTCGAAACCAATTCGACTTAGGGTCCTTCAAGAAATGAGCGTACCAACAACGCAACTGCGAGCCTTCTGGAAATGTGAGTGTCCATGGGCGGCAGTATCACTTAACATCAGGTGAGCCTCCTGCCCGTTTGCCTAAAATAACAAAAAAAGGCCGGCAACGCACTTGCGAGCCTTCTGGCAATGTGAGTGTCCCTTGGCGGTATCACTTAACATCAGGTGAACCTCCTGCCCGTTTGCCTACTATTACATAAAAAAAGCCGGCAACGCACTTGTGAGCCATGTGACATAAAATGAATATGCCTCCTGTGCATTTGCTAATATATATTACAAAATAATTATTACTCTATTTCTTGTATGCCATATCTGATACAAGCTTCTCAACGTCCTATTGCTGAATTTGTTTATAATAAAGTGAAAACCTCAGTGCGGTCTCCTAAGATAATATTTGTTAGTGTGAGATCTGTTACGAAGTCAGTGGGTTGTTGTGTTGTGGGTCAAGTGCGGGTACAACCTCCGCCTACGAGGGCCAGCTCTTCACACTATAGAACGGTGAAGAAAATCATATAACGCCAGAGATAACGACGCAAACCTTTTTCACTGGAATGTTACCTTTAATTTGCTTGAAATTTATCTACTATGTTAGAAGCTTCATATATGTTTATTTCCAGTTAATATTAGGACAACACAGGCCCAATTATTGGAATTTTAAAAGCTATTAGATAGGAATTAGCGAACTGTGGAATCGACTACCGGTAGGGACTGAGAGATACGACTTCCACTTGTTTAAAAAAAGATTATACTCCTCCCCATAAGACCGGCAACGCACCTGCTAAAAATGGGTGTCCATGGGCACAAACGACTGCCCTTTTTGGGCCTCCCGTATCCCGCACGTAATCGTAGCGTTAATTAATCGTAATATTACGATTGATCTCAAATTATTTTCTTCAATATTTAAATATGTATCCCAAACTTTGTGTAATTTATGATGTCTATTCAGCTGTGTCGAGTTCTGGTCAAAGTCAAACAGACCAAATTCTGACCGAAATTTACTGGGTTTAAAATTAGGTCAGAATTTAATTAAAATTTTATTTAAGTTGTAATAATAACTTCTTTGTATCAAAATTTGTTTTAGTTAAAGTTAGTAACAACTCCGTCTAAGTTGCTATGTTAGTTTTGGTTAGTAAACAAAACAAAAGACGGTGCAACCGTACGCCCAACCAGACTCCAGAAGATAAACCACTCCTTATATGGAAATTGTATAATTCGTTTTTATAACAAACACCCAAGCGAAATTAAAGAATGATCACTGAATAAATTCAAAGCTCTCATTAAAAGTAAATTAATCAATAAAGCTTTTTATAATGATCCTAATCTAAATAATGATTGATTTGCTCCAGTTCAAACAATTTGTTAAAACTTAGCGATTAAAAAGAGTGGCGAAGAGTTTCTTCCCAGTTGTTTTTGTCCGTTCTACGTTCTTAACTTGCGAATTGGTAGTAAATTTAAATTTAGAATCAATTTAACATCTTTTCTGTGTGTACTTTTTTACCTATATCAATACCAGCATACCAACGTTGTAAGATATGGGTGTTCTTTGTAATCAACACATTCAGGATACCATTGGTGCTTAACTAATGTATCAAGGATGCCACGCTTTTCCGAATGATGGCATTGAAACCGTCAATTCGGGTCTGACGCAGTGAAGTACCTTGGCAAGCCCAATAGCAATCTACACGTGCTGTCATACTGAATATGGAGCGTATTCAACTTTTCAATATTCTCGTTTTAGTATGCTCAATTTAGTAATATATATTTAGTATGTTTAAACTACCATATGTAGAAAAAATAAATAAAAAATGCAGCTCTTTTAAAACAATAAAGAATACATTACTTAGTACGTTTTAAAATCAACGTAGTGGGAAATATGCCTTTCCGTATATAAAAATTGGATTTATTCCACAAGAATGTTATACTTAGCGCTAAATATCACCTCTGACTCTTACCCTAAGAGGCTTTTAAATTTAGGTATACCTACATATTAAATTGTCATCCTAGTGTTCGTAACCACTCTTCTCCGAAATGGCATAACCTTCTTACAAATTATTGTGTCTATATTCGCTAGGTCTGAGAATAGGTCGTGACTATTTTTTATTATTCAATTATTTTTCCAAAACGTTTGTCGACTTTGTCCTTATGTTATATAAATACCACTATAGCCCTTCCTGTTTGACTATTGACAGCTATAACTATCTATTTTATTTTTAGAAGTCATTAAATTGAGCGGATCCCTTTCGACATCGAATTCCTTCACGCGTTAATATTTAATCTTAACCTTTGAAGCCGAGAATTCAATAAGGATGTCGTTATTAACAGCGAATAACATTTTCTATGTCCAGACTACAAGAATACCTGTTTTATTAGTTCCAACGAGGAAAATCTATACGTACCTGTAATTGTGTGGACTCTCAAGTACTTAGGCAGACACAAATCTGCATCTGTTCAATTTTTAGCTAGAAAATGCTTAGATTGTTTATGATTTGAATGATTTTATGATTCCTAATATGTATAAATGTATAATTCACTATTATCAAAGAGTAGTGTTGCCCTAGTGGCTTCAGCACGCGACTCTCATCCCTGAGGTCGATCGAGGTTCGATCCCCGGCTGTGCATCAATGGACTTTCTATGTGCGTATTTTACATTTAACATTCGTTCAAACGGAGAAGATAAACATCGTGAGGAAACTGTCTTGACTTTATTGCTATGTAATAACGCATATTTTACAATACTAAATGTTTAGACTTATGTATAAACATTCAAAGTCTGTGATTCAATTGCCGTAATTACTGATATAATTGTAATTTACTAGCTAGCGTAGCTATTTTTTCAATAGAGTGTGATGCTAGATGCTGGTACCCACAGCCCTGTCGTCCAGAAGTAGATACAAGCTAGTATCACTGGACTAACATTCTGGAATAAGTCTAGTTCTATTGTATTAAAAATTTGCATTAGCTTCATAAGATCCAGAAAAAGAAATTATAAACCATTTTATTATACATAAAACCGGACAAGCGGATGAATCATTTCACGTAATGACAAAGTATTGCAGACGTTTCGAGAACAAACAAATGAACGTTTTGGTCGCGAGCTTGTAATAAAACTCCAAAATGTTGAAAACATTCTCCGTTTGATGGTTGAAGTGTGTCTTTTTGTGAATCGTCTTTTAAATGATGAAACGGTACATTGCGACAAGTTTAGCATGACTGACTTTCAATTAGTAATATAAATTGTTTGTACCTATGTACATTGTACAACTAAGAGACACATATACAGGCTGCCCTGCCTATAATGGGAGGGGGGCACTAAAGAGCGTACTAAGCGCCTCATAGCCTAGCGGTCTTATTAAGTGGCAGCTAGGTGAGGGGAACCGGGTTCGATTCCCGGTTCGAGGGCAAGTTTTATTTTAATTTAAATTTGTTCTCGGCCTTTGGGAGGGTTGTGCGGTACCTGGCGAGTGCTTAAACCGTACATGGAGGACACGGTCGAATTTCTAAGGCAAGCACGAATTATAAAAATCTTATACTTGACGCTAGCTAATGCACAAACCGTGCCAGACCCATAAAGGAAAAAAAAAATAAAAGAGCGTACTAATTCTTAAAGCCGGCAGCGCAGTTGCGATATCACTTAAAATGTTTGTTTTTTTTTCCTGTTTAGTTTCTTTTTCTTAACAACTATATGTAATACATGTATTTTGGCACTTCTTGCCTACCTTATGTAATTTAATACATTTTTTTTTCTTTTCTCACAGTGGTTGCCTGGAAGAGATCGCTCGAAAGCGATAAGGCCGTTGCCTTTCCTTTACATGTAATTATGTTAAATTTTTATATTATTAAGCAACAAAGTGTGAATAAATAAATAAAATATGAGCTTCCTGCCGGTTTGCAGAAAAAAAATGTATATTGTACTATACTTATTATGTCTTTTTTATTAAATAATTATGCTAAGAGCGCAATCAAATTAATTAATTAATTAATTTAAAAAATACAAATTTATATGGTATCTAATCAAACAGACCCAGACACCACGAAGACATTCTCTCCTCCTCTTTTGCGATTATGATTAATGATTTTAAAATTAAATCTTTTATTTTATAGTACTACAATTTTAAAATTTGATTTTCAATTTACAAACTGTATATTACAATTGTGTAACGGTTGATTTATTTCGTAGCCTTGTCGGTCACTCAACATGTAATTATCTAATCTATTTTGAACATGATCAAACCCTCTTCGGTCCCGATGTAAACAGATTGTTTAACTCCGAACGCCTTATCTCGAATATTAACAAATTGTAGGAGGGTACTTTGGTCGAAGTAATTGAACATTTTTATTAACCAATCGATGGCATTTAAAAAATCTATGGGTCCGATTTCGGGATAGATAAACAGTAGGTATCTGTCGGTCTTTGTGTGGATTCTCAAGTGTTTAGGCAGACACAAATCTGCGTCTGTTTCAATTGTTTGTTAGTTTAAATGCAAATTCTAGTTAACGGTATATGTGTTTATTGTTTAGCTAGATTTTTTTAGATTATTTATGCTTTGAATGATTTCTAATATAAATAAATATATCATTCACTATTATCAAAGAATAATATTGGCCTAGTGGGTTCAGCATGCGACTCTAATCCCTGAGGTCGCAGGTTCGATCCCCGGGTATGCACCAATGTACTTTCTGTCTTTGTGCGCATTTAACACTCGCTCGTATGGTGAAGGAAAACATCGTGAGGAAGCGTGAGTCAGGCACAGGAGGCTAATCACCTACACTATTGACAAATGCTCATGAAATACAGACATCTGAGGCCCAGACCTAAAAAAGGTTGTGCGCCACAGATTTTTTTAAACAGTAGGTATAATTGTGAGTTATATTATTGCATTCATAGTTTGATTCCAGCGTAATATAAAACTTCATAGTAATTTTTTGGTATGAAGTTTATTAATAAACAATAAATTAGTTAGTTACATCCTAATTTGTTGTAATAATTTTTGGCAGACCTCATGACCAATTATGTCTAACATTTTTACGATGAATCATAGAATTGATGACATCGCAACCCGAATATTTTTCATCCGTTCCTGACTCATCTCATTCAAACACAAACTTTTATTCATACATTACTAGCATCGCCCATGAGTTGGTTCGGTACCTCAGTGCGTAGCTGGTTCCACATAGTGGTGGTACACTCTCTATAGTAAATGCGGTAGAAGATGCAGACCCCCAATCTCTAATGACAAAGGAGCTTAATCTTTCGCTCGGAATGTTCCTGGTCGTCGACGATACGAGTCATTCTTCATTGAATACGGTCAAATTGTAGGTACTCAATTTTCACTTTACACAGTTGCAAGCAGTGGCCCGGAGTGAAGTACTCACCACATCCAAACTTCTTAGAGGCATGCCACACGTATCCAGCCCATCCAAAATGAACGCTAAACTAACCGTCGTTCGATATGTCAATGCCCAGAATTCCGTTGCTGGCTGTGCTGCTACATCTTCAGAGGAGTAGCGACAAAGGCGGTTTTTTGTGTTCAGAAATATTATAACAAGATAATAAGTAGCCTCCAGATAGATTACAGATAATGTATAGGAAATATTAAATGAAATACGTAAATATAAGTTAAGTGCGCTAAACAAATAATTTTTGTAATGAAACTTAAATAATTTTTGATTTTATGCGCCAAATTCAAACGCAAAACATACTTTTATGATCTAATATATAAAATTCTCGTGTCACAATGTTCGTTCCCATACTCCTCCGAAACGGCTCGACCGATCCATATGAATTTTTTTTTTGCATATTCAGTAATTCTGAGAATCGGACAACAACTATTTTGCATCCCCCTAAATATTAAGGGTGGTCCCACCCCTGACCTTTTAGTTTTATTTTTAAGAGAAAACTTTTTCTTTTTTCATACGACCTTTAATTGTCACATCTCCGATCAATCCCAATTTTGTTATTGTAATAGATAGTTATTTTTATTGAAGTAAAAAAATGTTTCCTAGAAATAAGATACATGCCAAAACGACGTTTGCCGGGTCAGCTAGTACTATGATATAATATTTTTTTAGATTTAAGATTACGTAGACAACATTTTTTGGCGTAATTGTTTTTTAAACACTAAACCGGGACTACGGTCCATTGTCCTTTGGTAATTTAGTTATACGAGTAGGTAGGTTGTGTTAATAATGATTGTAGTAATATGTCGTGCGACACGTGTTAAAGCTATTTCTATATTAGGAGGAATCATGTACCCAGTGTTTACATAAACCTAAATAGAGCGTGTTTACGTCTGTCTCGGACTTTGATTTGGTCGCGCCCGGATTCCGAAGAATAATAAATCATGACATGGCAGACTTTTTTAAATTGGAATTTTTAATTTCCATGGTGTATGGACAAAATCCTCTGTTTTGCTCGCTCAAATTGCGAGATTTTTGTTAGTAATATTATTTTTGGATGTATTTTTAAATATATTGTAGAGTTGGTAAATGTTTTGCGCTAACTCATTTTTTGACAGTTCAATTGGTTTTTTGACAGTTGACACTTGATCGATGTTTAAACAGATTTATGGGAATGTGTTTTTAATAAATCTATACTTAACTAAACTAAACTAAACAACTATAATCTAATTTTCGTCGCAGTTATAAAAAAATATCTACTTATTTAACAAAAATCTCACGAAATCTAGTTTGTAATATTTATTTATTTTTTAATTTTGTTTTTTACTATACACTTTTACACAAGACTACATTACTTACACTGCTAACTTTTACTATTATAATTATTTTTTTCTGCTAAGTATTAGTATAAGTATTATTATATTATTTTTCTTTTTTTGCGACTGAGGCACAAACTAGTGTGGTCTCTAGCAGAATGACCAGCGCTCGTCTTCTTCCTCTTGGTCATACAGCAATTGTCAATTATGAACCGAGTATAAAAGATCGTTCACAAATAAAATGTTATTGAAATATATCGTATTAATCTCTTACTCTATCAGATTTATAAACAGTATTTGACTTTGAAATGTTTTATCGAACCCAGGAAAGCATACTACATATATAAGAGCTGCGATAAATTATATATAATACAATTTGTTACGTAATTGTTAGCTTGACAAGGTATCAGGGGATTGGAGGTCTGTTTTACCCAAATGACCAATAAATTGTGCCTGAGTCACTTGAATTACAGGGGTAGAATGATTAAAATTTGTGAGAGAAACTGACGATTTTTACTGTCAAATGTTGTTATACAGTGCAACCTCGATATAAGAAATCGGAGGGGAACAAGAAAATATTCGTAACATCAAGTAATTCGTTGAACTGAGGTTTGTTATGTTGAGGTTAGATTGGTCTAAAATTCGTTATAAAGAGGTAAAAAGAATAGTTTTTAAGAACACCTTTTACGTTTCTGAGCCATTTTAACTTAAATCTTTAACAATAGTGACGAGCAGAGGTGTTTAGGTACATTACTTTCCATCAAAACAACAATGATTATTTTACAAACAAAAGCGTGTCGAAACATGTCGAGACATGAATCACATTATAAGATTAAGAGTTATATTATTGGTGGAAACTTTTTATAAAGGTTTTGGGTTGGCAAAATTCGTTAATTAGAGGTATGAATACTTTTTCTTGATAGTTGAAAATTCGTTATATACCTAAAGAGTTTGTACGCAAAGAATGTTCGCAATGTAAAGTTATATTTTATATTGACTCTTATGGACAATTCAAGGGGATTACAAAGAATTTGTTAAATCGAGGAAGTCGTTATATATACATATATAAATATATATATGTATAAAAAAAAAATAATCTTTAGGTATTAGACATTTACGTAACATCAATGATGTAAGACAAAATAAAGGAAATATAATAATAAAATAATATACATTGAAATAACTAAACTTAAAATAAACTAAAATATATTATTAAAAGGAGTCCCTTTAGGCAAGGTTCCGAAGATACTGGCTGCGTTCCCCTTTGAATTGCTAGACTAATTCTTTGTCCGAGGTAGCTACCAGATCTTCGGTCTCCTGTGAATCTGACTAAATTATGTACATCAATTTTTAACTACCTATCACCTACATATATTTAATACAAAATTTATAAAACAGACCAAAGAGAATGGACGTCATACTAAAGCTTTGAAACAGAAATTTCTGAAGGCATATTTGAAAACCGGGCATTTTTTAATTTCTAAAAAGACATCAAATATTTCGTAGCTGTTTTTATTGGAAAATTCAATTGTCCTTTTTAATATTTTTCTTTACTTTTTATGTTTCCATTTAAACCTTCCCTGAACTTCCACAATTATTTTAAGATAGTAATTAGCCAAATCGGTCCAGCCCTTCTCGAGTTTTAGCGAGACAAACGAAAAGCAATTCATTTACATATTATAGATTAATGGACGAATATAACAATTTATTTTTATAGTTTATAGTTTGACAAAAAATGATTACTGTCGCTATATAGATTTATAAAATTAAATAAGTATTTTTTGCGATATTCTTTATCCACAAATCGTGTATCAGAAGCAGGGCAATGCATAACTGCCTATAATTATTGATATAACTTATTGACTTGCGAACTGGTAGTAAATGTAAATTTAGAATCAATTTTGACATCTTTTCTGTTGACGTTCTTAAATGTGAATTGTAATGTAAATTGAATAAAGTGATATTGAGTTTGAGAGTGTTATGTGGTCCCCATTGTATTAATAATATTTCTATTGTTATTTACCTAATTACTATTTCTTTACCTTATATAAGTTTAACCATTTCTTTACGTAGTGATAAGTTATGATTAATTACTTAATGACATTGTTTGTTCCCTTAATGTATCCTCCTACCCAAACCTCTAAATATCAAATCCCGATCCTTTCAAAGAGACTTATATTCCATATTCTAACTTCGAAGCTAGTTTATTGTAAACATAATTTTAAATAAAGTCTTTGTTAGTTTTTAAAAAACAAGTTTTTGTCTCTGCCTCATAACAAGAGTTTAAAGAAATTATAAATAAAAACTTGGGAATTCGTGATTCGACTCCTATTAGGTAAGGATCGTCTGTGTGTTAGTCACAAATATACTTATATACTCTGCTGGCCATAAATATTGGGTATACAAAGGTAAATCTTAGATTAGGTCAAAAAGATGTTACTTGACTATGTTCCTATGGTTTGCCCTAAGGTGGGCCAGAGGGTAGCGGACCAGATCAGATCCTGGTCAGCTCTCTTAACTTCACTCCACGCCATTTCAGCTTCCTTTGTCTTGGCCATGATGCTTCGTTGCCAGGTCGGTTCTGGGCGGCCACGTTTCTTTTGCCTTGAGAATTCCAGCTTAGCAATGTGACTTGTATCCCTCCGGAGCGTATACCCACTTCCAGTTTCAGAGTTTAATAGCCATAAAGACTGGCTAAGACTCACAATCTACGTGGTATTATGGTCTGTGGCGGCTGTATTCCACATCAAAACCATCTACTAATTGTGAATTAGCAAGAATGCCGTAATTTGAATTCACGTTCATTGCAATGGCATCTTTAATGTTTTGTGTCTAAGTGTATTTTACAATGCACCTGTAATGTACCAGTTTAACGTGATTATCATATACTTCAGATTTGTTCAACCTTTGTTAAAAAATTACATACATTGAAAGTAATGCTGACGTTTGTCTTTGGTCCTAATTCCCACAAACCCGCATACCGCGATCCGATAAATTCGCCAATTTACTGCAAATGAAGCAAAAAATGTTAAGGTCGTTGACCTTGTAAGTACTTTAGTGCCAAGTGAGCCTCCGCCCGCGCCATACCGCACTAACTAACCCACTTTAAACTTTACTGTTTTCAAAAATGTTAATTTTGAAGCTTGCTCTAGCTTTTGCTGCCTCAATCAACTTTGATTCTTTTTTGTGAGCAGTTTGATGAGAATAGCAGAATCAGATGTTAATTCGATGTTTGGTTTGTTATGCTTATGTCACTTACTAAAGTTGGAACAAAACTTCATTTATTGAAGGTAACTATAATTTTTGTTTTTTTAAATACAATTCAAACCAATTGACCTAGTCCCATGCTAAGCTGGTGAAGCTTGTGTTATGGGTACTAGGCAACGGAACATACATATTATAGATACATAGACATTTAAATACATATTTAAACACTCAAGACCTAAGCACAACACCAAATGCACATCACATCGATGTTCGTCTCAGCCGGGGATCGAACCCGGGACCCATGGATTCGCAGTCAGGGGTACTAACCGCTTGACCGTCGTCAATAATTCGCAAGGATAAATACTTAGTAAGGTAGAAAAAGCTTTAAAGACTATTAGTAACACAAATATGAATAATAAAGATTAAAAAGAAGGAAAGAAACATAAAAGTTACGTTCAGAACAATAATTTTATTAGATCGTAAATTTTAGCTGTACAAGAATGGATGCGTATAACAGTATAATATAATATAATATAATATAATATAATATAATATAATATAATATAATATAATATAATATTATATATTATATATATTATATTATATATATGTTTTATTAATATTGTGATTGAGAAGCGGCCACCATGTCCCTCTCGAATCGAGCCCATCGCCTCGTAGGACCATAAATGCCAGTCATAAAACTGTTTATGTCGGGTGTTCGATGAAATCCGATCGTGATTAAGTGCTGATAGGGAAACTGTCCCATGATATGTTTAGTTCAATAGACAAACGAACGCTGAATATGTGAGGTACGCCGTTCTGTAAGTGGGTCACGGAGTCGGTAACCGGAGCCAAGCGTGAGCCGGCACCGCACTTCAGGGCTCCTAATTAACTCCAACTATCACGTGATTAATTGCTTCCAAACCGTACTGAACTTTCAATTCACTCTATTCACTATTTACTTAAAGTATTATCCGTTACGATAACGACAGTCACTTTCAAAAACTATAGTCAAAGCATTATTGTATTGAATCAGGGCGCGCGGATTTAATAACGTCGCGAACACAAAGTTCCAAATTCAAAAGCGAATTAGACCGGTAATAAAGAAATAGCGTCACTGTAGAATGATAACCTCTTATGTCAAAAAACCGTTCATTTTTTATTCATAGACTCTTATGTCATTTCTGGTATAATCATGAAGGACTTATTTATGGTATTTATAAATAAGTCCTTTTAACCATCCAAAACTATGGACAAAACATAACTTCAAATCCGTTAAAAAAGTGTTTTTCTATGTCTAAAAATTATGTAAATAAAAGACAAAACTAATAATTATTTAATGCAAATACAAATATTATAATAGCTTACAATTTTAGTAGGAATCACAGGTTTAAGCCTCCTCTAATGACTGCCATTTTTCCTTTATACAAGCCACCTGGCGCCAATATGGGCCGTTTTAGAAAGGTTGTTCCATTGCATCCATTTACTTTCTGGATCTTCCTTTCTGGATCGTTAAAATATTATTATGTGAATAATATTTTAACGAACATGAATGAAACATGATTATCGTTTCCTGGACATACGAGGTTATCATTCTACAACGACGATAGTTGAAGTAATGGTCACTGGACAGAAAATATACGAAATGGAGCTTAGTTAATAAATCTTGACGGCGGAGAGCCGCATAAATCGGGCGCGTGTAATTGGTCGGCGGGGGCAGTTAAGAACACGAGTGTCACAATATTTAAACGGATAATCCGGGTCCGACGCTCGTCTCCCGCCATACTGACGCAGCCTCTGCTGTTTTTACTGCGACAGCTCGCCTCCTCGTTATTAACGGAACTAATTTCGGTCTTAACGATAACATGTGGCGAAATAAATTCAGGATTTAATTAGGTTTTGTGCTAGCCTAGCGAGTCTCAACTGAGGTCGTCGGTTCGATTTTTTTGTGGAATTAGACCAAACAACGAGTCATGTGAGGTGAAAGAGATTTAGAAATCTAAAAAAAAGTCAAATTAATATTCTATTTTAGTATAGAATGTAGATATGGAAGATGGACAAAACAAGTAACATGTTGGAAGATCCAGAAAGTAAATGGATGCAATGGAACAACCTTTCTAAAACGGCCTATATTGGCGCCAGGTGGCTTGTATAAAGGAAAAATGGCAGTCATTAGAGGCGGCCTAAACCTGTGATTCCTACTAAAATTGTAGGCTATTATAATATTATTGTTTATCTTAATAGGATTTTTTTTATAAAACAAGGGGCTAACGGGCTGGTTTCACTTGATGATAAGTGACACTCAATTCTAGAGGGCTCGCGGTTGCGTTAAAATTAAAGGCATTTTTTTCTTTTTATACTATAGTAGTAGTAGACAGTGTAGCTATCACAATTCTAAGGTGTTGCAATGACCACACAAGTGCCACATAACGCGTTATACTTGCGGCACTCACGTAGCACGTTAAACTAAAATAGGTCACTTTTACACGCAAAGCCTTCACGTGCGTGACTCTCGAAAATACAGTCCTCTTACCCTTTATCAGTAATTCAACATAATAACAGCGAGAGAAGGAAATAGTTTCTAATTTATAAAATTGTTGTGTTCGTGTATTTTAGTATTACTATTGGTTGCGGATAAAACAAAAGCTAACGAGTAGAGTGGTGTAGAGGGAGGGGTGGGAGTTAATTGCTAACCGCCTTTCATGAAGGTGGATGGCGAGACCTGCCGCAAGTGTGTTGTCGGCTCTCAACTTGTACTCTATCTGTTTTTGTCTTTTTTCTTATGAAATAGAAGGCAAACGGGAAGGAGGCTCACCTGATGTTAAGTGACACAGACACCCATGGACACTCACATTGCCAGATTGCTCGCAAGTGCGTTGCCGGCCTTTTAAGAATTGGTACGACTCTTTTCTTGAAGAACCCTAAGTCCTATCTCTTCAGAAACATCTGGCATGGCAGCTAGTACCATAAATGGCAATGAGTGTCTCAAAATGGTGTGTTTGAAACTTCGAAATAAATTTTTATTTATTAAATACGACTTCATCCACTCGAATGTTGTACCAATTAGATTAATATGTACAATTTAATAAGTCTGGCTTGAATCTGTTAATGAAGTTTTAATTAAATGGTCCAATACTTTCGTAAACCAAACACAATAGTTTATTAGTGTATTGAAGATTCACTGAAAGCGATGTGCGCTGTACAGTTGTTAGAATACAAATATTAGCGTATCACAGATCAAACGAGCCGCTGTGCTGTCTTATCGCCAACAGTCCGAGTTTCAGATTACAACACTATCCAGTGAAATATTCTAAATTACTGTAATGAGTTTATAGTCTTGAAACACTGGTATAAGAAATTTAAATTAAGAACTATCACCCGAAAAACCGGAAATAGCATCTTCCTAAACGTGAGGATTATATCCGGGTATATTCATACGATATCCGTGCCGATTAAAATACAGTTAAAGTAGTCTGCTATTAAATATTCTAAATTACTGTAATGAGTTTGTAGTCTTGAAACACTGGTATAAGAAATTTAAATTAAGAACTAACAACCGGAAATAGCATCTCCCTCAACATGTGTATAATATCCGGGTATAATCATACGATACCTTTGCCGATTAAATCCAGTTAAAGTAGTCTGCTATCAAATATTCTATATGACTGTTATGAGATGGTAGTCTTGAAACACTTGTATAAGAAATTTAAATTAAGAACTATCAACCGGAAATAGCATCTCCTTCAACGTGTGGATAATATCCGGGTATAATCATACGCGACCTGTGCCGATTTAAATCCAGTTAAAGTAGTCTGCTATTAAATATTCTAAATTACTGTAATGAGATGGTAGTCTTGAAACACTGGTATAAGAAATTTAAATTAAGAACTATAAACTCCTTCGACGTGTGGATAATATCCGAGTATTTTCATACGATATCCATGCCGTTTTAAATACAGTATGTAGTCTGCTCTTAAATATAAAATCGTTATTCTAAGAAAGATCGAAGGAATTCGATGTTTCCAAATAAAGAAATATTCAGAGTATTTGTGAATTTGTAACAACATATTTATTTACAAAGGATGAAAAGAAATTCCAGCTCCGAAAGGATTTTGTATCTGTTTGATCGCGGTCGGCGGGGCGAACCCTCTTGTTATTGAGAGCGTTTCAATTGTGAATTGTACTACGTTAATAGTGTACCGGCTCGATCGTTGTTAACGCACATGGCGGGTAATTGGAGGTAATGGTATTAGATTCCGGAAGAACAAATATTGTTCGGGTTTGAGGGCCTCCTAAAATTCATATTCCGTATCCCACAGTGTCTCACTCTAATAATATGTCTAATAATACTAGATTGTAGAGTCTAATAACTGATTTACTAAACCACCCATACTAGATCAAACAAGCGAGCAGAATAGACTGTTCGAAATAAAAGGATTATAATCAAATAAAAACTTAAATTTAGATGATAAAGTTTTAGTAACGCATTAAGTGCATTGTAAAGCACGTAAGCCGGTGTTAAAAGCTCGTCAAACGAGAGGCGAGTCGTTAACGGACTGAATACTAAAATAGATTACACTTCAGCCGAACGACACTCGCGTTACGGCAATAATATCGAATATATATTCCAAACTAAATTAGTCTTTTTGAATTGTTTTAACTCAGATATATCTACAGCGTAAACTCTTTAAAACGAATTTCAAGGGACCGAGGATTTTCTTTCGTTATCGAGAGATTGCGGTATAGGGAGTGAATTATTGTATGGTTTGTGAAAAAGCGTGGGTGCTCGATAGACGAAAAATATGGCACAGAGCGCCCCACGCTTTTTCACAATAATACCAGTATTTTTTGTTCATTACAATTTTCAGCCTAAATTAGGAATTATTTTTCACTCTTTAGTTGGATGTGCTTTAAAAGCGTGTTTTTTAGTTTTTTTAAACTATTATTTATTTTTATTTTTTAGTTAAATTTTTTTCATTTTTTTTCGGATTATTGCATTGTCATCGATCTTTGACAGGTGCGCAAAGTTTGAATTAAATATGTCCGTTAAAAGTGGGTCAAAATCGAGTCCGAAGGAGTCGGTTACATACATACATTCATACATACAGGTGAAGCTAATATAAAGCGTGTAAAAAAATTAACGATTTTTACGTTATAGAGAGTTTTTCGTTATAACAAATGACGTTATATACAGTTTACTCTGTATTTAATACGTATACGTACGGATGGTTAGGATTCACCTTAGTTTTGGTATAAATATTAGATTTATTAGCAGCGATATTTTTAGGTTTTTTCCCACTAAACACATGCATACATTCCTCCAAGACGGTAAATCTAACCACGTACTTTGGCAGGTGATTAAATAAAAATAAACTTTATATCAACAATCCACACAAAATAAACCAATAATAAAACTATCAGAATCTGAACATGGATAATAAAAGTACATTATGGTAAATATTTCATAATCAAACATTTTTGTAGTTTTTGGTAAATGTAATACGTCCTTTACAATCAAATGTCACCGATGTGTGTAAACCGTAAATAGAGTATAGAACTAGATGAGCTTCTAAAATAACAATAATAACTAAAGAGAGAAGGCATTAACGTGAAATACTTAAGTGCGAGCGAAACAGAGTATTAGATTTTCTGTCTCTATTTGCGTATCGGGTTTTATTTGTTTACCACCGAGCCCTTGGTGGTAAACAAGTTTTCACCGCTTACTGATAAATCGGTGAAACCCAAGTCAAACCCATATTTTAAGACTTTATCCTTATAAGAGGTGTATTTCATGAGGTGTCAGTCATGGTGAATTGTTGCATAATTGGCTGTAAAAGCTATAGTGAACGTAAAGAACCAAACATAACCTTTCATCGGTAAGTAGCTTATTTTGTCACGACTCAGTTACTTTGTTCAAGAATTATTCATTCGAATGTGTATTTTGGTCAATGATAAGCAATTTTCAATGAATTAAAACTGTAAATACGACATATGTCAATCATTCGCTATCTCACACGCTGTACGCTGATGCCTGGTCTATAACATAGTCCGTCTACGGTGTCAACATGTTGACCAGAGATTCTAGAACCCAGGAAATCAATTATCTTCAATAATTAATAATAATAATAATATAATAATTAATTAATAATTTATAATCAATTGGCTTCCGAGACGAATTATTATTAATATTTTACTGACTAAGAAATTCAACAAGAAACGTTCGGAACGCAGTGCAATCAGTTAACAAGATTGCGGCGCCTCGCTACTGGACACTGAACGAGGGAAACACAATGAAGATAAACGAGCTGCGACCGCTGGATAAGCGATATTTTTCATGATTTGACCTTTTTGTATATAACTTTCCATACTCGCTATACCCTTTACATGACCTTGGCCAGTTCTTTTTTTTTCCGAAATTTGGAGTTGTTGTATTAATTACTTTATACCAAACTAGCCGTTTCCCACCCGCTTTGCTGGGCGAATTAAAATAGGAAATAAATAAAATTTTATGTTTCATTATATTTTCATATTTTTATTATTCTTCTTTTTAACTTCCCGCTAAGAAAATCGAGTTTTTAACAGATGTTGACGTTTTGAGGTTCTAGGAAGCCTGCCCGAATGTTTCCGCGGTGAAGTCCGTATGTATAAATTTTTATAAAAGTAAAACAGCAATAAAAAAATGAGGGAACGTTGGAATTAAAAAAAAATAAATAGCCATAAAACCATCTAGGAAAAATTTCGCATCGAATTACAGTTCGATGAGTTTCATGTCGATACGATCAGTGGTTTAGGCGTGAAGGAGCCTCAAACGAAGACCATTTTTCTTATATATATATATGGATTACAGTTATTTTACATAGGACCCCTAATAGCCTATCAGGCACGCTATCAGCCAGATCTGTTGCCGAGGAACAGGCAGCAGGGTAATGTTACATCTCCCCTCTCCTAAAAAGGGACTTAATTTGCTTAAACTAGGTCTAGTGGGTTTAATGTATTCCTTGGGCGACAACCTCTGCGGAAATATCCTCATGATATTTATGGGCGAGTTGGAGCGACCTGGACTGTGGGCCCCGCGTCATGTTATTCATATTACTGATATATTGAATTCTGTGGCAAATTTTTTTTATCTGTGCTCGAGCAACATGTAGGATAGCCCATTCCGGGATATCGCCATACCAGTCTTGAGCTCCAGATCGCACCATATTTCGGAAAGTCGGACAGTCAAGAAGTAAATGCACCACCGTTTGGTCGGTTCTCTCCTCACAGTCACGGGGCTTGTTTTCAGTTTGAATTTGTATAAATAGTGTCCAAAAGCCCCGTGGCCAGTCAGGATTTGCGTCATGTGAGGTACGAAGCGCCTGGTCTTGACTTGTTTGTATGCCGCATCTTTTAAAAAGGCTTCCCAAATATATAGCGATAGTTCCAGGTGTCTAGCGTCTTGAGTCTTGTCAGTCGTCACAAATAGGAAAGCGGGTACGCGTCATACTGTGTCCCCGATCCCCTGACGGACCCCGGACCCGAACCGATTGACAAATACAGTTTACTCTTGGTACGAGCAAATAAATTTTCCACATAAAGAAACAACACGGCCGGGTTCCGAACTTTCGACCTCAGACTTGGGAATCACACGACTAAATACCAAGCTAGCACGGCTGTGAACTTCTATCGAATATGTAAAGTTTGACCTTACTATATGGAAATTATCATTTAAGCCACATCGCTTAGTTGATAAGGTATACTGAGGTCAACTCCAGGTGAACAAAACAAGTGCAGAAGACGTTTTTAATTCATAATCAATAATCACCTCTGCTAATGCGCTGCAATGTAATTTTCTGTGGCAGAGATTATATTTTACCAGTGTTTAATAATAATGGCGCCTGATACATACTAATATTATAAAGAGGAAAGATTTGGTTGTTTGCATAGAAACTACTGGACCGATTTGAAAAATTCACCCTTGAACGTTATCCCTGATGAATATAGGCTATAGAATATTTTTCCACGAGTTCTGTATGAAATTGTGAAATAGGTGTGAAAAATAAACATTTTCTAAATTGCGTACGCTGTGGAAACTATTGACAACAGAGCAAAGTGATGTACTATAGTTTTATAGAAGACATCCATATCTACAAAGAAAAATGTGTAACAAAAAATATTTTGCATTTAAGATACTATTTACCGAGAAAAGCTTTATAGAACATCGTGCTACGACCGAATTAATGCAGGTCTAACCATAGAGCACAGCCAGTTTTTAAATAAAGAAACAATAGATATATTGATGAATAAGTAATAAAATTGATTATATCGAAATTCCAGGTAAAATGTGTTGGCAAAAAGATAGGGTCAACAATGGTATAAGGTTTCATAAGAAACGTGACACTCGATACATATAGATAATAGCATTGTGTCTGAGTAGCAATGACTCACGTACGGCTGTACTCACAGTCGTTCATTATCTCTAACTTATTAATTACAATGGATTCCCTTGAATTTCCTGCATATATGTACTTCTTCAACAATTATCGTTATATTTCGGTAAATTTACATAAAAAACATTGCTGGTTTGCCTTAAGCGGGCCATAGACAGACCGCATTTTGCAGTCAAGACCGATGGCAATATGCGGTTTGCCCAGGAACTGCTCGAGCGGTCCGTGTATTGCGAATATGAATTTAGTATGGAAACTGCAGATCGCCGTGCGGCGACCGCTTAGAGCATTCGGTATCGGCTGCAACATGCGGTCCGTCTATGGCCCGCTTTAGACCCTAAAAGTAGACGGCGTGTGTTCGGCACAGGATGATCACCTACTTGCCTTTAAGATTGACAAATGATCTTGATACAGATACAGAAATTCTAAAGCCAGATCTTAAAAGGTTGTAGATTTATTTATTGTTTGATTACATTTTACCAACAGTTTTTACTTAATATAAATTACTAAATAATTAAGGATAATTTTTGTTTATTGTTGCGTAGCATTTTTTATGGGTAGGCTATTCTAATCTTTACCAGTCGTTGAGGGAAGCTATTTGATGAACAACCATTAAAATATTGATAACAATATTTGTATTTTTACCAAGTACACACCGATTTATTACAGGGGCAAAGATTAGATATAGTATCGGGCTGTGAACCCGGGACCGAGCTGGCACGTTGCCATCCGTACACACTGGCGGCTTGTAACTAAATTAATCTCTTATTAGCTCATACTGTCTTATTTCTCTTAAAGGTTTTATACATTGCAATATCAGCGGAATTAAAGTCAAAGTCAAAAATCATTTTTTCATATAGGTAACACAATCTACACTTATGAACTTAAATAAATATACATTAAATGCTTCTAATTTTAAATTTACTGCCAGTTCTCAAATCAAGGGCGTAAAACGGAAGAGAAGAACTGGCAATTATCGCGTAAAAGCAAATCTAAAGGTGGGAACTGACCAAAGTTACGATGTGTAATGTAGCATTCGCATCGAGCGTGTAACGCATCGAGCATGTTACGCTGTGTATTAAAATCGGCGTAACATGCTCGTCAAACGTCTGTGCTCCGCTTTCGCCGCCAGTGTTCACGAGATGGCCGACAGCGAGGACGCGTTGGTATCTTTGATTCTACTTAATTATTTTTCCATACAAATTAAGAAGAAGAAAAAACGTTACTGGAGATCAAACTTATTTAAAAACAGAGGCGTATGTGGTGGTTTGTCATTGATAGCAACTTTGAAAAACCAAATGATTACTGGACAGTATAAAAACTTTGTACGCATGTCTCCGATCGATTTTGAAGAACTGTTGAATTTATTTGCTCTGTATGAGCTGGGTTCCACACCACTTCCTCTTTTCTTCCATTTTATAGAAAAATACAGAGATTTTTCTTTTTTCCACTCCATGTTTGATTGATTGATTGATTGACGTGTGATTACTCGCGACGCGCGTGCGCTTGACGACTTTTGACAAAGAGCGTACTGACCGAACCGCGTAACAGTCAAAGGATTCGCCTAAAAACCGACAGCCGGGTGGAGCACTCAAAGCGAGCAACGAGCGGCTCGTTGCTCGCTGGTTTCCCCGTAACACGACGTACTGACTGCACGAATGCTCGCTGTGTAACATTACATTACATGTTACATTACACCTCGTAACGTTGGTCAGTTCCCACCTTAAAACCTATTAAGGTGGGAACTGACCAACGTTACGAGGTGTAATGTAACATGTAATGTAATGTTACACAGCGAGCATTCGTGCAGTCAGTACGTCGTGTTACGGGGAAACACGACGTAAAACGACGTACTGACTGCACAAATGCTCGCTGTGTAACATTACATTACATGTTACATTACACCTCGTAACGTTGGTCAGTTCCCACCTTTAGGTTTTGTTGGAAGATTATATATTCATTATGGTCTAAGATCCCGCTATACAACGACCTTCACCGAGATGCTTATTTAATGAAACGTATTTTATATTTAATTTAATATGTCAATAAATATAATCCATATGGGTTGTCTAGCAAATTTCAGTCCAGAGTATGTTTAATTAATAATTTAAAAAAAATATTTTTTTAAACATTTCACCGGTATGATTATTAGATAAATTCTATACCAATCGAAAGTATGAAGCCCATAGAATATGCAAACTTTATGCTGCCCATTCTTTTCCGGTCACAACTATCGGGTTGCCTGGTATAAACAGGTAATTCTGTACGAGCATTTTGCAACGGTCTGTTTATTGAATGAAATTAAAATGAAATTAAAGATTATTTTATTCTGAACACGGTGGTATAGGGTTGTCTGCGAAAAATCAGTCCAGAATTGCGGTTGTCGAATTTTAAAAAGTAAAATATTGCTCCAAGTGAATGTGTGTGACTGAGAGGTCCCAACCGACCATCCCATGCGATAGAAGAGGACACAGCATAGCAGCGGTTTAAAGTCCGCCCACTTAAAGAATGAGAGTGCGCATGCTATTTGGGCTTGGAAAAGAAAAGGATAGCGATGGACTCGTATAATTATGCATTATTTTGGAGTAGTTTATTATTTAAATAGAGAAATAGTTATTTAATTTTTGAAGTGAAAACTTCTTTAGCGGCGCTGAGCACTTTTTTGTATGGGTAAAAACTTTCAAACATGCGTCAGGGTCACGTGATGCTGATCGAAAAAGCGTAAGATCGAGGGGAAGGGAGAGGAACTAGTATCTCCCACTCTTTCTACCGTGCCTGAGTGTGCTGCTTTGTTTAGGCGGCACAGGGCGCTTGCGCGAATGACCGTGTGTGTTTATGTACAGCGTCCCACGCGTATCCAAGGATGGTGACAGCTGATTGCTTGACTGTTGTGTATTCGTAAATGTGAATTGTTTAAATTATGGAAATCGAACAAAGTGAATCTATTAATGAAAAAAGTGATGATGAAGTAGTGAAAGAAAATGAATAAGTACTTTATAAATTACTAGATGAAAAACTCTTACTTGGCTTTAATAAACAAAAATAACTAATAATAATAATAATAATTTATATAATTTTTTGTTTTTTAAATAACGATATAATATTATAAATAACAACATATAAATTGTCATATTTGTGTACGATAACGCAATAAATAAACATTGTATTCTACCTCATAAATGATAGTACTTTTATACTTATAATTAAACACAACGTTAATATTGAAGTTTTCACTTCTGCCGGCACTCCCGGAGTGCTAGTGTTTTTTTTTTTAATCAATTAATTATTTATGTGTATATTTTTTATGTGACACTAAAGTATATATACATCTTTAGTAAAAAAGAAGGTTGTAGTGATTCATATATAATAATACCCCGATTAAAAATATTGATTGAAAAAAATTAAAAAATTTACTACATGCAAATTATAAATCTATAAAATATGTAAACAGAGAAATTGAAATCAATTGAAACTATTGGAAAAAATTCAAAACCCATAAAAGTGAATTTTTTTAATCAGGGTACCTAATCTTGCTAATTTTATTTTTATTATAAGAAGACAAAATAAAAATGCGTGTACTTATGTACGCGCGTAAGAAGTTAAACTTCTTTGGCTTTCTTTATTTTTTAAAGTATGAAATAATTAATAACAAATATTTAACGTTAATAATATTTATTATTTAGTATATTATTCAATTATTAATTAATATTAATAATTATTTATTATTTTATTATATTATTCATTCAATTTAATAACTACGTATGTTTCATAACCTTTTAACTAAGTAATAGGTCTTTGTGAAAAAGCATTCCTAAATTTCTTTGAAATTAAAACTCCTTTATTTGTTTAAAAGGTAAATGTCATTATGGTCATTCAAAATTCTTAGCATAGCTGCTAACTTCACGCATATTCTATTTCTTTCTACTTGTAGATTGTCTTATTTCCATCTCGCTCGCGCACGCTCGGCGCCCATACTGATAATTTAGTGTCACGGTGCACCCGCATCGTAAAATTTCACTCTCATCAATTTTTCATAACGCGCCTAAAGAAGTATAACTTCAAAAACAACAAAAATTACTTCTATTTATTGTAAAAAATTAAAAATACAATTTTTTTTTAATTATTCAGAATCCGGGTCATAGGACATAAAACTACGTTCTTCAACTTCTGAATCTTCTTCGTCATCACTTTCTGTTTCACTTTTTTCGACAATGTCTTCTATCTTTAAAGGTGTATGATCCCCAATGAATCCTACTGGTTTTAAATATTCATCTAAGAACCGTCCGCAGTTCTCAGGCTCAAATTTCACGCATATTGGATCCGTTGCAATAAGCCACATGGAATTTACGAAAATAAAATATAAAATATATATTTTAATATATACATATTATATTTTAATATAGAAATATAGAAGATCTATTAGCTAAGATAATTTTAAATCATAATAATTTTAGCAATATTTTACTTTTTAAAATTCGACAACCGCAATTCTGGACTGATTTTTCGCAGACAACCCTATACCACCGTGTTCAGAATAAAATAATCTTTAATTTCATTTAAATTTCATTCAATAAACAGACCGTTGCAAAATGCTAGTACAGAATTACCTGTTTATACCAGGCAACCCGATAGTTGTGACCGGAAAAGAATGGGCAGCATAAAGTTTGCATATTCTATGGGCTTCATACTTTCGATTGGTATAGAATTTATCTAATAATCATACCGGTGAAATGTTTAAAAAAATATTTTTTTTTAATTATTAATTAAACATACTCTGGACTGAAATTTGCTAGACAACCCATATGGATTATATTTATTGACATATTAAATTTAATATAAAATATGTTTCATTAAATAAGCATCTCGGTGAAGGTCGTTGTATAGCGGGATCTTCTACTATTAGTAAATAATACAGATTCCTGACAATAATTGAGTGATATATTTCACCAAATAAGGCTCAATCAAATGCCAGTCTTTCTAATTATAAAGAAAAAATAAAGTTACAGTAGACGAAGTAAAAAAAAATACTATTACTATGAATTCACTACTATTATATTCACTACTAAAGAAATTACTTGAGCAGCGCTCTAGGTATGACAAATACGCTCAATATTCAATACCATAATAAGAATATATGCTTGTATAGAAATAACGCCAGTTAGTTACTGGTATTCATCATTTACTCGACACCTTTCATTTATTAGTACAGCATTTTCTCATAGGCATCAGCGGCTTATATTAAAATGATGTCACTGTACGATCGGAGATCTCTAGTACGTTCCTATATAAATTATGAAATGGTCAAGTACAGAACAGTAATCTCTTACAGAACATTAACATCGTCGTCCCTTATTCATTCCCAAGGTTCAAAATCAGCAGAATTTTCCAAATTCCGTCTGCAAAAACCAACCTACGCAGGCATTTCTCATTTGAATTCTTCGCTAATGAAACACAGAATAAACTTGTGTTTATTCTGTTTCATAAACTCAAGTTTATCGATAGTGGGCTGATCAATTTTAAAAAATATAATGTAATATATTTTAGAATAATAAAAAAAAATCAGTGGCGCTACAACCTCTTTAGGTCTTGGCCTCAGATTTCTGAATCAGTTTCATGATCATTTTTAAATTCTAATAGGCAAGTAGGTGATCAGCCTCCAGTGCCTGACACACGCCGTCGACTTTTTGGGTCTAAGACAAGTCGGTTGACTCACGATGCTTTCCTTCACCGTTCGACCAAATGTTAAATGCGCACTTAGAAAGAAAGTCCATTTGTGAACAGCCGGGGATCGAACCTACGACCTCAGGTATGAGAGTCGCACACTGAACTTAGCCAACTCTGCTCTTATTTAGAATAATAGCTTGTCCCAAATACCGTAGATAAAGCATTATATATTATGATGTGGAAAACTTTAATAAATAAGTATTCAGTAACACAATATATTGTTTTTCCTGTAATAGCAGTAATTAAAAGCAAAACGGTATTTCTAAAAGAGGATGAGATGGTTCACACCTCGGCTTACTGTTGCATGAGTGTGGGAGTTCTATATTGGGGTGTATGGCTCAATGTCAATGACTTGGTGCGATCACTAAGATATAACTGAGACTAGTCGGCAGGGCTATTACGAAGAACCGGTAGCAAGTCGCTGAAAAATCGCTTATAAAACTAATTTGTCATGTGTTTTTATACTTTTTGTCCATGTGTACAGTGTAAGCATGGTGGCTGGGCTAATCAGTATATATATATTTAGTCCTTTGTTATTTGATATGAATAAATAATAAGAAATTAAACTTTAAAATAACATTACTATCCCGTGTCTTGTGCTTTGAAACTGCGAAAATTTCTTTCATAAATTATGAATTGTAAAATTGTTATAACGACTATCGCTTAGAGATCGATAATAGGGCAACGGGAAACACAGGAGCCGGAACACGGTTATTTATATGACTAACATATATATATTTCATAACCTTAACATCTATACGACTACTTTAACTGATGCTGCTGTTTTATGCAGGATATTTGAGTCAATCTCTTGGCAAGAACGTTTTGTGTCTTCGTAAAAACTGCGGTCCCATACTGTATATTTTCACATGACTTACTTTGACTTGACTTAATATCCTATAACCCCTAGATGGGACAGAGGAAGTCTCCATCACGTTCGGTCTTGAGCCTCGTATTTCACCTCGCTCCAAGTCTTTCCGGCTCTCTGTGCCTCTTCTGCAACTGTACGTTGCCAGGTTTGCTTGGGAAGGCCACGCTTCCGCTTTCCTTGCGGGTTCCAATTAAGCGTCTACTTGGGGATATGACTGGAATCGCTTCGGAGTGTATGGCCTATCTAATTGCACTTGCGTCGCTTGATCTGTTGGCTAATCGGTGTTTCTAGCACTCCCTGACCCTTTTCTCTGCCTAGTAGATATCCAGAATACGGCTAAGACGATGACTTGGAGCCAGTGCGAGATGTCGTTGATGACCTTCCAAGTTTCAAATCTAGGAGCAAAGATTTGAATTTAGATCCGAATATGTTAACCTCGAGTTGACGCGCTATCGTGACTGCCATACAAGCCAAGTTGTGCGAATTTTGCTCTGGCGTAATGTCATCTTCTGTTCCTCTAGTTTCATACACGACGCTTTCAAGGTAAACTTTTTATCGCCTTACCCTATGTGTGTATATGCCTAACTCTTTAAGCACTACCTAGCTTTAGTACGTTAAGTCATCTAGACTATATTTTGAAGAGAGTGTGTTTATTTGTATCTACTCAACTTCTAGCATTTTCTATTTTTAAACAACACCGATTTAATTTAAAAAAAGGCTATAGGTATTTGAAGAATCTATTTTTGTGAATTTGTTATTATAGCAGTTTTTTTCGATTCAATTATTATATCGTATGACAAAAATTAGTTTTCTTTAATAAGTTTTTAAACTGAAACAAGGAAATCATGTCATGTACCTTTTAAATATAAAAAAAATCCCTACACATAGCAAACCCTAACACTGTTTAAAAAAAGCTTCTCTAAAAAGAGATTATTACGGAGATGTATAACAAAAATATTATAATAGACTAGTGGACCCCACAGACGTTGTCCTGCATGATATTTCAAGCGATTAGGATATTAAACAAAGTATGAAAGTACCGACTGCAGCGCCATCTGCCGGGCTGATTTGTGAATCTAAACCATTCCCAGATCCCATCAAAAACGGTCCAGTCGTTTGAGAGAAGTTCAGTGACATACACACTCACAGAAGAATTATATATATAAAGATGTATAAGTAAAATATTTTTTCTAATAACCATTAGCTATTTGGTAATTTGACAAACATCTATGTTACTTGTCAGTTATGATTAGCGGTAATTGGCTCGGAAGCGACGCAGGCGCATCCTCTGGGAGATACATTAGCACATGCAGTTCGCACCTGAGTTATCACTGAGGGCGGTCAGCTCCAGATTTTAACTTTACAAAGTATTTATTATGCCAGCTTAGTTACTTTCTTCCCACACTTACTTATCACAAAAGTGATGGGCTGACGACATAGTTTTCTGGAGAGAAATGGCTGGAGGAGGTAAATCCAAATGGAAAGTTCAGGAAAAAGCCTTTATCCAAAAGGGGTCCATACTGGAAAACAGAAAGGAATTAACAATAACTTACGTAGATTAAGAGTTTAATAATAAAACTAACACTCATTAGACTTTTTAAAAATATGGAATTAAAGTGGCTTTAATGTTAATATTATTATTAAATACTTACTTATGCTGTCTTTATTGACTTAGACACGAGTCGTTCTCATAAATAGTTTCAATAAAATTTAAAATTATATACGTACAATAGCCTAATCTAAATAATCTGGTTTGCTATATTTTTTCCTTCCCACTTTCATTAGCCAAATTTATTCTGCGCCTGCGCCATTTAGTGCGCAACGGACTCAATATATCAACCGTCGAACGCATGAGATAGTCGAGTGTATACGTTTCCAGTAAACAAGTGGATTCAAGGATATTTCTAAAAAGTTAGCAAGCCCCGAATTAGCTATTTTTATTGTATTAACGTGTATTGCGTGTGTATACAACTCACCAGGATGCTTAATAGGGGACCGGTAAGGTCATAAAACTAATTAAATTTCGTGAATTTTTCAGCCTCATTAGCGCTAATCTTTAAGTACACACTTATCCAACTTTATTACACTCTTAAATTTCTTGGAAAATCAGTGTTAAACTCTCAGCCCTAAGCTCAGTTCGAAGGTTCGAGCCCCGGCTGTGCATTAATGGACTTGAAGGAAACATTGTGAGAAAATGCGTTAGACCTCAATAAGTCGAAGTTATGAGAGGTTTATCACACTTGGCCATTAGAAGAAGCCAATTATCACAAAACAGATACAGAAATGAAGAAGAGACAGAGAAGAGAGAGCTCTTTCGAGTTCCACGCTTTTTTTAAATTTTTTTGTTATGTTGGCTTGAATGCTTACCTTAACTCTAACCTTAAGTATCCTTCAATTCAATACAATATTTTAAATGAATTAATTTAATAAAATTAGCTTTTCTTTAATTAATATGAATTCACAATTTGTTAAATGTTTTCTCTGAAATAATATGACCTGAATTGAGATTCTTTTAATGTCAAGATTTTATTTGCTTCGTTGCAATTAATTCAATCGCAACAGATTTGTGTGTCACCACGGGTGCACGGTGACTTGATGTTACACAGAGGTCGGGCCAAGGTCGCACTCAACTTCAATATAAATAAAATCATATTATTTTTACGGCTGAAATAGGTCAGCGCACGTCGGGTAAGCGCCCTGAGATTATCCACTCTGTCCCGTTTATATTTGACGTTAGTCATTTGTTTTATTGATATGTATTATTGTACCCGCTGGGTCGCAATGTCACAAACAATAATTATTTGCTCTATGCTACACTGCCTACGGGACTTTGTTAGGTTATGATTCTGAGCTGAGAATTCTGCGAAGGGTTTTAATATCAAACTCCTATACGTTTTACACACAGGAGTACTTAGCGCTAAGTTTCGTCTCTGAGACGTAAGGTTAGTTTCTCGTCAATAATTACAGTTATCGTTGCTTTACTAACATTTCGTATTTAAGCTTGTTTTATATTTGAATTTTTTTTCTTATACATTCCTATTTTTTTTTCTTTCCTTCGATCCTCGCCATTGACAATAAAAAAAATCAGTGGCGCTACAACCTTTTTAGGCCTGGGCCTCAGATTTTTGTATCTGTTTTATTATCGTTTATCAATCTAATAGGCAATTAGGTGATCAGTCTCCTGTGCTTGACACACGTCGTCGGCTTTTGGGGTCTAAGGCAAGCCAGTTTCCTCACGATGATAATAATAAAATTAATAAAAACAAAGATTTGTCCTCCATCATTCATGAGGACGCATGGTGAAATAGGAGCACGCGCTAACATTCTCGTAGGAACAACACGCAATAATTTAACATCAGGCGAGGCCCTTTCCCCTTTTGCCCAAGTTATATAAAAAGCACTTTACTTTTGATTTGAAACACTAAATAGGTGCATATTATAAACGCAATATCGCGTCTTCCACGTTATCTCCAAACAGAACGTCAATCTTGAACAATTGTTTAGACGTTTTAATCCCGGCTCGTCTTCAGGATATGTGTCAAGGGTCAAAGTCAAGTTCAGGACGGGCGGATTAAACAGCCATTTGCGGCGACGTGGCGGGCGAGTTAGCCTTCAAATCTTACAAAAGTCGACGTTATGGCAAAAAAGGTCGCATGGGTCGTCCGGTTCAAACTCGCACGTTTATTAGCTGTCAACTTAGACTTTTAACTATAGAATCTGTTTGCACTGATCTCAGTATTTATCTATACTAATATTATAAAGAGGAAAGAAGATGTTTGTAATTTAAAATGTAACCGATTTTTAAAATTATTTCACCATTTGAATGCTACATTAGCACTGATTAATATTTTATTTGCAAGAAAAAAATAAGGATCCCTCCTAAAACTACAAATTGCCTATAAAATATCTTTGATGGCATGCGCTGCGATAACTATTGAGGATAGAAATATATAAATAATTGGCGCAGTCGTAATAATTTAAAAGAATTTCTGATAAAATAAAATCAAACGTCCAAATCAAAACGGTTTTTTTTAATTTCGTTCATTTAAAAACATCTTGGAATCAAACATCGCTCCCTATTCGCTTTGAAGGATTAGGAGTACGCAATATAACAAGTGTAGCTCTTCCAGCATTTCCCTCATCTGCTCACAAGTCTAGCTGTCTGGTAGGTAAAATCCTTAGATCTTACTTTACAAACTACGAGATTGAGTTTGCCTTCTAGCGTCAACTTTCAAAGGACCTGGGATCCCCTTTGTAAATCTCAATTGCAAAACTTATTAGTTCACACCTCAATTAGAGACTGCGCAAGGCTGGTGGCGGTGGGGTTTAAGGAAGCCGATTATAGGCTTAATGCTTATCCATAACCAAACACTGGCACCCTTTTGGACCCTGAATCACTTCGAATTGCCATCAGCCTTCTGTGTCCCTTTGGCTTTGAAGTAAGTAGCCTTGGACACCATGGCCACCATTGCCAATAGAGTACTGGTCATATTTCTCGCTGCGCTCAATGACAGCGACCTGGATGTTGTCTTTGATGCCTTAGAGTATGAGACGCGCTTTAGTAATGGGATGCTACTTGTGTGGACACGTTAGCCTTGTCTCACTTCCTACAGACAAAAGCTGGCGCGGCCGCAGAGGAGGCGGAAAATAATAAACATCTAAAATATAAGAGTCTTTCCTCCGACTTTGATTTTGTACTTGACTTATTATGACAGAACCGTCTAAACACCGGGTGTGAAGTAACATCATATTTATATTAACGTTAAACTTAATTAATACAATCATTATTATTTAGACGATTTTATATAAAATTAATAGTCTTATAAATATGTGACTGTTTTTAAATGATTTTTATAAAACAGGAGCCAGAGCTCATCCGATATTTAGTGATATTACCCATGGACACTCATACCCGTGTTTTTAAATTTAACAAGTGATCTCAAGTATAAGTATAGCCTTCAAAAACCTAACTTGTATAAAAACTAAATATCGCAACGCAGTTCTTCTACCGTAAAAAGTTGTGAGATCCGTGTAAAGTCGATCAATTTACTCAGTCCCTACTCATAGTGACGATATCATTATTACAAATCTTGTAACATAAATAAATACATTGTTTTCGGCTTCTAATTTTATCCACAACGAACTTTTAGGGTCGGAACGGAACTTATAGTCAAAATGGCATAAACTGCTTCGAGAAATTAGAGTACCGACGTGGTGCTTTTTTGCTCAACTTAGCGGGCACACTGTCATGAAAAAACTTTTCAAGATAAAAACATTGAAATAATTTATATGTTATATTACTGTGTGATATTATAAATAATTGTTAATAAGTGTTAATTAAGCACAAAAACATACAACTTGCTGCAAAGTCGTGATTGGAACGCACGACCTCAGATGTGGTTCAGTGTTCTGTGTCTACTAAACCAACACTGCTCAACCATATCTCTTATTCATAATATGTTGTCTCATTATAATCTCATATGTTAAGTCTATGATATGTATATGAATGTACTAGTTGAATGAAACCTTTACAGTATGAAACAGTCTAAGCTAGAAACTGGCAGACACAGGTAAACAAATGTTCACGCGGGAAGCAGTATTGTGGAGGTGACATAAGCCCGTGACGTCACGCGGCTTACAGCATCCAACTGGGTAGACTCCGCTACAGTTCGCGCAAGTTTAGTGTGATGAATAACACAATAGCAGTCCTGTGTGGGAAATTTATAAACATAGTGTTTAGCGCAATATTTTAAGTTAACATTTTAACTATTACCCGAGATATTGTGTATACTGTATAGTTTTATTAGTTAAGCTGTAGTATTTGATTAGCTTGCTCTTTATATAGTAAGAAATTAATAAATATAATTACTAAAAAAAAGGGTGCGTGTACTTATGTACGCGCGTAAGAAGTTATACTTCTTTGACATTATTAAAAATAGTTTTTGATTGCATGCAAATAATTAATTACAATTAAATAATCAAAGACTGGAAAAGGAGTCATTATAGTCAATAAAGTTCAGTTTACATTTGAAAAATTAAATAAAGAAATATTTATTATTATTCTCTTACATTAAGTGTAACATAAATTATGTCCAATGCCGTGGCATCTTCCGTGGGCAACTTCATTCTGTTAATTTTGTGTCACGGTGCGCGCGCATCGTAAAATTTCACTCTCATAAATTTTTCATAACGCGCTTAAAGAAGTATAAATTCAAAAAACAAATTAGATTACACGATTACACGAATTTCTATTCATTGATAAACAACAGATAACCACAAACTCAACAACAATAACTATAAGTAACCTCTATTAATCTAGTGCGAGCGTCGAAGATGTCAGCGCGACCATACCGCGCGCAGTGCTTTGCTGAAAACCAGTTCAGTCCAGTATACCCCACTCCTACGCTTCTGTTAACTTTTTACAGCTTATTATATAGAATGGGGAGGCAACGGTATGCCCAAAAAGGATAGTTTTCGCAGCCCATAGACACCCATTTTAGTGAGTACGTTGCCAGCTTTTGAAGAAGGAGTATACTCTTTCTTTGAATAATTGGAGGTCGTATCTCCATCGTAACATCTTGAGGAAACCGACTTGCTTTAGATCCAAAAAGTTGACGGCGTGTGTCAGGCACAGGCTGATCACCTACTTTCCTATTAGATTGATAAATGATGAAAAAAAGGTACAGAAATCTGAGGCAACATATTTTTTTATCACTTACACATATAGCTAGTATCAGATTCAATTCTACGACTTTCGAATTACACGTTCGCATCAATCAACATATAGTTCGTATTTACATAAAATCAAAAAACAAATATGATTTAGGTCAAAATATAAAAAGGCAAACCATTTGCTACCGAGCACATGCGAAGTGGATATTAAAGTGTTTCAAGCCGCGTACACATTCCACATTCATTACTCACTACTCTATATAATACATTCTGTCTGCTTGTAAACAGTATGTCATAATTTTCGCGAGTTTTTACAACTTTATAAAATTTCTGTTAATGAGTAATATGATACAATTGATACGTGGGTAACACTCAAAATGTTTAGAACTGGCCAGTTAGAAACATTGCTAATGAAAACTGTTTTTGAATTTCAAGTTTAGAACTCTTTGGTAACCTTATGTAGTATATTGCATTCATTTGTCATTTGTTTTTGTGAATTGGCGGCAAATCTAAAACTCTTGTTACACGTGACAATTAACCTAACGCGAGAAATTTTTTGGTCCTAGCTCCATACCTTATACGCTGTTTTGCTGTTTTTTATTGCTCGTATTTTTATTTTACATATTTTAGAAAAGATTGTTGCCTAGTGGCTCCAGGGTGACTCTCATACCTGAGGTCATAGGTTCGATTCCCGGCTTGCACCAATGAACATTCTTCGTATTTGCGCATTTAACATTCGCTTGAACGTCGAAGAAAAAACATCGTGAGGAAACCGGCCTGCCTTAGATCCAAAAAATGTCGACAATGTTTGTAAGGCAAAGGAGGCTGATCACCTACTTGCCTATTAGATCGACAAACGATCATGAAACAGATACAGAAATCTCAGAACTAAAAAAAAAAGGTTATAGCGCCACTGATTTTTTTTTAAATAAATCAAATGGCCAGAACTACATTTATTTTAAAGGCAAAACTTATGTGATGTTAAGTGATACGTACCGCCCATGGACACCAGGATGCCCGTGTGTGCGTGGACGGTTAAGAATTAGTTCGTACTTGGTGCCGAGTATTATCTAAGAGTTCATTATTGTAATACAATTACAATTTATAATTTTTTTCTCAGGAAGAAAGAACCACCGCTTATGTTCCTCAAAAAGTCGCCTTGATCTGAAAACAATAAAAAAAACTTAGAAAATAATATTATTTTTCTTTTGTACAGACAAAACAACAAACAAACGGACAGGAGGCTCATCTGAAATGAAATGAGCTCACGAGTGCGTTACCGAAGTGCCGTTTTCATGAAGGACCCTAGGTCGAAATTTAGAAAAACTTTAGTAGGTAGCAAGTTCCTCATAGTGAAGTTCCTCAAAGAAAAAGTTGTTATTTACGTTAGATAATCAGACTTACGCCCTAGGTGACATAAAAGGCGAAATTATCATTAAGTTAATTAAGAGCAAGTGCCATCTTCAATATTAATTGTTGTGGAAACCCAAATACTACGTGGAGAGCATTATTCACACTGTCAACTCAGCGACTTCATTAGTGCTGAAGATAGATAAACAATTTTAAGTTTTTAATTATATATGTGGCTCAATTGTAGAATTGGTAACTCATGAACTTTCAGCAGGCTTTAGACCGAATCTTGTGATTAAGCGTGCGCGGTTTTTTTCGTAAATTTTGAAGACAGCATATGATTATATGATACGGATTTAGTTATTTTATATTATTGCGTGTTGTTCCCACGAGAATGTAAGTGTGTGCTCTTATTTCATCATGCCTCCTGCTGATAGAGGACAAATCATTGTTTTTAATTTTTTTCATTAATATTAACTAACTATTAATTACTTAAGATGTCACATGGAACATAGTGTAATGGTTGAATATCCTTACAAACATTGTGAAAAACAAAAAACTAGGCGATTAAAAAGAGTGGAGGAGAGTTTATTGTCAGTTCTTCTCTTCCGTTCTACGCCCTTGATTTGAGAACTGGCAGTAAATGTAAATTAGAAGCATTTAATATGTATCTTTTTTGACGTTCATAAGTGTACATTGTGTTACCTATATGAATAAACGATTTTCATTAAATAATATTTGCTTGAAGTTCATTATGAAGCGATCAATTCTCTTCAGGCACATATATGCCGACAGCACTTTGATTGCTTCCTGGCGGAAGACATCATGCGATTGCACTGTGCTTAATTATATTTTCAAATAGTTGTCATAATCCATTGAATGACAGAAAGCTGTTAGTACGCTGACATCACATTGCTTGATTAGCTGTCATCGTTTTTTTTTAACTGGACAGATATTTGCCAACAATCTCATATGATGTTAAGTGACATGCCGCCTACTGGACAGGGCCTGTCCTGGAGATGTCTATTTAACTGCCGCTTAAATGAATCCATATTAAACTGTCTAGGGAAGATAGAAAGGGGCAAAGAGTTCTCTGCTGTTTTTGCAAGAAAATGGCATAAGTAGTGTTAAAATTTGAAGTATACACAAATCTTTAAAATCCTTACACACACTACATGTTTTATGTGTTTCTCGAAATAAACCTTTATTTCGTCGTGTAATTTTTCCATACGAGGAGTTCCTCCATAGGATTTTAAATATAATAATTCGATATAAAATGAGAATACTATTTGAATATACACGCTATCATCATAAAGTCAAGCTGAAACCGTCCAAAACATTTTTGCTAAGTCATTTTAGCGTCATATTCCAGTACGGGACCGGAGTTAAAAAATGTACGATTAAACACATTCGTCTTAAATAACTGAGAGCTTTATATAGCCGCTCTAAGCGACTCGACTTTATAAATCATTTATAAGATATCCGTCAGTTGCACAGTAGTTGGATGGCTTCGTGGCCCACATATTATATGTAAAAGCCTGTCTGATTATGTGTCACACGCCGATATAGTGACACGTTATACCTGAGAGCCTTTTTATATTGAAGAGGGTTTAACTTATAAGATGAACAAGACATGGGTGATGTTTTTATTTGCTTCATATTATTCATGACGTTTAGTTTATAATGCGTACATTACAGTATCGAATCGCACATTCCGGACACACAACGACCACTATTTAGGCCTCATATAATCTAACGCAAAATATGATTAAAAGGATTGAGAATATCGCTTAATATAGTGAAAACCGTTTACGACGACATCGTTCAAAGCAACATACCGGTTATATTGACCAAAATCAAAGGTCCCGGCTGAATTCTATTGTATTAGGTTCTTAATAACAACGTCATCGGCTGTTACGACTATCACTTTTTACGACCAAATATGAGTAGTCCCTCCTTCGTTATAATAGACTGAATTACATCATCACAAAACACACTCGAATAAGGTATACTTAGTTAATGAGTTATAATGTATCTTATTTTTTTTCCCTTCCCAAGTTTCGTAAACTGTACTGTACCTATCTTTTTGTATATATAGGGTGTCTCAGTAAGAGTGCACTTTTTCATTTTTAAATAAAAACAAGTATTTTATGACAGAGTTCTGATATTTTTATTGTATTGTAAAGAAGACATGTTCCGATTAAGTATGGAATAAAATATCCAGCAAATGACCTCCACGGCTCTGATGACAGGCCATTACACTTTTCATGAAATTTTCAATGATTTTTGCACAGAGATGTGGCTGTATCTCACCGATGACGCGTTGGATTTCCGATTGGAGTTCAGGAATGGTTTCGGGTTTATTCGCATATAACTCGAGATTTCACAAAACCCCAAAGAAAAAATTACACGGCGTTAAATTGCACGATCTTGGTGGCTAGTTGACATCAAAATTTCGTGAGATAATGTGTTCTGTTTCGTAGAGAAAAAGACTTTTTTCGAAAAATTGGCATCGACTTCACTTTGCTCCATTACTCATTGAGCAAATTGCCGGTGCTTTTCTTGGTCTGCTGGGTTGAGTTAATTAAATCTTGTACGCATGAAGGTGGAGGTCTTTAGTCAAAATTTGCTGCGTCGAATTGATGTTTTCGGGTATTCGGCGACACTCTCGTTTACAGCAGCAATGTTTTCATGGGACCGACCGGTACGTTGACGCAATTTTCTTATAATCCATAATTGACCCAGTTTCTTCAAATTTTTTGGCCATTCTTCGATTGGTTGACACATTAGGTGCACTTTCTCGGCTGAAAATTTGGTGAAGTTTGCGAGCGTTTTCAGCGTTACTTTTGTGATGAGTTTTCACAATTATAACGAGTTGTTCTTTCAAAAAGTGCTCCATTTTTAATAATCGGAACAAACAGAGGTGACACCTGTCAAATTTCAGAGTTGCCACTTGCAGGAAAACAAAAATATTACAATTTTAAAAAGTGCACTCTTACTGAGACACCCTATATTATATATTTTATCTTTGGTCCTTATACTATAATTGATTATTTTGTTATACATTATTTAAGTTCGCTGTACAAAATAAATAACTTTTCTTGCAAATTTTGTACTCATACAACGTTGAAGGAAAAAAATGTGTGCGTGTACTAGGTACACACGTAAGAAGTGAAACTTCTTTATGACCTTATTTTTCGAAAAATGATCTACTATATGCAACTTTACAGAAATTGGTTAAATAAAGTTAAATTAAATAAAGTTTAACAAAAGCCTTTTATTATCATAGACATGAATACAAATACAATTATTTCATTTTTAGCCCGGTCATTTTAGACATAAAAATAGTGATCAAATAAAGAAAATTCCGACAAAGCCAAATTTTCGTAGAGACCTTAGGTTTACCACAAGGAATAAAGTGTCAAAAGTCCCCATCAGTCCCATGTGAGCTTAGCGACTTATTCGGGGTCCAAGGTCAAATTTTTAGGTTTTTTGGATTTTTCTCGAAAACGGTAAGTTTTATCGAAAAGTACCTCAGAGCACAGTTGTAGATCTTAAAATTCCTTAAAAAACATGGTCCCTATGATTTTTTCTCTAAGACTCACTATTTCCCAGATATTGCGCTTGTAAGAATCATATTCCACATATGCCACGTATATACATATTTAGGTACTCAAGCAAGCAAAAATGCCTACTCGTGTCTCTTTTATGTATACATTATTAGTATAACCTGGGAAGGCGCAGCAACGGACAGAAATATATTCTTCTAAAAGTTTATCAGCTTATCCAAAATGCCAAAACTTTATTTTATTTTTACATGCGATGACCGGATGCGATACTACGTCAGCAATGTTTAGAAGGGGCAAAAATTCAGTATTAAAATTATTTGAAAAAAGTGATTTGATTGACTGCGCAAAAGTATTTACAGAAATTAATTCTTCACCTCAAATACTAATTACTAAAGGAATTCGGTTTCTTCTTGCGGTTTATGGAGCTCCAAAAAAAATTGATTGCATAGATACGTACAGATATTTAACATTTGTAAAAAATACACGAAACAAAAAGCAAGTACAGCTATCTTGTCTTCCTCCAACATCGGCATCTGCTAGTCAACATTTGTTTCGAGTATACTATCAAGTTCAGACATGGCAAGGCAATGAACTGAACCCTGAAGACTGGGGTTGGAAATTGATAAATAATACTTTGGAACCGATTCGAACTTTACTGCCCCCTGCTCCAGAAAAAATTCTTAACACTATTTTTTGCAATTGCAAGAAAGGTTGTAGTGCCAAATGTGGCTGTAAAAAAGTAGGCTTGCAGTGTTCTCCAGCGTGTACCAATTGCCAAGGTGTCTCTTGCTCAAATGTTCAATTAAATACAAGAGAGGAAGATTCATGTGATTTTGATGAAGAGACAACTGATTCATCTTCATTTGAACAATTTCTTAGCGCTTATCAACAGGAAAGAGAACAGGAAAGAACAAGAAGAAATTGAAGAAAACATGATTGTTGAAGTTGAATATGAAGAGTATGAGTCACATTAAAGTAATAAAAAAAAGTTTGAACGACAGTTAAACTCAATAACCCATATTAATAATCTTCATACTATTAAATAATTATTGTTCCTGAAAATATCGTCAGAAAGGTTCGTGAAATAGGCCTACCGGGGATACCACGTTAAAAAAAACGCGCCGAGTACACTACCTCACAGGTGGTGAGGAAATGTGTGCATATTATGTAGAACGTGATTCTTACAAGCGCAATATCTGGGAAATAGTGGGTCTTAGAGAAAAAATCATAGGGACCATTTTTATAGAAAATTTTAAGATCTACAACTGTGCTTTGAGGTACTTTTCCATAAAACTTACCGTTTTCGAGAAAAATCTAAAAAACCTAAAATTTTGACCTTGGACCCCGAATAAGTCGCTAAGCTCACATGGGACTGATGGGGACTTTTGACACTTTATTCCTTGTGGTAAACCTAAGGTCTCTACGAAAATTTGGCTTTGTCGGAATTTTCTTTATTTCAATTGTCTAAAATGACCGGGCTATTTTAACTTATTACTGTACTACTATGTAGTACTAAGATTATTACAGAATTTCATTAATTGTAATAGAATTATTAGTATTACTATCATTATTATATATTTTTGTTACTAATGGCTTCGAATCTCTTCGGATCAACCGTGGTAGGGACAAGAAAAAGATGGCGCGTAACCGAAAAATGTGACAAATGTGTGTACTTAAATTTTTTTCCAACGCCGATAAAGAAGTTTGACTTTAAAAAGCAACATGGCGCGTAACCTGCTACAAAATTTATCCCATACGTCGATAAAGAAGTTTCACTTCAAAAGATGGCGCGTAACGGAAAAATGTGACGCGTAACGAAAAAATGTTACACTAAATTTTTTTCCAACCCCGATAAAGAAGTTTCACTTCAATAAAATTGATTCAGTGTCAAAACCACAAATCTGATAATAGCAAAAACAATAACCAATTTGTTCTAAAGCCAGCAGGCGAAAAAGAATTTCAATGGACTCAATGGATTATACTGGTACATACTATGAATATTTATTTCGCCATCATCAAAACAATAAATCCATTAACGGCTTATACTACTAGACCGCCCATTTTATTTTTCTCTTGTTTTGTGTTATTGTGATGTAATTAAAGTGTTCTTATTATTAAGGAACTATATGGTCGCCTAACTCCAAAAAAATACATTGTTTCTTTCCATTTTTCGGCATCATTTCTTGAAGTAGGGAGAATGAAAAAAGTATACGGTGGAGTTGAGTATCCACTTTGAAAGATCGATATACGATTTAAATAACTTCGCTTGATAGAAAAAATCCAAACATAGCCAATTTTTGACAATTTGAATTCATTTTATCACGAAAATGTATACAGAACATGATTTTGAAATTTACACAATATATTTTATCTCAAGCCAAGTAATCCATTTCAGAAAAAAAATGATAAAATTACATGAAATTATTGTTTTACATAACTAATTGTGATTACGGGCCGGCGCGCCTAAGTGCTCCAGCTCTCAACTGCGCCCCGCAGTCCACCCCGAGACACTGATACAGCAATTCGTGCTGGGATAGGGCCTTAAGTATAAAACTCTCTTAATAATCAAATAACACGCTTACAGTGCAAAGATGAGTCCCACATATGAGTCGGGTCCAAAGGTCAGCATTACTGTACAAAACCAGTGCCGAGTATCAGAGCTCTTCAATTTATATAACGGGTAACAGATGATACAAATAAAAGATTTACCCAGGCCCTAGTACAAGTATAAAGTCATAAATATATTTTTCCTTTTGCGTTTGCAATGTAGCTTCTCAAATTTCTCCCATCCAACTTGTTTTTATCTCTGTTCCGTTTGTAGACGATCGCAGCAGAGATTAATAGTAAAAACTTTTTGAAAGTGCAGTACATATTCTTAATAATAGGAACCTCTCTCTTGGGCCGTGGGGTTCAAGTGCATAGGTGCTAATTAAAGATATAAGTTGCCTAGTAGATAGTACCGGTGACCCCAGAGCTGGTGCTACCCTCGCTCAACGAATAAGTATCGCAATACAGAGAGGAAAAGCTGCCAGAATTAAAGGTACACTGCCACAGGGATTTGTTTAAATTTTCTATTATTATATTAAAATTATTCTATGTAGGTTACGAATATTGTTAAAACTGTATATTTGTATGTAAATTTACCTCTCAGAGTAAGTTCAATATATTGAGATTATAATTTGAAAACTCTAGTTCCCCTTGTCGTAATGTTCTACTGCTTGCGTTTCAAATGTCTCCTGTCTATCGCGTGTCTGATAACTGATTGATCCACCCCGCAACAGATCAAGTCACTTCGTAAGGGACAAATTACCTTGTATCCTGTATTATCTAGGAAAACACCGTATACTTGGAAAACAATACATAAATTAGAATGTTTTCCACAATAACAATGTTAGAAGTTCAATAGAAGATTCAATAGAAGCGTTGATTAAGAACTTCTAGTAGTAAGTAGGTATACCGGTTTTATCGTACCTGGATTTTTTAAATATGGACCATAGATAATAAGGACCTTAGTGTAAACTTCAAAGTCGAATCAAAATCCTAAAACATCAAAAAGGCTATTCTAGCATTTACTTATGTCTGCGAACGAGCGTCTTAGAAATTATTACTTAGAAATAATTATTACGAAATAAATAAATAAATTACTATTCATTGTCACATAATGCCTGTTGTAACATCGATGCGACCTACCTGCACTTTTGTAAAAAATATTGTACATATTGTTAGAAACTAATATTTTTATTTTATATAGTGTATTTTCAAATAATTTCATAACACGAAGTACATAACTAACTTACTCTAAATTTTCTCGCTAAGTGAATGTAATTCTTTGAGAAATAAAGTATCTTTGAACCGAAATCCTATATGATTTCTGTGTGCCAACTCGCAACGACTCTTATCATTACAGTTAAATTCTCATTGTCTGGTCTCTCATGATCTGATAACACTAGGACCGTCTTTTGTGTGGCTGATGTATAGGAAGATCACCCAATCACCGCGCACACCACCGTGGAACCATCTGCCCACTGAAGTATTTCGGGACCTTTTGGAATTAGGGTCCTTCAAGACCGTACCGTTTTTTAAAAGGCCGGCAACGCACTTGCGAGCCTTCTTGTAATGTGAATGCCCATGGGCGGCAATATTATTTAACATCAGATAAGCCTGTTCGTTTGACCCCTGTTATGTAAAAAATCATCTAAATATAGTCATAAAAGTAATTATTAAATCGCAAATAGCATTGATTTATAAAATGTTTTGTTTTAGAAGTCGAAGAGGGTCTCGGGTGTAATTTGTAAGGCAAAGAAAGGGCTTAACCACATCCGTCGGAAGCTTCCTTTACTCAACCCAACTTCGTGCCGTAATCCCAGTGGTTGTGGTGTAAACTAATACCGCTTTGATGCCAAAATAAGTATCGAATATCGACCGAATTACATCCTTGATGTTTCATGTGAATTACAACTTCAAATAATATATTTAACTAAATCATTATGAGCAAATTAGTTTAATAATTAGGTAATTACTATTTGGAAACGTATCGTAGGTATATATAAATAAAGCGATCATTATATCAGGCGCGTACATATACACAGGGTAAACGGATCCCTTGGCGTTACGTAGAGATGTGGGGTATTTCTGCATCTTCTACCGCATTGTCCAGACCTGCAGCTGAGCTTCATCATCGGACGTCAATGCAGAATACGAAATTCCATCCCAATTACCTCGACTACTATGTGGAACCATGTGCTTAGTGAAGTATTTCCGAACCAATTCGACTTAAGATCCTTCAAGAAAATAGCGTACCAATTCTTAAAAGGTCGGCTACGCACTTTAGAGCCTTCTGGAAATGTAATTGTCCATGGGCGACGGTATCACTTAACATTAGGTGAGCCTGCCCGTTTGCTCTCCGTTACATAAAAAAAACTTTCATTACTGAATAAAAAACTTGTTTTTTATCATTAGATTTTATTGATGCGTATGTAAATCTTTAGAGCAGTGTTTGGTTAGTGGCTTCAGTGTGCGACTCTCATCCGAGGTCGTAGGTTCGATTCCCGGCGCACCAATGGACTTATTCTTATTTCTATGTGCGCATTAACATTCGGCCGAATGCCTTAGACACATAAATTCGACGGCGTGTGTAAGGCTGATCACTTGCCAATTAGATTGACAAATGATCACGAAACAAATACAGACATCTGAGGCCCAGACATAAAAAGGTTTTTTTGTAAAGTTTGTCGCACAGTATTGTCGTAACTGACGCGAGATATGTCATCGAACTTTTTAATGGAGATTCACAGCGAATGGAATGGAAAATATTATGCTCTGAAAAATCAGATAAAGGATCACATCGCTTTGTCAAGAGCGTCTCTAGATCAATCCCAAGCTTGCAACACGATCCGTTGTTTATAAAATGCATTCTTCCTTTCAGACGGTGTAAATATAAAACAAAAACGGGACAGTTCGTTTAAATGCGATTGGTCAATACCATCTCCCACAGCCACGTTAACGATCCAACTTTACGCGCAGTCTTTTGTTTTTCATTCGCGGATACCAGCCAGCTCATAGCTTTCATTGTAATTATAAAATTCTTTATCATATTTGCTATACAAATCGAAGTATCTTCGTTTAGATTGTTTTGTTTACGAAATATATAACACGAGTGGTCGTGTTTAATTTCAATGCTTAGGTATTTAATTTAATTATAATTACAGAACAATTATTTTATACTACTAAACCAGCGAGCTTCGTTTCGCCTTAATATGATTTTGTTACCTACCTTACCTTTTTACACGCTTTATATTAGCTTCATATGTATGTATGTATGTATGTATGTAACCGACTCCTTCGGACTCGATTTTGACCCACTTTAAACGGACAGATTTTATTCAAATTTTGCGCACCTGTCAAAGATCGATGACAATGCAATAATCCGAAATAAAAAAAATAAAAAATAAATAATAGTTTAAAAAAACTAAAAAACACGCTTTTAAAGCACATCAAACTAAAAAGTGAAAAATAATTCCTAATTTAGGCTGAAAATGGTAATGAACAAAAAATACTGGTATTATTGTGAAAAAGCGTGGGGCGCTCTGTGCCATATTTTTCGTGTATAGAGCAACCGTGTTTTTTATTTTTTTTAAACTAATATTTATTATTAATAGCTACATACCAACAGTACACATACAGTATTCGCTTTTCCTATATAAAATCTATGTAATATATTTTTTAATTTTCCCAATTTTTGTCACCATAAAAGCCTTCCTCAGAGTTCATAAATCAAATCTGAAATTGAAATTTTTCGAGTTTTGAGCTTAGCAACATTTTTTATTTATTTTACATTTCAAATCAAGACATAACTACTGCGTGCACAACTGAACTAAGTAGCCGATGTGGGTGAGGTAAGTACATAGGTAGACGTCTGATCACGCTATTTCCGAGCGACAGTACGCCGCCAATACACTTCTCGGAAACGTATTACGAATCAATTTTGTCATTAAATCGGCCACTCTAGTGTTCTAATGCATTCGGGCTATTATTGTTTTATATTTTATGCCTTGTTCAATTTGGGTTAGACATTTTTTTTTTTTTTTATAGAACGGGGGGCAAACGGGCAGGAGGCTCACCTGATGTTAAGTGATACCGCCGCCCATGGACACTCTCAATGCCAGAGGGCTCGCGAGTGCGTTGCCGGCCTTTTAAGAATTGGTACGCTCTTTTCTTGAAGGACCCTAAGTCGAATTGGTTCGGAAATACTTCAGTGGGCAGCTGGTTCCACAAAGTGGTGGTGCGCGGCAAAAACTGCCTTGAAAAACGCTCAGTTGTGGAACGGCGGACGTCGAGGTGATACGGGTGGAATTTCGTATTCTGTCTCGACGTCCGATGATGAAATTCAGCTGCAGGTATTAATCCGAACAACTCCTCTGAACACTCTCCATGGTAAATGCGATAGAAGATGCAAAGTGACCCCACATCACACACAGACATGAATAACGGTTCTAGATATTACGCTGTAAATGGCATATCCAAATATCTCTCTCTATAAAGGTAGAGTAAAAACGCACAGTCAGTATAATAGAAACCCATTTTAAAAGAACATGATTGTTTTCATTTTTAAAGTCACTTTAAAGTTTGATTAGTCTCTATAGTTTTATTCTTATTAATATACCTAAATTAATTTGTAGTTTTTTTATTATATATAATCCATCCACCACATCCACCATTTCTGAACACCTTTAAAAATAGATTGGATAGTTTCTCCAAATCACAAAATACACGCGCATCAGCTTATTAAAAGCTGCCAGTGTGTTAAGATACATAATAATAATATAAATGTCTTTTTCTCGCCAACGCCTTGTGGACACGACTTTCCGTCTACAACTGGCGCCATAAACTTAACCAATCTGTTAAAACTTTATCAAGTAGTTTTTGATAACATTAAGAAACAAAGATTATAAAGATAAATTTTGTAAAAAGTTTTCTTATATACACATAAAATTAAAAACAAAATTTTTCGTAATATAATTTTATATAACAGGAGACAAACGGGCTCACCTAATGTTAAGTGTCTATGGGTTCACACTCACATTGCCACGGGGCTCACAAGTGCGTTGTCGGCCTTTTAAGAATTGGTGGCAAAAACTAGTCTAATTCTTTTTTTCCTTTTTCTCTGACCATCGTATACCGACATAATTATTATGTTACCGGAATAGAATCTACATCCTCGGCATGACACAAAGTCATGACTGATCCAGTTTACGTAAATAAAAATTGAGAGGAAAACCGGTGTACAAGTGACCCATATTCATATCGAGTTCTGTACGACCTCCGCTCGAACGTATATGTTATGACAATGTTTATTGGACAAATTCCAAGAAAAGAGACAACTTTTAATAATAATCAGACTCACAGAGTAAATAGAACAGTTTAAGCTTGCAATTCCCAACCTTCGCCGCAGATTCGAACCCTGGTAAATAGATTTTCCTTTCTATTCGCCATTCTTGATGAATGAATATCGTGAGAAACTCGTATACAACTCATCTCAGTAGGGACATGTGCGTCAAACACAAACGAATTGACCAATGAAATAGATGCAAAAATGCCATGCTACCTTATAGGGTCACGGGACTGCCTGTTATCATCATCATCAATGGCGGTACAGCCCCTTATGGGTCTCGGCCTCCGTCGTACTTCTGACGTCTAACTTCGAACACCTATTGTTTCTAGATTCTCGGGGTTCGGTCGACGCCATTCTGTGCACAAGTCCCAAACACTTGAGCCTGTTGCATTTTATGGATTGAACGATGTCGGCGTCGTCAAGGATGTTATAAAGATCTTCTCTGAAGCAAATACGCCAAACACTGTAGTCGCCAAAATTCATCCAAAATCTTCCCCTCGATAGCACATCCTGCCTGTGTAACGTATAAAAAATATGCTACCCATTTTCTCATTGGATTATAGAACTAATAGAAAAAAAAATTGTATAAAGTTTGCATATACTTGATAGACTCGAAAACAAACGGAAGGGATTTTTGTAGATAGTGTGATTCATGAGGAATGTTCAAAGTATATATTATTATGTAAATTGTTACGATTATTATTGAATATGTTGCCAAAACTTTTGCCCAAATACATAAAATCCACGCGCGCTATCAACGGAAGAAAATGTATTAAAGCACAATTGATTACTACTCTTATTGTCTATATTATAGTTTAAAGACAATAAGAGTAGTATTTTTTTTCTGCCTCGTAATTAGCTACTACTTATATAAATTAATTATTGTGGCTCAGTTAACCTCTTGATTGACATTAAAATTTTTGTTTGTACATATTTTCATTTATTATTATTTTTATTTTTCTTTAGATTTTACTCTATTTTATTTTCGTTATAGTTACGTGTTATTTAGATTTTTTTTGTTAATTATTTATGCACTTCTTGTACTTTACCCTCTGTAGGTATTTCTTTTTTATTGTTCCATATTAGGGTTGCCTGGAAGAAATCGCTTGTTAGCGATAAGGCCACTCGTTGCCTTATAACTTATGTAGCCTGCTTTTCTTTTTTTCTATGTGTATAGTTTTTGTATAAGGTAATAAAGTGTAAATAATAAATAATTTCAACTTATATTAATGCAAATAAAAGTGATGTAAGTACCGGCCATTAGCACACGATCGTAAAAGAGAGAAAGTCGTTCGTAATTCACAATATATTGCTCTTACAGGAAGAAAGTAAAAGCCCTCGTTTAAATAAAGGTCAGGTTCGCGGAAACAGCTTAACTGCTTTTGGTGGTTGGGAAACAAACGGTATCTACGTATGACTAAAAAATATCACATAATTAATTTCCTTTTTTTATGCAACAGGGGGCAAACGGGCCTGATGTTAACTGATACGGCCGCCCATAGAGACTCAAGGGTCGCGAATGCGTTGCCGGCTATTAATGAATAGCAGTAACATGCGTCTAAACAAGTAGTGCCACTATATATATAAAAAAAACAGTTTCTCTTTATAACATATTAAATTACCTTTCTCGAAGTTCAGATCATCTTAAATTCTTTCGAAAGAAAGATTTTTGAGGCCACAGTGTCTCTATAGATATGTTTATTAATTACCTTATTACAAATAGTTAATCTTAGTTTACCAAGATATACATACAATATGAATAAATGAAGTCTTCGGCTATTGTATCATCATCATCAAGCCGCTACAGCCCACTGCCTTGGTCGAGTAAGAACCTCCAGCCGGTGCTTTGTGCTTATTTCTTCCAGTTCGTGATTCCCATGGCAAATTAAGTGTTCGGAAACTATTTAAGTTTGTTTAACATTAATTGAATTTTTCGGAGCACTTTTCTTGCTTATAGAGCCGTACGTAGCTGAGGTCGAGACAATAATTCACAAAGCGCCTTTGTACCTCGCATGTCAAGCTTTTGATAAAGGTACAATTTCATTATCGAATTCCCAAGAAGTAATCGCCTCACAGAGTAGCGTCGCGGCTGCTATTGCCCGCTAGGAGCGGCCTAACCTCATTTGACATTCCGGAAGTAATACATTACAGCATTATTATACCGACGTATATAATATGTGTCTATGGGATAGCATAATATATAATTATAAATATATCTTGTAATTATTGACTTAAAATACCTGTGAACATTGTATACCTATATAATATCTTCCATCCAGAAATGTAATAACATATGTCTTATATATTTTTGCACTTATTGGTTACCTTACCTAATTATTTTGGTTGCCTGGAGATCGCTCAAAAGCGATAAGGCTGCCAGTTGCCCTAATTTATTGCCAGTTTTATATTTCTGTACATGCAACGAAGTGTTAATAAATAAAAATTAAATTAATATATATTTATTTATAGATCAAGAGGAAGAAGGAGAACAGGTCGCCCAAAAAAAGGTGGATAAAAGAAACAGAAGTGGTAGCAGGAAACGAATGGAGAAAGAGAGCCATAGACATAGTCAGTTGGAAAAAGCTTGAGGAGGCCTTTACCCGTGAAGGGGTTTCGATCGACGGTACTGAAGGTAGCTAGGATATAGTATAACAAGTAAAAGAAAAAAAAAATTATAAAATGTAAAATAATCTAAGCTGTATATTATAATTTGTTTTTGTCGTGATTGGAAATAAAATGGGTTTTATTAATTATTATTCAAAACCTACATTCATTAAAAATACAAATACGAATACGAATTAAAAAACAATATAACCTAATAATATTAATAACTCAGGACACATGCGTTCAGCAATAGCGTCAAAGACATTACGTAGGCGAAACGCCTTTGTTAGCGGAGGATTGTGCAAGACTCGTTCTGTCTTTATATAAACACACTTAAAAAGTACCGCTTCCGTGGCTTAGTGTTCCATAAACAAATAATATAGACGTCTTTACTTTAATTTTAATTGGACCAATCTTTCGGGTTGGTAGACATAAAAAAAGATGTTTAAAGAACTTTATTTCTCATTACAAAAATTATTTTTTATTTACATGAGAAATTTAATATTATATACGAACGAGATACACGTCGCCATCAGCTAGCCCAATTTTAGTCTATGGGCTCATTCTGATGTGTATCTTTAATGCCCTTTTGAACTGATTAATCACGCTAATGTTACGAACCTGAGACGGCAACCAATTAAACAATTAAAAAAAAACAGCAAACAACAACAAAAAGAGCAGTGTTGGCCGAGTGGATTCAGCGTGCGACTCTTATTCATAAGGTCGTAGTTTCGATCCCCGGCTGTGCACCAATGGACTTTCTATGTGCGCATTTAACTTTCGAACGGTGGAGGAAAATATCGTGAGTAAACCGGCATACCTCAAATCCAGAAATCTATGACAGGTGTAAGCCAGCAGGCCTTTGAAATAAAAATGATGAAAGAATCTATGCCCATGACCCACTTAGAAATGTAGCGTCGCTGGATTATCATTAACAAAATCATTGTAATAAGCAAACATTTGTATAATTTAAAGTACAGATTAATAACGTTAATTCCGCAACAATGTTCACTTGTTTCCTTTTGGATGTAGGTAAGTACAACTAATAAAACTGCCGTTACACTCCATATCATTGAGACTAAATTAAACTAGATTAAGGCTTAAATAATACATTAACTTTTATTATACAAGATAGAGAGGGTGTGGTATCGGAGTTAATGTGGGCTCATTTGGCAACCGGCGCTTTGCGCAAATATAAACTGTATAACACTGAATATAGAGATTATAATGCGACTGGCTCTGTGTGGCGATTAGCGTTAGACGCGCTAAACATTAACATTCTGATGACGCACTACATCCGACACTATTCAGACAGCTACTGTTCACTGCACCTGTGTCATTACAAGTACATTCAGCAAAACCACAACACAATACTAGAGTTGATCGTTTTACTATTTAATTATGTAAATATTGTTTGAAGTGCAAAACAAATGAGCGTGGGTCGATTGTATATAACGAAGACACTAACTACCTCTGCGAACTTTGTTTCGCCTTAAAATGATTTAGGCTTACAAATTTTCTCTCCATAAAAACCTCATCAGAGATTAAGGAATGAATAAAAAAAAATTTCGAAGTGTTTTGCGTCTTATATTTTGCGATTCCTTTTGATTTATTTAGAAGTAGAATCCGTCTTTTGGGTTTAAATGTAATTGGCGTTATTATGTATTATATCCAGCACTCTGGATTTATATGCTATGAGCATGCATGCATGTAATGCATGATTAGTTGACTGAATTTGACACATTGAAGCTTGAAGAACAAACAGTTATTATTTAGTCGTGTCTCTTACCCTCTAGACGCTTTGTGCCAAATTGTGACGGAGACAGGTCAAGCATTAAATAAAATAATTACTTAAAATTCCTCATTCCTGAAAACACAGGTAGTAAAATGCACCTTGTATACATAATGGCGGTGACATCGTACTATTGTTCCTTTATTCATGATTCCCCGAAAGGATCATGACTTCTGTGTGATCTTATTCTGTGCCGGTCTTTGAGATTCAGCGTTTATTATTCAGTAACTTAAACTTCCTAGTGTAATCTAAGTAATATTTTAACCTTTTTAAATAATTGTATAGTTACGAAGCTATTAGAAATTCAAGCTTTTTTGTAAAAATGCACTTAATTTGGTTTAAATGAAGGCAATTATTATTTAATAACTAAATTAAATATCTAAAATCATCAAACCCTGTTTAAATTCAATCGCTACGAACCATACGTAAAAACAGCATAATTTTAGGAATTAAAAAGACACCATAGATTACGGGAAACTTTAAAGCGCGTAATCACAAACCAAACGAAAAGAACTCAATTTTTTATAAATAATTCAAATTTTCGGGAAATCGAAGCTTTTAAGCTGTGATACTGACACCGTATTGACGTATTGACAATTTCTACTGTATTTTAATCTCTCCGGAGGGCCTGTAGGTAGATACGAATCTACCCACAGGGTACTCACTTTCAAATGAAAAATTTGTAGTGTTTAATGATTCATACAATGACATAGTATGAAAATGAATGTGAAATGTTTGAAAGTTAGGATGGCCGGTGGCCTTAATTTATAATGTACGAAGTGCGAAGCCGTGAGGGGCGCGAAAGGGAAAGGGGGTAGTGCCCCCGGGACGGGGTCCGGGTAAATAGATTCTTAAGGGCTCACAGGAACAAGCTTTCATTTCGAGAGGGTTTTTGTTATTTGGATCGTGGATTTGCTCTTAGTTTTTGTTACGTGTTCGGATTGTTCGAAATGATATATTGTTAGTGAGCGCTAATCTTCGTCGATTCGTGTTATGAAAAAGCTTGAATATAGGAATGAGTTTTTATTATTTTTTACCTGTTGTGTTATATACTTCTATTTTTATAACGCTATATAAATTCAAAAAATACGAATCGAAAGCTGGCCAATATTTGTTTATAATGTTTAAACATACTAGGATGTTCTTTAATTATAAAACTAAATAGGTTTAATCAAACTAAATTAATGATCGGTCTCTTTTCAGCACAGCGTTAACATGATTTGACAGAATGAGACGAAAGAGTTTGTATATAAATTAATACCTAACGGTTCGGTACGACATCAAAAACTTGAATTGTTTTTTTGATTTTCTACGATTTCTATAAATAATAATATGACTAATTCAAGTGATTTTTCGTACTCGAACACAACAAATGTAAAAAGAATTCGCATACCAAACCGAGGCCAATCAATCAAATCAGACAATACTTCATAACAATAAAACACTCGAACAAATTCCGAATTGTGAAGTCTTCGAGCCTCGTGAGTTACAAGATAATATCGAATAGTTACGGCGTGGTATTGTGCCTCGGTTTCATACAATGCTCTCTCCACTCCCGGGAGTCAGCTCTGGGACATTATTATTGCTTTTATTTGTAAAATATACTCTTAGATATTCCATTCAAATGCTACTTATTAGAACCAGGCCATTGTGATATCACTGTCCTATAAAATGTATTTCTTTGAATTCGTTTTTCGATTTATAAAGGTTTATGGAGATGGATTTGTCTGTGTATCTTCGATAATATTGATTTTGTTCTGATACTATGGAAACCGCTCCAGTACTTTTGTATTTACATATATGGACTAATTTTGAGGTCCAGAGTTCGATTTTCGGCAAAGTTTGATGAGATTTCTCACAGTTGGATGATCATTTTACAGCGCTATATATGACTATGTCTGTTGACGGACGCATAAATATGTCTGCGTCATGCCCTGATATGCGGCTACGACTTCGATTCGTATTTAGCTTTGACTTTTCTTGCGATAATATATATGAATCTTTTAAAAATAACAATAAAACGATAATATAACCAAACTTCCCTATCTTAATATATATATTTCTTGTGTGCGTGTGTATGTGACTGAACTCCTCCTAAACGACTGGACCAATTTTGATGAAATTTTTTGTGTGTCTTCAAGGGGATCTGGGAATGGTTTAGATTCACAAATCAGCCCGCCAGATGTTAAGGGTAGTCCACCCCTAAATTTTTATTTTTATTTTTTAGACAAAATTTTTAATTTCAATTTTTTTATGATACAGCATTAAAAAATAATTAATTTTCACCCCTCTATGATCAACCCCTATTTTTTTATTATAAATGATATACATGGCAAAACGACGTTTGCCGGATCAGCTAGTTTATTATATAAGTTTAACTCGGATTACCCCTAAAGTGAGTCATAACGTAATTTGTCCCTGTTTATGGAAACTGCCACAAGAAGCTGGTCTCTGGGGGACTGTGGTGTCAAATCGGGTAAACAATTTTAATATTAGATCAAAACTTCTGTACGTTATTCACTTTGGGTGATATGAGTCATTTATAAGTTAGATTAGAAAGATTGGAAAAAATACACAGATTAATATAGTAGTCCACCAGGATATTGATGAGTGGACTCAATAATAAAACAGTTCAGAGGTGATATCTGTAACAATAGATGGCGCGTTTCGCAGCTTTTCGTTGTTTAATGTTCTGTATATAATAAGCATGATACCTATATGAAGCATGCGATGATGTCACCACAACTCAATTGCTTTTAAGCGCCGGCGGGTATCTTCTTTTATTGTCCAAGCCTCACAGAACAATTGGCCATTTGTAACAAAAGAGAACTCGGACTCGGAGTTTAATGGTTAAGTAATGACAGCACAAAACTTTCTTCATTTTGTTGAAAGATCTTCGGGAAATTTCATTTCGAAACCTAATTTCCTGATCAGGATTGCACTCGTTTGTAACCCAAGTTCGCAAAAACTTGTATTGCCGCACTTGTTCCAACGTCTTTCCAGCTACAGATAGCTGATGTCGGTAGTATAGAAGATTTAAACACAACGAACCAACGAGCTGAAGATACATAAATGTTTGTGAAGAAGGCAGCTATAAAGTAGTTGCATTGAATGTATAACAAGTGTTTGAAACCAGGGCACAATAAATAATACGTCGCTTGAACTGGGGCACTGTGTGCTAGTCCATATTTAGTTTACATATAGTAAGACAGGTTGCATTGATCGCATGCTTGAAGCAAAATATATTATGATCGTGATTAATTGCTTTGAAGAACTGAATATTTTTTTAGTTTATTACATTCGTAATGTTGTCCAAAAAACTTAAAAATCGTGATAAAAGATTTTATAAATAGTTTTGGGTTTTACTAGTCATACATTATTATTTTAATACCAGACAAATGTCTATATGTCTTTGAAATAAATATAATGTATTCCAATTTTCAACGTTGTGAATATTTTTACTAAATAAAATTGATGAATCTTTATTTCTAAACAAAATCAAGGCCGGATTGAACTAAACATTAATTTGATAAGCTCAGTTAATCTATTAAATCTTAATAATAATTAGTCATATTATTATTATTTATTATTAATCTTAATTTCATATTTTTATTATTATTAATGTATAGAATTTATTAAATATAATTATGTTATACTTTTTAGTATAATAGAATTTATGTTACACTTATTAAAATTACACTTTGTAAATAAAAAAAATAACATAAACATAATATATTGTAATTGTATGCAGGTAATATAAATATTATTCATATCATATACATATACATATTAATATATGACTTACATTACTAAAAATATCAAACCTAAACGAGGTTTGATATTTTATTCCACTGTACATCATCATTAAATTAATGAACAACCAAAAAACCCATGTCATAGTTGTCATTGTCGTTTTATTGTATCAAGTAAAAAGTAGTTGAAATAATATATTTCCACTGGTTTAAGGACATTTTCGGTTGTCCTCTGTGAGCGCACTTCAGCAACCACAACAAACATTTGTACGTTTAAATCGTATTTTCAATCTACAATACCTGTCGATCAGTAAAATATATGTAATTTTTTTTTAATTACGAAAATTTTGGCAGTTTATTAAACGTTAATACTTCTAATGATATATTTTAAATATTGACTATAATACTCAAATACAATATTATTTTATACATGTTAGGAATGTATAAAATAATTAAAAATGGATAAATCTATAATAAATTTTCATTTTAAATGTGTGAGTAAATGCTGGCAGCGTTTCTTCACTGTACAAGTATTACGATACTTATTCGTTGAGCGAGGAAATGCAAATAGTATAACAATAACATAACTGTATTATTTTGTAATAAGAGAATCTTTATAGATGAAGTGGAGAGCGTAGAGGAGCACTATTTTGTCAGACTTTTTCAAGAAAATTTTAAAAATTATCGAGTGGAAAATGGCTCGCCCTCACTTTCAATAATTGGAGCCACTCTTTGAAGTGTTTTTATTTGGAAGTGTCTTTTTAAGTTCAAGTATTTGTGAGATTGAAATTGATACTTTTGCTGGCTTCATTTCGAGGTAATTCAAGTGTTGTGTGGTTACTGTGTGAACCTTTTTAAAACCGATATCCATTAACTTAATTGAAGGCTTAAATTTACTACTAAAGTGCCCTTTCCCTAACTTTAACGTTATCTAATATATAAAATTCTCGTGTCACAGTTTTCGTTGCCATACTCCTCCGAAACGGCTTGACCGATTTTGATGAAATTTTTTGTGCTTATCCGGTATCTATGAGAATCGGCCAACATCTTTCATCCACGGGGTAGTCCACCCCTAATTTTTTTTTTTTTAGACAAAATTTTTAATTTCTATTTTTTTATGATACAACATACAAAAATACATACAATCCTCAATTTTCACCCTTCTACGATCAACCCCTATTTTTTATTATAAATGATATACATGGCAAAACGACGTTTGCCCGGTCAGCTAGTAATACTATATAATTTACCATTAATATACTAATACTATTTTTTCTACTAAGTATTATTATTACATTCATTTTCTTTTTTGCGACTGAGGCGCCAACTAGCTGCTGTGGTCTGGAAGAATGACCAGCGCAGTGTAACAGTCTGATTCTCAGCATAATGCTGAGCCAGGGCCAATTACAACCACAGCACACACGCATTACACAATTAAAACGTACCTTGTTCTTTAAAAGAAAAAAAATGATATCTTTCATTCTTTTTTATATTCTTTGATTATTGTTATTTTGTGTTCTGTTTGTGTGCTTTGTTAGTAATAAAAGTTATGTCTATGTCTTTTAATATGTGTTTGACTACGTAATAATAAGTTAATTTGCCTTTTTGGGTCGCAGAGCGCGCGGAGTAAGTGTGCGCGAGTGTGTTATTTGCCTCTTCACAATTTTGCGTTCTTACAAGTTTACATAATACAGGTATTGACAATCTTTGTAAGACGTTGGTGCCTATAGAAGTCCGGTTTCTATCCGTCGCGAATAGAAAATATTCAGCATTATAGAAATACTACTTATCTCACATCATTAGCCAAATCCTTTCACCTATTCTTTCGACACAAGTGCTGCTTATTGCTTTTGTAGCTTGGAATAAAATCTTCATGTTAGGATCGGAATAAGGATCGCTATTAAAGTTTGGGGTAGACCTGCAGGACTGAACTTGCCTATTAACATATTTATTATAAGCTAAATACCTCTGTATATAACCTATAATTTTGTAGCTATATTTTGCTGCTTTGGTTTATTTATAAGAGTGAATAATGTATATTATATTGTATTCATTATTTATTGCATGCGTGTAATAGATTTTAGAGTTAATTTCAACTCACTTCCTTGCGATGTTTTAAGGTAAAATAATTGTTAAGAATAATCTGTATCAACAAAATCTTAGTTTCAAAACGCCTAAAGCGTATAAAAGTGAAAGTTCGTTAATTAAGAAGCTCAGTCAACCCTTCGATTAGCTCTGGAAACTTTCGCCGTTCCTCATTTCGTCGTCTCCAGACTAATTTTCTCTCAATCTTTTAACTTTTAGAATTTTGTTGGTAGTTTTAGCCCTTCATAATCTGTTTTTATGAGAGATTGAGACCTTACCTGCTGACCATGATGAAGTACCCTGACCTAAGAGAGGCAGTCTCAGTAAGGCAAGAGGTGGTGGAAAAGAATTGCTAACGTAACAGGACACAAGAGTAGAAAACTTTACACGGCCTGCAAAGCTGTATTTCCACTGATGATTATGCCTTATGGTACTGTTGACTGCCAGTTTATTACCAGTTAAATGCGCAGTAAGCTAGTATTTTAGTAGTAAGAGCAGTATTGGCCAAGTGGCTTCAGCGTGCGACCCTCATCCCTGAGGTTGTAGGTTCGACCAATCGATTTTCTTTCTACGTGCGAATTTAACATTCGCTCAAACGGTGAAGGAAAACATCGTGAGGGAACCAGCTTACCTTAGACCCAAAAAGTCGACGGCGTGCGTCAGGCACAGAAGGCTGTTCACCTTCTTGCCTATAAGATTAAAAAATGATCATGAAACAGATACAGAAATCTGAGGCCCAGACCTAAAAAGGTTGTAGCGCTATTGATTTTTTAAGCTAGTATTTTAATTGCAATATTATAAATATGTCTAAAGATAACAATAAAACTACTCGTATATAAATAGTAGAGTATGTACGTTGAGACGTTGGTAGTTTGAGTTCTTCATGATCAGGTTTTATAAAAGACTCACCCGGATGGATATCGATAATCCGCTACTACAGGCCTCTTTACAAATTATTTAGGAATTTATTCGAGCTTAAATAACAACGCGTGGATATTGATAATCCGTTACTACGGGCTGCTTGAATTACAAATTATGAAGGAATTTATTCTAGCTTAAATAACAAAAACCACGAAAACGTAACAAATTACCTACTAAAATCACGTCTGAGGTCACATGGCACGCGACTCAAATTTACATACATGTCGTCGTTTACCAATGTCGAAAGGCACGCCATTTTGTTGTGCGTTTGTACAATGTATTAACAAGCAAAATATCCTATAAATCTCTATCGTATAATAACTGTCAAAATAATTGATTTAATTAGTGACCAACTCACATGAAAGGTACATATTATTAATGAATTACTGAAGGCAAGACAAAGTTTGTGCTCATAGGCACGTAATTTATACTGTTCAAAGTATAAATCGCTGCAATTTTGTAAAAAGGGGGCAATTACAAAGATTTGACACAGAAGTAATATAAGCGTTTAATGTTGCGTGATACTACGCACACCTAATGTTATGTGATACGCCCAAGAACACTCTCAATGCAAAAGGGCTCGCGAGTGCGTTATCTGCCTTTATGCGGATTCATTGCGGACCCAATATGGATTGTGTATTAATAGTTAGATGTTTATATACGTATCTGTAAGAATAATATTTGGAATTTTTCACATAACAGTATTAATATTGAAAAAGCGAATGTGCGATTGTTATAAACTGTCAATGTGTGCATTCCGCGTGAGTAGACCTCGCGGATCGACAACTTTTTTCATTTCTCTAAGTAACAAAGAGACGGAGACAAGTTTACACATGAATACGCGATGAGAACCAAAATTGGAGCATCTTCCTGGTTTGTTTCACTCATAAGAATGTGATGTTAATCTGTGTGTGAATTAAAAAATATAAAATGTAAGTATATCTAATATTCTACTTTAAATAATCAGTAAATTATAATTTCAGACTATACGGACTGTTAGTGCTTATTATACCTTGTGTACATGTGTTGCGGTCACCTAGTTAAGGAGTGTTTGGAAATTTAACATAATCTGTAGCTAATATTTAATTGCGCGCGGGAAGAACGACCGGCGCTAGCAATTGTACGCTACACATAGGCCGGGAGATATGGTGGTTCTTCAGGGGTCCTATTACGAAATGATGGTCATAGCGCTGGTACCGGCGGCCTAAGTGCGTGGGCGCTAGTTGAACTCGTCCGATTGTTCGTTTGTTCCACAAAAATTCTAGTATTTTACGATAGTCCATAAAAAAATCAGAGGCAGTGTCATGCCATATGTACTTATCCGGCGTGTCTTACAGACGCGAATGCGTTTATTAAAAAAAATTCAACCATTTGTACCAGGCTAATTTTTGCACAGTTAATCATCGTCGTGCAGCCATTTACGAACATTACCATGCCATACTTGTCGGACGGCTCCAAATGGCCGCCATACCGCCGAAAATCAGCATTTTTTTTGGATTTCAAAAAAAATAATTTCAACAGTTTCTGTATGATCATTAATAGAAGTCTGATAATGCCATACTGTCGTAACACAACATGTGTGGTATACATAAACCCTACAATACTATCAACTTAATAATTATGTTATTTTCATTTAATTATATAAATTAATTGCTTATTATTTGAATTTGTCTTGAAAGGGCCGATACATTGTTAAAAAGCTTTATACGAGAAATTCATTTTGTCACTGTTTTACGCATGTCAACAGTAATACGAGGATCCATTTTCGGTTAGAGGCCATTGTCGCTTTATTATCAGCAGGTTGAGCGGTACGATCAATTGTCGCGCTAACATCTTCATGAATTTTAACGCATATCCCCCTTATTGTATTGAACATGTCTGACCTTATTGCCGGAGGGATTCAGGTAAATATTCACTCGTTCGTCATTGTAACGTTTGTGTTTCATTTGTATCTGTCTACGTCGACACACTTGACATCTGGATCCAGACAGAGCTTTTATTCCTGTATGATAACACAATTGTACATTTATTTCTAAAACAGGGTGCTTTTGAACTAGTTCGTGGTACCTAATGTGGTTCATGCTAGTTGATCTAGTTCTTAGAGTAGGAAATTAAACACTCCAATGATGACTTGATTCACTATAGTCCACTTCACTGACTTTACATAAACTGTATAACTTCAAACTTGAACAAAAGAATTGCCCGTGCGCATGTGTTACAACCTCTTTTATAATCTATTCGTTACTCCGACTCGACCGTCCCACTTCGGGCAGATGCGCACTTGTTTTTTTTTTTTTTTTTTTAAGACAATTCACACCAATTGACCTAGTCCCATGCTAAGCTGGTGAAGCTTGTGTTATGGGTACTAGGCAACGGATATACATACATAGATATTATAGATAGATAGACATATAAATACATATTTAAACACCCAAGACCTAAGCACAACACCAAATGCTCATCACATCGATGTTCGTCTCAGCCGGGGATCGATCCCGGGACCCATAGATTCGCAGTCAGGGGTACTAACCACTAGACCAATGAGTCGTCAAAAAGAAAGTCTTGTAGCAAGATTCTTAGGAATATATTTCATAAAAAAATGTTTAGAATTTAATTAAATAAATATTAAAAGCAAACAAAAGCAAATTAAAAGCATGCCAACATTATGATTACGTAACTCAAGCTGGTCTACGGTGACCACGTTCTGTATGTAAAAAGGTAAATAACATTTACATAAATAATTGACGGGAAGATTGTCCCTAGAAGGCGAGAATCATATCGTTCAAAATTTTAATACGACAAGTTTCGACAGTGAATTGGTGTCCCCTGGAAGCGTGGCCTAGGGCGCCCAACAGCCTTAATTCTGCTTAAAACCTTTTGTCAGCTGGTTCATTATTGCTTGCTAACCTTATAAGATGTCGCTGTAGTTGGATCTTCAAAGTAATGCGGTCCAATTAGTGCTTTTGTGCACAAACAATGTGATAGATACGCCAAGAATCGATTTTTCTATCTTAACATCTTAACACATACACAGGTCGGACTTGAATTCGTGTATGCGGTGATGTTAGCTATTTCGACTATGTACGTACATATGCGTGTTGCTCCCACGAGAATGTAAGTGCGTGCTCCTATTTCACCATGCCTCCTGCTGATAGAGGACAAATCTTAGTTTTTAATTAATTTTATTATTATTACTTACTTATGATGTTATGTGGAACATGAAGTAATGGTTGCAGCTCCTTACAAACATTGTGTAAAATAAAAACTTGGTGATTAAACAGAGTGGCAGAGAGTATATTGCCAGTTCTGCTCTTCCTTTCGACGCCCTTGATTTGAGAACTGGCAGTAAATATAAAATTAGAAGCATTTAATATATATTTCTTATTTGACGTTCATAAGTGTACATCGTGTTACCTATATGAATAAATGATTTTGCTTTTGGTATTTTTTTGATACATTAAATATCATTGGCAAAGACCACGGATCTCTACGGTACTGACATACCTCACTCGCTTCAACCACTTTCACTACCACCATGCATGCTCGTGGTACATGGGTACTTTTGACCTGTCCCTTCTCAATAACGCCCTGGATTTGGTCCAGGTATGATCGTGTAGAACTGACCATAATATGAGGAAATATAAGTAAACAATATAAGGGGAACTGTTATATATCTTATAATATAGGCCCACTAGGCTCACTCTGAACCCACTAGGCCAACATTGCACTATACTATGTATATCTACTTTATTATATAGCAAAATGCTCTTGCGCGTTCTGATGCTGGAGGCTTGTGAGTCGCTACAAGTTTTAAGCCTAAGTAACCTACGACTCACAAATAGTAGTTGAGTGCATTCGACTGTTCGTGAAGCTTAAAGCACTTCACATACATATTAAATAGGACTTTAGCTCTTCGCGTAGCTTTCGCCTACTTATAGTTGTTAGATAATAATGTGCTTATTCATTTGACAACAATTATTTATTATGTGTAAGATTTGGGAACCCTTTAAGTAAAAATATTTGTGTCAGGGTACCCAGCTCGTCCTTAACTCGCTCAAACTTAATAGTAAATTCCATAAAAAATATATATTTATTATTTAATTTTATTGATAACAATCAAATACACAATTTACTTCACCTACAATAATTAATTATATTATTATTATTTATATTTAATCACATCTTTTTTTAAATTATTTTTGTTTGCATGAGTGCATTAGTGCATGAATGAGAGTGTAGGTTCATGTGAGTGAATGAGTAAGTGTGTGGGTGCATGTGAGTGAGGGAGTGAGTGAATGAAATGTGTAATAATAATAATAATAATTTATTTTTTGCAAGAATATGGTACAAAATGTTAAGGTGATACAATCGTAAATCGTTCGCATATTCTGCCACACACGATGGCGCGCAAATTTGTCTTAAAGAATTCTACATTATTATTCAAAGTCAATTCTTATATTATCTAGGTAACTACACATTCGGACACAGGAGTATCTCCAACACTGCATAAGCTGGTAGACCTTAGTAAATACAATGTAATTTTTTTACTTATTATATTTTAGGTTAACTTACATTCAATTATCGAATCCATTTCAGAAATGTATTAAATATAGTCCGTAGCGATGTCCCGTAGCGTTAGAGGCGCGTGTAACAGTCGCCATTTATTATTTTTAGGCAGATAGGTATCTTCAGAATATTTTCCTTTATTTTACAGAAAGAAAAAATATTGACTAGGCGAATTTGAATTTGAACGCTAGTCCCTGAGGCGATGAGGGACGTTGATAAATACTTAATTTAAAAAATTTACTCTATAGTTTCATCTACTATCATAACTACTGTATATATCAACTATAATAATATTATAATCACTCATCATGAGATTTTACATCGCATACAAGTAAACAACATAACGGTATTTTAGATAAAATTCGAATGTATTAGACAGATTAAATAATAAAGTCAACATATAAACCCCGTAGAAGTGTGCCAAAAACGTTAACAAGGAGAATGGAAAGAGAGGCCCTCAATAAAGGCACAAGAATCAAACACTCAAGCGTTTGAAGGGCCCAGGGATCGTTAGGAAGTTATATACAACAAATTGGGAAAGATAAAATATGATATTGACGTAAAACATCGGAAAAATCCATGTCACTTGGTTGCTTATTTATTACTTGTGTGAAATAAATTAAAATAATATTTGTAAAATGGAATTCTTAACATATTCTATACGATTTGTTTGACTCTGTATTTGCTTTAAATAAAACCTGTCTAAAGAAATACACAAATAGACTTAGGACGCGAAAACCATTTTTTTAGAATATGTGTTCAAATCTTTTCTATTATTAATTTACCAAGATTTGTTTACCATACTCTCTAGTCCTAAAATAAATAAATAATAAGTATTTCATATTTCTACCGACTTGGGAAGCGTACTTACCGAAACTGGAGGACATCACGTCGAGAATAACAAAAGTCAGAACAACGTTTGCACGTCTCAGGGCAATTTGGCAATCACGGAAGTTAACACGGCGAGTCAAGCTCAAAATCTTCAGATCCGAACATAAAGATCGTTTTGCGGTAGGGTTGCGAAGTGAGGAAAGATATAAAGAGCACCACGAAACAACTACAGGCATTCGTGATATCTTCGGTATATTCTGGCCCGATAGTATTTATTTATTTATAAAAGCTTGCCAACGCTTGGCACACTAATACATTGACAGAAGAAAAATAAAATACAGTTTTCAATGTGTCAAGCACATACTGGCAAACATAGCATACAAGAAGTAATAAAATTAATTAATCAAAACAATAATAAAATTTAAACAAACACTAAACGAAAATCGCTCTCAAAGTCTGAGGTGAGCAACTATGGATGTCCAGATCCAGCTCGTTTAACAGAATGCTCAATCTGGACATCGGTAAATTTCAGTATCACTAATCATAAACTTTGTGAGCCATACGATGTGATTATTGACAGCTAATATTGATGCCAATTAACGGAACTAGAAGACGCTGAAAATGGACGTAGATACGCTCCGGAGGGAACCATATCACATTGCCAAGCAGGCTCTTGACTGGAATCTTCAAGGCAAAAGGAAACGTATCCGCCCAAAACAGACCTGGCAACGAAGCTTCGTTGCAGGTCAAGGCCGATCTGGCTGGTTTTATACGATGAATGCCCACTGCCCTACACGGGGCTACTATAGTATGTATATTGTATACGTAAAATATATACGTGTGTAAATATTTTGTATTACACAAACGTTTTTAGTATTATCTTTAATATATATAAATTACGTGTCACGTTGTTTGTCCGCTATGAACTCCTAAACTACCGAACCGATTTCAATCAAATTTGCACACCGTGTGCAGTTTGATCCAACTTAAAAGATAGGATAGCTTACATCTTAATTTATAGCCGCAATATCATTTAATTGCAAAATTTGTGTTTATTATTTGATAGTCACAATTCTAACAGATGGCGCTGTGTTGAAAGTACCAACGTTTCACATAAGCTACAATTTAATGGCATTACCACCAAAAAGCATGGTGGTCCCCATGACTGGTGTTCTCCTACCGTTTCCCTTGAATAGGTTACTACATACTATGTAATATAACTAAAACCTTAGCCACAGCAACGCTTGGCCAGTCTGCTAGGAGACAATAATTTCTTTTACAATATTGTGAAGCTGTCACAATGAAAATAAGTATTGGGTAGCAACAATTGAGTTGGGCTCAATGAATATTAAATTTCTGCGTATTTTCATAAGCAAATTGTAATGGTATAAATTTCAGTAAAAAAGCGTTCTTATATTTTTATTTTATTTTTGTAATGCTTACCAATCGTTTCTTGTTCTTCAAAGTAACATATTCCATTCGAATAGCAAAAAGGATTTTACTGTCGAATCGGGATGATCAAATCCACTCGTTTCCACTTTATTGTAGCTTGTGTGCCGAGCATACACTTCACAAATCGACCCTTTTCTACACGACTTGATTTTAACTAAAACTCTTAAATAAAATTTCAAACTAGACATGAAATTGTTAATAAACAAATGAATAGAACTTCTTTCCAGCGAGATTAACTTTAGTCTCACATATCCCTTTAATATCGGTGGAATTGCGTATAAAGCTAAACAACAATTGATTTTAACTAAAACTCTTAAATAAAATTTCAAACTGGACATCAAATTTTTAATAAACAAATGAATAGAACTTCTTTCCAGCGAGATTAACTTTAGTCTCACATATCCCTTTAATATCGGTGGAATTGCGTATAAAGCTAAACAACAATTGATTTTAACTAAAACTCTTAAATAAAATTTCAAACTGGACATCAAATTGTTAATAAACAAATGAATAGAACTTCTTTCTAGCGAGATTAATTTTAGTCTCACATATCCCTTTAATTTCAGTGGAATTGTTTATAAAGCTAAGCAAATTAAAAGCAAAATCAGATCAGGGTAAAATCCGCCTCAACCAGGCGTCCGCTACTTCGTACCTCCAGTGTGTTTGACAGATTGACCGTTCTGCGCCCAAGCCAAGGTCCGAGGCTCGCAGAAGACACCGCAGTCGCAGAAAAAAAGGTCGATCTACGGTCGCCAAAACAGCCCGAGTTCAGAGTTCAAGGCACCAGCGAGATTCCAATAAAATGAATAATGCTTAAAAAATAAATAATCAGAAATTCACATCATGTATGTTTAAATTCATTTCATAAAACTCAAATATAAGCGTATTTTTCTAAAGAAAAAACAAAATTACTGTGTACATTTTTCTTTTCATCGTCATTTGATTTACCTCGACTTTATTTAGCCTCAAACAGAACGTGTCGAACACGTCGAAATTACTATAACGACGGGTTGATCAGTATGTCTCGAAAGAAAATCAGTTTAAATAGAAAATAATTATTATTTCTCCATCGGGTCCTGGCGTCAGTGTATTTCTTTGATAATTTTTCTTATACAAGTAGGTGTGGAGTATTCTGTGCCTGATACCTGGGTTTGTTTATAAAACGATGTGCGATGTTTTTCCGCTCCATATAGCGAGTTTTTTATAACGCACGTAATTAATATACAATTATGATCAATAATCTACAGCCTTCCATACATTTTTACACCACACATTTAGATCATTTTTAAACTCATAAAACCTAATCAATTATTTGTTACAGATACCTATTTAACATTTAAAGATTTTTACATGAGAAACATAGTATTCGGACATTATACGACGGAACATTATATACGGACGAGTTGGACATCGCCATCAGACAGCCGTCCTAATTTCAGTCTTCTAAGTTTTATCGGACTTATTTTAAACATGTACCTAGTTATGACCGCGGTTACGATATTATTTCCACCTAATATTCAGTTTGCCTTCCTGTGGCTATGCTAAAGCAGCATTAGTATTATCATAGTTATATTAGTATACACGGTCACAAAGGATTTTTGTGGTATACTGTGCAGTCAATAAAATGGAAGAAAGTTGCGTAATCGCTTCAAGATGTCCGGACGCGGTGTCAGTAAAAGTTGTCCAAAGTGGCCGAATCGCAAGGAATCACGAGCTCGCCGTGGCGTCTATCTGTCACAAAATGAGCTTTTTATCCGGCAGGACTTTTACGAAAAAGGAATAACGATTCTGCGAACCCGTGCGGCAACTAAAACGTGTCGGCTTTTTAGTTTATCTGAAAGGCTTAATATCAACTCTTTATAGAATACAGAGTAGACGAATTTTCAGTCTTTTCTGTGACAGACGACTTGTTAACGAAGGTGAATTTATTAATTTCTTTAAATGCCGAGCATTTAAAAAAAAAGACTTCTAAAGTTTAATTTATGTTAAAAATGTTGCAATAAAACACATTTACCTTTTTTAAAGTTCGGCATAAGTTCAATCGGATTCAATTATTCTTGTTTTTAAGCTATTGCATAGCCTCTAACGCGGGCCTGGAGCGTGGAGAGCGAATCCAGAAGTTCCGTAACGAAAAAAACCTTGCGCGTTAGAGCAGGACAGAACGCATACTGCGTATTCACATCTCTCTGACGAGATCGGTGCAGCCGGTGCGCGTTTAGAATGAGACAGACTATTTAGGCGAGTTAGCCTGAGTCTGGTAGAGTGGTAGATTGAATTAATTTATCAAAGATAAAACTTGAATTAATATCAAAGAAAAAAAAAACTGCATAAATAAATAATTATAATTGCATTAGTTGAAAAAATCCAATAGTTTTACCGCGGCAGTCCCCGAGGGCCACACGTTTTTTATACTAAGCTAAATAAATAAGAATCTTTCAACTGTTATCAAAGTACATGTTTTTGAAACTTTTACCAAAAGTGGCTCACATAAAACACCCTTACTCAATCAAAAACATACAGCACAGCAATAATTGTAATTGTACGATTTTGACTAACGCTAAGCTTGATAATAAGTTACCAGCCCTTTGCGCGTGTTACCCGATCGAGGGACCATCCCCTCGTAAATCCACTTGATTACATTTCCCGAAACAACCCTTGTGACGATAAAAAAATTGTTGCTTAATTTTTCACGAAAAACGTCGACGCTCTTATGAATAATAAACGAACACTATGAAGGAATAAATGCTTTAATTCAATTTGATGGAGAGAGTATGTTGTAATTTAAATAAAAGTCTCAACGGTGCAGAAAACAAACTCGTGCAAGCTCATTTATAATTTGATTCTATTACTGTTATTATTTAAAACATCTCGATTCCGATTGCTTGTTGGATTTCGTATGCACTTTTTGTAATCGTTGACGAAATAATTATAAAGTAAATTTAAAGCAGATTTAGTGTTGGGCTCGTGGCTTCAGCGTGTGACTTTCATCCCTGGCTGATCCCCGGCTGTGCACCAATGGACTTTCTTTCTATGTGCGCATTTAACATTTGCTCGAACTGTGAAGGAAATCATCGCGAGGAAACAGGCTTGCCTTAAAACCAAAAAGTCGGCGGCGTTCGTCAGTGGTGTGTAAAATACTTGATTTTTATTGTTAGCTTTTATTGATGCCAATGTAAAGCTTTAGACCTTTCGGGCTAGTGGCGTCAGCGTGCGACTCTCATCCCTGAGATGAGGTGATCCCCGGATGTGCACCAATTGACTTTTTTTAAAGGTGCGCATTTAAAATTCGCTAAAGCTTAGGTTTCCTAGAAAAGCGGTGCCGTTAACTAACGGCCGTCTTTACTTTTCAACGTGATGCAAAAAAAACATCATTTTCGCTCGTAAAAGTCACGTTTCCACTCATGGTATTAATTAAATATGTAATAGTAACACTCCACGTTCTCTAGAAAACCTACTCCTTATTTATTTATAGACATCGTATGGGTGACGTTACCCAACGTTACATTACGGCCGTTGGATAACGGCTTTTCTAGGAAACCTAAGCTTAAACGGTGACGGAAAATATCGTTCGAAACTGGATGGCCTTAGACCCAAATAGTCGATGGCGTGTGTCAGGCACAGGACTATTCACCTAGATGCCTATTAGATTGTATTACATACGATTATACTGAAATCTGAGGCTCAGATCTAAAAAGGTTTTAGCGCCACTGATTTATTATTAAATTAAAAATAGTAACAGCTCGACGACCTTGTTGGATAACGAGGGCTTTTAATATCTTAATTAGCAATAAAATAATTTATAATAGTTATGAATGAAAGAGCGTTAAATTGAGCTTTGCATTTGTTACATTGAATTGAGTTGAATATCATTGACAAATCAGATAAACACTTTTCACTAATTATTTCGTAAAAATAATTCACAATCATAATAAAACGACGAGCGAAGGGTTTTCAGAATTGCTTTGATAAAGTTTAGTCAATTTGGGACAAACTCTGTAAAACCAACGCGATTAATTATTGCAAGGTAAGGGGGACTGATAACCAGAACGTGCCCCGTTTGATCATTAATTGACAACAAAGTTGTAATGAGTACAAAGCCTTGGCTACTTCTCCGTCACTTATTGAGTTATTCTCCCACTAACTGGATTAGAAAACTTAAGATAAACAATCTAAATAATACCGAAATCGAACGGACCCCATCTTTTTGTATCTGCTTCACTGATCACTATACTTCAGGGAGTTTCAAAGCTACCCAATAATCATTTTAGGTTGGCTCCTTGAATTAATGTGTGATGAATTGATTAACATAGCTGTAGCAATGACGATTAAACTTCTTCTATATCATTGTAAGATCTACTTTAATATTTTAACACTTCACTTGCCTTTAAAAGCTTAACTGTCAAAATTGGAGAATTACCCCGGCATTTAAAATATATTTTACCGCATTTTTAGCAATCATATTTATTTGACAGTAGATATTAAAATGAATTATTCTTAATTTTAACGAAGCTAAGCATTAACAGTTGATGTATCCACATTTATCGTTCTGAACATTTAACAGTCACACTTTTTATGTAAAACTTTAAAACTTAATTAAAAACCAAAACACCTCCAAGTTCTGATTGTATTAAAATGTTCAACAATTACAAGTCAAACATTTTCTCGTAAGTGATATTAGAAGGAAATAATAGTAGTTGAAGTGGAAACAAGCGGGCTTAATGAATTACAAAAAGCGGGAATAGAATGAAAAGCAACATAAACACGGAGCGCGGAGAAAACTCAAATATTTGGATTTCAAGCCGCAAGTCCGGCCATGCTTAGGCGCAGTTAGAACGAACGACTTTTCATAAAAAAATATCTTGTCTTTACAGAAGGCACTAATCCATGAAAGTATTGTAATCTAAAACGTATAAATAATTATACAAAATTACTATAGAAAGGACAAGATAAAAATATTTATAAAAATAAATAAATAATAGACCAGAAAAACCTACTAATATTTAGTCACAAAAAAGTATATATGAATGAATGTTAGTATAAGGATAGAATAAATTACTTGTAAAATTGAGATATTTATTGATTTCCAGAAGCAAATATAGAAGATTCTTTAGGTTTCCCCTTTTCTTATTTTCTTTGCTATGATCACTGTGTATTCGCTGTATGAGAAAAGAGTTCCCCTATAGTAGTATAGGGAGGAAGTGTAACCAGTCTTATACTGACGGGCGGGTAGGGGTCCTATGGTTAATGTTGAGTTGCTATACTTAGCCGTCGGAAATACTTAGCGCGTTTCAGGGTATGGCGATATCTCATTCATTTTGGCGCAGATTTTTAGTAGTCAGTTGTCGCTGTTTGGAGTGTGGGTAATCTACGTTCTTAATTAAAGAAATCTAACCCTTATTAATAAGGGAAGGTTTCCTACGTTTTTCACACACATTCGAGATACATTTTTAAAGCCTAGCTTCCAAAAAACCAAGATAAGAATACTTAGTGTATAATATACCTTCGTGTACGAGTTGCCTATCTTTAAGAGATTGAAAACCGTTTCTCCTGTTCGTCGGAAATCACAAATTCTGGGAAGGCTTGGCATGCTTCTAGTCGCACGTTTTATTCATACCGTGATGGATGAATTTAGTGCCTGAATAATAAATTTCGTTATCTAGAAAATAAGTATCGTATTTTTTTTCAACTCCAGCAACCTACCTACGGCGCTACAACCTTTTAGGTCTGGTAATCAGATTTCCGTCTCTGTTTTGTGATTGCTTTTTCTAATAGGCAAGTAGGTGATCAGCCTTCTGTGCCAGACGCAAGACGACAAATTGGGTTTAAGGTTTCCTGACGATGTTTTCCTTCATGAGTGTTAAATGCGTACATAGAGAGAAAGTCTATTAATATACAGCCGGGGTTCGAACCTACGACCTCAGGGATGAGCGTCGCCACTTGGCGAAGACTGCTCTAACAACGTATATTGTGTGTAAGTCTATTAAAATAGCACCTTTTATGAAAAGATAACAAGATATAAATAATTCGCGTATCTTTCCCATCTCTTCTCAAGCCTCCTCTCAGCATGAGAGGGATAGAGATAAAACTTGTAATAACTTTTTTGATGATGACAGAAAAAAAAATCTGTTAATTATTGGCACAGAAACACTACTGATGCTATTCTGATGGCAACAACAGTCGGTCGAATGACAGAACTCCGTTTTATATTCACCGTGAAATTGTCGCTCTATAAAATTGAATGCCACGCTCGAAGACACTGCATTTATTCAAACGAAAATCACCGAACGTTTGAGAGTTTCAAGCGTGAGGACTTACGCTCCAATAAGCGATCTCGACTGTATTTAGTCTATCGTTTCTTCTTAAAGGTGTCAATTAAATAATCAATTTATCATTATTGTTAAAAATTAGAAGGCAACACTTTTTTGACAAAATGATCTACTGTAATAAAAAAAAACATGTGTGTGTGTACTTATGTACACGCGTTAGAAGTTATACTTTAAAATAGATTTACGTTTATAAATCTTTCGCCTTATTATACGTTTGTAGTAAAAATTACACTTACAATAGAAAAAAGATATTTGATACATTAAAAGTTTTATTATAACGCATTATCTAGTTAAATAAAGTTTATTAAAATATCACAAAAAAATATTTCTCAAAATTGAAGGAAATGGAAAGTTTTTATTTTAAAATATTGACTATGCTTACTTCAGGGTGTCTGTTTTTTGTGACGGTGTGCGCGCGCATCATTTACATTTACGCGACATTTACTCTCACCATTTTTTCCTAACGCACCAAAAGAAGTATAACTTCAAAAACGAATTTGAATATTATTTTGTTTTTCTAAGCAAATTCTATCCTATTAATCACACAATTTATTTAGTTTATATTAGTTTAAGGCACACGGATTTATTACTATAGAGATCTTTTCCAGTACAAAACAAATTTTACAGACTGGCGTTTTATTAAAAAAAATGGTTACTATTTGGCTGAAGACGTTGAGTTATGATGAAACAGAAGATTTAATAACTGTTACTCTGTAACACACCCACTCCCCTACACATATACACACACCCAGAGAGAGAGACACACAAACGCGCACACACACTCACACACACAAACAAACACACACTAAATTTATTTTTACGACTCCGTTTGCAATGTTTTCTTTAAGCACTTACTTATTTTCTACTATTTTATCTTATGACAATGACCTGATTGTACGTGTTCCAGTCCGGTGGTGGAGAGGCTGGCTATCTGTCACTCAGGTCTCCTGTTACAGAGACCAGTCTCTCACATACACTTCTTAATGTTATCATCTTAGTTTAATCATAAAAAAAAAATTGTCAAACACCTGGGATCCAATAATATCCAAATTAAAATCTCAAAAAGAAAAACAATCCGCGAAAATAGAGGACACCGTGAGCCATTTTTGCCAAAACGCTCCATCTTTTAGTCGTTACCAACTCCGGGGAAATAAATACAGATAATGCAACTTTCTCTGCAGCTGTGATACTTTTTGACATTCAACATCTTTTGTCTTCAGTCACCGTGACCACGCACGCTGTAAAGCACGCGAAACGTTGGATAAATTTAAAATTATGTCAAATAGTTGTAAATTTATAATAATACATAACTTTAATCCGGTAAAAAGCGTTTTTCTTTAAATAAAGATTATTATTATTATTAAAGTAAAAAATCCATGTGGTAATAAACATTATTGTTTAAAGGCTCAACATTTTAATAGCTGAGGCTTTCAGTCCATTTAGCTGAATCTACGAGCTCGTAACGAGTCATACGGAAACTCGCTCGCGCCAAAGCGTCGACTCATTGTGATTCAACGTCCTTCTCAACTCAACACTAACTGTGTCGCTCACTACTCACTAACCAGACGTGACTTTAGTAGCTTTTGCTTCATCTGTAAGTTCAAAGTTCAAGTTAACAATTCCAAACTACAGCATAAGTTTTTAAGTTGTTACGCGCTAGTTATGGGCTTATTAAAATTAAATGTATGTAATCAATTTAGGAGCAGTGTTGGCCTAGTGGCTTCAGCGTGCGAGTCTCATACCTGAGGTCGTAGGTTTGATCCCCGGCTGTGCACCAATGGACTTTCTTTCTATGTGCGCATTTAACATTCGCTCGAACGATAAAGGAAAACATCGTGAGGAAACCGACATGTCTTAGACCCAAAAAGTCGACGGTGTGTGTCAAGCACTGGAGGCTGATCACCTACTTGCCTATTAGATTCAAAAATAACCATGAAACAGATTCAGAAATCTGAGGCCAAGACCTAAAGAGGTTGTAGCGCCACTGATTTATTTTATTTTCTACATAGCGATCACGATGCTCTGTCAAAAGTGTATCGGTAACTTATGGAATATAAGTTATAGGTATCACTTATTCCACGTCATTAAATTTCAATCTGTAGACATCCCTACTCATCGGCAAAGAAGACAGAGGGTGTAGACACACACATAGAAAGGGAGTCCATTGGTGCACAGCCGGGGATCGAACCCACGACCTCAGGTATGAGAGTCGCACGCTGAAGCCGCTAGGCCAACACTGTTCAAGTTATCGCTATGTAGTAGTGGTAATAGAAGGTGATGCGCTTCACGACTGGCTTCATGAGTTAATAATATTCATATTGGTCAATCAATTCAAATATATATCAAAGAGTTCTGAGAAATATTCTATACGAAAAATTATATTAAATTCAGTTCATAAAACATACTGTAATAAGAATATTACTTTGAGACAGCACTAAACTAAATCAATACTGACCCTGCACAATGCATCTCTTCCTAAAGGTCATTAGGGTAGTCCGACTTATAAAGGGTCGGATATCTGAGGGAGCAACACAAAGGAACAAGGATCGAGGGGTGAAGAGGGAAGGGAAGAGGGTCGTGGCTGCGTCACCTGTTGCGTTTCATATCGCCGTTGATGTATTCCCTCAATGTTAAGCTGTTGTAAACTTACTTGCGGAGATATTGACGATGAAAAGGATTCTATAAACTTCTTTATATGTCAAGAATCAGTCGTCATTAATGAAAGCATAATTATCGAGATCTTTTGTTTAAAATCTACGCAATTGCCGCATTCTATGGAATCATTTGATATTGGTATTGGTACTCAAACGATAATGTGTGCTCCAATTAAAATGTTTAAAGAAAAAGTTAGTAAATGCTTAGAAGGATTTGACATGTAGTCGTACGTATAGGTTGGATCCAGAACATTTCCAACAAAAAGGTTCTTAATCGAGTTGGAATGCCGAAAAAACTTGCAGAACATCAAACAACGGAAAGTTGCGTACCTGGAGCTCATGTTGCGCAATATTGAAGAAGGAAAAAATCATGGCTTCGTAACGTTGAAGACGGATATTGGGACTGCATAAGAATTGCTGCATCTGGCACAGGACAAGACACGCTTCACGAGACTGACGGCCAATCTCCAGTAATAGCTCCAAAATAAGAAAAAGCAAAAGTAAAATAACCCACAAGGATATAAATATTGTATACCTAATATAGTTCGTATTTTTTTGTCCTTGGTGTAATAAGCAAAACAGCACAAAAACAAAATGCTAATTGTAAACCATTTGAGCCGTAGTAACCAGCTAATAAGTTCGAGTTCCAAACGACAATAAATAAATTAACTTAGCAATGACTCCGTGCACACGTCCACTCAGCAAAAGATTCGAACGACTATACTTGACTATACTTGACTACAAGACTATAGCTTGAGCAGACAATACATAATAATTCATATCCCATCCCGTCGTTTCATTTTCCAAGAAATATAACATTGTGTATCGGCCTGAGATTAGAATATATCCAGACTCATATTCTAGAAACAAAATGAGACCTGACCTATTCCACTGATGACACCCGGCGATGCGGACGCCACGTGCTAGGGTGAGTCAGCAAGTGTTCTGGCGTTGCGCCAGTACTCAGCTTATAACTAAAATTACGATGCATACATCCATTCATCCACATACTATTATTTTACACTGTATAGCAATATTTACAAAAATACGCGATCAAATAGTTTTAAGTAGCGGCTGTTTTTGTTAAATGATTACACGTACTAGCGAATTTATTTATAATAATAATAAACCTTTAATCGTCCACATCTTACTGACAAATATTTAACAAAAATAGATTTAATTATTAATTTATTTAATTAAAATAAAATTTCTAATATTCTAAGATGCGGGCCCTTTCCGGGAGAAGGCCTTCTCCAACTTTTTCCACCCTATTTTATTTTGTGCCACCGTCATTTAATTTTTTATGTATGGACAGGAAGCTCACCTGATGTTCAGTGATACTGCCGCCCATGGACACTCACATTGCTAGAAGGCAAGTGCGTTGCCGGTCTTTAAAGAATCGGTACTTTTTTCCTGAAGGGCCTTAGTCGAAATATAATTTGTATAAATTTGATTACACAGTCGGACATGGATTTGAGACTCTCTTATATAAAACTTTTTAATATAAAGCTATGCTGAGAAATGTCGACATAAAATTATTTTCGTTGTGTAAAGCTCACCTTGGGAAAAGTTTCTATTCACTGCGAGATCATTACTTAATGAGCGAGTGAAAGAAAAATCCTTTTACAATGTCATGTATATAATTAGAAAAGGTTATAATAAAGATTAAAGGTCAGAATATAGTGTTTATCAAGTTATTTAGCGGCTGCGGTCGTCAGGATTTACACAAGCGTTCTCTCTGGTTTATGTTGGAGTGACCGTCGCGACCTCCGGCTAATTTATTGCTTGCAAATTTTTGTTTTTGTATTTATTATCGGGTAAAGTTCTTTGTAAAGTTGTTTACGGGTAAACTAGTCCAGTCAAAATTTACTATAAATATTTTGTTTAACGTTGTAAGTAGATTTTTTTTGGACTCTTCACTCACTCGGCAACACATCCAATAATTAAATATAATGGGCTGTGGTACTTTACAGATAACCTGCAGGTTTCTTATATCTATTGCATGAGAAATGTGATGTATTTATTATATTTAAGTTTTATTAGAGTTAAAAAATGTAATTGAAAATCAATGTAGGTATATAGCTATATCTACCCACAAAAGATCTGTGAATCATTTTTTTATGTATTAGGAGGCAAATGGACAGGAGGCTCATTTAATGTTAAGTGATACCACCGCCCATGGACACTGACATTACGAGAAGGCTCGCAAGTGCCTTGCCGGCCTTTCAAGAATTGGTACTGTTTTCTTGAAGGACCTTAAGTCAAATTGGTTCGGAAATACTTCAGTGGGCAGCTGGTTCCACATAGTGAATCCGCGGCAAAGACTGCATTAAAAATGCTCAGTTGTGGAACGACGGACGTCGAGGTGTTACGGATGGTATTTTGTATTCTGCAAACATAAGGTATATTTGTTGTAAAAACCAATCCATCTGCCCCATACCCGAATTCCCGTAGGATTTATGGGACTCCAGTTACCAGTTTAGTGGGACGTCCACTTCCTTTTCAGATTTTGCGATAGAATCAGTGGCACCAGAAACTCCCAATATTGATAGCGATTCCGACTCGGTCCGAATTTTTGTACCACGGAATCCAATTGTTTCTCATTACAACACATCGAGATTTTTTAATAAATATTTAATTTCGGTCCCGTCTAGGTTAATTCATTTATGTATATCATGAGTACAATTGTAAAAACATCTAATATATAAAATTCTCGTGTCGCGGTGTTTGTAGTTAAACTCCTCCGAAACGGCTTGACCGATTCTTATGAAATTTTGTGTCATATTGGGTATGTCTGAGAATCGGACAACATCTATTTTTCATCCCCCTAAAAGCTACGTTAATTTACCCTAATATTTTTTTTTATTTTTTAGATTTTTTTAATTTTATTTTTTATGATACAGCATTAAAAAATACATACAACCCCTAATTTTCACCCCTCTACGATTAACCCCTATTTTTTATTATAAATTATATACATGGCAAAACGACGTTTGCCGGATCAGCTAGTATAATATAAACATGTTAAGCGACTGTTTTAAAATATATAATTATATATTAAATAAGAGAGATTTCATCCAATAATTATTGGAACCCAATTTACAGGAATGTCAATGTTTATTGCTTCGACTGATACTTATTAAATAAATACACCCATAAAATGAACGTTAATTACCGAGTATTATGTTACAAGTTTAACCAGGACTTGTACTTCTTCTTAAGGACATTATCTTTAACCCACTTTGCTTATTAACTTATGGTAATTGTTTGCTGTATGTGTTTTTAAAAATTTATTTCCTATGCAGTATTGTTTAATACTTTTTTAATATCAATGATGTAAAAAGAGACAAGTGACCCAGCGACTATATGTACTCGTACTAAAATACAATTTTGCTGGTTCTTCGCGGCAGAGTCCAGTGGAACTAATGAGGATATTTCTTCTTGAATGGCTAAAGCTCGACCTTCGCAAAATTGCGAAACGTGGAATGCCACAAAAGCAGTCTTTGTTAACCTGGAGATCTTTCTGGATAACCAGAGATTATTTCTAATCAACTGTGCTGGTGCCGGGAAATGCCAATCCGCCACCGTATTTTACGTCGCAAATCGAGGTAGATCGGACACACTCTTCTATGGGATCTGAACCACATCCCCAAACAGGCACTAGAATGGACATTCCACGACGTGGTCCGAAAATATGTATGTGACTCAAAAAAGAACGCGATGGCAAAGCATTATGGACGCCACCTTGGGGTTATAGGAAAATACGTCAAAAGTCTTGCTGACTTCACAGTTTATAAATTTCAAAACTTCTTTAAGTATTTTATCAAAATTACGATGTGATTGCACTTCACATAAGTCCCTCGATATAATATAAGTTACATTGAAATTAAATGAATAACCCGTCGCCACTACTGCAACAAAAACTCGGCTAGTTAGTGATAAATTGAATTAAAATTCCAGACTTTCCCGTGGAAACATTCCAAGAGCTCCAACGAGGGGGGAAACGGATGAGGGGGGAGACAGCTGGGAATAGGTCACTTGAATTATCGGGTCAGTGCACACAACTTTTAGTGGCGAATCTGTTTAGCGGACCGTTCGAATCCATTTGATCGTTAAAGTCATATCATGTTTTTGCCTTTTCTTTCAATCACAGACTTATCGCAAGGGTCTTTATAACTTCGTTAATATTGAACAAGTGTTGCATCAAGTCTTTTGATTTGACGGTTCTTTAAGGATTTTTATTGAATTTATCACGCCTTTTTATTACATAAAAGAACGAACGCGTCCGATTGAAGTATTTGCGATGACTTCGAGTCCTGAAGAGAGCGCACCAATTCTTAAAAGGCTGGCAACGCACTGGAGTGTAACCATAGGCGTAATTACTTAGTATAAGCAACATTTTAATTTTTTCCTTCTATTGCTATGTTGACGAAAAGAGTTAAACCATTTCTTTTATTGTTAATAAAATTTGTTAAGGGGTGATTTTTTTAGTTGTAAATTAGGAACTAGTTCAAGCTCCAAAGAGTAATTTAATAAATAGCATATACGTCCACCTCTCGAGTTATAGTCTTATTTTAGTTATTCATATTAATTTACGATACGTTACTAAAGTCTGAATGTATGGAGGTTTACATATATTTCAAAAGGATGTAATGACTAAGGTAAAATTAGAAATTTCAGGTCACTGCTCAATGCACTGAGATGCAATGAGAAGCGCTCGCTATTCCACTATTATATAGAAAGCATGAAACAGTTTGAAATGTAAGGAACATTTTTGTATCATCAGCATGCTGATCAGCGATCACAATCTAATTGCGCTGTATATCAGTAATCATTAGTAAAATGCCATGAATAAATGAATATTTTAGTTAAAACGTTTTTTTTAAGAACAGGGGGCAAACGGGCAGGAGGGTCACCTGATGCCCATGAAGAGGCATGGCATGAGGGCCCATGGATACTCTCAATGCCAGAGGGCTCACGAGTGCCGACGGCCCTTTAAGAGCCATTTTTTAGGTTTCTATACGCTCTTTTCTAAAAGGACTCTAAGTTGATTGGGTTCGGAAATACTTCAGTGAGCTGGTTCCACATATGCGCGGCAAAAACTGCCTTAAAAACGCTCAGCTATGGAATGAGGGGCGTTGAGATGATCTGTGTGGAATTTCATATCCTGCCACGACGTCCGATGATGAAACTCAGCTGCAGGTATTCATCCGAATAACTTCTCTGAACAGTCTCCGTGGTAAGTGTTAGTTTTTATGAATATGAGTGCAGGTGTGATACATACGCCTTGAAATAGATCAGGAAAGCTCTCCACGGCCCTTTGGTAATTTCAAGTTCGCAAACAAGATTGTTCGCGGTCGCAAACAGATCTGACTTATGGTAATTTTAATTGTATTTACGGCAACGACGCTTCAAGTTATTAGTATTCATTACGTTTATTTACCTCGAGAATAAACTAGAGACCAACTTGGTTTGGTAGAAAAAGAATTATGATTTGTTCGATTTTTTTCACGTATTTTTTGGTATGTTAGAAAGTGCGCTTATATTTTGATCAATTCATGTAAAATTTATTGCCTTACAATAGGGTATTGTAAAGACATATGGACGCCGAGACATATTGAATTAATCAAACTATATATTGTAAAACCTGTATATTTGTGTGTTGGAAATAAATTATTGATCTTCATTTATTTAGACTTGCAATTGTCAAGAATCTTAAGCAAACGAAAAAAATCGATCAAAAGGAAAAACCATAGTAAAATATAATTATAAAGATGTGTAAGAATCCTACACTTATTTTATAGTGACAGGCTTAGGTATTGTCTTAATCATAAAAATAAAAACAATTTTTATACCTGCCAACATGATTACTTTATTATTTGAACTTTCGTAAATAGTTGCCCCAGAGCAGGCGTAAAATAATAAACAGCTTAAATATAAGAGTCTTTCCTCCAACTTTAATTTTGTTTGGAGACTCTTGGGCCATGGGGTAAGTGCACAGGTGCTAATTAAAGATTCAAGTTGGTAGATAGTACTGGTGACCCCAGAGCTGGTACTTTCCTCACACAACGAATAAGTATCGCAATACAGCGAGGAAATGCTGCCAGCGTTAAGGCCGATTTACATTATCTTAGTGTTTAGGAGAGTGCTTTAAGATAGTACTTTAGTTGAAACATGTAAACGCTACTTGCTTTAGTAAACGCTACGCTAAAGAACTTGCCTTTCAAGTTGTACTAAAGCACTCTCCTAAACACTAGAAAATGTAAATCGGCCCTTAGATGTACATTGTACACACCACAGTGACCAATCTTTTTAAATTTGTTTTAATTTTCTATTTATTGATGTATTATTATTATTATTTAGGTTAAAAATATTGAAAATACTGTATCATTATTATATGGTAGATATATTTTGCTGATATACCAAATACGATATATGTAATGAAGGATGAACATTAGCTGAACAATGACGCGTGCTCATAAGGGTGATGTGTTGATAAATATCTCGTGTCCTCTCCAAGATTAATAGCCGATATGAAGCAAACATCATTAACGCCGTCGTCACACACATTATTAGTGTAGACAGAGCCTTCCGTGATTCTCTTGGAGGCTCCACCCCATGTTCTACTTTTATTGTTATATAACTAATATCTTGAACTTAATTATTTGTGAGCTCGAAACATTATATTATTACTAACCTTCGTATTAATTAAATGTAATTATTTAAGCCAAATCTCCAGGAATTAGGAATATAAAACCGTAGTTTGTTTCTTATAGTTAATGAGTCTGTTGTATTGTCTCACAACATTGAATATGTACTGTTTTTTGTATATATTTTAAGGTTAAATAGTCTCCGCAGTGTTTTCCTAGTGGCTCCAGCGTGTGACTCTCATCCCTGAGGTCGTAGGTTCGATCCCCGGCTGCGCCAATGGACTTTCTTTCTATGTGCGTATTTAACATTGGCTCGAACGGTGAAGGAAAACATCGTGACGAAACCGACATGACTAAGACCCAAAAAGTCGACGGCGTGTGTCAGGCACTGGAGGCTGATCACCTACTTGCCTATTAGATAGAAAAATTATCACGAAACAGATTCAGAAATCTGGTGCCCAGACCTAAAGAGGTTGTAGCGCCACTGATTTATTTTTAAATGTACATGATGATTTCATTCAAAAAAGAACCTATATGTTGTGACAAGTATGTTGTATATATCCATCTGTTCGCTGTACATATCTTTTATTATAAAACAATTTTACACGTCAACTTTTGTATTTAAAACAATTTCCTCAGTTTTTACCTTCATAGTACGACTTTGTGTTAATTGAGCATAAATATATTGATCCACATACAAGGTCTAACACAAGAACAAGGTTTAGGAATCACCTGCAAAACACTAACGTTTAAAAATTAAAAAATAATTTTTACGCAACTACAATACCAGCCATATTTTATACTTTCATTCCTTTTTGTGCTATATTTCAATACTAGCTGACCCGGCGAAATTCGCCTCACAAGAGTAATACACTAAAGACAATTTAATATTAAGCTCACTATTATCACCTAATTGCATTACTCAACGTTACAATTTGCCTTGATTTGTAGTATATTAAGTAGCTAAATATATTTTTTGACAACTTATATATATTATGTTAATTCTTTTTATAAAAGACAGGAATATGTAATGTTCAACATTATTTAAATATAAAAACGCCACCATCGGTATATTGTGTATATCTTGTAGATTCGAAACCTTTATTTAAATACGTTCTTTAACTTGAGGGGAGAGAAAAACGTATCGACGGAATAAACATTAAATGTTTGACAGTTACCAAACCCATTAATATTTTGTATTGTACTTTTTTTCAATTTCCATTCGGGGCGGAGACAAATACAACAAATCAAAATTGGTCCAGCCGTTCTCAAACAACTTAGTATATATATATTATATATATAGACTTATTTTTTATATTAATAGTAGCAGACTCGTCCAAGCGTTGAATGACTAAGGTTTTTGTTATATGTATTACATAGTAGCAAACTATTCAAGGGAAACGGTAGGAGAACACCAGTCATGGGGACCACCATGCTTTTTTGGTGGTTATGCCATTAAATTGTATCTTATGTGAAACGTTGGTACTTTCAACACAGCGCCATCTGTTAGAATTGTGACTATCAAATAATAAACAAATATTTTGCAATAAAATAATATTGTGGGTATTAATTGAGATGTAAGCTATCCTATCTTTTAAGTTGGATCAAACTGCACACGGTGTGTAAATTTGATTGATATCGGTTCGGTAGTTTAGGAGTCCATAGCGGACAAACAACGTGACACGTAATTTATATATATTAAGATATATAGCATATTCATAACATATAAAACTTATAATACAGAAATAAGACTCGTGATTGTTGAACTGGATATTTATTTCAGTAAAGAAGTTAGTTGAAGAGGGCAAACTCTGGAAGCAATCATCTGGAGAGACGGCCGAGAACTGCAAGTTTTCAGAGCGATATTGCATCTTTAGGGAACTCCAGATGTTTGCTTTGATTGATTTTCAATGTTTGCTGATATACGATGCAGTCACATATAAGTCTGGGTAAACTCTATTTATTTGTGTAAATATTAATTCTGTAAAACACACGCTATCTGCGGAATACGTTTTCGGTTTAAATATTGGTATGATTTTAATTGTATGGTATCAGTATTAATTGAAACTAAACTCGAAATTGTTAATCTCATATGGTTAAGGAGTTACAAATTCACCTGTTTTTGTTGGTTAGCTGTTTTGAATTTAAAATTTCTCCAAAATAGATCTAAAAGTGACTGGACGAAGACAAAGGTTTCGCAATATTATTATTAATTTGGATTCGTAATATCATTAATAATAATTATTCTCTTTTATTATTATTTTTTTCCAAAGGTCATGTTAGTGGCGCCAAAAAACTTTCTTCACTCTTCCCAGTCTTCGGCAAGCCTCTGCGCCTGGGTGATTGTAAGTGATAATATTAAATGGTAATAACAAGATCTTAAATAAATTTACCGACATCAATGTTCTCTTGCATTGTTCGATGTTGTTTGACAAATTTCGGCTACAATCTCTGTGATTACGTTATATCCGAAATCGCTCTAACAAAATTATTTCGAACGCTAAGCTTACACTTAGCTCTCCAGTCTTCTGCTCTGCTCAGCTACTTCCGCCTGACCGTATTCTTAGGACTTAGGGTCGTTCAAGAGAAGAGCGTACCAATTCAAGGCCAGCAGCGCGCTTGCGAGCCTTCTTGCAGTGCGAGTGTCCATGGGCTGAGGTATTACTTAACATCAGGTGAGCCTGCTGCCCGTTTTCCCCCTGTAACATAAAAAAAACAAACACACTTTTCGACCCTAGACACTAGGGCCCCTAGGCCGGGCAGTGAGTAGTTAGGATCTTTGCTTTAGGTTGGAGGAACACCATCCTTTCTTCATATAAATTAATTGATACACATTGTTTATTTCCAGGGTAAGATAACAAGTCAGTGGATGGAATATTTTTACGGTTGCAAGTTCTTATCTCGTAGAATAAGATATTTGTTACAGTAATCTCGTCTGTTCTACGATCTTTAAAACTGGCAGTAAATATGAATCGTTTAATTTTTTTGACGTGTTTAAGTGTAAAAAAACACATAAACTCGAAAAATATACTAATTAAAAAACGTAAATATTTGTGTACTTTTTATCTCAAATTTTTCTGTATAAAGAAACAATCTGCTTATGTGCGGGAACCAACATTTTTAATTTATCCTACGGAATACGTGTTTTGACACAATTCTATTCAGAGACGCGAAACGAACTAATTAGAAACATCTAGACAAATAGGGGATTTCAAAGCCAAAATCCGATTGATCTGAAAATGCCTACAAATTTCAGAGCTCATTAAAATTTAGTTGCCATAATCAATAACATTCTAAGCTTAGATCTCATGTTCATTTTTTATTCTACAGAAGCTTACACTTAATTTATTAAGGTCATAAAACCGAATTTAAAATACTGGCTACATATTTTGAAATTTCTGACTTACTGAATACATATTCTATAACAAGCATTTCTGGAGTCCTGTGTTTGATATCCGTCGAAACAATTTTTGCTAAGGGACAAAAATATACTACATACTTAACCTAAACCAGTATCAAAACACTATGTGAAATTGTGAACTCTTATTTGGCTTTTGTTAACACAATTTTAAGAAAACAGACGCGAAGGAAAACGCGCTGTTTTTTAGATTTTAAAAATATTTTTTTCTTATTTGTGGCATTATGTTTAAGTGTTCTAGAAGCTATGGAGGCTAATATTCACTTCTCTGTACATAACTAACTGAAATTATTTAGTTCTTTTTAACCGTCTATTGTTTATTCCGTGTCAAGGAGTTTGCTTCAACATTCACGTGAAAATGAATTGCACAAATTTAATTGGCCTGCGATTCAACACACAGCTAAGAAATCGATAGAAGTACAAAAATCTTCCGTATAAATAAAATTTTCAAAACATAATACATTTAATTTTTATAACAGATTATTTTAAACTAGCTAGTGCCCACGACTTCGTCTGCACAGGATTGAAATAATATTGGTCCAAATGATAGCGTAAAAGACATATTTTATCTACTTTTAATACCAGAAGCGATAAAAGAATCTATTTTCGTTTAGGAGTCAATTTATTACTACCAAATGTGCATTTGAAATAAATTATAAATTTTTATTGTTGTTATGGTTCACTATTTTGGCTATAATGGCTTACACATAAGACATAGATATAAACTGTGGCGGGCTTTTTTGTAGGACTATTTAAGATAAACATTTCCATCATACATTACATATGTAATTCTAGCGGTTTTGGCAGCGCACGCCAGAATATCTCGCAGATGGTACATTTTTTCTACTTACTTGATATTTTGGACAATTCACACAACATCTTTATAAATTGTATCCTATATGTATCCACTCAGTTGTTCATACGTGAAAGAGTACAAACAACCATCCTTACTTATAAACTTTTGCGATTATAATATTAGTAGGGTGAGAAATTTTATGTTTACACTTTAAGTGTATAATATTTTAAGAAATACTTGAAATGTATATTAATACTAGTTGACCGGGAAAACATCAGTTTTGCCATGTATATCATTTATAATAAAAAAATAGGGGTTGATCGTAGAGGGGTGAAAGTTAGGGGTTGTATGTATTTTTTAATGCTGTATCATAAAAAATAAGTAATTTATCTAAAAATTAAAAAAAATAATTTAGGAGTGGACTACCCTTAACATTTAGGAGGATGAAAAATATATGTTGTCCGATTCTCAGACATACCCACCCAATAAGCATACAAAATTTCATGAGAATCGGTCAACCCGTTTCGGAGGAGTATGGCAACGAAAACTGTGACACGAGAATTTTATATATTAGATTATAAAATGAGGTGTATAATATATAATGACATATATAAATAAAATGCCACATTAATATATGTTATGTGATCTCCAAGTTCAATATACATATAACCTTAATATTTAATATCTACTATTACCAATATGAAAAATAAAGATACACGTCAATTTTATTTTTAAGTACTTTGATTATTATTATCTAAAAGGCGCTCGCTCTAATCCCGGAGGATTCACGATCTGCAGTCAATCAGTGGTGCAAAAGTGCCTTAAACTTTGTGAAATGTTTTATACGCGGCTTAGTAATGGGTACACGGTCTATTTGCCAGTATATCGAGTTAATACGTAACAAAGTTGAGGGTAGACTTAAAAGTTTGTAGTGTGGTGTCAGACCAACGTCTTATCGTGGTTTCGATACTTTAAGTCGGCATACGTGTGCAGTGTTTATAAGTTACTAGCTGACCGGGCAAACGTCGTTTTGTCATGTATATATAAATATTTATAATAAAACAATAGGGGTTGATCGTAGAGGGGTGAAAGTTAGGGGTTGTATGTATTTTTTAATGTTGTATCATAAAAAAATAAAAACAGAAAAAAATATCTAAAATTAAAAAAAAAAAATTAGCGGTTAACAAACCCTTAACATTTAGGGGGATGAAAAATAGATGTTTTCCGATTCTCAGACATACCCAATATACAAAATTTCATGACAATCGGTCGAGCCGTTTTGGAGGAGTTTAACCACAAACACCGCAACACGAGAATTTTATAGATTTTATACTTCATTAACATTTATAAAATCTTTCTTTCACCAATCATTGGACATTTTATATGATATACGGAAAACGCGTCTTCGGCTACATACGGCAGCAGGCCATGGTCACCCTTTTGGTGGGCAACACTGCCAGCCTTTAAGAGAATGGAGTATATACTCTTTTTTAAAGTTTGGAGGTCGTATCTCCAAGGAAATACTTCCAAGGAAAGTCAATTCCACAGCTCACCAGTTCACAAAAGAATGCCTAGAGAAGTGGACTGTTGAAGACATCCAGCCATCCAGGTAGTGCTGATGAAACCTTAAATTATTTCAGCTGGTGCGGTAATGAAACGAGGCAGCAGGGATGAGTTCAAACAATTCTTCAAATCACTCTCCATAGTAAAATACGCATAGTATACGCCGATCAGATCGGAGATTGATGATCCGATAAGCTCTCCGCTGAATTTGGTCAAAAGGAAGAAGCTGGTATTTTGGGGCACAGCCCAAAGATGTGAGCAGTATGAGGTTGTAAGTAATGCTAGATTAAAGCCCAATTTTCCTTTTAAAAACTTAAGTGTTTAATTAATATCACTTATAGTCTCAATAAACTCACACTTTGTTCTATTTAAATTAATTATTATCTGAATTTTCTCTGCTATATTTAAAGATGCAAAAGTAAACCAATTCCCGCATCATCACAAATTGGTTCACCCCCCAAGATTAACAAATCGACGTGCAAAATACAATAATGAGCCTTATACGATGTTCATAAGTTTTATATAAAAAAAACTAAATTACACATTTAATTCTCATAGGACAGTATTGAGCCAAAAAGAAAAGAAAAAAAAAAGAAAGTTATTTAATACTTTAGTGTGTACCTACTGCATTTCGCAAGTGGTTTTTGTAAAAACATATTACCAAAATAAAATTTTAATAGCATACAAATACAGTATATACAATATTCTTAACCCACATAGTAATAATAATAATAATAATAAATAAAAATTGAGAAATAGAGAACTAAAATTGTTTTAATTTTCTATTGATAATTTGTTTGTATCTTTGAAGTATGTAAAAACGTCTGTAGAGTCCACTAGTTTTATTCCATTACATATTATGTTTCATTTATTAAGCTGATAAATGGTAAATTAATTCACGTTTAAGTAATTCAATTGAATATAACATAAACCTTATCTTACCTTGAATAGTTCTGTATTTCGATATTCTACAGAGCTCAAGACGATCAGTGGCGCGAGCTAACTGCCAATAAATTACACGTTAAGGTTCTAAGGGATAGCTTCGGATCTCGGCAATCGGGTAATGTAGCACCACTCAAGGGCCTTGCAGCCACAGAACACTGACGCGCAGTTGTCAAACAAATATACCTTTTTTTTACTTGGGGAAATGCATTGCGCATACCCTACCGCGGTGCGACTGCTTAGTGCGGGAGGGTTATGTGGGACTCGCGATTGTGCATACCCACTAAAACCCCAAGGCGCCACCAACAATCGCCTTAGGCGGGATGCGGTAACAGTAGAGCCTTATCCGCTTCCCGACATGCGGCGGTTGCGTCCGCCTCTCCCCGCCCATTGTTGATTTGTGAAGATACTTGGCACAGCAAGTATCCTTCACAGACCGGGCCATACGATTTTAGGAATAGCTAGGGGAGATCGGGTCCAGTGCTTGCAGGGATGGATCACTATCACTTCTTTTGAACGCATGGGCCCCTGCTTCTCCGCTTGGGCGCTCTCTAGGTGGCGAGGATTTGATGGGCCTGCGGTATCTTTCACCGTCGCGGACGCGTTTCGGGACAACAATTATACCTGAGGCAACTCGTGATGATTCAAAAGAATTGTTATTGAATAAAGTATTTTACATTGTAGAAACAATCTTCCTTGGGTAGATAGGTTTGAGTTATATATTGTAGAAGCTCTTTTCTAAGTGCATATTTTAATATTTTTAATACATGTGTATTGTGTATTTACTAAGACATAAAAGAAAATTACGGTCTAGCCTAACTTAAGACCAATAAGTAATTAAAGTCTAATCTAATTTATTTAGTATATTTAACACAAAAGTGTACAATAACCCTACTTCCAGTCTTTAATAAATGGACTCTCTGTTCTTGTGTTATATTTTTTTCACTTACCACAGATTAGCACTTTAGACATTTGTGTACTAACACTAATTCACAAGTTCAAATGGTTTAGTCCTTTTTGGTCTTCTCTAGTGAGTCACCTAGTGGCCTGCGGTGTCCCGGAGTTGAATAGCCTCGACATTCACGTGATGGTGGAGCCTGTGCTGCCCATCAACGTATTTCCGAACCAATTTGACCTTCAAGAAAAGAGCGTATCAATTCTTTAAAGGCCGGCAATCCCCTCTGGCAATTGGAGTGTATAAGGGCGGAGGTATTACTTAACATCAGGTGAGCCTCCTGCCGTTGCCTCCTATTACATAAAAAAAATATAAAGGTAAATTTACAGCACAGATTGTCTTATAAGGCTGTAATATATCTTTGTAGTAGTATATAGTCTATGAAAGGCAAGTGCTCAATATAGAATATTATTTCTTGTCTAATATATGTATACTGTGGAACACCCATAAGGGAATCGTCTCGATACCTTTGACGTGATACAATGAAATCCATTAGCCCCTACATTCTGAGAATTTGTCAACGTCATCATTCAGCTTGTCAAACATCACATATGTATACGCTGTATCAACGAATGATTTATTATTCGGTTTTATTCAATACAGTCCAATATTTATTTACGTTAATTAATATGACCGGCTCGTTCAGAATAAATAGATACGTTTTTCCTGCTTCAGGATATTTGATAAGAATGGAATTGTATGTGCCTAAGTGTGGTTAACGAGTTTTAAAATTTCTCGAATTAAATCAAAATGTACACTTATAAACGTCAATAAAGAAATGCTAAATGCTTCTAATTTTAATTTATTGCCAGTTCTCAAATCAAGGGAGAACAACGGACGAGAAGAACTGGCAATAAACTCTCCTCTTTGTAATCACCAAGTTTTTTGTTTGACAAAATGTTTGTAAGGAGCTGCAAACATTATACCATGTTCCACATGACATCTTAAGTCAATAATAAAAAAACAAAGATTTGTCCTATCAGCAGTAGGTATGGTGAAATAGGAGCACGCACTTACATTATCGTGGGAACAACACGCAAATTTTAATTTTATATCCACGTCTTTTCCCGAAGGGATAGATTGATCAGATAAAGCTACCCGCAGATCTCCTCTTGCTACGGCTTTGACATTCCTGTTTCGCTTCATCCACTTTCATGCCATTGACCATGCATGCTCATCAGTAAAGAGTCACAAATTAATAAGGCTTTAATCAAAATTATTTGGAAGTACTAATAACAAGAGCTGGCTAGTTCTAGTGCCATACTCATATCCCGCAGTGCCCGTTAGACAGCTCTTTGGCATGGTAATTTGAGGTCGGCACGCGTCACTTGCCCCATGCCCCCTTCGCCCCCGTTTACCCGAAGCCTCCAGCTCTGATTACATTACTCCTCTCGGCGTACCTAATGTATGCTAATCGCTGCTTTGATGACAAATTGCTTCCAAAGTCATCTCGCAACATCTATTACATGATATTGCATGCCCTACAGCTTATATTGAAAAATAAGATTTGCAAATAAAATATTCAAAGCAAGAGACTTGCTTTAATAATGTAGCTTTTATTATATTTTACAAGTTGATTATATTACACACAACAGTGTCAATGATATTGGTAACTTTGACTGGCGCCCCTGATGATATGCTACCTCCGCCTTGTAGTTTTCTTCGGTAAGTTAGTAATGAAATAATATTGACAAACGATCATAGGCAATGATTAACTATGTTGTAAACCATGAAATATTGAGCACATCCTTTAAGAACTTCACTGTGTAATTTTTGTGTACTTTGGTACAATCCGTATAATGTTATTTTAAGGAGGAAAAAGTTCCTATTGTACACTGTATAGGTACAGAAAGAACAGGGGCTTGAGACAAAATGACTTCGACAGTCGTGACCCACTAACGCTGAAGGATTTTGTATGGGAATGACATTGGCTTTGTCACGTGACCATTTTCAAAGAAATTCGTTTGGCAAGAGTCATGACTGCCGAAAAGAGATTTTGTTTAAACCCCAGAATAGTAATTAAACTAGAAATAATTGAAAATAATAATAAAATAAACTACTAATTATGCTTTACAAACTTTTAAACATTCTTTATCACCGTAAACGTGACAAATATAAATGCAACAGTTTTCCAATAATATAAAAAAAATGTGCGTACAAAGTACACAATGACAGAAGTGAAACTTCTTTGGCAAACTAATTTTCAAGTCTTGTTCATAATTATACAAATCTAAGATTTCCGAGACTTAAAGGGAGGGAAAAAGGAAGATATGTTAGGAATTTAAAGAATTTAATTTTCAAATCAAATTTTAAATATTGTATAAAGTGTCGAAAATTAATACAAATCATAAGTTTATTTATATTTTAATTTATTTCATCGATAATAAAAACTTCCTTCCTTCCGTTCTTTGAGATTTCAATAAATTATTTTGCATAAAATTTAAATTACCAATATTCAAAAATATAATTTCTATAAGGTAATTCGCTCTTCGCACATCTGCGTGACGCTAATATTATTATTATTGCGTTTCATCCGTAAAAATTATACCCTCATGTGCCTAAAAAAGTTTCACTTCAAAAGTTAACGTGATAGTGAGGCTTTAAAATTAAAGTAGTGTAAATTATACTCAATTAAGGAACCAAAACAAGTCAAAACATTGTCAATGTTAAGTAGGCGTTTCTTCCACTATCATTCTACGTGAAGGCTATATTTCTCAACCCAAATTGACTACAAACGTGTTTTTCTATAGATATTCGCTTTCATATTGACAAGTAACAACATACCCAAGCCCACACACTCATCGTTACAGCCATAAATTACCTGAAACCGATGTTAATTTGTCCGGGATAAGCTATTACGACCCGGGAGTAATTCTCCGGCAGAAGGGACATGCCGGGGTCTCATTTCAATTGGCGCAAACGGGTGGAATTGGGCATAGCCGTAAACAATACAAGTTGTCCCATTAGCGTCGCTTAGAGCTACTGGGATTTACTTTGTATACACTACCCACAAGTTGAAATATAGTGTATGTATTTTAAACAAAGTTTTCTTAAGTTACTACCTCTACTAAGTCTTTAATTCAAATTCAAAATCATTTCGTCATTTACAGGGCAGCCATTTCAAAATTATATAATCATGTCAGTTTTTGTCATAACTATTTTAATTTATATGCTGTTATGAAAATTGGCATACAGGCAAACAAAAGGGTTTGTTTTGAAACAAAATAAAAATAAATTATTATTCTAGAAAAATGTGTAATTAAATCTTTCACAGTTTTCCAGATTAGGTGATCAGCCTCCAGTGCCTGACACACTTTTTGAGTCTAAGACATGTCGGTTTCCTCACGATGTTTTCCTTCACCGTTCGAGCAAATGTTTAATGCGCACAAAGAAAGTCCATTGGTGCACAGCCAGGGATCGAACATACGACTTCAGGTATGAGCGTATGGGCCAACACTGCTCAATTTTTTTATTTATTTATTTATCGATATTACACAACTAAAGGACAATCTAGTTACAACGACGACAATGCACGATTTTTTTTACTAATAATAAAAAAAACACTTTTTACATTACAAACATTATAGTGATAGTATAATAAGAAAGAAAGAGTATAAAAAGATACAATATGGTCTAACATCCCTTTCAGCAGTTTCCGTAACAACAGTTTCTTCCGTAAAACCCAGACGGAAATTGGTTCAAAAGGCTTTTACGCTATAGTAAAAAATATCTCCACTACATGATTTCTTTATTTCGGTTTGAGCTAGTATGATAGTTTTTATTCTTATCATTTATAAGTTGTATGCTGTACGGATAGCTAAGAAGTTTATATACCTACTCTTTTAAGTATAACAAAAAAACGCTCGCACGCACGCTCAATGATGCCTAATAATAAATAATCGAAAAAGTCGACGGCGTGTATTAGGCACAGAATCCTAATCACCATAAAAACCAAATGATCACGAAACATAAATCTGAGGCTCAGATCTAAAATAGTGTACCACAAAGAACGATTCGGTGACCGTCGATTTCAATTTTATACTAAAATAATAAGTCCTGAGGACATACCTCGTTTTGAAATATCCTTACCAAGAAGAAAGGCACATAATTGTCAGTCGTAAGAATATAGAGAAATTATATTAGTTTGGGAACAATAAGAGAGGTTAGAATGATACCTTGCCTTCAATAGTTCACAAAATGCACTAAACACTCACTAAAAAATTATAAAAGTGAGGATAGGTAGTAAAAAAAAACAAAAACAAAGTACAAAAAAATGACTCAATCCAAAAAAAATGTGACGATCGGCCGAGTTAAAATATTTTGGAATACCCTTAAGCTATAATTATGTATTTAGAATAAATAACTACACTGTTTATCTTTTTAAGAGCTTATTATATAAATGATATGCAAAACTGTTGTATGCGTTAAGTTGCAGTAATGTATTGTATGTAGGTCTGGGAGAGTTATAGCTCTCGTGCAACGTGCAGGCCGGGCGTTTCTAAATCTCTCGCTATCAGATCGCACGGCTGATTTGTGTCTACTGTTCATTTCTCTTAGGAAATCTCTGAACCGAATTCGTGAATTTATTCGCAGCCTCACAACGTTATAACTGTATTAAGCTGATGACATACGATCATCTTGTATAATTTCTGTAGAATTTTTGTATAAACGTTTTTGTCACGCAAATGACTACCAACTTAAAATCGCTTATAGGACTGAGGTCCTCTCAAAGTGAAGACTGAACTGTCTTATATTTTTTGAAGGTAATAAAAGCGTGAATTAATAACTTACGTGTATAATTTGTTCTGCAATAATTTTTCGGGTTGCAGAAGTCTCGCTATATTCTGTCAATGTAAAAGCCTCAACGTGTACATAGAAGCGATAACAGCTTCAAAGATTAAACATTAGTATGTTGTAGTCATCTCAGAAACATCTTTTAAAGTTGAGAACATGCCAATGAGGAATGGAAAGATCGAAAGATGACATCGAAAAAGAGCAGAAGAGATAAGATCAAAGACCAAAGTAGAGGACGTTATAAAGAAGGCGCTGGACCGGGCACGAGAGTGACAATAGGTGGACAAAAATGACTACAGAATGGCAACCACGCGATGTAAAAAGGAAAATAGGAAGTAAGAGCAAGAGATGGGCGGGTGATATAAAGAGAATAGGAACAACTTGGACAAGAAGAGCTGTCATCAGAAAATAATGGAAGCAGCTGGAAGAGGCCTATGTGTCACAGCACACGCTTTATTTAGGTTATGTAACTTAAATAAGTGTTAATATATTATACTGGGCGTCACCAATAAAGGCTTTTTAATAATAATATTGTAGTCATAGTAAAAATTTCGGTGCAGAATTGAGTCATAAAAACCACGGCCATATCTCACAGATTTGCACAGGTTGCATCTGATATTATCTCATCCATCTTAGTTCCAAATGGCCGCATAATTACCAAATAAGCTTAAGACCGGCCAGGTGTCAGCTGGGAGTACACCGTTTCGTAATTGAATCGAGCCGCCATTGGAAACGCTTCACCCATATTTGAATTTTAAAAGCTCTCTAGGATTTATGATAGGAATATACGGTTCCATATACGCTATTGCACGCTTTTAAGCTTTAAATATTTAAGCGGACTATTTTCTCGATTGTGTAAGGCATCAGTACAGTGGTATTGAAAATCGTCTGAAAATTATCCTTTACTAGGCCCGTCCCGGCTTCGCATGCGGGGACATTTTTTTTTTAATGTTGTAGATTTTGATATGTTCTTTAATATTGTGGAATATTTTTAAGTTCTTTCATCATTTTTTTTACACATTGCGTAACATTATTGTAGTTTTAGTAGGAATCTTTATTTTTTAGCCTATACTCGTATTAATCAGTGATAATGTAGCATTCAAATAGTGAAATAATTTTTAAAATCGGTCCAGTACTTTTTGAGCTAATTCGTTACGAACATACATACATAAAAATCTCTCCTATTTATAATATTAGTATAGATTAATAGACTATCTATAATGATTGATTCATAATAATATATTATATTAAAAATATATGTTAAGCAGCCACTCGGCTATTAAGTATAATGCCTACTAGTTAAGACTTAAAGCATAAAAGTAAAAACCTTAGTTTTAAAGTGAATTGTAAATATAATATATATCCTTCATTTTCACCTTTCCACCACCAAATTCCCATTTTTAATAATATACTAGATATATAGTTTTTAATATGTTGTTGGATCTCAAGTTATGTAAATAATAAATAATATCAGTTTAATTAACTAGTGAGGGTACCCGCATAAACCAAAGAATGTTACCAACGTCCGGGCGTAAAATATCCATTTTTTTTGGCTCAGCATGAGGTCAAAAAGGCAGCAGGGATATATTTCTTTATCAAACAATTTTCATATCGGCCGATAGTCGCTTTGACGATACAATTTTGTGTTATTGAAGCTCGGATTAATTTCACCGAAGCTTTCAATTTGAACTAAATGAACAAACAACAATGTTGTTTCAATAAAAATATTCGCCAGTTAATATATTCATCAGCACTTCTGTTCAAATTTAGATTGATTAAAAATTCAAAAGTGGAAATCCTACGTTCATTTGTTTCAATATTGAACTAAGCTTAAGACCATTTTATAATTTTGGGCAACTGCATTTATTTTTAAGCTATTGCATAGATTTAATCGCGGGCTTTGAGCGCGGCGACTGGATCAAGCAATTCAGTAACGAAAATAAAAACCTAACACACGATGACGTAATATACGTTTGAGCTGTTTGGTAGAGTGGTAGATTGAATTAATATCAAGGAAAAAAAACTACATAAATAAATAATTATAATTACAATAGTTTTACCGCGGCAGGCGTTTTTTTCACACGTTTTTTTTTGGTAAAGGAATGTATTTGGCTGTGGCAGCCTAGACAAGAGGTATTCTATTCTACATAGAATTGCCAATATATATAATAATATGACATTTGTTATTTTTTTATAAAACAGGGGGAAAACAGACAGGAGGCTGACCTGATGTTCAGTGATACTGCCACCCATAGACAGTCATACTCACTTGCAAGTGGACCAAAGATCCAAAGCCTAATTGGTTCGGAGATACTTCAGTAGGAAGCTGGTTACACATAGTAGTGGTATCTATTCCCTGTTACAAATCGTAAGCGTCGGACGATAAACTCTATAGAAATGGTAGCCATGCGGAACCTTTGACCGTTGATAACATAGAAAACGCCAATTCCTTGTAGAAAAAGATTAAAAATGTCTATTATTAGACCAGCTGTGTCCCTTTTTGCGTATAAAAAGATATGTTAAACTGTTATCAAACTAATATAAAAAAGTGCGTACAAAGTACACATGTCAGAAGTGAAACTTCCTTGTAAATTTATTATTACTAAGGTAAAAGCCCCAATAGATGATCATGTAACAGTATGTGATCACTCCATGTATTTGTATATCTATATTCATACTGTTTACACACTGTATACGTGCTAATGATAATATAAATAAATAAAAAATCTGCGTTTACTGCACAAGACGTTATGCGACAGAAATGCCATCTCAAGTTCTAATATGTATAATGTAACTACTAAACGAATACATCAACCAATAGCGTGTTGCTTCCACGTTCGCCCTTTTTAACTTTCTCTCTCAATCGGTCTCAATTTTCCCTTTTCTTCGGCAAAAACGCTGCACATCTGCGTGACGTTCCATAAAAATTTTACCCTCGTGCGCCTAAAGAAGTTTCACTTCAATAATAATACATTTTCAATTAAAACGGGCGTTAAGTAGGTGAAAACGCTAAATGTGTCAGTAAATATTAACAAATCGGTGGCACAACATATCGCCACAAATCGCATGGCTTATTGATGGCGTGCCGAGTGCCAAGTGGCAGCCATTCCGCGACATTGCACTTATTTACGAGATGTCGTATATTACGCGCGGCTGCGCCCTACCATTTGGGATGGCTTTTAACTTGGTGACACAAATTGCCATACATGCGCTTATATTTAACATTATTACGTCACTGAAAGACGAAAATATAAGTGCCAACTAAACTGGGAACAATGATTTCTATATTTTATTAGTTTCTACGGAAAAGCCTAAACTGTAATTACTTATTAAGTTCGTAACCTAATTTATTAGCCAATGCAGTACCTACCCAAACGGAGATCAGATCGTTATCCATTAAAGCTTTTAGTATAAATTAAAACACTACTATCACATATACTGTATTAAATAATAACGGTCTTGGGTTTGATTAGTGGCGAAAATACCTTTTTGTAGATATCATGTCAAACAATCTCAATAGAATTATATAATGTATAATATTATACATGTGTCGCAGATTCGAAGCGTTTAATATTAGCCAGATAGTTATCACTATCGTCGTACACATGTGGATTTTATTTTTAAATAAGTCAGTGCGCACGTACGGCGCAGGCGACTTTGACACATTGACAATTTACTACCTGTAAGTTATCTAAGATTTGGTGTTGCCATTCTAAAACAACAAATGTCATCGTGTTCTCTTATTACATTATCTCAGACAAATACATTTATTTAGAATTTGGTTATTTTTTGTATTCAACGCGTAAACTGAAAATATTGATAGGTCGGCAACACACCCGCTAGCCCCCAGTGCAGTGTTGCAGATGTACATGGGCGGCGGTTATCACGTTTGCATCCTGTCTCATAAAAAAACTACCTGAGACGGGTTCGATTTAAAGTAATACTTTGGAAAGGTTCCTATGTAATAAAATAAATATATAATAATCAATATAATATATATATATATTAATCAATGACGCAAATGTCCGAAGTCCCACTAAATATTTCTGAACACTTATGTACGGTTATATCCCGTGCTATAATTTTGGAACAATCGTCACATTTTCCCTACAATAACAATGAAAAGAGGGTCGCAAGACGCGAATAAAAGGTCTGACGTTTAATTATTAATGAGTTTGTTGGATGACGTAATAACAAAGTTGTGCGGAAAATTTCGGTCTATAGCTTGGCTTCAGATCGATTTCACGGGAAGTTGCCTAACATCTGATATTATGCTTTGCATTAATAATGAGCGCGCCAGTCGACTTGCCTCTGTTCCAACTCAATTAGCCAAAAGCTACGCAAGCATGTAATATATGCGGTGATAAATCAAGGTAAATAAATTAAGTGAAAAATAACTTGGTGTAAGTAAGCATAGTGCGCAGTGGTTAACACAGAACCACGTTCGAATCACGCTTGGGCAACCATTAATGAAAACGTACATTGACTTGAAAATGCACTACCTTTAATTCACAATTAACCTTTTTGTCTAGATAGAGTAATTATAGAAATATATGCATGAAATAATATGTATGAAAATCCAGGATCTCAAATTCTTTTCAGGAACATAATATAGTCTAAGCAATTCTGGAAGCAGACCCATGTCGTCTGTTCTACGTGTCAAAACATTTAGTGCCAACTAGATTTACATTGCTCTTTCCGTAGTTCAAGTGATTCACCCAGTAAAAACGGATACAGAAGGTACTGTTTTCATTACTTAAGCCTCATTGGCCTGGCCTAATTCCGTGCCGAAGGTAAGAATCCGGCCTATAAATAACTATGTATATTAATAATGCTCCTGTACGCAGTACTATGGCACTGTGTAGACGCTGTTATATACTCGGATAAACAAAAATATAACGAACTATTCTTTCTTCAAGATAACACTATAATAGATACAAAAAGGAGAAATTTAAAGTATCCTAGAATAATTTCTCATAGAAATTTTATACAAATATGGCACCAGAACGGACCAGTAGATAATACTGCCAGTATATATATTGCCTGTTATTCTCTTCCGTTCTACGCCCATGATTGGAGAACTGGCAGTTACTGTAAAATTAGAAGCATTTAATATGTATTTCTTTTTTGACGTTTATAAGTGTTACCTATAGGAATAAATGATTTTGATTTGATTTGAGCCACTTATACTGCATTAGATAAATTTATTGTAACCACACAAACCAAATTTTTTGATCGCAGCCCACGATCCATTACTCCCCACTTAGTATGGATGAGAGGATCAGAGTGGAATTACTTTTGTAATCTTTCACGTGTCTCGCGTCTTGGCCGACAACCATCCACAGTGTTTTTGTATGTACAGTGGTCTAGCTTGTACGCCCGAGTTATTTTTTGTCTTTTTTTATTAAATTATCTCTTGGGCCGTAGGGTTCAAGTATACAGGTGTTAACCAAACAGTTATGTTGGTGTCTGGTGATTCCAGAGCTGATGCTTTCTTCGCACAACGTGTCACAAGCAAGATATTGCTGTCAGTGATAAAGTAATCATGGGAACCAAACATTTAATCAATTTTTTAGTGTTTTATTTATAATATATAAATACAGGATAGGATTCATTTTTATCTCAATATGTTTGTTCATATTTATGATAATTTACACTGTTGTATGAAACTTCAACCCTATAATTGATTCAGACGCATAAATCAACACGATCTTTTCTTATTAAATACAATTCTATCGTTCTGTGTTTTAATATAAAATAAATGAAATATTATTTTATTTGTTGAGTCACTGCAAGAGTTTTTATACTATATCTCAGTTACGAATATCGCATTAGTAATGGATTCGTGGAATTTATTTTGATATGTGATTTGAGAATGTATTGATATCTAAAGTACACGTTGAAAGCTTTAATTTAAGCTTTGAGATTAATTACATTATTTCGAAATATATAATAAGAACAACTAAGTTTATTTTGCTTTAAGATAGGTAATAATTTCTAAACCATGGTTCACATTTTTAACTTCACTTTGATTATTTAAATATTATAATAAAAAAGGTTTATAAAAGATTAGATCGCGTATATTTAATTATTATTTTCTGCTTCAGTATTTAGTGGTTGCCTGGAAGGGATCGCTCGAAAGCGATAAGGCTTCCAGTTGCCCTCCTTTTTATTTAGTTTTGTCAATTGTATTATATTTCTGCAAAGAAGTAATAATTAATAAATAAAATAAAATAAAAATATTTTTTTATAGAATAGGGGGGCAAACGGGCAAACGAGAACGCCCAAATACGGAAGTCATCGCAGCCCATGGGCACCCATTTTTTGTAGATGCGTTGCCGTCCTTTGAGTACACTCTTACTTTAAACAGTTGGAGGTCGTATCTCTCAGGGAAGACCGCCTCCGGGAGTCGATTCCACGGTTCGCTAGTTCGAAAATCAATGTGTCTTGTGAATCGGACTGTGGAAGACTTCCAACCATCAAGGTGATTCTGATGAAATGCTGAATTGATACGGCTCGTACGGTGTTGAAACGAGACAGGCGAGATCAACCTAAACAATTCTTTAGAACACACCATAGTTCACTTTGTAGACTACGTATCGAGACTCAATGTAAACTAACATCACCCTCTAACACTATTGTTGAAGTTTTAATTTTGTTCTATTTATATTGGATTTTAAAGGCATAAACCCTTTTAATCCGTAAAATGTATATTTAAATGTGCAGAATATTGTATTAGAAACAGCGCTACAATACAGCGCAACGGAGTCGGAACACCGCGGTTTCCGCCTCGCTATCGCACCTATTGTTCAACTCTTTCAATACTTCGTTATCAGTCTCTTCTATACGGCCGACAATTTCTGTATTTGTTATATAATACGTAGAAAAATTAACAAAACGAATGTTTTAGTAAGGGCTTTGTTAGTAATAGTAAAATATATATATCTATATATATAAAAAAGAAACCCGTTTTCCGTTGTCACGACATAACATGAAAACGGCTTGACCGATTTGTCTGATTTATTTTTATAATATTCCTTGAAGTACGAGGATGGTTCTTAAGGAGAGAAAAATAAAAAAAATTGAGTGAAAAAGTCTAAAACCAACACTTTTCTATATTCCCATACAAAATATTCGTAATAATACTTAAGTCAATTTGAGCTATAGTACCATATCATAAAGTTCAAGTGTTAGTGGAGGGGTTCCGGGAAGGTAAATTTTTATTTTTTGACATAATGTATTTGTTGTCTTATCAACTTTCTTTTTTTATTTTACTAGCTAGACCGGTGTCCCGAATAGCAGAATAAATATTAAAAAAAAAATTAAGAATCGACTGTTAGGCGGTACGATGTTCGCCAGGCCAGCTAGTACAATATATAAATAGGTTTAGGACATGTACTCAAAAAAATGTAAACAATCAAATTTCTGTGGTGAATTTTTTTTCAATAATGCTTTTCTGTTTAACAATTTCATCATTATTCTGAAATTTCCGATTTTCCTTTATAGAGTTGAACCCTGGACGATATGAACATCTGCAAAGAGAAATTGCTCTGGAGATGTGGTGTTGGACGCGGATGCTTAGGGGCGCCACTAACACGACACTTAGAAAGTGCGCGACTGAAGAAGAGATCCTGAAATTCATATGGTTGTCCATGCCCAACATATACTAAATAAAAATGTGTTTATTGACAACAATTTATTGTAATGTGTAAGATTTGGGAACCCTTTGGGTAAACAATACCTGTGTCACAATATGCGAACGAAGTCGCGAACAAAGCTATTGTAACTTTAAACAAGTTATGTTATCGCAAGAGTACTGTGATTCCTATACAAATAAATTACAATTGAAATGTGAAATGAACCACACAAGTTTGAAAACTTTGTCCCAGCTCACAAAGGAATAAATAGTGCAGCATCTCACAGCGTGTCGTGTATTCAGATCAATGAGGAGTGAGGCGCGTACTCACAATACCGCATTGAGGGATCACAATGCCGCACTTGTGGAGCGGCTCAATGGAGCCTTCGCGCCTGCCTTACTACAATATTTTACATGGAGTTAAGGTGCTAGATATTATACCAGCCATAAATAAAAATCTATGGCGCTACAACCTTTTAAGGTCTGGGCCTCAGATTTCTGTATCTGTTTCATGATCATTTCTTAATCTAATAGGCAATCTTTTTGGGTCTAAGGCAAGTCGGCTTCCTCGCGATGTTTTCCTTCACCGTTCGAGCGAATGTTAAATGCGTACATAGAAAGGCTGCACAGCCGGGAATCGAACCTACGAGCTCAGGAATGAGAGTCGCACGCTGAGGCCACTAGGCCAACACTGCTCAATTCCAGCCACAAACACTGTTCCATAAAAACTTATCTTTTTTTTTCAACTTTTTAATTGTTTTGAATTGGGCACACGTATATTATTTTAAAAACTTCTTTCGATTTTGCGCCATTTCACATATTTTTTCGTGTTCATTATCAAATTACAATATGTGAATGTATGTTAAAGAAAATAGGCTTGCAGTGATCGCCTTGCACAAAGTGGGTATGGAGCGGTCGGTCATATTCCAACACTTCAAAAGCTTGGTTTCAGGCGTATGTTCTTACCAGAAAGTTATTTGGCTGAATTGTTTTTTTAATTATTTGCTATTATTATTTTCTTTATTCCCTCATAATTATGTGTGTATATTTGCGGATGCTTGGCGGACCCATGCTTCGATACAAAGAGTCCCCTCGTGAGTTGTGCGCTGGGATATTGCGGGCTAATCGATTGTGAGGAAGTTGGATGGTTGGATGCTTGGTTTTCATAAGTACCTGATTGTCCTTCTTGTAACATGTGTGTGAGCAAAAAGAAAATAATTCATATAAAAAAGGGATTTTTAAATGCCCGAGTTGTGTGTGTGAGTGTGAGAAAGAAGTTTTTTAAGTTCTTGTGGTATGCAACGTCGAGACATTTCTATTATCCTTTAAATAATTGTTATTTTAGTCCTGTAGTACTATTAATGTGTGCGATTATTAATTATTAACAATAGCAGTGGTAGCTCGAGAGTGCGTCTTTTAACCTTAATGGCGTGCGTTCGAATCATCAAATCACAGGTAGCACCAATGGACTTTTCTATGTATTATTCACGGATGGAAATCGGCATGCCTTACACCTATAAAAAAAAAAAATTCAAATCTTTAATTAGCACCTGTGCACTTAAACCCCACGGCCCAAGAGTCTATACTCCAAAGGGACCAAAATCGAAGTTGGAGAAAAGACTCTTATATTTGAGCCGTTTATTATTAATTAGTAATTTAAAGTTTAGATAAGTTGATGATTGTAATGCATAAATAAAATATATCAAATATAACGGTTGGTCAAAGACTATTCGACTGTTTAATGCGTTAGTAAAATTGTGCTTGTTATTCTGGATTCGGTCGAGGTAAATTTAGTTGTCATAATGAGAAATTATCAGTGAATCTAATGTACAAATTTACATGTTCCCTTAATGGAATGAATTAGATATATTGTACTAAAGTTTTTGAGTATAATTTTCGTTATAACATAGCAGACGAAGTCAAGTTTACGTTATATAAACAAAATCCGAATAACGAAACGGAAAAGAATGGCCAAATCTAGTTGTTCATATTGCAACAATAACGCGTCGGAAGCGCACCGTTCCCGCTCGTTCGCCCGTCGATTCTGCGGCGCACGCGACGTTCTGCGCCTGCTTCCGGTTCCGGCGCGCGCCAGTCTTTGTTTTGCCACCTCATTGTACCTCTATTGTTTTCGTCAATATTCCTACCGTATACTGCACGTTACTTTTATTTATGTGGTTAACGAATAATAGTGGCGTAGAAACACATTGTTTATAGCATGTTTTATTCGAAAAGCTAGAAACGGGACTGAGACGTAATTTATATTGGGAATTTAAAGATTAGGTCAAGTTTTCATAAAACTCATTGATAAAGCAACAGGCGGATTACCACGTACGGTGGCGGATTTACTAGCAGGCTGAATAGGCTGTAGGGCGGCAAATTTGGGCAGCAAATTTTTTTTGTTTCCTCTTAGAAATCAAACAGATTTTGACGTTTTCTGATGTTCTACAGATAGAAGTTTGCATCCAATTTTGTCGATGACTTCCCCTTCTCACTTATCATTGTAAATTTGGTGTAGCAAACTCACCATATTCTAGATAATACAGTCATCAGCTCACACTTACAAGTGAAGTGAAATCGCAGAAAATGTATTTCCTTTTTCCTTTTTCCCCCTATCAACTTATACATGTCAATCCTACTACTGGTTGGAGGCTGCGAACTGGATGCTTTACGTGCAATTGCGTCGAAATTATTGGATTTATAAAATAATCTAGGACATGTCAATTGTAGAGACGAGGATGGCACAACCTTTTATCCGGTACTGACCACGACGTAAAGATGGAATTTTCGTACCACATAATAGCGATATTGGCTACGGATATTAAAATACCTTTGCTTTTGTCTTTTGGAATCTTTACGGGTGTGCTAATTCCAGTGATAGTCATTTATTGTTCACGTAGGGTAAGCTGATTTTGTTTAATAACTAGTAACTCCTAAGATTGGTGAATTTAACCAAAAATACTTTATATTTAAAACCCAGAGGCAACCTGTGTAAGTACCGTTATAAGTGCATACGCATGAATCGGTTATTACACCGAGCCTGCATTATCCGTCGAGCAATCACACGAAGTCCCCGCATTGCTCCTCATAGCTCGTTACCTAACACAATTAGAACGCACACGTTTAATAGATCACGTAATGTACCAGTATTGCCTAATTCCAAACGGGTTTATTGTCTGATACATTGTCGCTTGGCCCCGAGCCAGCCGAACAGTTACATATTGTCCTCTAATTGAGATAACTTTAACCTTAATTGAAATGCTACAATAACGGACATGATATCCGGGCAATATATTTTACGGGAATTGGGATTATAATTACCAGGAGTACAGCAGACATTGTAGATTGTGGCGACCTCTTTTGCAATAATAAAAGATAATTTATTTAATTATTTATTTATTTAAATGAAAATGATGCATTTTAATAAAAAAAATATTTTATTAAAATGCAACTAAGTATAAATAAATAAATAAATAAAATTATAAATAGATTCAAAGACTGAGCTCGTCTGATATAAATAGGTAAGGAATTCCATAGCAGGATACGATGCACAGTAAAGACAATTTACAAAACCTTTAGTAATTTATACATTTAAAACTTGCTCAGGAGTCACAGTGCTTTATAAAATTGTCAATGGTTGCAGATCCTTATAATTTTCTTGAAACCAAAAACTAAGTTTAAAAAGAGTTTCTCGCCATTTCCTCCCACCCGCTCTACGCTCTTGATTTGGAAATTGTCACTATAATATGTAAATGTGGACCTTCCATTTCTGTTAATATACACGTCCTTAAGTGTCAGTAACAAATATGAATAAATAAACTTTGAATTGTCGAAACGAAAGTTAAATGGAATCCGTGATTATACAAATGACGAAACAGGAATAAATTAATAAGGAAAGATATCACTTACAAAGTTCGCGTTCAAAATAACATTATTTAATTAAACCGCTGTGAAAATAAAAGTTTTATCTCAAGTTTACCCGAGGCAAGAGGATACAATTCGTTTTTACGAAATTGGCGACATTAAAACGTCGTTTGCGAGGGACACTTCAAATTATTTTTGTCGAACGCTTATCCTACCGTCGCGTCGTTTTTAATAAATTCAGACATTGTTCATTAAAGATTAAACCTATATATATTAATAAGGATGCACTATAAGTTAACATTTTATTTAATTTTTTACCGGCTTTGCTTCTTAGCTGGGTTTTGTATTCTTTTCTAACAACTGTCTCAATATTGTATAAATAAGGGAAGTAGCGAGTCTACCCCAACACAAGAGTCTCTGACAGGGGCAGTCTCAATTCAAGTATTTAATGTAAAATTTGAGACACAATAAACATTTTTGATTTTTTTATTTTGAACTGCACCTAAGAGCAATGTTGGCCTAGTAGCTTTAGCGTGCGAGTCACATCCCTAAGGTCGTGATTTCGATCCCCGGTTGTACACCAATCACCAACTTTCTTTCTATGTGCGCATTTAACATTCGCTCGAACGGTGAAGGAAAACATCGTGAGGAAACCGGCTTGCTTTAGACCCAAAATGCCGACATGTGTCATGCACGGCTGATCACCTACTTGCCTATTAGATTATTATATTAGACAAATTATTGTGAAACAAATACTGATATCGGCCCAAACCTACAAAAAAGGTAGCGCCACAGATTTTTTATAGGTTAACTACAACTCATTAGGGTTATATAAAAAACGATTCAACAACGGTAAATATGCTTTTTAAGGTTGTGATTAATGTATTAAGCCGGACAGTTAGTTCACGGAAGCATTCATGGAGGTCACGAACTGTCTCTGTCAGCAATAATACCGGGTATATTTTAATTTATAAACACTTTTCTCAATTCCACACGATATCAAAACACGCTATGGCATGATTAAAAAGACGAAGTGTAGCGTACAAGTTTATGTTGGTGTTATATAATTGCGTAGGTGGATAAAAGTAATTGCGGTAATGGGTGAAACTGTCACTACAAGATATAATGAGCGTCTGAAAGCACTTGACCTTACTGATTTAGGAAGTAGGCGATTAAGAGGAAATCTCATTGAAACATATAAAATCCTCACTGGTCACTATAATGTTCCAGGAATTGAGAAGCTCTTTATTTTGAGTGAAAATTTGAGGGGTAGTTCTTTAAAACTGAAGACAACTCAATATAACACAAATTCCCTAAAAAACTTTCTCCCAAACTGAGTAGTGGTCGACTGGATTAGGCTTCTGGAAAGTGTAATTAGTGCACCATATTTAAACTCTTTTAGAAATAGGTTGGATAGTTTCTTCAAATCTCCAAAGACGCGCGCGTCAGCTTATTAAGCTGCTAGTGTGTCTATCTACATAATAATAAGATAGTATGGCTACTAAAAATTGTTGGCGCTGAACTGCGAGTTATGTTGGGTTCACTTTTGGTTAAAGAGATTGAATATAATGTTAATTTAATCAGTTAAATATTTTGATATTGAGATAACAAAATTCCCCTTTTTATCCATTAAAGGAATTTCATATTTAATTCATCAATAAATTAATCAAATCTATGCATAAAAGATTAACAAATTGAAACTGACCTCTCGGAAATATAGATATATTATAATACAGGCCATTCTAGAATTATAATAAACGAACTACAATTGTTCTACAAAGGCAAATCTGACTCCAATGTTCATTATGTTTGTCATCCAAATATTGGACCCAGCTGGTATTCCAAAACAATGTTTAGATAACGTTTTTGCCGTTTTGTAAATTTTACCTCTGAATCTATTTTCATTCATTTCAAATGAATCAAGCAAACCGGAATAGTCGTTTAAATTTACCATGATTTGAATAGCATTTATTTTTTTAGTTGTTGATATTTCCTGATTATGTTAGTGGTTCGTTTGAATAGCAGGCCTCCTTACAGTAACACAGATTTTTTTGCCAGTACGGAGAGAAAGTCATAGTAGCACATGATAATACTGTACTAGATAATGACCTATATAATGACATCTTTCAAAACACATTATCCTGTTTCCTACTTATACGGGTACTAGCTGACCCTCGTTCTGAACTTCGTTCCGCCTACCAGTCTAATAATATCGTGTTAATTTTAGTTAAACTTAATTTAGGATTTCAATAACATAATATATTTAATACAAATACAGAAATGTTTTATTTCGTTGGTATTAGAGGTTTGGATACCAAAAACCGCCATATCGCTCACTTTCGTGACATATTTGCATATATTTGATTTGATGGACTTTGACTTTCTAATTTCGTCAACAGATGGCACTACATGCTGTTTGCAATCGTCAAATTAATTAATTAAGTTATTGTTATTCCTTACTTTATTACTTATTTTGATATTCGGAGTGGAGAAGAATCCACAAAAAGACAGAACTAACATCGGTCCAGCCGATGTTTTATATATTTAGATAAGCTACTTCTGAGTACGAAGCTTCAATCAGTACTATAATGTTACGCCCTGAATCGCGTCAACCAAGATATTTCGACCGCTAAGTCTGTATACAACTTAGCCTTAGCCACTTGGGCTTGTAGGCCGGCTTAGTGGTTAGATAAGTAACAGCACCTTTCTGCCTCCATATTGGCTACCCAACGAAGAACACCATACTGCTGAGCACGAGGAAGTATTAACATAAACATAACTCAAATTACACAAAACGTTAGTTTCTGTAGTAAGTAATGTAAGACTGTAGGTTTTCTGAGGAAATTCAGTATGTAGCCACGACAGTCTACAATTGCATACAGATGAATCCGTAACTTTATACAACTTTCTCTGCAGATTTAGATAGCCTTTGAGTTCATAACACTAAATTCATAAAAATGTAGGATAAATTTTACCCTAATTTTAAACAATGCGTTATTGTTTATGCACGTTGTACACATACAAACAACTCATACAACAAAACAATGGAGTAAAACAATAATGTAAGGTATAATAGTTGTCAACGCAATTAGTACAACACGGGGACAATCAACGCTTAAACAATGGTTAAATCAATCAGAACTCAGGGCTGACGACCGGAACAATACCCCACAATCGACTATTAATTCGCGATTTTTACACCCCTCATAATGTACGTACTCATATATTTAATTACTCCAAGTTTATTTAAGAGTTGATGACAGTAAATAGCTTTTAATTAAATTAATGCTAAGATACGAAAATTAATAAAATAACTTTTAATGAGCGAGATGTTTCAGTCGTCAGCAAGCTTCATAAAGTGATTTTAATTGTGAATAAACTCAATATCGGAATATACAATTATACACATGTATTAATTTGTTAAAAATTTGTAAAAAAAAACAATTTTGGCACTTTAAATTTTTTTTTTTTAAATTTGTAAATTTTTTGTTTCAAAGTTGAAATAAAAATAACGGACCCTATGTCTTCCAATTTCGTCCAGGCCACTGTAGGGAAAAATTATGAGCGCAAGAAGTGCAAACAATTAAAACAAATATAGAAAATGTTAAGCACACAATGAATCGTAATAATTTCTAAAATTTTAGGAATGAAGTATTGAAATGTCATTAACTACATCTTAATATAGTTTGCTTGCGTTAATTAGGTTTGTTCTAATAATTTTATTTGTATGTTCATGTCTACGTGAGCTTACTACAAATCAAATATTTCGGCGTCAACCGCGGCCCATTTAACAACGCGCACTTCTATATATTTTGCATCATACATTTAAATGTTCTACTACTATGTTTATCAAACCATAATTCAGATTTAACGATTAATATAACGATTCTAATATAATATTTATTGAATTGTCTGCATGCGAAGTGAGTCACTCGGACAAAAAGGGTCTGGGATCGTAATTAAAAGGAGTTCGGGTCCTTCGCGGACAAATTACCCAAATTATTATGGAAATTATTTTCGCTTATTCTCTGTATTATTTACGTGCCTAATGGACCTTTTGGGAAAATGAGTTCCGGACAAGCGTGTGACGAAATTTACAATACGTAAGTGAGCCATAAGAAGTCTTTGTCTTCTGGTCCCCGTTACAAAGTGGGACATTGTGGTTTGAATATTAAACTCCGGGCACTTTTTTCAGATAATCCAATAAAACAAAGAAATCTGCCCTGCGATTCTGTAACTCATTTTTCGAACTCACACAGCGGTTTTCACAGAGCGACCGCCGATGCGAAAACCGCTGTGTGAGTTCGAAAAGTGAGTTACAGAATCGCAGGGCAGGGGCGCCTCTTTAGTTCTGAGCTTTAGCTTTCTGAATCTGTTTCATGATCATTTTACAATCTAATAGACAAGTAGGTGATCAGACTCCTGTGCCTGACACACGCTGTCGACGTTTTGGGTCTAAGACATGTCGGTTTCCTCACGATGTTTTCCTTCATTCGGACCAAATATTAAATGCGCACATAGAAAGAAAGTCCATTGGTGCACAGGGGATCGAACCTACGACCTCAGGTATGAGAGTCACACGCTGAAGCCACTAGGCCAAAACTGCTTTTTTTTTCAGATTTTACAATAGTTTTTATCACAGTTAACCTTAAGGTTCTTAGATCTATTTGTTTGACGTTATTTATATTTGTAATTCTTTAGATTTTTATCTGTTTGTTCGAATGAGCTTAAAACTATTCTGTTAACTATTATATAGGAACAATAAATTGTGTCACAGTGTCTCATAGAGGTACGAGTATTTGTATGAATTATATGTAAAATCGATGCGTTAGACCTGTAAGAAACAAATGTACATTGTCGTATTGACATTTGATGAAGGTATTGTAAAATTTGATTGAACGATTACAGTAATAGACAACTTGCTGAAATTAAAATTTAAAACTGTATCGTCGTATAAGCGTTTAAAACACGTCTTTATAAAATCATTGTGACGTTCGTAATAAATTTAAGTATAAACTTAATGCATTATTTATTTGATCTTAAATTACCATTATAATAATGATACTAAAAGCCTTTTATTTCAGATACTTTACATTTAAATACCAATTTATTTAATATATCAATCATCTCAATCATTGTTTGATATATGTGTGCCCATTTTTGACAAAGGCCTCCTCCAAATCCCGCTATTGTCTGTCTGCCATGCACCACCTACTGTATCCATAATCTGGTTTATGCACCTTCTAAATTGTCCTCGTTTACGTTTATTTTACCTTGGTCACCAGTTTAATACTTGGTTGCCAAATTTTCTGTTCCTCTTAGCATGTGCCCAGCCCCTTTCCACTTAAGATTATATATTTTCATTGTGTCATCTTAATTATTCTTTTTAATGGTGTATTCTTTATTTTACCTATTCTTCTCTTCATACATAGTTGGATCGATCTTTGACGACTAGATTAGACGACAAGAACACTACTATCATTACTATGACAGATGTTTTAAAGTTTTTTTCCTCATTTATCTATGGAATAACTTTTGGACATTAAGCAACTATGCAGATATTAGTAATTAAAATGGCCAGATCAGTATACCCGGAAACAAGTTTGTGAATAATTGCTATTATTACCAGCTTCTATTGTTGTTGCGAACTATGAGCCGCTAGATCATTACAAATTGCCTCGGCTCAGTTCTCGCAGTAATTTGAAGGTAACATAACTAACATAGATTGATGTAGTATTAATCATAATCACCTACACTTCACTATGTTAGTAACGACAAATACTAGTTTAAGTCTCAACTATACATCTATGGTATAGATGGAGGTACTATATCTGTATAGCTATGTAAGTAATCCATACTAATATTGTAAGAGATTATTAAGAGGAAAGATTTGTATGTAACTATGTTTGTAACAAATTGGCTTAAAAAGTACTGGACCGATTTAAAAAATTCTTACATCATTTGAATGCTACATTATCACTGATTAATATAGGCTATTTTAATTGCAAGAAAAAAATAAGTATCCCTACAAAAACTACAATAATGTTACTCAAGGTGTAAAAAAAATGCCTATAAAATATCTTTCATCGCATGCGCGAAACTATTGATGATAGGACAAAAAAAATGATCCACAATATTAAAGACCACACTAATATTAAAAAAAAAAACTAATAAATGCCGCTAGTACTCGATAATAAGGTAAACCAGCACGTTTAAGACCTGTGCGTACGTCGGGAACAGAAAGCTGATCACGCTTAAAAAAGGAATATTTTCAAGGAAAATTAATAACTAATTCTATTATAAGACAAACACGAAAATAATTTTTTTCACATATGTATTCCCTATTCCCCGCTCCTTTTGTACATGTCTACGTCAATAAATTTCAAGAAACGCTGAGCGGACATAAAAATATGGCAATAATCTCCTTCGTGACACGTAGACGTGTCAAGAGCCTCTTAATATTCACCATCGTTACGTGTGCAGCGTGCGCGTCTAACGCCACCCTAGCGCCGCCCGCCCATGCATCTCTAACATTCCTGTAGGATACACAGTAGATATGATGATTATATTGCGCAAATGATTAGTCTAAATTAGATAAAGCGTCTTTGTATTTATTATAATGGTAATCACGTAGAGGATATAGGAAAATTGGTTTTTCTCGAAAATAAAATTCAGCTTGAGCAAGTTAGTTAAATGAGCGACTAAAGTAAACCTCTTGTGTAAGGGCCTATTGTAAGTTTCTAATTCCAGATTTCTATATTCAATTATTCATGGTAATATGGCTTGCTTTATGGTTTTAAAAGATGGTAAGGGGGCCGATGGCTGGCCATGCGTCATACTCGTGAACGGGTGCTACTTGTGGTGGTTGCCAGTTCTTCTCTTCCATTCTACGCCCTTGATTTGAGAACTGGCAGTAAATCTAAAGTAGAAGCATTTAATGTATATTTCTTTTAAGACGTTCATATGTGTACATTGTGTTAACTATATGAATAAATGATTTTGATTTTGAGACATTTCTATTTAACTAAACGGCAGGCAAAGGCGTCTTGTAGTTGCGGTTTATGACATTTTCCTTTGAATAATTGTAATGTAGAGGGAGAGTAAAACTTGCTAAGTTTCTTGCCCGTTCTTCTCAGAACAGAACAAGGCCTCGTGGTAGTTTTGCGAACGGATGGCGTAGTCTTGCTCTTTCGCGAATTTTGTAAACGTTTTCGACATTCAAAAGCATGCCCTCAGACGCATCTAAATTGAATAAACGTATTTTGATTGATTTATTGTAGTAAAGCCTACGTCATGCATCGTAGCATGTATAATGGTTATAATACATATGAATAACATTACATTTTATGATAATAAAGTGATACTAATAAACTGATAATGAGCAAATAACTACGCCTTATATTGGTTTACCCGCCCAATTATAGATAAAACAGTACGATAGCCCCGAAGTTACGTAATTATACAGCCGCCGGCAATGCCAGTAATTCAGTAAAAGTTGTATTTAACACAACGCTAAGCCATGTTACACTCACGTTTACAAGCTCCTAACTAACTGTAGTTAGACGAAACTCAAAGCGTTATTATCCTCCATAAAGTTATCGTATTATGCTCTATTCTGTAAGCCGATAACGTTAAATTTAACGGGCTGCGGTACTTACACGCCGGAAGCTTTTAGCGGTATGGTATTAGATGCTATTTTGAACGTTTCTATAATAACCAGGAGAAGGAATGCCCTACAGCAGACAATTTGATTGTCATTGGACAAATCGTCACTGTAGAACCTCGTATGTCAAAAAACCATTTATTTTTTATTCCTTGACTCTTATGTCATTTAACTGGTATAATCATGAAGTAAGGACTTATTTATGTTATTAATATATGTCCTTTTTACCATCTAAAACTATGGACAAAAGCAAAATAATCGATCGAACATTGACGAAATAAAACATTTTTTTCGTTTCCTGTAATGTTTGGTTCTCTGGACATACGCGGTTATCATTCATTCTACAGCGACGAAATAGACGTTTCGTCTTGACGCATCATATCACGTGTCATCGCGTTTTGGACTAGATGCTGTTAACCGAGTGTCAAGACTTTTGTCATCATCTTCCCCCTAAATGTAGTAATTTTATGAATAGTTCTTTGATGTTTGTGTTGCAAACCGTAACCAAAGTATGTTAAAAATGATGATGCGAACGATTTATTTATTTATGAATTCACCTGAGACTGAACATAAAGCCACATTGAAGTAAAATAAAATAATAGTAATTTATCAAAGACTGTGAGCTGAAGTCTCCATTACGCCCCCAAGGGCCATACTTTACATTGTATTGACACACTTCGAGCTTAACGCAAATAAATCAAAAACAATAACATACGAATTTATTCCTTAACACAGAGTAGTAAGGTTCACCCAAGCACCGATTGCCAAGAGACCGGGTCGACACACAATACATCTTGATGCTATTCTAGGAAATGCAAATAAGTATTGGAATTCCACTCAAAGAATTGAATACTAGTGTGCAAATGTCATTGTTTAATTAAAGCAATTCAAGTTTTATATATTGTTAACTGTCTACTAAAAACATTACATTACATTTTCATTATAAAATATATTTAATTATTGATCATATAAAATAAATACACAAAGAATACAGATGGAGGAACGTCTAATACAATTATTCACACTTTAATCGCAAGGCTTTTGAGCTAGTGTCCTTTTTACTTACGTAAGTTAAGAGATATCATCAGTGTGTCGACAGTATTATTTTTTACTTTAACTAGTTTTAGTCTAAGGTAAATTAGTCGAAAATCCGAAAGATTTAGAATACGCCTAACCACGAAGGAAACAATATCACATATTTATATGTTCGCAGAGTGAATTCACAGTAGCGATATTGTGTATATTATGTGTTTAATATTATATATGTACCTACTTTATTATATTTTATTTAATGTTTCTCGACATTATTGTATTGGCATAGTCTGTAAGGATAATGTATGTATTTGTGTAATAAATAAACAAATAAATATTAAAACATTTCCAATATTTCTTTCTTCAATTTATAGTCAGTTGAAAGATAACGTCGTCGTGATTTAAAATAAAAATCGAGGTTTCCAGCTGCTAAAATGCACAATAATTAGAATGCATAACGAATTCGATTTTATTTCCATACCGTATTGTGAGCGGCGCCTGTGCATTTTTGAAAATGTTGATTTTTATTATTATTCCCTGCAATCTGAGCTTTTATTAACGCTCACTATTCTACTAATTTGTTTGCGCTAGTGAAAACTGCGCAGTGAATTAATTTCAATATTTTAAAGAATTTTGTAATATTACGTCAGTAAATTCTTTACAAAGGAATTTAATAAAATATAAATCAGTGGCGCTACAACCTCTTTAGGTCTTGGTCTCAGATTCTGGTGCCTGACACACCCCGTCGACTTTTTGGGTCTAAGACATGTTGGTTTCCTCACAATGTTATCCTTCACCTTTCAAGCAAATGTGAAATGCGTACATAGAAAGAAAGTCCATTGGTGCACAGCCGGGGATCGAACCTTCGACCTCAGGTATGAGAGTCGCACGCTGAAGCCACTAGGCCAACACTGCTCAACGAAGGAATTTAATAAAATATTTAACTGTGATTTTATGGCATACTTAGTTGATTTGATGTGTACAACCTTTTACACAGAATTAATCTACATATCGAGTGTAATTTCTCAGAAAACAGTGATTTTAGTTAAAAAATGAGCGAAAGAATAAGCCATTCTTCGATTTTTTATCATAATATTATATTATACCAATGTTTTTATTATTATTATCTAATCTCCGTCTGGCACGTCTTAACGAAACTGCTCGTAACAGTAGGAATGCCGATTGATGATCATCTTTTTTATAATTTTACTTTTATAATATTGTGATGAAAATATTGGGTATGGTAGATTATTATTGGCCTTGGACGACTTTTCTACCTTTTTTGTTACACATCTTAATATATATAAATTACGCGTCACGTGGTTTGTCCGCTATGGAATCCTAAACTCCTTAACCGATTTCAGTCAAATTTGCACACTGTGTGCAGTTTGATCTAACTTAAAAGATAAGATAGCTTACATATAATATATAATTCTAGTATGTCATTGAACTCCTCTTAAACGACTGGACCGATTTCAATATTTTTTTTGTATGCGTTTGGGTGGAGCCCTGGATGGTTTAGATTCACAAATCAGCCCGGCAGATGGCGCAGCAGTCGGTTCTTTCATACTTTGTTTAATATAATAATCGTGGAGATCCGCTAGTTACTATTAATAATTATGTACACACTAAGAGTCGCAACCAACAGCCTATCACTGCACTATAATTATAATATAAAAAAATATTTTCAAATGTATCTCAAACACCCAAACAATACTGGACCGAATTCAATTTGCCAGGAATGCAGGCAGCATTAAGCATTAAAAAAAGCCTAACAGACTTTTAGTAAGCAATAAAACTGGGCCTAAAACACAATTAATTTTTTTTAATTAACACGAAATGATATATAACTTGTAACAGAATTCGCAGTGTCGCCAGTACACAATGAGTTTGTACAAGTTGCCAACTTTTTCCAACAAAACCACGCGCACATGCAAATTAATTACAGAATGCTCTGTTCTGTTTACGATATTATGTGTTTCATTTTTATAAAAGATAGTGTTATTTAATTATTTTTCAACCGCGATTGTTTGGGAAATTTTTATTACGTGCTTAAAATCGTCTAAAAACATACATACGAATATCAACGCTTAAGATAAGTTGACATTTTCTTCTATTACTCAAATATAGTCTGAGAAAAAAAAAATTTACTTACTAAAAACTGTCATATCTAAGAAATAAAAGTGTACTAGCAATTTCATACTTGGAGACTGTAAGAACTTTATTAAAGCAGATAATTATTTTGACTTTTGTAATTCATGTATTTTCATGAACCGTAAGGTTAGCTTTTTGTTTAATATTATTTTTAGATTCAATAGATTAGATTCTGTTCTTGTAGTTTAATATTTGTTGATTTGGTTATGCACTTCTTGCACTTTGCCCTTAGTTTTTCTATTTTTTTCCTTACTAGGGTTGCCTGGAAGAGATCTCTTGTTACCGATAAGGCGTTGTATTCCGAATAGTGTATATTACTTGATTTTGTTTGTAATGTAACGAATTTTTAATAAATAAAATTATTGGCGTGAGAAACTACATATTAGCCACTAGGTATGTTTCATTTAAAACGTCTATAAATAGGCTCAAATATAGAAAAGGTTTTAGAGAATGAGCTAGTATTTCACACATAGCGGTTCACAAATTTGTTTAATATTGTGCAACGAATGCGCCCGAGGGAACGCGGATTATTTATTTTCTACATTATTACAGAATAGAGGAAAATGTTCAAGTCGCCCGCTTTTGTACCGCTTCATATTATTGCACCATTGCTGTACTGCATTGTATGCGGCATTAGGAATACATGATAATATTATTTTAGAATTAAAGTTATTAAAATTATTTTTATGAAAAGAAAATAGAAATAAAAGACACCCAAAATGCAGTATTAAGCAAACGTTGGTTATTTTGACAAAAAAAATAAAGCTTTTATTCCTAACTTTATTATTAATTGCTTGAGAATGCAACTCTACAGAAAGTGTAATTTAATATTGGATAAAAACTAAATGTATCAATCGCCAATAAAAAATATAAAAAAATCAGTGGCGCTACAACCTGTTTCATGATCATTTTTAAATCTAATAGGCAAGTAGGTGATCAGCCTCCAGTGCCTGACACACGCTGTTGACTTTTTGGGTCTAAGACATGTCGGTTTCCTCACGATGTTATCCTTCACCGTTCGAGCAAATGTTAAATGCGCACATAGAAAGAAAGTTCATTGGTGCACAGCCGGGGATCGAATCTACGACCTCAAGTATGAGAGTCGCACGCTGAAGCCACTAGGCCAACACTGCTCGCCAATCCGTAAAATCATTTATAGCATTTCTGTCTAAATGAACTTTATTGTGACGTGAACTTTAAAATGCCTTAAATTTTATTGGATGTAAACACAAAACCTCAGATTACAGATTAGCCAACGATAAACTGATCTAAGTATTACTTCAAACATCTCGTACACTTTAAAATCGTGTTATTCAAGAAATATATTTGATGATACGTATTATAAAAAGGGCTAAGTCATGTGCCCTGTCGAGCGTAATAAGTACACACAGAATCATTACGTGAGATACGCGAGGTGAGTGCGAATAAGTCCGCGATCTACCGACAGACCCGTTTAATGACACGGAATAACTGGATCACTGCGGATGGTAGATGCCACAGTCTACGAGTTTGAATGATAGAATATCTGAAAAATGGTATATATATAGACAAAAAAAAAAGGTGCGTGTACTTATGTACGCGCGTAAGAAGTTGTAGTTCTTTGGCATTTTTAAAAATAGTTTTTGATTGCATGCAAATAATTAATTACAATTAAATTAAGACTGGAAAAGGAGTCATTATAGTCAATAAAGTTCAGTTTACATTTTAATAATTAAATAAATAAATATTTTTTATTATTCTCTTATATTCATTGTAACATCAATTCTATTATTATTTGAATGTTGTTTTTAAATTATGTCCAATGCCGTAGCATCTTCCGTGGGCAACTTCATTCTGTTAATTTTGTGTAACGGTGCGCGCGCATCGTAAAATTTCAGTCTCATAAATTTTTCATAACGCGCCTAAAGCTGTATAACTTCAAAAATATATTTCTTCCAAATACAGAAAGCAATTTGTTAGTATTATTAGAATTTAATGAGACTCGAAGACAAGACAAAATGTTATTATATATTAGGTACTTAATGACAAGGTCATCAGCTGTTACGACTATCGGTTTTTACGACCAAATATGAATAGTACCTTCGATTTCGACTGTATAATGAAACTGTAACTCGTATAACAATACAAAAAACAATGGACACTCTTGTTGTAAGCCTCACATTTATTTTTTTTTTCAAACGTCTTTGATTTTTAGCTCTGATATATATACTAAGGATATTACTTTTACAGCGTGAGCAACGCTTAATTGCGCACATAAAAAATATTAAAACAAGTTAAGTTCGGTGTCGGTTGTTGTATGGAGATGTTCAAATAAAACTCTTTGTTCGAAGCTGGGTAACAACTGACTTTAATGGATTAAAATATGAGCTTATAAAACACGAAATTCGGGGTAGAGGGGTTGCGACGCTAACAAAAACAACCTTGGCTTATCTAAGGGTTCATAAATCTAAATGTCACTTATGGAAATTATCGGAAACGAGAATGTTAAAATACAATTTATAAGTGTGGTAAAAACTAAAGGGCCAAATTTTCCGTTTGACATCTATGGTTTATTTCTTGCAGAGTGACTCTTTTAGTCCAATAGTAATAAAAAGAGACTTATTATTTTATTTAAAAGGTAGCAAATATAGAGATTTAACTTGATGAATAAGCTTTTATTAATACTTTGATATAGGAATCAAGAATGTATCTTGTATATTTTTCTTGTAAACCTTATAATCACCATTGTTTTCCTAACTGATATTTTTTTCTAAAACATATATAAAAGCTTTGTAATTAATACCTACACTTTTAAAAGATAAGATTATAACCACAGCCTACTATACAGTCACACAGTTACGAGCTAATTAACTTTTATTATAAGTACATTATGCTACATCGTCGTAGCACTTCGTAGCACTTTGCTACGACTATTAATGAATAAGAAGTCTTAGGTAGGTGAACGTTTTACCAAAAAATATATAATACATCGCTATTGTATGATCTTTTTTGATAATTAATACTAAACCAATAAAAATATAATTACCTTCAGGAGTGAAGCCCGCGTGGTACGGGATTAATTGATATTTTGTAGATATTATTTAATTGTAGATGAATTTACAATAGTATAATATAATAATATTTAATATTTTAATAATATTTATATATTATGCGTAGAAATGTCAATATAAAAAAAATACATTTACGACATGTTTCCAAATCCAGAGCATAGAGTGGGCAGGAAGAAAACAATCAAAACAAAGTATCATTTATTTATGTAGATAACTAGTGAACATTGAACGACAGAGAAAAAATAATTCTTCAAAATTTACATTTGATGCCAGTACGTCAATCAAGGACGTAATACGTGAATTGTGAATTGTGAATTGTGAATACCACAAGACGCAATAGCCAAGGATTTTTTTTACAAAATATTTGTAAGCTACCATTACACCATTCTCCTCATTAAATATTAAAGCAATTTAATTATTGTAATAAAAAAAAATGAATAAAAACCTTATTATAGAGGGAAATCTGAGATATCTGATCACATTACCGGGAGATAATGCGTACCACCTGCTCTAATATTAACTATTTTTTAAATTATTTGATCGTGCGGAGAGATTCGGAAATCGAAGACAACTACATAGAGGAAAAATATTGTCTATGTTCAATTAGAGGATAACATGGGATCTTAGATTTTTAAAATTACTATAGAAGTAATTCCATATTTAAAAGTAGGATAAATTATTGTTTATTTACACTTTGTTGCATTACAATATAAAAATTTACCATAATTAAATGTAAAGGAGGGCAACTGACGGCCTAATAGCTTTCGATAGCTTTCCAGGCAACAGGTGAGAAAAGAAAAAAAATGTATTAAATTAGATAAGGTAGGCAAGAAGTGCAAAAATACACATTACATATGGTTATTAAGAAAAAAAAAAGAAATTAATCAGGAACAAAATACAAACTAAACTAAAAAAGGGTACATGAAAAATAAAAAGGGCACATGAATCATAATAATTTAATTTAAGATTACTATTATATTGGAACGGCAGCCAAATACAAGTAGTAAACAAAGAAAATCTGCGAAAATAGTTATTTAACTGTCGAAAATGTTTAACCCTACATCAGAGTTGAAGGTAATTTATTATTGTTTCATTTTATTATTCAAAGTATCGGGATGATTCTCGCCTGAAAGCCAAGTTTGGGAGATTCTTAAAACTTTACACATTTATCTTTTAGGAAATATTTGTTGAAGATGCTCAACGTATACTCAAGATTACAGACGGTGGCTCAGGAACTTTAGACTTTAAGCAGTGGATTTAAAACTGATTTTTTATTATTCACATTCTATAGGAGTATTTAAGTTAATGTTCCTCTGTAATTTAATTAAAGTTATGGAAAAGTACTGAAAACGTTTAATCTTTACCGGTCTAAAACGCATTTATAAATGTATTTTCAATTGAATTGTATATGTTAACGTAAAATTGTAAACACCGTTAAATTGTAATCTATCTCGCGAGATTATAAACTGTCGAAAGATTGTGAACCTCAGCGTACTGCTTACAATTTAACGTATTATTATTCGGTAGATTGTACTACACTAACTTAGTTATCATTCAAACTTCTTTGGTCAATTACAGATTAATTTTACTTCCCAACAATTTCATATAACTACCGAATAATAATACGTTAATTTGTAAGCAGTTCGTTGAGGTTCACAATCTTTCGACAGTTTATAATCTCGCGAGATAGATTACAATCTAACGGTTTTTACAATTTTACGGTGACATATATACTTTTTTGTTTCTAGTCAGCAAACCGTGGCCGTGGATTAACTTTATTTAATTTGTTTTAATATCTTATTCATAAAAACTGAATGCACTAAAGTACTGTATATGTATATTTTGGAAATGGAGACTTTTTTTAAAGTAATGCAATTAGACTGATCGAGGTTTTTTGGGGTTTTTGAATAATTCACTAAAATAAATGCATTAACTTTTTTCAAAACATTATCTAATTGAAACATTCAACAATTCTGAAGCAATAATTTGCTATCAATGCAATGAATCACCAAAGCTCTAACAATACAAACAACGAGCTCAAATGATAAAATAGCTGAGTATTTCAAACCCGTCACGGTCCCGATATAACTGTTTCGACGTTGAGTATTCTGTTATTGATAAGGTTTGTTTCATATCATCTTATCGTACTATTTATAAAGTTTCAATAATAAAAATTATTTTATCAGTTATTTTTTAATTAAAGTAGGTACTAAAACTAAAACAAATAGCTGTTTCTATTCAACAGAAAATTCTTTATCCACTGCCTTATGAGGTAGACTTTAAATAAAATTCTTTTACACACCACCACTCAAGCTTTAGTTTTGTTTATTTTATCTTGTTTTGATACTTTAGTTTAGTCATAGTATCTAGGTCATATCTTTGTACATTTTCTGTCCACGATGGTAGGCTGGTGACCTGACATGACTTTTATAGTCGTAGTATAGCACCAGCCTCACGAAGATGGTAATTGCATATATTGGGAAAAAGAAAATAAACTTTATTATTATTATATAAAATAAATTTCTATAGTGTAAGTAACTAAAATAAAATTGATAATTACGGTAAATATAACATTTGCTAATATAAAAAACGGGTACTGAAACATATCATATATATATCATATACTGAAACATTAGTAATAATTATTTATTTTTCCTACGTTGAAATCTAAACTTTCAAACATATTCCCATAAATTAATATTTATACAAATAACATTTATAAGTGCCGATTTAAGTTACATATATATGAGATATTTGAAACAAAGTTGTATTTGGAAGTGACATTATTTTATTTATACTATCATATCATCATCGTATTCAATAAGCAAAATATAATTTACACTTTTTCATAAAACACATTTAAATAAATTTAAAAACGCAAGTTTAGTCAATGCATTTCTCTGCGACTGTACAATATCGCGGCCTGCATTTGACGACAGCTTATAGTGAGAATAGAAAAATATTACCCACTATTTCCTTCTCTGCTGCTTTGAGATAATGTATTCACTTGCATTTTATTTGGATTTTCTTTAGCATTATACTCACAAATATCAATGTATGGCTATCGCTTGGGAATTTCGTAGTGGCTATAAAATCTCTTCCTTTCACACTTGGACATTTCTGTATCTTTAAGGTTTTATTTTTCGTTATTAAGTACGCCGTCTAAATCAAAGTATAAATAATTATAGTATCGGCGCTAGTCTATATTCAGGTTCTTCACTGTGCTTTACTAACTTAATCACGGACGCTTCTTCAGGGAGGCTTGAGGGAGGCTAAATGACAGACAGAGAAGACAGTATTTATAGAACATACATACATTTGCGTATTGTTCCCACGAGAAAGTAAGTGCGTGATCCTATTTCACCATGCCTCCTGCTGATAGAGGACGTCTTTGTTTTTAATTTATGTTATTATTATTAATTACTTAAGATGTCATGTGGAACATGGTGTAATGGTTGCAGCTCCTTACAAACACTGTGTAAAAAAACATGGCCTATATGATTAAATGATTTTGGACTTTTGACTTAAAAATAAATACTGGATATAAACTTTACGTTTTTTGGGGTCGGTTAAAATAAGCCTACAAATGAGGTCTGGGCGGAAATAAAGCATTGCATTCTGAACATAAATTCAAGGAGGCAGCCTCGTAAGTCGAGAGTAATTTAAATGTAAATTGCAGAAGGAGCTATTTTGGTAGCTGTATACTGCCCAGTGCACCGCTTACCCCTAAATAATAATTCTACTTAGCGCTATGAAGTGCTGTCCAAATACATTCTTAATAGAAACCTTCTTCATTTATAAACCATATGCCAAGGACCACTTTTTGTGTGAATAAAAGAATACGATTATTTATTTATTTATTGAAATACACCACATCATAGTGTTTTCTACAATAATTGGAACGAGGTATCTATTCTTAAATACATGACGATTATGGTGAACCTAAATTTTACAAAAACATAGTAATAATTATAAATTTTCTCTTCCAATGTTTGTTTTTAATAGTAATTTTTGCTGAACATTGCAGATTGGGTGCCAGATAGACCATTAACAATGCTATTTTTTAATTTATCAGTCCACTACCGAATATATCAAACTCTTAAAATAAACCTTTTAAAATTCTCGCTGGCCATAATTGTCGAAAAGCACTCAAAACGTTTATGTGATGCAATGAACTCGTGTTCATATCCTTGACAATTTAAATCTATTTTATTTAGATCTATTTAGACTCTTACTCAGATGTCTCATTCTATTGAATTGTGTTTACGCTAGGATGAGCTCATTTCGTCAAAGCTATAGTTAAATTAGATTTTAATGCATGAATAATTAAGTTTTCACATATAAACAAACAACAGTACTTAAATTAAATGTAAATATCATCTACAACGCTAATTTTCGAGTTAGTTTATAGAATTCTCACATCTATCAGAATACCTTGGTAAATAAATTTATATTTGTTCCTTATTTCTACGGCTTCATTTCATATTTTACTTTATTATTAGGCAAAAAGTATTCAATAATTTCTTTGTCAAATTGTCTTTACGCTGCGATGAAAAGAGGTTATTGTTACTATGAAGAAGGCGATAAATCTAAAGAAAGCTATATTTTGTTTTATATAACAGGGGGATAACGGGCAGATACGTGATACCGTCGCCCATGGACACACATTGCCAGAAAGCTCCCAAGTGCGTTGCCGGCCTTTTAAGAATTGATACGCTCTTTTCTTAAAGTCCTTAGACGAATTGGTTCGGAAATACTTCAGTGGGCAGGTGGTTCCATATCTGTGACATAGTGGTGACGCGACAACTGCCGCAAATAACACGCAGTAATGGAACCCATAGTTCCGGTGATACGGGTGGAATTTTGTCTTCTGCCTCGACGTCCGATGATGAAACTCAGCTGCATTATATAGTATTTTACGATATAAAATACTATACGTAGTACGTAGTAAGTTCAAGTGTATACCAAAATCTTAATAAGTTATTAAAGAGAAGCAATTAATGACATCTTAAAATTTTGCAGCCATAGTTGTTTGTGAGGTGTTCTCGATGTGTGTGTGTTACTATTATTGCTGATGCTTTTGTTAGTTTATTATTACGAGTTGTTTCAGTATGTCAAGCGAAGCGTGGCGTAAAGGTTCCAGTTCCTTACAATTTTCTTGGAAACCAAAATTGGGCGATTAAAAAGAGTGACGGACAGTTTCTTGCCGGTCCATAACGCCCGGTCTACGCTTTTGATTCGCGAACTGGTAGCATGAATATTGCTTTGTTTCTTTTTAAGGTTTAAGTTCATAAGTGTATATAGTTTTGCTGTAATAAAAAAGCTGTAAATAAATAAATAGTTACCAATATAATTCAATAGTTAGTTTAAATAAATAAGTTAGAGCTGGAGATATAATTAATTGGTGTGCATTGTCCTTTATGCGTTGGATATAGTAATGTTATTTAAGTTCAAGTGACTAATTGGATTACACTGGCTAATCACAGTCTCGTAGTAGCTTTAATATCAAAGGTTAAGGTTAACCTTCAAGTAGTCAGTATACGTGGTGTACCTGGAGGTTCGATTTCTCGTGAAATGTTTTAGGTAAAACTAAACAAATTACGCAAAAATAAGTCCCTCATGAATTGGAGCATTAAAGGATTTCTGAAAACAATTTAGGACGTCTTTTACTGTGTCTCAAAATATATTTTATAAAAATAGATACACTATATTTATAAAATAATAGTTGAAATTTCACCTCCCCGTGTCATTATATTATCTTGAACACACCTTATCTGCAAGAGATCACTTATTAACGACAAGACCGTTACGCTTATTTACATTTATAGCATATTATATAACAATAAATGTCTCTTTCTACTCTTCCAGGTACCTTATTAAAGAAAACTGTAAAGACAATGCTGAAAACGTGCATGAGTGCAAAACTTCTTTAGGAAAACAAAAAAATAAAACTAATATTAATAAAGACAACCAAATGAGAGCGAGAAAAGAAACCATTATACACACAGAAAAACATTATTGATGTTAGGGTCTCTAGAATTGTATGACGTATACGTTATTATATGTACCATAATTCATATTTCTATTTATTGTTAGTTTATATCAATATATTTGATATATAATTATTGTTATAATAATCTTAATATATATAAATTACGTGTCACGTTGTTTGTCCGCTATGGACTCCTAAACTTCCGAACCGATTTCAATCAAATTTGCACACCGTGTGCAGTTTGATCCAACTTAAAACAGGATAGCTTACATCTCAATTTACACCCGCAATATTACTTTATTGCAAAATATTTGTTTATTATTTGATATTCACGATTCTAACAGATGGCGCTGTGTTGAAAGTACCAACGTTTCAAGTAAGCAACAATTTAATGACATAACCACCAATAAAGCATGGCGGTCCCCATTACTGGTGTTCTCCTACCGTTTCCCTTGAATAGTTTACTACTATGTAATATAACAAAAACGTTAGCCACAGCAACGCTTGGCCGGTCTACTAGTTAGAATATAAATAACACTTCTATTGTAAGCCTCACGATTGTCCTCGATATTTCCCGCGAAAGTGCTAACCAATCACAGAAACCGCTTAGTCTGTGATACTTTATATAACAATATCCGGTGATTTCCCCAATAAATACGAGTTTTTTATAAATCAGGTAATTTAATGAATTAATGTAATAAATAAATGATAAGTTATCTTATGTATTATTAATACCTTAAATTATGAGTACTCAAAATAGATAACATTGATATATGTTTCATATTAGTTACTAAATAATACATATATGAACATTAATTCCTTAATCACATCTGAAACCATTTTGTAACTTGAGCTTCCCGCATTACGAGTTGGACAAATTAAACGCTCAACAAAGAGTTATGGCCGCTAACTTTGAACGCTCAACATCTTTAAGGGATCATAAAGAATAATAAAAGGCACCGAGCAATTCAAGTAGTTATGTAAGTACGAATTGTCAGACATTTAAAGCATTCGTTGTTACAAAGTATTTATAAATAAAAATAACATTTTAAAATTTTAATAAATTAATTCAGATCAAGATGTATCATGATCAAGATGATAATAATTATTATATAACACGGATTACAACATATTTATATAAATGGATATTCATTTTGAAAGAGGATTTAAATGTATTTTTTTTAATTATTAATAAATGAAATATCTACATATTTATTTTTATTAACATATGTGTATTAAAATAGTGTAAACGCCCTCTGGCTTGCTCAGTCAGGTTTTCTTAGTTTTATACTTGTGGGAATTACCTAAATCGTCGGAGTTACGCCCCGAGAGTATAGCCAGACGTATGCACTCATTTACGAGTTAGTTATTTTTAGCATAGCATTTAGCATTAGTATCACTCAATGAATTAGCAACAATTAATTCCCTAGTGATATGCGAGTGATAATAAAAAGTGTACATTATATTTTACAAATATTTGAAAATCTCGTTAACACAGGAAACGTACAATTAGTGTTAAGATTTCACTATACATATTAATTTTAAATATTCTATGGGTATTACGAAAGAAAACCGAGGGTAAATCTTAAATAATCGTGCAAAAGCTATCCTTTAAATACAAATAAAAAAAATAAGGGAGAAAGTATAATTAAATTTGTAAGATTTGAGTTCAGGATAGTCGATTTTCTTAAATCAGTCGTTAAATTATACTTCATTCAATTGCTTTAATTGTATATTATAAGTAAATTTCACATTTAATAAATCTGTTAGTCATTAGTTCTATTTTCACGTTTATTTATTAATTCTTCATTACAGAAACATAATACAATTGACATAATTAAAAAAAAAGTACGGCAACTGGCGGCCTTAGCTTTCAAGCGATCTCTTCCAGGCAACCACTCTAAAAATAAAAAATAGATAAGGTAAGCAAGAGAACAATATAAACTTTGCGGTTTTAAAATTGAGTTCTAGAATATTCAGTATAAATCATAGAGCAAAGCAATGACGACGCAGCGTATTGATTTATTAGTGAATATGTGGGGCGCAGTAATTATTGTGCCATTGTCTCTACTCTGTGCGATCCGGGGTATCGAGGCCAGATACTTCCCTTGACGCTTGTCGCCTAATGATCCCAGCCACGGGTGATTGCAAGCTTGAACTATTTGGGTTAACTCCATTTATATATTTATTTATTAAAGTACACCACATCACATATAACGCATTTTATATTGTATTAGTTACAATATATTTGTTCTAAAATACATGACAATTACGGTGAACATAAATTTTAGTTTTTTACTTGTCATTTGTTATTTAAAAATAAGGTACCCGATATGCGCTTTAAATGCTTTTTTTTAAATCGATCAGCCTAGTACGAAATATATCAAGCTCTAAAGCGCTTATTCTGTTTTATACGCGAAGAATTCGAATGAGAGATGCTTTAACACTGTAACGTAAAAAGTATTAGCGCTACAAAACTTCTTGGCCCTTGTGCTTTCTGTGCTTGACGTAGCCGTTCATTTTGTCTTTAACGTTTTTCCTGTCTATATATATATACAATGGAGCTGCTCCGTTATATGGTTTATTTTATTTGTCAATATTAATAGATCTACAAATTAACAACTATTTGATAGTCTGTAGTAGTTACATAGTCCCATAAAAAAAGGGTGCGTGTACTTATGTACGCGCGTAAGAAGTTATACTTCTTTGGCATTATTAAAAATAGTTTTTGACTATTTACAATTAAATAGACTAGAAAAGGAGTCATTATAGTCAATAAAGTTCAGTTTACATTTGAAATATTAAATAAATAAATATATATTAATATTATATTTATTTTCTAATATTAATTAGTATTGATTTAAATCACAATCAAATATAAATACACAGTGAGTGAGTGTTAATTTTGTGTCACGGTGCGCGCGCATCGTAAAATTTCACTCTGATAAATTTTTCATAACGCGCCTAAAGAAGTATAACTTCAAAAATAGGTATTATAAATATATTTTTGTTTTCATAGAAAAATACATTTGTAAATCACATTTTGTGTAAAAGTAACAGCGCTTACGTGAGCCGCAAAACTTTTCGTCGCGGGGAAATTCTACGAGAAATAACGCGTACTGCGTGACATGCGTGAATTACAGCCTACACGGCAATAACAGGCAAAGAAACACTTTAGTATAATTCTGGGATTTTTCTTACTTATATATAACCTTTACCAGGATACATTTTTGGTAATTTAAAAGGGATTTAATATAAAATAAACTTAAATAACTTTGAGATTTCTGTATCCGTTTCGTGACCATATTTTTTAAATAGGCAAATAGGTGAGCCAAAGATCAATAAGCATGCCGGTTTTATTAAAATGTTTTTCTTCACCGTACGAGACACTGTTCAATGAACAATCGCTTTTTTTTCTTGAAGGCACAATAGCAATGCATTCCACTCAAGGTCCATTTCCCACAGTAGATGGCGTATTATTTTATATATAAACGTTATACATATACAAGTAAATGGGTGGTTACGCTTAGGCAATAAATAAAATGCTAGTATTAACCAAAACAATGGCGAAGCAAACGGCTCCCGGCAGGCGCTGATATTGTTCCCAAATTAAATTGAAGGCTCGCCGGGGATTTTAGACTAGCAACAATAAAACAGAATTAATATTTGATAGAACACGCAATAACGCGACCTTGCCATTACCTCGGATTACTTGCCTCGTAAGCGTTTAGAAACTACCAAAACTGGTTTGGAAATATCTGCTTTATAGAGGTACATTGCTGTGTAATTAAGAAACAAGTATCACCTCTGTGTATGGAGGAAGCAATGAATTCGTTCATTATAAATAACTGGTGTAGGATCTCTTTAACGAATACATATTGGATTAATAAATGAGTTGATAGTTAATTATGTTTGAAGCGTGGTTATACAAATATTTAAGCATGTGTGAATTAGCCAAGTACTACATTTTTTTTTATGTTTGCAAATATTTGTATGAAAACATGTACTTCTGTTATCGGAATTCAATAAATATTTCAAGGCATTCGAACAAGAATAAATGTTGGGTTTGAAAATACGTATAATGACGTCACTAAGTCAGTGTTTATATTGCCTTCACACAAATGAACAAGGCTTATTTATAAGACATTGACGTTTTACGTTTCCCTGTTTCACGACCGAATGATGTCATCGCTCATTTCGCATTTTTATGTAAACGTTCAACAATTTCCTTATTATCCTTTAAATTATCTTTCCATCTCACTAGGATCTCAGTTTCACATGGGCAAACCATTGTTATAAATATTTTAGACATACACTCAGGGATACTGCAATAATTGGTAAAATAATTATTTAAATCGGCTACGATTTTGTCTTTTTTTTTATAGAAATGCGAGCAAACGGGAGAATCGTATGTTAAGTGAACCGCCGCCCATGGACACTCAATGCCAGAGGGCTCGCCAGTGTGTTACCGGCCTTTTTTCGTTCAGCGTTCGGGCGGAGTTTTTTCAACACAATCTTTCCTCTTTATATAATAGATATCTATTGTTTAAGTAGTTATCAAAAGCACTTAATCCTCAATAAGCTTACGTTTTAGTATAAATAATTTAGCGAATCTAGTAAATGTTTAACTACTCAAGAAAGCTGTAACTTAAGTGACAACAGTAATAAAAGCGATACCTAAGCTGTAAACTGACATTTTATTGTTATTCGAGGTTGCTAAGTGATTGCACCTACTTTACAGCTTATTTTATGGCCTCCAAGTGTACAATATAACGTTGGAATCCTATCCCTCATGAGCACACACATTCATGCCAAATTATAGGCTATATTTTGAGTAAAAAGTAACTTTTTGTAGCCCTTTTTTCATGAAACTAATATAATCTAAGTTGTGTGTAAATCGTAAAATTGTAAACACCGTTAGATTGTAATCTATCTCGCGAGATTGTGAACCGTCAAAAGATTGTGAACCTCAACGCACTGCTTTAACGTATTATTATTCGGTAGATTGTAATCTATCGAAGTGAAACCGTCAAATTACAATCTTAAAATTGTCAAATTGTTAACTGTTCGAAGGCTGTTCCTGATTGGTTGGCTTTATAGTAGACCGTTCTATGTCCATAGAGTTAGGAATGAAACAAAATAAAAAATCAGAAAAGTAACAATATTTTCTCGTAATTGACAGATAAAGTAAAGACTAAATTTGACAGAAAGAGATAGATAAGTAAGTAAGGGGTGTGGTTTATTTTACTTATAAGTATTTTGACTATTTATTAATCCATCCATATTTAAAACTATTCTCATAGTATTACAGTGCTCATAAATTAAGAGCGCAGAATAAGAATTATAGACTAATACTTTATAGCTTAATACTTATCCAGTCTTAGAAAAAGTCGTTTAGTTATTTTATAATGTATCTGTTAGAACTACGCCGCTTTGTAACATGGAAACAACATTAACAAAAGTACTGAAATGTCTCTTTCAAATTGTATTTGTTGTGTAAAAAACAAGATTTATTTATGATAAGACTAATTCGCTGGCGTTAAGCTGAATTTAACTGTTTTGTTACTTTAAGTAAAAACTAAATAAATATATAATTCCCAATTAACTGCACTAATTTTAACAGTCGTGAAACTAAAAATAGGCCTTTTTAAAACGTACAGCCTTGGATTGTAAAGAAATATAAATCACAATATCATTGAACCCTTACTATGAAATACGTTCTACGGGCTACGGCGTAGAGAAGCGCTACAATGAGACTTAACTGTAGATTCCCACGTTGCCGACACTATAGTAATACTTTTTAGTCCCATTTACGAGCCTAAATTTTTTTTCAATAGAATTATAATAGAATTCCTTTGTCTCAAACTTTCAATATTACATTTAATATGCTTTATCGCGTGTACGTTACTTCTAATTTGTATTAGTTCCGTCAAAAGCTTGTATATTTTGACAATGTTGTACTAATTAGAGTTAATAAATCACGCAACCAAATACAATAGTTATTTTTATAAATACAAATATTTACAAATTATTATTAATTAAGAAGTTGTTTTGGGTGGAAAATGGTCTATTAGACTTCCTGTGTATGTTTCTGTTCCTTATGTTATCTCCAGCAGTGTCTTATCTGTTTTTCACCATATATACACTAATCCTCTTGGCTTAGAGATGTGGGCTCACTCTTCATCTCCTACCGCATTAGCTGAGTTTTATCATTGGACGTCTAAGCGGTATATGAAATTCCACCCGTATCACCTTAAGCCAGTTTTTGCCGCGCACCATCACTCCACTATGTGGAACCAGCTGCCCTCTGAAGTGTTTCCCATAGTTTAGTAATTTGACATAGGGTCCTTCAAGAAAAAAGTGTATCAATTCTTAAAAGGCCGACAACGCACTCGCGAGCCATGGGCGGCGGTATTACTTAACATCAGATAAACCTGCAGCCCGTTTGCCCTGTTCTATAAAAATAATTGGCTGGTGCCTACATACAATGCTCTCATTGTTGTGAACTTTCTAGTTGCTTGCGTCTCTGATGATCCATGACTTTAGAATGAAACTTTGCTGTGGCTGTTAATTTGCTTGTCGTGAAGAAATATAGCACGACTACCAGACCCAAATCCACGGTGAGAGTCCGTCATAGAAGACTGATTACTTGCCTATGTTAACGTAAAATTGTAAAAACCGTTAGATTGTAATCTATCGGTTATCGGTATTCGGTAGATTGTACTACACTAACTTAGTTATCATTCAAACTTCTTTGGTCAATTACAGATTAATTTTACTTCCCAACAATTTCATATAACTACCGAATAATAATACGTTAAATTGCAAGCAGTATGTTGAGTTGACCATCTTTCGACAGTTTACAATCTCGCGAGATAGATTACAATCTAACGGTTTTTACAATTTTACGGTGACACCTATAAAGAAAAATGATCACAAAAGTTACAGATACCAGAATAAGGATTGTAGCACCAGAGATTCATATCACTCTTCAAACTATTCATTGTTATTTACGAATTTCTTTGGCCTATATATCCATATCAAACGAATAACAGGAACGAATATGTCTTTATAGTAGTGGATGAAATAGTGTGATGTTGTGGTGCTTACATCGATCACGGACGGTTTCAAATTACATTTGCAATGAGTTTCAGCTAGACCAATTTGTAGCGAGTGTGATTTCGCATTTACATTAGATTAAGCAACTTTCAAGAGGCTTGTTTGGGTATAAACACAAATTGCTTGCAATATAATATCATACAGTAGAATAGTTAATTAACCAATTAACGTTATCAATCAAATCGCGTTGTACATATTATTAAATTAACTAGCAACATCTACATTAACAATTCTGTTCGGTACGTTCACTGTTTTTAGGAGACAAAATAGTTTTAAAAATCATTTTAATGTATTACTTTTAATTCACCTCGACGTCTGTCGTTCCACAACTGAGCGTTTCTTAAGGCAGTTTTTGCCGCGCACCACCACTCTGTGGAACCAGCTGCCCACTGAACTATTTCCGAACCAATTTGACTTAGGGTCCTTTAAGAAATAAGTATCAATTCTTAAAATGCCGGCAACGCACTCGCAAGCCCTCTGAGAGTGTCCACGGGTCACTTAACATTAGGTGAACCTCCTTGCCTGTTGTAAAAAAAAATGTATTTTTATGGTAGTTAAAAATTGTCCGAATAGTCCAAACATTCATTCGTAACACATGTATATTATAGTTCCAGAATGTAGTAAGTGCATTATGCAATACGATATAACTATGATATATGTTTTAAAACAGTGACGTATATGTTTAAATGAAAGCTACATATAAATATGGCAATGTAAATCATAACTACGTTGCGGCAATAATATGGCAACATTTTAATTAGATTCTAATACTAATATCAATCCGACATTATCTGACAGTATCTCACTGACCACGATAGTTATAATGCAAACGTCAATATATAAATGAGTCGCTTTAACATCCGCGAATGAACTTCATTCGAGGATATTTCAATTTAATTCAACCCAAAACTTGTGTTTAGTAAAATCGTTTCAGAGGCAAAAGTATTTTGCGACAGGTGTGAACCGCAATTTAAAACCCTATGGTAATGAATTTAGCTCGCCATGCTTGGTCACGTCTTCATTTCCATACAAATTCGATTGGCGATATCAGGTCATTGCTTCCATATTTTTGTCTCCCAGAGATTTAAATAGAGAGCAGGGATCGTAGATAAAACACAAAAAAATTCTAGTGATTATTTTTCCGACCCAAATATCGGCCAATAGAATTGCACCATTCGACGTCACGTGGTACAACCTACATGGTATTATACTGATAATTTTTTGTGAAAATTTTCTCTGGTCGTTGCTTCAAGAAAAGTATTAAGTAGTTGTTTTATTCATTATGAAATTCTTATTTGTTAACTGTACATTTCGTCTCATGGTGCAATTCTATTGGCCGACATTTGGGTCGGAAAAATAATCCCCCGAATACCACACGAGCTTCAAAATTATCGGGCATTTCCCTCAAGGTTCCCTGCAAACAAATATAGTCGTCATGACGACTATATTAATTGTTTGCAACGAACCTATCGGGAAATACCCGATAATTTTGAAGCTCTTGTGGTATTATAAGTGAAAATTATTAGGTTAAAAATGAAACAGAAGCAATAATCGTCTTTGGCTGTAGTTTTCACTGCTTTTTGTGACTTCTTGATAAGACACGCTCCACCAAACCATCACTGACGCAGGATGATGTGTTCTTGAATCATGAATTTTTTTTCATATGTAATGAGGATATTTCTATGGTTTTCGCCTATGTATCGCGACATAGGGCGTTTTGATCAATCCACTCTCTTTAATTGTAAATTAGGTTTCGACGAATTCTGGCTTTAACAGAATTAACAGCCTTTGTAGTTCTAACAGCACGCGGTCACCCCGATGGTTTTTGGTTTTGGTGTTGTTGTATATGTTAATAGTACGAACAGAAGTTATTAAAATAATATACGTGTTCCAAATTCAAATAATTAAAAAGTTGAAAAAAAAATTACTTATTTTCGATTTTCACAGTACCTTTATAAATATATAAACATAATATAATATTACTATACGTAACACACTTTTAAACATCCTCTAATAATAAATAGGTATCCTTTTTATACTTAATACGCTTGTGATTTTTCTCATAAACAAAATTTGTATATTTATAACCAGCTAAATAGTGTGACGTATATGTATGCGATATAATATCTATAAAGCGAAATTTCTTGGAAACTAAAAGCCATCGAGATGGTCCTCTCTTATTTAAATCAGGTATTTCAACTTGTATAGTCTATGTTTTATAAAATCTGTTTCGTAAATATCACGCATTTCTGAAAATATATTTTACAGTTGACAGGTATTTCGAGTCATCTTTTAAATACTTTTATTAATAACAATGATTTAGAAAAAAACTCCGTTATTATTTAACTTGTATATTTGGTTATAGTCAGCGCGATAGACGAATGGTAATTTTTAGGGTAAGGGACAAATGCTATCAAATATTTATCGAGGTCACTGGTACGGCGCGGGCGCCACTAACAACAGGTTGGCCCATACTTATGCTAATATGAGTTCAGACTCATGAATAACGGGTTAACATTTATTTAACCATAAAGACTTTATTACGAATATTTTATACAGGTTAAAACCTCAGCTGTAGTTATAGTACAAGCCTGTAAAAAAGTCGGAGTGTTTGTTTTTAAATAATAACCAGTTTCAGGAATTTCTTTCCGACATAAGTATGTATTACTATTACTAATAATAAAAAGCTTTTTAAAATTCAACACCTTTTGTCTTCAGTCACCGTGACCACGCACGCTGTAAAGCACGCGAAACGTCGGTTAAATTTAAAATAATTGTAAATTTATAATAAAACATAACTTCAAATCCGTTAAAAAGTGTTTTTTCTATGTCTAAAAGTTATGTCAATAAAAGACAATACTATATTACTAATAAGTTTATCTAATAAAATAAAATGTAAATACATCTACAACTAATAGTGCATATACATGTTCAACATAGTATCGATAATGTAACAAATAACTAAGTGCTTGTCACATTAAAAATTGTATATTGTGGTTATTTTACCAATGTATCAGTGTGCCGAGCGTTGGCAAGCTTTTATCAATAAAATAAAATAACTATTGAACTAATCATAACGCAGTTGTAAGCGACGCGTGTGTTAAAAAAAAGTTAAAAAGAAAAAAAAGTATAAAAAAAAGTATAAAAAAAGTAAAAAAATGTAAACGTAAAATAAAAGTAAAAAAATGTATTAAAAAGTTTGGATTTCAATTTACGTATAATGTTAGTTAAAATTACCTAAAGACGTAAGAACACTACGATCAGTGTTGGCCAATTAGCTGAAGCGACTCTCATCCTGGAGGCCGTAGGTTCGATCCCCTACTGTGCATCAATGAATTTCCTATGTACGCATTTACCTCACGCTCGTACGTTAAATGAAAAGGGCGTTTGTCAGGCACAAAAGGCTAACTATACAAAAGGAAACAGGTACATAAATTGGAGGCCTAGACCTAAAAGACTGTAGCGCCACTGTTTTTTTTTGTTAGAACATTACAATTGTAATAAAATCTTTAGAGTATAAAATATTTGTTGAAAATAAATTGTTCTTCGTCAAAGACATTAAAATACACACTGGTTTAGCAATGTTAGTTTACGGATATTAATTCAATTTGAAACAGTCAGTTTAAGATGTGATTTATGGTAAAACATGTTTCATTTATAAATGCAGTGGAAATAATACTAATTACATGAATAAACTGTTACCAGTAAACAATGACAAAGTTAATCAAGGCCCGGAGCATATTCACCACAGTAGCTATTCTAAATTACATGGTTAATTAATATAATTTAGCAGAAGATATGAAATGGAATGTAACAATTTTAAGGTCAAATTTAGTAGAGACATAGTGCGCTATGTGTGCTGTGACATTTGTGTGTCAATCGTCAAAAAAGTTTTCTGTTTTGACATACGGGTTTGATAGTTCGGTCTTGGAGCTGCATATGACCATTTATTGGTTTGAAAATACAGTAGAACCTCGATAACTCAAACCTTGGTAACTTAAAAACCTTTATAACTTCAAAAAATAATATGTTCCCTTCCCATCAGAGCCAAAAAACCTCCATAACTTAAAATACGCAACCTCTGTAACTTAAATAATTAATCGCTGAATTGGCCCTCAGTCCCTCAGTAACTTAAAGAAATGTTTCCACAACCTCTATAACATAAAATTGTATATTGACATTTGTTTGGAAGGTTTCATGATAAAATAAGCGATATCAACTACATATTTTTTTAATACTTGTTTAAATTGTATTATTTCTTTTTAATTTAAATACTATTGTATGTTAATGCTATTGTTATAATAGTATTAATCGCTTATACTGGGAATAAATAAGGCGCAACTGCGTTTCTCTGTGAATACGAAAGATTTATCTACAAAAGAAATATCTATTAATTTACATTTAATAAAAAATATATATTTACAAATTTTTCACTCATCTGGGAATACAAAAGAAACAACATTTAAAGCCTATATTCTAGGTTTTATAAAGTAAAATAATATAATGAAAAAATTAAAATATCTTACACATATTATGTCAAGTGACATAAATTAAACATCGTCGATTAGACGGCAGAGACAACATTACAAAAGAGTTTAAATAAAATACAATATAGACAAGAGTTTGTGTAGGAAAATATATTATGTTTTCCTTACATATATACCGTGATTGAATGTACATTTGTTACATACACCATGCTAAACAAATAATACAGCAACGAATCATCGAATAAATATAATTTTAGAGTTTATATTGTAAATTTATATTTACTACTAATAAAAACATTACCTTGTCACAATTTACGCCAATAAAGTAAGCTGGGATGCGTAATAAAATTCGTATTCATCTTTTATAAATCGCAGCCACGACTTCATAAATCTGTCGAGGGGCGGAACACTGCTCTAGAAAAAATACAACCTTTTTCGTGTTATTTATACACCCCTATGTTTGAGGATCTTTTCATGTTAGACGCTCGAAGTAGTGCCAAAAGTGTAAAATTTGTTGTACTTTCGGAATATACGTCATCGCATTTCTTTTTCACTATTCTTTACTTAGGTAATGAGCTAAGCGTTTATCATAAACTTACGCAAATAAGGATTATAGGGAAGAAGATTCCCTTATAAAAGAGCTATAAATTCATTATTAATTAGAAAAAGTGAAATCATAATGGAATATGCTTATAAATGTACTGCAAAGACCAGCCTTGCGATTCTGTAACTCACTTTTAGAACTATCACAGCGGCATTCTGATAAACAATAAACTACAAGGTCCCTCCTTATCAGAATACCAAATCCTAAAATGACTGCTTCACGACTGATTTGAGCGCGACCGCCGCTGCGAAAACCGCTGTGTGAGTTCGAAAGTGAGTTACAGAATCGCAAGGCAGATAGCGAATCAAATATATTGTTCTAACAGTCTTGTAACATAAGTAAAAACTATTTGTTGCTTATAAAACCATCCGAGTATGACCGCTATTCATCTTGGAATATATAACTAGCATCTCTTCCTTCCAAAATTGCGTTCAGTTGTTTCAAAGATTAACTTGATACGTTTAATTCGACTCGTGCCGAGCATGTGATAACCAAGTCGCCTTTACATGCTGTTATCGAATATATGCCGACTGCCCAATAAGGAAGGTGAATGAAACTGGCATGTCCTATACCCAACAATCTACAAAGTGTGTCAAAGAAATCTTATCACCTACTTCGAAATACCTGACCCCATTGGGGATCACGATAATACTTTACCGATTTGAAGCTATAAGCGCTGAGTACATAAAAGCAGCCAGTAATAAAATTGTAGATAGTGATAGAATTGAAAGCTCAGAGGCCACAGCTGGTATAAGCATTTGTTACGCTCACTAGAACTTAGCTTTATTCTATTTTGGATTAAGTTTAAGGAATAACGTGATAGACAAGTAATATTTGCAAGAAATGATTATGAGATTGTACCGGACAATTAACAACGTTGCCGAAAACATAACTTCTTTACTCTTAGATCAAGACCCCAGGACGGCCAGACCTTCGTCATTTTATAAAAGCTGAAAGTTCTTGTGTGCGTGTCCCCTATACAGGTAAGAACGACCAGGGACTATAGAGTTTGGGTAGTGGTTACTTCGGCAGGTAACAGGTAGTAAAGGTGTATAAAATAGTACCTTAAATTCGTTAAAGTATAAAGCTCAATTTTTTTATATTTTATTAGGGATAACTTAAGGAATCTCTTTATCCATTGCCAGTTGCTACCCCTACTTATGACAGTTACTACCCCCTGCCAGATACCCTTAAACTTTAATAAATTATATCATACTTTCGTTAGATTATAAAAGCTAAATTTTATATATGTTACTTGGAGACCGATGAAAAAAATGTTGTCTTAGGATATCTACTTGTACAATCCAGCAAGTTCCCCACTTTCTCTTGCAGCTTATTAGTTTTCTCAACGGCCGAAGAGCCACCTATTTGTGAAGAGTATGGGGGTAAAGAGGATATTAATCCTCTAACATTAGTTGGTGCAGGCTTCTCATTAAATTTGGCGTATTTATGCTATAAAAAAAACAAGCGTAAAATATTGACGAGCTAAAATATAAATCTTTTCCCCAATTTTAGTTTTGTTACCTTTGACGAGACTAGGGCCTTGGGGTCCAACTGCATAATTAAAGAATGCACCTGGTAGATAGGACCGGTGACCCCAGAGCTAGTGCTTTCCTAGCTCAACGAATAAGCTAACATTAAAGGTACACTGCCACAGAGACGAAACTTTTTAAATTTATTCTGGTTTTCCATTTATTAATTTTAAATTATTTTTATTTAAATAAATATATATAAATATTTCAAGAATTATAATTAACATTGATAAACAATACTTATATGTAAATGTTATTAGATATCATGTGCATCGGTTTACACTGAGATCAGACATATATATAGCCCTGATCCAATGACCGAATTAAAAGATTAAAACAAAATTAATGACGATGACGATACTAAGTTCCGGTTCTCATATACGTACACGCTACTAAACATTTGACCAAATTAGTTCCCAAAGGACGCCATATGGTTATGTAAACTAGTTATCAGAAAAGTTTCAGTAATTTGAGTGGAGCGCTGTAAGTTCTGGCATATTTATCTTTCGCAAACAGTCTATGACTGTTGAACTGACCGTTCTGAGCAAATATTATTCAGACCAGTTGTTTGTCTAGTACTTGACTTTAGACTTTATCTTTGGCCTGGTGAAATTAATGTGTATAGAACTGGAAGACCGTATTGATAATACAACCTTAAAGTTTCAAATAGGTAATATTAAGCCAGGCATATTATTGTTACTTCATTAAGTTTACAAACTTAAATCCAATTCAAATAATTGTCCCCTGAAAAGGAAAAATAAAATAAATAAATAAATCAGTGGCACTACAACCTCTTTAGGTCTTGTCCTCAGATTTCTGAATCTGTTTCATGATCATTTTTTTAAAATCTAATAGGCAAGTAGGTGATCAGCCTCCAGTGCCTGACACACGCCGTCGACTTTTTGGGTCTAAGACATGTCGGTTTCCTCACGATGTTTTCCTTCATCGTTCCAGCAAATGGTTAATGCGCACATAGGAAGAAAGTCCATTGGTGCACAGCCGGGGATCGAACCTACGACCTCAGGTATGAGAGTCGCTTCCAAAACACCGTATTATTTACGAAATTGAACAACAAACAACATATTCTTGATTCCCAATATACTTTTCCTTTATTTTATTTTAAATAAACTTTTCCTAACAAAGCTTTTTAATAAAATGCCTAAGTGAATTTGGCAAAGCATTAATTACTTCAACATTCCTTCGTTAAGAATTTGTTATTTTCGTCAGATCGCTAGTTTAATTAACGAATTCCGAACACTTTAATTTCGTTGCGCACTGTCTGAATTTCGATCGATTAATAATCGTTTCTTTTCCTTAAGAGATAAACTATACGCTTATTTTATTCTTTATATAATAAACATGAAATTAATAACATATAATGACGGGAGCGATCGTTTGCCCTGAGTGTAAGATCTAGACTTAGCACGAAGTACGATTGAAGATGCATGATGTCTTATGAATATTTATTTTCAATTTTTTTTTCGAATGGAATCTCTCTGCGGGGTCTTGACAGCTAAGCTCGGGCTATTTTGGCCACGATGGGCATTTTCCCGCGACTAGCGCAAGGATATCTCCTGCGAGACTCGGATCTCGGCTTGGGCCGACGCAGGGTAGTCAATCCCTCCTTCAAGAAAAGAGCGTACCAATTCTTAAAAGGCCGGCAACGCACTCGCGAGCCCTCTGGCATTGAGAGTGTTCATGGGCGGCGGTATTACTTAACATCAGGTGAGCCTCCTGCCCGTTTGCCCCCCGTTCTATAAAAAAAAAAAAAGAGCAGGATGAAAACTCACGAAGTAAAAGTCAACGCTTTCCCCGGGGGGGTTTTTTCCCTAATCTCATATTTTAGGTAAAATATTCACCATACTTGTACACATTAAGTAAGCGCGTTTTAACATTTATTAGTGAGCTATTTGAACAGCCTGCTTTGCCTTTAAAAGTAAATTTGTCAATTTCGAGGAGATGTTTTTTGTTTCACCTCAGTGTATTGACAGAGACGAATCGGAACGTGCACAGATTTTCATGGAGTGCATTACAAAATAGCGGCCCATCCCGGCTTCGCACTAGTGGACATTTATTTTTAAACAGTTTTTGTAGATATTGATATGTAGGGCATGCAAATATATTTTATAGGCATTTTTTTACATCTCGGGTAACGTTATTGTAGTTTTAGAAGGGTTCCTTATTTTTTTCTTGCAAATAAAATAGCCTATATTAATTAGTGATAATGTAGTATTTAAATGATGAAAGAATTTTTTAAATCAGTCCAGTATTTTTTATGCAATTCATTACAAACATACTTACATGCAAATCTTTCCTCTTTATAATATTAGTATAGATAATAGATATGTTCTTTTTTTAAGTACTACCTTGAAGAAGAAACAGCCGGGCAACCAATTTCCAATAAATTAAACCAAAACTTTGCTGCAAACTTATTATCATACTTTTATTATATAGTAGTTCTGATGTGTAATTTTTACAAGTTTCTATTATAAAATAAGTTTAATATTATATTCATAATCGCTATGTAATTACTATGGCAAGTCTACTGGTTATATTGTATAAACATTTGGTATATATTATAAGACAACAGTGCCATTTTAATACCTTTAGAATAGTAATTTTGATAAAGTGTCGCTTTAGAATCAAATGGCTCTTAGTAAAATATTAAGGACTGTCTACTAAATTCAGTACTGAAAATTTGTGCATACTATGAGTATTATAACATAAAATGATATATATAATAGACATAAATTTTGTAGTGTTATATGTAATTTAATGTTTTTTGTTAATTATTTATGGACTTCTTGTACTTTACCCTCAGTAGGATTTTTTTTTATACTAGGGTTGCATGTAAGAAATCGACCGATCGAACCAATAACTTATGTAACCTGAAGTGTATATAAATAAATAACGAAGCTTAACTCATTCATATTTAAAAAAATTAACAATAATTTACAAACTGCATTCACATTGTGTAAAAAAATATGCTCGGGAATGAACCCGAGACATCCATTCGAACAAACTAACCACTAGTAGTGCAAGCAATAATTTAATAAACAAAATACGCTTTTAGCTCTGGATATTTAAAACAATAAAAACCTAACAAAGCAAAAAATTAATATCTGTAATTGTGAATAGAATGTAATCTGTAGTTATTGTCGGAGGTCCGAGACCGGACGAATAAAATTTTATACGAGTAGGCTATCACGGGCCTCTATTGAAATAATAAATTCCCTTTACGTCCACAAAAAGGTTAACGCAGCTTAAATAATAACAGTATGGGGCTTTTATTTTATATGTATCGGGCTTTGTTGGTCTAGTGGCTTGACGCTGAGGTCGTAGGTTCGAACCCGGGCTGAGCGCAATTTGTAAGTGCGAATTTGACATTCGCTCTTGAGGAGATCGGCATACCCACAAAACGACGGCGTGTGTTAGGCTACTTGTTGTAGAAAAATTATAATAATAACTAAGCCTCATGTATTCCTTGAAACATTTATCCATCTATACAAAAGATACACACACTTAAAATTTTACACATAAATAATTATATATACATTTTTTCCAAGGACAGAGTATAGGCCTCCTCCAATTGGCTCCATCTCTCTCTATCTTGAGCATTTTTCTCCCATTCTTCTCCACCAACTTGTCTAAGCTCGTCAGACTACTATGCAAGAGAGCGACCTCTCTTTCCTTTCCCTGGTGGGAGTTATTAAAATTAAAATTATTAAATAATTATCACGAAACAGATAACGGTATCTGAGGCAAAGGTGCTACTATTTATTTAATGTAAAAAAATTCACAAGTATTGATTAAAATCGTAAAACAATGATTTTTAATTTTTAACCGTTTCCTGACTAGTAAAATCGTCAAGTTTCAAAGTCATCTAAAACGTTTAACTTAGATAAAGCGAGGCAATACTGTGTTAATGAAATTATGCAAATGTTGAGAAAACTGTACGTTACTTTCAATATTCAAATGGAATTTTAATAGCTAATGTTAAAATAAGTTTCTTTTCAAATTCAGTCAATATTTATAGACCGGAAAGCTTTTTACAGTTGAAATATTTAGATACATCAGGAACAGGCGCTGTCACCGACAGCGCTTTTATTCAACAGAAAAACACAAAGTAGAACGCGAGCTGAACAATGAGGTGAGAGTGAATCTCAATCAATGTTTTAAAATAATATTCTGCTACAAAAATGGCGTTTGGTAGCTTTATTTATTATTACAAAACGCTGGTCTATAAATGTAACCATAGCAGTCTTGTTTAGGAACGCGAAAAATGCATATAAAAGTAGTTTTTCTACTTACTTTTTATGTTAGAACGTTAGGGTGTCGATTATCTGACTGGGTAGTCTAATTAGTACTATACCTCAACGTTCTCTCGAACTTGCGATACCGTTCGTACTTCTGTACGTCATGCTCAACTCGCTTTTTTATGTCAACTATATATTATATGTTTAGTTGCAAAACTGGCTTTACGTATAAAATAATTGTTATTTTTTATTTACTACACCGCTTTAGTATTACCGTCCCCCGAAACAGTAATATATTTTTTAGGTTCGTTATTTATTAACATAGACATAACAGCTACCTTTTAGTAGCTATACCAGGGCACCATAAAATCATAACACAACTTAACCTTTATTACAGATAATAAAGAAAGTTCTACGAGATTTAATTCAATTATGAAACCATTTTCAATTAATGTTGGTAACTATAAAATGGTCCGCACATTATTTAACTTAAACAATGTCTGATCAGATACAGTAGCGCGCTGATAATGTGACTAACTTCTGTTTAGTTCACTCGAGTTTAATTGAGTTTTAAATTTATTGACCGGAGTTCTAAATAATATTGCCCATTCAAGAATGGGGCCAACATCTAAAATTCACAACCAAGCAATTTTAATACTAGGAGATATTAGGAGAGCAGTGTAAGGGTGACATCAGGTCGTGGGTTTGAGTTCTGGTTCTACACTTTGGCCTTTTGTGCGCAACTAAAGGTCGTTACGTTAAGTCCGTAAAGAACGGCAAATAGAAACTATGTCTTAGACTCAAAGGTCGTTGAGTCAGGCATAGAAATCAGATCACCTGCTTTACTAAAGAGAAATCAATAAAACAGATGCAGAAAATCTCAAGAGAATTGTAGTTTTTATTTGATTCACCAAACAATATACAATCCTACTTATATTATAAACGGGAAAGTTTGTAAGTATGGATGGATGTTTGTTACTCTTTCACGTACCTACTCGTATATAACTGAGTGGATTTTAATGACACTTTACAATAATATAGCTATAAGATATAGTGTGAATTGTCTAAACTATAAAGTAAGTAGGAAAAAATCCACCATCTGCAAGCTATTGTGGCGTGCGCTGCCAAAACCACTAGAGTTACACATATGTAATGTATGATGGAAATATTTATCTTAAACAGTCCTATAAAAAAGCCCGCCACAGTATATATCTATGTCTTATGTGCCATTATAACCAAAATAGTAAACCACACCAATAAAAATTGATATTTTATTCCAAATGCACATTTGGTAGTAATAAATTACGCAGACGAAGTAGCGGGCACCAGCTAGTTCTCAATAATTTCATTGCACTCCTACGTACAGGATATGTATCTAAGTAGTGGCTGACACTTGCAGAGATTGCGTTAACAGGACCGTCCATAACGTGGCTTTACTTGGCTTTGAAACCCGCCTCATGTCAAGTACATACACCATAATAGAGCGAAGTTTGCTACGTTTCGATTCTGAGGAATTCACTATTGTGTTCGATGTAGAAGAGATATTCGTTACCTTCCATTTTTAAACGGTGAATGAATTCTTTATTCAAATTTTCTAGGGAAAACGGAAACGGAACTGATAACTAGGGTTATTGCCGCTTGTTATATATAGATGTTATAGCATAGATGGTGATCTATCGAGTCTAATATTAATATAATACATACAATTCTAAATATTATATAAGGTTATCTAGTATTAGTAATATTAGATATAGTTCAATTTATTTTATTGTTTTTACGTCAAAAAAAAGTAACATGAAGAAATAAGTTATGTTAGGTAGTGAATTTTTAAAATTATTTATTAATAAAATGCATACATTATCCTTACAAACCAATATGATATACTTAAAATGTATTTAAAGTAAAAAGAATCAATTTATATCTAATAATATTACTTACTTAACTATTCAGTATATCTATGTTATTCTGAATCTTGTGTTTTTACTTAAACTAATTAATTGTACTTGAAGCTATCCTTTAACGTGTTCTTCTAACCCATATAACAAATGATAACTTCATTTTCGTAGACGGTACCTCAAGTAATATCTTGAATACATTCCAGATAGGACTGCTCACTTTGCAAAACAAAGCGATTTGATAAAATCACAACCTGCTCCACCCGCCCTACGACGCCCATAAAAGCGCTGTTATCAGCCTATTTGCGCTTCGCACATTTTCCCGCCCAATTTATGCAGATTGACAAGTAAATACACGTAATCTTAAACGAAAAGCTCTGAATACATTTATTCATAACATTGAATACATAATAACTACTTAATATGTTAATTTTCCTGTCGCTATTTGTGATTTTAAAGTGTTAATTTAATATACTAATAGAACTTAATATAATCTACACGATAGAGGATATATTCTTAAGAATTTTTCTGATTTTATGTGAATGATCTATGCATTATTTAAGATATACCAATTTTAGATATATAATCTATAGGTACGACGGGTTGTAAACGTATTCTACCGGGGAATTTTGATACATGTTTAACACTTGTTCAGTAGTAAAGCAGTTTTTCTGCACCACCACTGCTGTGGAACCAGCTGCCCACTTGTATGTCCGAACCAATTCGACTGGGGGTTTATCAAGAAAAGAGCGTAGCAATTCTTAGCCGGCAACACACTTGTGAGCCTTCTGGCAATGTGAGTGTCCATGGGCGGCGGTATCACATCAGATGGGCGTCCTGCCCCTGTTATATTTTTTTTTAATAGTGTATTTCCTGACAGGTTATCAAGAAATATCTATTTCATGCTTATTTACAAGTTATATAATTGTAATTAAAATATTTTTAATAGCGTTTATTTTTTAAGTTCTAGTAAGTAAATCTGTAGTTACACTAACCACTAAAAATATCTCTTATTTTCACAATCGCGAAGTAAAGGCTATATTTAAATATTTTCCGGAGATGGTGGTCGTAGTAATGTTTTGTTGGGATGAGTATCTTTACAATTTAATCTTTTATATATAATGAGAAGAAAATATTGACAGAGGATCGCATGAGGGACAGAGGGCCGGACCTCTAAGGGATTATGAATCGATATTGAGTGATCTTGTTCTAAATTATAATATCATGTCTCTTCAGGATATTTACATAGAAAGGGATTTTATCAGCCAATATTTAATAATTTTGATGACGGAAGTAAGGGAAAATGTTTTAATTTGATTTTAATTAAGGTTTTCATACATTGTAGGGGCATGAAACATGCAGCTATATATACTCTTAGAGTGACCTCACTTCAGTGGTAGGTAGCAATCTCTCTCTCTATTTTTAGTATGAAAATACTTGGCATTAGGGAGGCGCGGATTTTCATGGTTTCTTCTAGCGAGCAAATAATACCACAGAAGGAGAAGGCAGAAAGAGAGAAAGCGCAGGACCTTTGAGAAATGATATACAAAAATGGAAGAGAAGAGGAGAGAAGAAGAAGGTTTGCCGGTCTCCTGCTACCTATGTGTGTCCACACTCCATGACTTTCGCCAGGTTCTCTCGGTAGCAGTTTCTGCAATTATACCAAGTAATTTTACGGTATTTTGCTTCGAAATTCATATTATTAAAAATAATATATCTGTACATAAATAGTAAAAATTTAAAAGAAAATTATTTATAATAGATGCCGGCATGGAATAAGTTTTAACGACATTGATTTTGTAAATTAACTGAATATTGGGTTTTAACTGAAATATTGAACTACCTATGGAGATATAGCTGACAATAGATTAAATTCTATTGTCTCTACAGACTGTCAAATTATAAATTAGGTCTCTGTAATGTATAGCTTTTGGTGAGCACAAAGCGCTACCCGCTAAGCGTGCTTAATTACTAACGCCGAGTTCCAAGTGCTCAAGTAATAAAGCGCTGCGCGCTGCAGGTGACGTCACGACACTACCACTAACCGCTTTATGAGAGAATTAAATACAGTGACGTACGTAATCGACAATTTTTTGTTGACAGTTTTTTCATCCTTTGGTATATTTGAAGGCGGGTAATGCACTTACTGAAAAGTGAGTGACAACTGATCTGGGATGCGATGACTGCCCTTTTTGGGCGTCCTGTAGGCTCGTTTGCTCGTATAAAAATAGTTAATACAGTCAGTAATTCTTTGCAACTGTTGAAATAAATCATGAAAACAATCAACAAAATCAATATTTTTTCAAAAATTGCACTATGAAAAATAAAAGTACCTTAATATCTTGACAAAATATTTTTATGTATAACCTTATGTTTGAACAATATACATTTTTATACACGTACTAAAAAGGTCACATTTATGACTTATACTCTACTTTAGAATTAGTTTTGGGAAGGATTTACTAAAACATCACCATGAATACGCCAAAGGGCTATACGAGAAAAATAAGGTTTAATGTAAATGCACTGTTAACTAATCTCTACATTTACGTATATTCTCTACAAAGAATTGATGAAAATCAACAAGTCCATACTTTCATAATAGTTATATTATTTAATTATTAGGATAAATGTCGAGTATAGAACAGCCCGTGCCACATCTGTGGCTCATCCATCTCATTCAAATTTCCCCTCAAGTTTTTATTGGTCGTGTCTTGTTTTACTACTTTCCCGCCTGAACCCTCTACATTAGCTATTTGACTACTTCACTTAGTCTATTAACCCATATTACTTTCCCAATATGATCATATTTCCTTAATAAAAAATAAATTGCGCTGTAACTCTTCGGTTTAAGATTAAACAACGAATTTTTATTCAATATAAACAAAATTAAGGTGTCTTTGTACAGTTATCAAAGAGCTACAAGCGTCCAAATATCCCTCTCTCTCTGTAATGAAAATGTGTGACTGCGGCGATGACCATGCGTCATGCTCGTGAACAGGTGCTACATGTGGTGAGTGGTCGTACCTGAATTCGTGAATGTGATATAATTTCAACCCGTTTCAACCTTGTAGGTGCGTGCTAATAATAACTAATTATTTCAATACGACAAGTGGTGAAATGGTTACAGTTGGTTACAATTTCCTTGTAAACCAAATTTTTGGCAGTTACAAAGAGTAGCAGAGATTTTACTTGACTGTTTCTCTCCCTTTTTTGCCCTTTATTTAAGAATTTGTAATAAATATCAAATTGGAACCATTTTTTTTTTTCAAATTTTGCTGTTTATGTATAAATTAATTTTGCTTTTGTTTTTTTTTTATAATATAACGTTAGGACAGACACTACTTGTAACTTAATTTTGTATATTGTGTAATAGTTTTAGCGATAGTCTCTCCCTATTCTACCGACACATGAGGCGTAGCTTTAAAGCTTGATTAGTACCGCAGTTGAAGTGAATCTCTCTCTTCCAACTGGACGAGCACAGACAAGGGGCAATTGCTGTGAGACTAGGACAATAGCCGCAGACCTCTGGTAATTGCCTATTCAGGAAAAATTACACGGCCTTTTAGATTTTTAATTACCGCCTTTTCGTAGCCCACGTATATTTTATGACTCAAGAAAAGTTTTAGAGTGAAGCCTTTGTATGTTAATATTTTCTCTTCGTGAAAAGTCTGTTTTATAAACGATTTTCGAGCAGTAAACTTGAACACATTCTGACAGCTGTCAGGTTATAAAACAGTGCAAGTTATGAATCAACATACCTACATTAAATATGTAATTTATCCATACAAGGATTCATAGAAGGATAATATATTTTAATTCTAAAGAAAATATATGTACTTCAGATATTAAATTACACATACAGTTTTTGTACGGAGCGTTGTACTACACTCTTAAGCGAGCGACTGTCATCCCCGTGTGTTCGAATCACAGCTGTGCTATAACGGTGATAGCAAAATCGTGAGGAATGTCTCAAGCCCAAAAATCGATTACATATGTCAGACACAAAAGGCTGATCACCTACTTACAATAAAAGTGGTGGAAGAAACGGACGCCATCTGAGGCCAAGTCCCAGGTAGTACCACTGGATTATTGTTAAAATTTTTGTGTAAGATACTGTATCGCACGGCTCAAATGCATCTGTAAACCAGAACAGCCCTGCGATTCTGTAACTCACTTTTCGAACTCACACAGCAGTTTTCACAGCGGCGGTCGCGCTCAAATCAGTCGTGAAGCAGTAATTTACGATTTGGCATTCTAATAAACAATAAACTACAAGCTCGCTCATTATCACCGCTGTGCGAGTTCGAAAAGTGAGTTACAGAATCTCAAGGCAGAACAGAATCGACACTCTGTAACTGTGTTCAATAGTGATAGCAATCCCTAAGTTTATGTAATTTCGATGTAGTTTTCCCAGTATCCGCTGATGTATCGAAATTGCGAGGTACAGAAACTAAATTAACTTGTAAACATTGAAGTTGGGATTGCAATCGCACTCTATAATAAGATTTACCAGTGGCTACTTGCAAGTCTCAGCGTATACTGTGGGATTTCCACCTACAATAGTTTTGTACTTTTATAAGGGTAATTATTGCCAATTTTTTTTCTTTCCATAGTTTTTTTGTTATTTTTCTTTTTGGATTATTATTATTATTTTGTGTTGCTGTGTGTGTGTTTTGTTAGTAATAAATGTTATGTCTGTCTATCTGTTTGTCAATTACTTAATCTTTAATCCATGCTTACCATTGTACGATAAACATCAACGAAGAGCTGTTCGAATCGTCGAAGACCAATCTCTTTCTGAGTGGCTTGATGCTTTAGCATTTCGTAGGAGATGTGGGGTATATCTGCGTTTTCTTTTGCTATATGGAACCAGCTACCCACTTAAGTATTTCTGAACCAATTCGACTTAGGGTCCTTAAAGAAAAGAGCGTACCAATTCTTAAAAGGCCAGCGACGCACTCGCAAGCCCACTAGCGTTGAGAGTATCCATGGGTGGCGATATCACTTAATATCAGTTGAGCCTCATGCCCGTTTTCCCACGGGCAACCAGCAGCTTACCTTCTTGGTCAGATATTAAACACGTTTTACGTTCTGACAATAATTGTCTAAATGTAAAAATCATATATTAGCTTGAAGCTAGTTTACAGATTATTCACAAATCAAATGACGCGCACCAAAACATTGACAGAAGTACTTAACGAATGTAATAAATGACTTTCGAAATAGTTAATGACCCCTTCAGCCCCTTTCCAACTTAACGGGAAGTGTCAACACTTCAAGTTTCCCCCTCAGTCACATTTACTTAAAACTTATAATTGTCATAGTCAGAAAAATAGATATAAGGTTGGCTGGTTTTCGATTAAACAGTGTAATTTTTTTTAATTTTGGCAATATTTATTATAATACTAGCTGACCGGGCAAACGTCGTTTTGCCATGTCTATCAATTATAATAAAAAAATAGGGGTTGATCGTAGAGTGGTGAAAGTTAGGCGTTGTATGTATTTTTCTATGTTGTATCATAAAAAAATAGAAATAAAAATATTGTCTAAAAAATAAAAATAAATTTTTAGTCGTGGACTACCCCTAACATTTAGGGGGATGAAAAATAGATGTTGGCCGATTCTCATAGATACCGGATAAGCACAAAAAAATTCATCAAAATCGGTCAAGCCGTTTCGGAGGAGTATGGCAACGAAAACTGTGACACGAGAATTTTATATATTAGATGTGGTGTGTTTTATTAATTAATAACTTAGTACATATGTGTGATACTTTTTCGGTAATATATTTTATTTGTTCAACTATATACGTATAATTTGAATTTAAAATTTTAATAACCTACAAAGTAATAATAAAAATTATCAAAAAGAAAATTAAAACAAATTTAAAAAGTTAAAGTTAGTTATTTAGTTGTTCTGAAATTCGTTACCTGATAGGTTCTTTTTTTTAAATAGATCAGCCATGGTTTACGGGTGAAATATAATTGTTTGAACAATCACGGCTACAGCCATTTAAAACCAACAATTTTTTTCTCTAAAATCTTTCTTGATATATAAGATTTTTGTTCTGTCATTAAGGATAATGTATTTCAGTCCTCGTTTGTAAAATAAAATATATTCTGAAACAAAATTATTATTTTGCCATTGGAAAATCTTATCAGACAACACCAATTAAAAAGACTGTTTAATTAAAATAAAAATTAATTTTGTAAGTTAATGTAGCCCGGCGTTAGGACGACCCAAATAATAAACATTTAGGAAATACCTCTAACAAACCATTTTCAACTTATTTACTTTAAGAATAAGGGATATTTTTATTTCATTAAGGCGCTCTTATTTATTTGGTTAATTAGTTCACATTGTGAGAAGTGTTCATTCAGTGCTTAAAATGGCACCAATTAAATTTTATTCACGTTTGAGGACTAAATTTTATTTGAGCTTTTTATTTGTATGAAGTACACACACTTGAGTGGGCCCATCTCCCAACTTAGTCGTGCGAAACTCATTTTGCACACCAATGGATTGTTGTAAATACATAATTAACGTTTGCTTGTAGGGTTAAGGAAAACGTCATACGAAAACCCTGCATATAAATAAAAACTCGTCAATGTATGACACAGAAATTCAACACAACAGAAAATTGGCAATTATAGTTTGAATGGGCGCAAACTATCCAATTGTAAATTCAACCGGTCTAATTCATATATCTTTAAATATGTTCTGTACTACTCTTGCTTAAACAAATGTGAAAAATTGTATTAGTTGAGGAATCCTATGCGTCCATCATCACTCACCTTCTTGGAGGTGATGCATGGATTTACAAGTTTTCGTGTTGGGACCCAAATCTCTTTTAAATACTTTTTAGTTTCCTAATATTGTACTCCATTTTAGTTTAAAGAGGTGTATAAACGAAACTATATGAATTGAATAAAGTATTACAACTAGTTAGTATAATATTAAACCAAACAATAGCTATACGATAAGGTGTGAACTGCGGTCTCTTAATTCAGTCGTAGCATAATGCTATTTATATATGTATATAGTATATAGTTTATATAGTATGTATGCCTTTCGAAAACAATATTCGGAATAGTAGTTCTTGAATCACGCTCTCTCCACTGGCTCCAAAATCTTGACGAGAAACTTCTAACGCTACTGTGCCATTTACCGCCAGTTGTTGGCTTTCCGCAGCAGAAAAAAATAAACAAAATCATTTGCGTTATTGTAAAGTATGAGACAGTAAATATTAGAGCAATTTTTAAACAATATATTATGTTGATGGACCACTTAGTCTTTGCCGTCTACTACAAGAAAACTGAATAACTCTTGAATATCTTTGCATAACCAATCTCTGTTTTACCCCCACTTATTTACCCTCCACTCCGTGACGAGTCATTGCGATGAATTATTATGCTAATTCGGTGTCTGGCTTCAAGGCAATTCACGTTTGGTGAATTTTTACCAAAATTATTTTACTGGCTGAAATTATTTTATCAGAAAAGGAAAGATTTTATCAAACTGTCACGTTATATTATTGTATTGAATAATGTTTAAGTATTTCTTCTTTGAAAACATAGATGAGATATGAAGGAACTTAAAATAATAACTAAATAAAGTGCCGTGCGTATGTACACAACAAAACTATGAAAACAAAAATATTATTTGTTGATTAGCAATATTCTATTTTCTTTTATTTAAACGAATTTATCAAAGAATAATTAGAATAAAAGGGATTTATAGGTTTTAAAAATAAATTTAAAGATTACCTGGCGGCTTTTTACACATTTGTTACTGTCTGATATCTCATCTACCCGGCACGTTCGCAAAAATCGGTAGTCTACTAAATTCAAAATGAAATTATAATTGTACGACTTTAATATTGTAGAAAATAATCCCAACAATTTACCCCAAACTTAGACACAAATGAAAACCGGTACCGGTGATACTGGAAAAAGAGTCTTTCTCTTCTCTCCCATTGACAATTTTAACAAGAGACGTTACCGTTTTGTGTTAAACGGGTTGTGCGAAAAGAAGGGAAATAGTTATCACCCCCAACCAATTTCAGGCGCCGGAAACAGTTATTTAAATAAAAAAAATTAAAAAAAAAATATTACCTAACCTGCATAATCAGTATCATCAAATTCGGGCGACGTAATTCCAAATCCAACCCAAAATATGTAGTAGAAACTAACATCCTATTATAAAATAACTTCCTTAGTGTTTCGCTGAATTAATAACTTATCTTCTACTAATGGCTCATGTCAAGTCATGATCATTGAGTAGTGCTTGCCAGGATTTCTGCCATTGATGCACAATACATTGTTGTTAGAACCACAAATTTAAATAAAGTTACTATCATAGTATTTTATATAAAGTATATTAATAACTTTAACAGGCAATTTATATAGTATTTAAATGATAATATGGATAAATTGAAAGCTATATTTAATAATACATGCAAATACACAAAAATATCTCAATCACCTCACCTTTTTTCTTTTTATATCAACACTTTGATCCAATTTAGTTACTGACGCGGTGTCCTGCGTAAGCGACGAATACAACGCGACGCGACGCTGTGAACGCGACCAACGCAATCAAATCAACGGCATACCCTATTTACGGCCTATGTGACAGTCTGCGGCGAGACGCGACGTCACGCGGACTTGTTTTGAGGGCGACCAGACGCGACACTACGAACTATGAAATGGTTGATTCTGAAGCGTTGATCGCCGCAGTGCGTGAGCAAAGATTGTTGTGGGACAAAAAACATAAACATTATAGGAATCGTTTATTAGTAATACTCCACAATATTGTTTAAACATTTTAGAATCGTTTCTTAGTTTTGGATATAAATGATGGAACTCGCCAAATGTGTTTCTTTGTAAAAAATATTATATTTGTTTTTTTTCTATTCTTTTTACGATATTTTTTTAAAAGTCTATATTTTAAGTATGAACTTTCGAGCAAAATTGTACTGTACTTCTCCATGATTCGAGAAGTAATGACGAAATTACGTAGGACATTTGTCGCGTGTAGCATCGCGTCGCATTACGTCGCGTCGTGTTGCGTTGCGTCGCGTCGTATTCGTCGCTTACGCAGGACACCGCGTGAGAAAGAAAATATAGTTTTCGCTCAGGCCCCTTTTATTTTCTAAGGCTGAAGATTAGTAGTTACTCCACGAAGGAAATCGGAGAATTTTTTATTTAATTAAATACAATTTCAGTGCCATTGAAGGCGATAAAATCAACGCTATTAATGTAACTTATGTTTTTATTAAATATTTTTACAAAAATTCCAAAATGTGTTTATAATGGTAGTTCACTTGTTTTTCGATGGCGAATCAATTTCTAATACCATCGAAATGTCATTAATCTAATCAGTCTTAAGAGATTACCGAAATTGAATGTCAAGTCAAATGTCAGTGGTGTCATAATGGCGCCAAAATACTACCAGGTTTGTCGAAATTGACCACAATGGTGTCTTTGGACACCATTTTAACGCAATTGTAATGACAGAGAGCAGACTCAGCCTCTTGTTATCTTCTGGTTCATTTAAAACTAACAAAGATTGGTGTATTAAACTTTATACACATAACGCCATCTAGTGAGATTTATTAATGTATAATTGATTGCTAACTATCAACTCTACCAAAATAGTTTTATGAAATTATTTAATTAAAATCCGTCAGATAATCTCTTTTCATTTTAAATGAAAGTTGTTTCAAATGCGAACTGCAGTAACGTTCAAAGAGGGCTAAAAATTAATTTGAAAAGCGAGAAAAGTAATTTAACTAATATCGCTGATCCCTCTGGTTTAAATATTTCATTTTAATATTGGTTTGAAACAACAGAGCATCATTTATATTAATTTATCGTGAGGCAGCCGCGGGGTGCTGTTCATCATTAATATTAGTGTCTAATAATGTAATAATAGGTCTCAGAGACCCCAATGTATTAATCACTGGGGTATTAAATGAAGAGAACTTAGCTTTTAAATGTTGCAATAAAATTAAGAGATACTTTACAGTGCGAACGGTTTTTTACAGTGTAGTTACTTTCAGCAAATGGTTATAATGTACTAATAAAAAATAACAGTAAAAAAAGTTATTCAGATTATAGGTTTAATAGGATAAAAAGATGGATTTTGAAATTAGTTTCTTAAGAGTAACAAAAACAGGATACCGAAAGTCATTTTCTTCTACGTGTCGGGTTAAGGATACAGATTATTATATAATAGTCTTGTCTTAAGTTGGCAAAAGTTGTACTTAAAAATAACAAAATGAACAATATTATATGTATTTAATAATAACAAAAATCTTAATTAAATTATTCTTGAATTATAATAATAAATTAATTTTCATAAAGTTGGACAACAAATCCTCCATTTTGACAAGTTAATTAAGAAAACACCGAATATATTTGCGTCCTTAAAACAAATTGCATTTTGCCTACACAAGTGAAAAGCCATCGAGAGTCTTTTGTTTTTGTTTGAAACCACGAAAAGTCGAGGGGAGATAATTGGTTTCCTTTCCATCCATCCATCATATTGGAAGACAATTTACATAATGACATGGCGTATGCTGATGCTTGTGGATCGCTTTGACTTGGTTTAATAGCTTGATCCTGAAATAAGAAATCATTAAAGTTATATAGTAGGTTTTATAGCTTACTTATGACTTACACGTCAGAAAACTTATATATGACACTCCATACATAGTATTTGAGCGATGTTATCCCTAATATGGGATGACCAGGAAATAACAGCTTGGTAGAATACGTGTAAAGTTTTTTTAATAAAAAAATATAAAGTAACATCAACTCAAGTAGTTTTTACAACCTTTTCTTTTTTCTTTTTTTTATGTAACAGGGGCCAAACGGGCAGGAGGCTCAGCTAATGTTAAGTGATACCGCCCATGGACGCTCAGACAGCTCAGAAAGTGCGTTGCCAGCCTTTTAAGAACTGGTATGCTCTATTCTTGAGGACCCTAAGTCACGCTTGGTATGAATTATTTTCTATAAATATTGTTTTAATGTTTAAAGAACTTTATTTCAAATCACCAAAAATGTATTTTTATTTACATGGGAAACTTAATATAATATACGAACGAGATACGCGTCGCCATCAGCTATCCCAATTTTAGTCTACTATGCTCATTCTAATATGTATCTTTAATGCCCTTTAGAATTGATTAAACACACTAATATTACGAATTTTAGAGGGTAATTAATTAAATAAACCATGTTAAATGCGCAAATAGAAAATGCATGACTACGTCTCACGCTCATGCTACTTCGTAAAACACCTCGCATATAAAACCTTCATAAAAAACTAAATGTTCTCGTTAGCCTTCAGTTTGACAGATATTTCCTATCACTATGCAATTACTTTATATTTTTAGCACAAACAGAAACCGCTCTTTGTGAGTAACCTCTACGTCGGAACGTTTGCTCCAAACACACAGCACCAAAGCAAACAATCAAAACGTTTTTCCTTTGAAGTCGAGCGAAAAATATCAGGAAAAACACCATTTGTTCCCTGGCAATACAATATACATCGGTTGTTTACGTATAACATTATGTGATCGGAGACATGAGCTCTGAATATTTGATTGTGTATATAATCTGATGCTGTCATAGAAGAAATGGAAATTGCGTTTATCGACAATATGAAATATAGTGTTGCAACAATGTGGGTTTACGAAAATAATGTTAGTTTATTTAACTTATATTTTGTGTACATGTTACACTTTGTCAATAAATGTATGAATGGCGGCAAATGCGCAAAATGGCCGCTGCCACAGATAAGTATAATTATAATGCGCCATAGTCAAAAATGTGCGGTTAGAAACTTATTGGTAACCAAACTACGTGGAAAAAAATAAACATTACTACTACTAAAAAAAATATTGGTTGTTTGTAAAGTAGGTTTACGATCGAGATGTTTACGTGATAACGTCTTATTGGTGATATAAGTTTTTGGGAAGTAAGGAATTAATGAAGATAACAATTTTTTCAAATTTTAAATTACATCTATCGTTTTATTCACACTTTTGATGATAAATTTCGGGTGTAAAATGACAAGTTTACTTATTCGACTATGATATACATTTTTCTTCATACATTCACGGAATGACTGGCAGCGCTCGAGATGAGACGGGAGATCGGTCCGTCTCTCTCTCGTTATACCTGCGATCGCGCTCGTGAGGTTTTGGTGTGACACAAGTTTCTGAACATGTCACCCGACTAAAACGATTTTAAAGACGTTATCACGTCAATATTACTCGCGTAATCCACAAAAAATGTGTTCTTGTAATTTAGAACTCATGATAAGTTAAGAGTTATTTAGTAGAGATTCAGGGCCTTCGTCTAACATCTATGTATGCGACTCACAACCTTTATATCATGACTCCGAACTTGCACATTTAGGTTTTGTAATCTTTGTTTTTAAATAACACTTGCTAGAGTAAATAAAATAATAATTAAGAAAGTAGCATATCTAAGACCAAAATTTTGTTGTTGACAAAACAAAAAAAAAACAAAACAGAACAGAAATAGCACGCCATATCGAAGGTTTGTAACGGTTCTGTTATAAAGTTTACCATACAAACTAAAAATACTCACCATACTTTCCTAAATCACTTGTTCTTTTGGGAATTAATACACATTGTTATAATTTCACGCACAAAGCCACAGCCAGCTACTAGTTAAAAGTACTTTATAAGTCTTTCATATTTCACGACAAAGCTGTGTAATTTTGCGTTCAGAAATATAACAAGTAAATAAGCTCATTCCTCGAAACCTCATTTTTCAAATAAAATGTAGAAGCAAATTTATATTTGTGACATAAATGACTTTTTTCTTTTGCGCTCTTATTTCATATTTCAATTTTCGAACGGAAACATAGAGTTTCCTAATTCGCTGATTAAGTTTGTCGAGTTTATGATTTCAGATTAATTAATTATTTATGAAACCTATCTTCGTGTTTGACGTGATTTGAATTAATTCATTATAGTATTATAAATACCACATAATTTCGCATCAATATTTTTTTTAATACACAACATGTATAGATAAAAATATACTCCCTTATCTTTGGAAATTGAACTCTATTACAAAGATATCTCTGTGTTAATGCATTAACGCTATGATTAAGAAAGATAGGATTAGTACTCAACACATACAATCATTTACAAAGAACACACATCATATAAAATGACAATAGAGTGCACAATTACAATGGTAAAAGACAAAATAAATTTTACAATAAAAATAAACTATATGAAAAAATACAAATATGTAACTTTAAACTTAGTATTTTTATTAAGTGAATAACATATGCTATATTATCTAGTTAACCCATGTCAAAAAAGGCTACAACCATAATATGTTATTATAGCACTTAAAATATATTATGTTTTAAGATTAAAATAAAATAAAATAAAAATTATATTGATTAATATACGTTTTGAATAGGAACTCAAATCATCCTATAAATTCTCAATCATTTCGCTAAGCAAATAAAACCATTAAGCGTCTCACAAATGAATTATCGCTCGGAAATAGCGATGTTTTATATCATCAATGGAGCGACTCGGAGAGTAATCGATGAAGAAAGTTGGCCAATAACTAAAACAATTTCAATACGAGAAGTCGCGAGTATATACAGCTCGTTTGAATAACCCTCGAATTATTGGGAGCTAAAATTTCACGCTTCACTAATTACAGGGCTTTCGTCTCATTTATTACTTACCATACATCCAATTTTAATCTTACGAAATGGAAACGCGGGCGTATTCGGCTTGAATAAATTTATTTATTTTTAAACTTTAATACAATACACTCATTACAAGTGCTTCTCTAGGCCTCTGCATTGCTTTCCTGTATAGAAAATCATCTCTATAATATCTATAAAATTCTCGTGTCACAATGTTCGTTCCCATACTCCTCCGAAACGGCACGACTGATTATTATGAAATTTTTTATGCATATTCAGTAAGCCTCTGAATCGGCTACTATCTCATTTCATTCATTCTCAATTCAAACCCCTAAACGTAAAGGATGGCCCAATTTTTTGATACAACATACAAAAATACATTCAACCCCTAATTTTGCTCAACTCTACGATCAACCCCTATTTTTTATTATTGTAGATAGTTATTTTTATTGAACTAAAAAATTGTTTCCTAGAAATAATATACATGGCAAAACAACGTTTGCCGGGTCAGCTAGTGTTTATATAATAATACTGTTTTATCTTGTCATTGGGCTTTTGTTTTAATCTTACGAAGCGTTGATGAATGAAAACTCCATTGATGCGTGGATAAGAACGCACGACGCCACGAATGATAGAACGTGTAACCACTAACCACTAGGTTCTTAGGAAGTGAGTTAAAACATGATTGAAGCATGAGAGATGTGTATATAATTAAGTTATTTAGATACAGAGTAAATCATTTAATTATTTAATAGAGGCGGTCTTATCATCACTATGCGATATCTTTCTGGCAACCCTGTTTATATCTTCTTTTTGGAAAGTAATCAGACTTTAACTACAAACCCAAGTCTGCCGTATGTGTACGTCATATGTGTTTATCATTAAGTCATTGGCTGACATCAAAATCCTTTTAATGTAGCATAAATTGTATTTCAAAAATATATAAAAAGCAAATATCCAGTTGTGCACGCGTTGTTAATATGAAAAAGACATTTATAATTCAACAAATTATACGAAAAATGTTTATTTCAGAGTAATGTAAATAATTTAATTAAATAAGGTCCCTCTGAATCTCATGAGAATATCCATTAAGCAAATTAGCGACATTCGTTTCTTAAATGTAATTTTAATCTCAATTCACGAAATTAATCTTTGTATACAAATAAAAGCCAATTATTTTTACTTCAAATCTACGAATATTAAAAAGGTCTCTGATTTTCTGGAAGGTGAAAATATAAGTTAATTGAATTTCAGTTATTACTTATTAGGACGCCTTCAAAGGGCGTCTGAGGTCTCCCCAAATGGAACCTGAAAACCTCTAAGTAAAATTAAATACCTTTTCTCTTTGCCGTTTCATTAGTGTGCCTTTAAAGATTTTCTTATTATAAGTCTTACATTTCGTTGTTTCGTGATTTGTATAAAAAAATATGTTTATTATGTCACATAAGATACAGAGATCACTTATTATTAACCCCTACTCATCGGCAAAGAAGACAGAGGGTGTAGGCCGAGAGACAAAACCGGCGTAAGAAACTCTCGGTACTCTTTTAAAATAGCAAATCATCAAACGACACTTATTTTAAAACAAATATCGCAAATTAATTAGAAGTAGCCTGTCTAGCACTAGTCCCCGGCCCTTTTTTCAACTAGATAATCGTTAACTTTATAGTAAGCCTTTTTACACAGCTTTTCCTTAATACATTTCTTAAATTTATATTATGTTTATTACACATATAATTGGTAAAACCATTATACTTAACCAATCTATATTAAACATATCGAAAATTGCGATTCAAACGGCTCTATTTATTATTTTATAAACAGCCGATAGATTTTTTTTACCGAACTGAATAGACGATTAGCCACAATCCCACCTGAAGTGAAATGAGATGTGGCCTATTGGAAGGCACACATATCCGGAGATACCTGTTTAAATGAACCCATATTATACTGCCTAGGGAAGATGGAACGGGGCAAGAAGTTTCACTGCTTTGCGGCTGTTATAAGAAACGACGAACCAAATCGTGCAGTGCAGCACCTGGGGATGTCAACAACGAAGGAATGAAACTCCAGCGTGCTTCTAGATAAGCGTTCTTTGAAAGGGGATATATATTACACGTAAGACTGGTGTATTAAACTCATTGAAGAGTTCATATATAAGCATTACGATGTCAAATTATTTAATTATTGAGAATATAAAAGCACTAAAATTCGTGCCTGGTCACACTGACTGTCCGTTGCGCGATCTGATTATAAAAATGATATATTGCTGTGCATAATTTCGATGGTTAAAAGGTTGTATTAAGCGAATGTCAGTAGAGGTAATTTATGTCAGGTAAGTTGGGCACTGGAGGTATAAATCAAACAGCATTAGAGGGTGTTAGCTCCAGCGGCTCAGCACTAAATTAGCTCAGTATTAGCGGCTTATACGGGTAAGCCTCCTAGAAACTACCTGTCACCAGTTGATCGTATCGCGACTATCTAGATAATAGTAACGTACTAGACTTTTATAGTTGTTATTTTGGACAATAATTCAATGTCTTATAATCGAGTGGGCGAGTGCGATAATACTCTAATTCCAAAGGTCGCCCCATGGGGGCTCTAACCTCAGCTTAAGAGAATAATAATTAGCGATAGTGATAATATTTAATTGAAAAACTTTAACGGTTTTTGGTGTTAAAGGTCAACTAGTATATAAGGTAATTGTGTAACAAATATTATTATTTTATTCACGCAAGTTTCGTTCATTTTGAAACAGGTTTATTTTGTTAATAATAATAAAGTTCAAACTCAAACTCAAAAAATCTTTATTCAAGTGGGTAACCAAGTACACTTTTGAATCGTCAAATTAAATTAATCGTAAATTTACATTTACTACCAGTTCGCAAGTCAAGGGCGTAGAGCGGGTAAGAAGAACTGGCAAGAAACTTTCCGCCATTCTTTTTAATCGCCAAGTATCGTCATACAAATTGTTTGAACTGGATCATTTAAGTAGTCCTCATATTTATAAAAAGCTTTGTTGATTAATTTTCGTTTAACGAGGGCTTTGAATTTATTTAGTGATAATTCTCTAATTTCGCATGGGAGTTTGTTGTAAAAACGAATACAATTTCCATATAAGGAGTGGTTTATCTTTTGGAGCCTGGTTGGTCGTACACTCAAATTAGTTCTATTTCGCGTATTATACTGGTGAAAGTCACCATTTGTTTTAAAATTAAAAGTTCATATGACAAATGACTGAACAATTATCATTATTAATAGTAGTTTAATATAACTCGGTACAAAGGTGAAGACGGTGTTCGCTACAATGAAGAACTTTATAACATCCTTGACGACGCCAACATTCTGCAATTCATTGGGACATGTGCACCGAATGGCGGACGACATAACCCCAAGGTCAATATTGAACTCACAACCCGATGACAAGAGTTAACCCGGTAGACCGAGGCTGCGTTGGTGGAATGGAATGGTTCGAAGTTGGACGCAGGAAGCATTGAATATATTGCGATGGCGTAGTGTACTTGAAGAGGGCCGCATGGGGCTGAATAGCCATTGATGATGATGATGATTGTACAAAGGCTGCCGATTGGGTATAGCGCGGCAACGATTTCACAGGGTTATAACATTGGGCTTGATTCGCAACGAAACCACAACTGTTTTCAGTTGTCAGGAACCAAACCAGGTTCCCAATCAATAAAAGAGATGCAAAAACTTGTTTAGAGGAAGGACACCACCTGTATCATAATGACGTCCATCGTGCCACTGAGCGTTTTTAAGGCAGTTTTTGCACACCATAACTATATGAAACCAGCTACCCACTGAAGTATTTCAACCAATTCAACTTAGGGTAGAAAAAAGCGTACCATTTTCTAAAAGACCGGCAATACTCAGGCATTGAGTGTCCATGGGCGGCGGTATCACATCGGGTGAGCCTACTGCCCATTTGCCCTCTGTTCTATAAATAAAGGAAGGTAGGGTTCCTTCGACCTAAAGGAACGATTCTCGACCAGTCGAAGGCTAACATCGAGAAGTTGTACACGGCCTTAGCAGTCGGATTAACATTGTTGTCGCGTTTCAGGGTATAACGCCGTCGCCGTGATTGTAGGTACATGTTCACGTGGATTAGGGACTCAAATACCTTGTCCGCTTTCGTCTCTTTCTGACAAATTTCGTTTACGTTATGCTGAAAAAAGACGGATGATTGACTGCAATTAGGCCAATTTAATTCTTATAACAACGTACAAATTAATTTAAAAAATTAGCCCAGACATTAAAAGGTAGTCACAGATAAATTATAAATGAATATTAAGTAGATCATATAACTTGAATATAGACCATATGGAAAAAATTGATTTCTGTATTTAAAATGCCAATATTTTTTGATGTTTGTTATCGATAGGAGACAGATATTTCAATGACGTGTGTGATATGTTGGCGCGAGTGATTTAGGTGAATCGGCTAACGGCGAATTCAATGGGTTTTAAATTACTATCCATCAAACTATTTGGTTTGATTCTGTTAAATTTGTAGGCTTTTAACATTGACTTCAATCATGGTTCATATTTAATTGTATTATTATATAAAGAACTAGCGGACCCCATATACGTCTTGAACACACGTTTTAAAAACAAATAATAATCTTATTGTAAATCTAAGCCATTCTCGACTCCAATAGAACACACGGTCCAGCTTTAGGAGGAGTTTAATTCTGTTTTAAGAGAGGCGCTGGACAGAAAACAGAGTCCACTCCAGATGTTTCCTTACTGACCACGACGCTTAGATATGAGCCACCGACTGAAAAGAGAGAGAAAATGTATTACAAATACACGCACAAAAGATTTATATATATAAAGATGAAATCGCGGTCCTTATATAAATTTCCAATCACCTATTTGTCTCAGTTGGTAACTTTAATGCGTAGAGGTAGGTCCTGGGTTTGTCTCAGGGACATAAAATATTAAAAGATACGACTAGTACTTGTTAGACTTTAACGAACTAAGAAAGAAAAAAATTGAGCAGGTTATCATAATGTAAAATATACAAGTGACTTTAAATGCCTGTTAAATGAAGAGTAAAAATGCGATTAATATCTCAAAAACTACTGAACTTATATTAGTGAAACTTAGACTGTTCCCTAAGTTACATAATTTACACTTAGATATGACTTTTAATTTCCAATAAATAATGTACCAACATATTCAAAATTTAGCACATGTGTGGAAGGCTACCAATTCCAACATACTAAACAACACCAAGAACAACATACAACTTACAGGTCAAAATGATAACCTAATTTTTAAAATCCGTTCAAAATAAATATTTATCAGCAAAAATATGATGATATATAATCTGCTAGTGTCAGAGCTTAATACAAAGCGTGCAGAGCCGGAAGTGCGCTCTCGTAAAAACATCAGGTGTCATAGAGAACGTGCGCACGATCTGTTATCGCTATTATTTATGGCCGGATCGGTTTCGGCCATGTTTCATAGCGATCTTGCCAAATTACGCCTTCTTTGTTTTACATTTCTGATTCCCTCTGCCTTTTTTATGAAATTTCAGCTGAAATATGCGGCGTCCTTTTGCCGCGTCAATTTTTACTGTAGCCAAATGATTTGCGTTTATATTTCGAGCTGGATTGTGAGTGCTTTTTCTTTGATTTTATTACCTTCGAGTTGAGTAGTACTTAAATTAAAGATATATAAGATATATAGATATTAAAGATTTAAGATGGCAACTGGTCGGTAGTACCGGTGAACTTAGAGCTGGTGCTTTCCTCGCTCAACGAATAAGTATCGCAATACAGCAAGAAAATGCCAGCATTAAATGTACTACCACAGGGACCAAACTTTTTAAATTGGTTCATGTTTTCTATTCATCCGTTTTTAATTATTATTATCCACTATGCAGGCTAAGAATGTTGTTAATACTAATTTGAGTGTTAGGTATTAAATAAATTATTTTCCAATAAAAATACTTAGGATAATTTCAGACTTATCAACAATTTGACATATCTTAATTTTCCTCCACTATACTATACCTTGAAAAAAAATGTACAAGTTACTGGTCATCAAACCAAGTTATCATCTGTTTCATCATATCTCCGGAAGACTATAAGGCCTGACACAAAGGGAGAGAGGTGGCCAAATGAAACGCCAGATTAAGGACCTGGTAGATAAAACCATTATCATGACATTACTACCTGAATCCAATAAAGAACGAGTATTTTAGAATACTGGTTACCTCTACTAACAAAACTTTGTTTTAATTTTATTATTGTTTAAACTTGCATAGTACAAGTCACGAGGAGCATACAGCTAGTGACATATATTGGTAGGGGAGCCCAAGAGGGGATTTCGGGATTTACTAAAGCGCGGCAGATTAATATATAGGGGGATACCTTGTACCCGGTTAAGTACCTCCACAAAATTTGAGGCCCATATATAAAGCCGCACGTGAAGGAGACAGGATCAGTTTAGTAAAAAAAAATTGACCATCAGAAATTCCCAAGCGCGTCAGATTAAGGTAGGGTGAGTTAATTACATCCTAAAAAGTGTATATTCCACTAATCTGACAATTTGAGAGTGACGGAAAAAAAGGGGAGGGCAACAAAGTTGTAAAAAAAAACGTCATCTCGACATTCTCGAGCGTAGCTAATTTTTTTTTTATTTTGAAGGAAATAATTCAAGAATAATGAAAAATATATAATCTGACGATTTCCGCAAGCCGAAATAACAAAAATTCGTCGATAAAGTTAAATGCGTGCAGCTGCGTGATGCCTACATTTCCTTAAACCGATCGGAATCTACTAAACGCCGTTCTAAATATTTCCCTCAAAATTACATTTCCTGTGAATTTGAACCGATTCGGACCGATAGATTTTGAGAAATTTTGAAAAATCTTAAAAAAATAAGAAATATTTTTTTTAAAGTGGTTTCTTTATCGATCAACTTCAAAAACTAATCCGCCTTTGAGCTTGAAAAACCACGTCGATCGCCACCAAGCTGGTCAAAAGCGGTTGATTCGTTCGAGAGATATCGTACACGAAAGAAACCCGAAAAAGTGTTTTTTCGGGATTACTCCGAAATTTGTGGTTCGATCAATTAAAATTGCAAAATCATTTATGAGGATGATAAAACTGCGTCGAATGCCGCCAACCGCGTGAAAATTGCTTGATCCATTCAAAAGTTATTGCGGTTTGAAAATTCCAAAAATAGTGTTCTATGAAACTTCTATCAGACTTTCGAGCTGGGAGAGCTCAAATGCATAGAAATGTTATTTCTTTGAACTCAGCGAGCTCAAAATATCAATTTTAAGCGCCCAGAAATGGAATTAGCGGGAAGTTGCAGGGATGGCCCTTTAGGTGAACCGTTTTTCTATTTTTTTTTTGTCAGATCAGGCGAATCCCTCTAGATAATCGTCAGATTATGAGACAGTACGTTAAGAACATAAAGATGAACCACATATATCTTAATCTGACGCGCTTGAGTATTTCAAAATTGCGATTTTTTTTTGCAAATTAAGAAAATGGCTGTGGGTTTGCGTCCCATCGAAATCGTCAGATTAGTGAATGAGAGCTTTTTTTTGGTGCACTTAACACTCCCTTAGAAAATCTGACGCGCTCGATAATATTTTTTTTTTTTTAATTTTCAACCCTTAAATACAACCACCCGCATCATGCAAACTATCAGATTAACATACGTACATTATTAAAAATACGTAGGGCATAGATGCTATCAATATCTGACGCGCTCGAGTATGTCCATGCAACAGTTTTTTTTTACATATTTAACTATCTATAGCCGCTTCCCCCACCGATGAAAAGGAATTTATCATATAACATTTTTTTCTTCTTTTTATCTAAGCTTTGCATCCCAATAGGTCTCTACGACGCTCGAGTAAATCCCCATTTAGCATCGTGGGCTCCCCTACCAATATGTTAACAAGTTTATTATGTCATCAATTCTTCAAAAATACTGCAATACTTCACGAAATAAAATCGCAGTTCTGTTCCGTTCAACGATACAGTGTCATATCTCTAGTGGCGATAAATTTTTATTGGCACAATACTGGAGTTGCACTAAAATTCCTATAAAATTCGTCGGTATTGTGTTTAATGGCACAGGTTTATGTGCAAGTACGGGCACCTCATTTTACGTCTAATAAGAAATTGTTTTCCTTTATAGCTATATTTATACCGTAAATATAAGGAATCGTAAAGAAATTCAATATCCGATACGTTTTCTTAAAAAAATATTACTGATTATAAAAATAACAAATGAATAAAATTATATATATATATATTGATTTATTTTAAAAATATGAAACGTAGTTGATAAGTTTATTTATATCTTGTATATAAAGTTGCTATGATCCATCAAAATTAATCCACGAACGGGAAATTTCCGTACAAAATTAAAAAAAATCGGTTGTCTGTAAAGTTGGTTTACTGACGATAGTTGAACGTGACAACGTCACGAATCGCTCACTCAAGTAGGAGAGAGACAGATGTCGAACGCTGAAGAGCGCGGAGGCCGATTGTGCCTCTCTGTCGCTTCGCGCTCTCGCTTGCACTTCAAGCCTTAAATGGAACGCCTCAGAGCGAGGTAACGCCGCATGAGTCATGTGTTTTCGTGCGTGCAGCCGGCTCCATCGAATTATAAGACGTTGTCACGTCAAAAAACATACTCGTCGAATGCAAACCTAAAGTATATAACTTTAATAAAAAACTAATATATTTAACTTGTTATTTACGTAAGGCTTCAAATAGATAATAATACTTGAAATGCGTTTGTTTGTTAATGAAATGGTCGAATGAATGTAGATTAAATTTAGGGCAAACTTAAATCAAAGTCAAGAATAATAGATGGGTTACTCTTTATCTTCACAAAATACGATCCTGATATTTCAAAGCGAGATTTCAAATAACATCTAGTAACTGAGTATTTTCGGACTGTTCAAACATGAATATATAGCGTAAGCAACTTTTGCAAATAGCTTTTTCTTACTTATTAAGGTAAGTTGGGACTAATCAAAAAAATCAGTTTTAAATATTAAAAATATTTTCGCGGTATTTCCTTAACATTATACAAAAACCAGTGACGCTAACTAAAAGCTTTAGTCTCGCTCTGTATGTTGATATTTTTTCTTAATATTGTTAATTGGACATATAGAAAGAAAATAATCGAAGGATTAAGAAGGACTAAAGATAGCAACATTGCTCTCTAAACGTCATGTACAATGAAATTTCATAGCTACCAGCTTTTGTAAAAATATTTTTTATTGTAATGCTACTTTTTTGAAGATCATTGAATGAAGAACCACCAATATATAAAACTGGGGTTGTTATATGTAAAACTATATATATATATGTCTGTCTAATAATCAAATAAAGCTATATAAATAATAACCACTACGTTGCCGTCTAAGTTATGTATGCTGGCTTACGCCATAACTTAGTCCTATGTACTTGAATAAAAATTTTTTTTACTCCTATTAAACACTTAAATATAAATCATAAAATAAACTTTTGAACATTTAAAAGTCCCCATAGCATTATCCAAGACAACGTTAATATAATTAAAATGTAATTTAAAAGTAAAAGATGCCGGCTGTAAGTTTCTCATCAACGCTGTCTGAAGTTTTTAAAAGCAAGTAAATAGCAAAGAAATAGACTCGTCCGAGCACTCGTCGTAATTAAGTTTCCTTTCTGATTCGACTTCTTGATTGCCCAGAGACCGGACCGAACAACTGAGACCGATTGAGACCGACCAACACTTTGTATATTGCCATTCATGACACAAATACACACGGAGATTGGTACGTTGATTAGCATGCGATGTTAGGTCTGATAGGTTGACTTTGTGACAGTTTCGTATTTGAATTATAATATATATAATATACTAGCGGACCCGACAGACGTTGTCCTGTCTTAACTATGAATATTGATTTCAAATTGGTATAATGAATTACAAAATATTTCAGAAACAAAGTGTTTATTATTCTAATGCTTTATGTTATACAACATTCTTTGTTTGTTTTTCTGGCTCACATATTATTATATTATCAATATAATAACTCCGATCGAAGCATTTATTTTGAACGATATTCATTTTTCTTACATCCTCTGACGATATTTGCAGCACGCATTCTGTCAATGTTGTGTTATGTCAAACGCCATAAGGTTACACCAAAAAGTTCGAATTGTATGGTGGTTAAGTATTCTTGAATTTTCTAATTTTCCGCGCAATTTTCTTTTTTTCTTTTATAAGAACCTTCTCATGACAATTACAAACACAACAAAAAAAAAAAACCAGACAAATCGGTCGAGCCGTTTTCATGTGATGTCGTACGGAAAACGGGCTTCATTTTTATATATATAGATATATATAAACGATACATAAAAGATTGGAAAATAAACTTTGTTGAGTACATTTTACAGATTATGTATGATCGATTTAAAACAGTCTTCATCATTTGTGACGAGATTTTGAGATGTTAGTAAGTTTTTATATGATAGGGCGTGGTTTCATATTTCGAACATGCGAAAAAATTGAGCCCCATACAAAAATTGTCTCACTATTAGTTTGTTGTCTATTTTATCGATAACTTTTTTTAGTTTCAATCAGGGTATCACAAATATATATTATTTTTTTTATGATTATTATTACGAATAATTTCAGGGTAGGGTTTGAAATATGATGATAAAATTTTTGATTTTTCATTTGTCTGCATGACTTTGCTAGTCTCGGTACCAACTTTCAAATACCAAAGTCACTCAGTATCACGTAGTTGTTGTAGTTGGCTTTTCAACTTGACAGCGATTCTTGACACTCACGGATTACATGAATCGAACTTTTGTGTCATATTCAAAATATTAGGCGCTCTTAGGCGCCTTGCACTCCACTTCGTCCGCGTTAATACCTTTGTTTTATTCATTTTTTTTAAATCAGTGGCACGACAACCTGTTAAAGCCGGTTGCAGACCGAAAACTAAGCTATGCCAAGGCTAAACTAAGCTATGCCAAGCAAGCTAGGCTAAGCTAAGCTAGAAATAAATAGCGTGCACACCAACAGCTAAGCCAAAGCTCAGTCAGTGTGGCGAAGGATGTGCAAATGGTGTGCGGGGTAGCGGGAGGGGCTTAGCTTAGCTCGTGTAGCTGCGCATCGGCATACACAACTAAATTAGCTTCGCATATTTTAGTTAGCTCACATAGCTTAGTTCGCATAGTTTGCGGTCTGCACACAAGTATGGAAAACTGCGTCAGCTATGCGAGCTAAGCTAAACTAACTTAGCTTAGCTCTTGGTCTGCAACCCGTATAAGGCTGGGCCTCGGATTTCTGTATCAGTTTCATGATCATTTGTCAATCTAATAGGTAAGTAGATGATCAGCCTCCTGTGCGGCACACGCCGTCGAATTTTTGTGTAAGGCAAGCCTGTTTCCTCACGATGTTTTCATTTACCGTTCAAACGAATGTTAAATGCGCACATAGAAAGAAAGTCCATTGGTACACAGCCGGGATCGAACCTACGAACTTAGGGATGAGAGGCGCACGCTAATGCCACTAGGCCAACACTGCTCTCTCAGGTTTTATTCATATTATCGCTGTCAAAATAAAAATATTTTTATTATCACTCACAAAAGCTAATTAAGTGAGGGTCAGCGGTGAATCTCAAAAAAACCAAAATGTTTTTAAATTACTTTAATTAATCACTTACAATAATTAAGACATAAGTAAATATAACTATTTAATCGGCCCGATATTAGGTGCACGAAAAATAATCTATATTATGAACATAACTGGTTGAAAATTGACCGGTCCGATATGAGGTATTCGATCAAAAGCTTCTGATCTCTATTGTCCATTTCCTTTTATAACGGTGTTGCGTAAGAGGGGTCAGTACCCCAATACCAGTGTATTGGGTATGCGAGGCAAAGGGAGTGCAATGGATATGTAACAAGCGTAACGATTCCAATAACATAGCAGCATAAAGGAAAGGTTAAAATTATTATTTTCTTTCAGAAAATTTACCACTGAAGGTACAAGATTCGATGCAAGCTTTTAACCATGATTTATTACATCACCGGTTAGGCGCAGAGGTTTACGATTCGTTACCGGCTGACAGATCTGATGTTGATTATTCTTATTGATATTAATTGCAGTGCGGATTACTGACGCAAAATATTTTCGTCGGTACTACCTGGGGTGCTCCCTGGCAGCGGTATTGTTCTCCCGACGGATTAATAAATCACAAGGATAAATTGCCTTCCCGTGACGTAAGTTAGCCGTAATAAGTATCGCTGATGTCATAATTTGTAATTATTTGGGAATTTACGAAGGATTGGTTTTTTGAAAGAAAATCTTAAATCGTTAAATGGCGTTTTTATGGACAGTGTTTTTACGATATCATGTTTTATAATAATAAAACTTTAGAGGTGTCAAGGGACACCCGGATGGAACGAAATTCCTTTCGATTAATTTATATGTTAATTGGTATCATAACAGTATGATTGATTTTCTCGACACCAATCTTACGACGAAAAAAAAAGCCAACATCACGAGGTGTTCCCAGGCGGTCACCCATCCAAGTACTGACCTCGCCCGATGTTGCTTAACTTCGGTGATCGGACGAGAACCGGTGTATTCAACGTGGTATGGACGTTGGCGACAGCTAAATCGAAAATGTAAAATATAACAACTATAGCAAAAAGTGTCGTCACAACTTTTGGTCTTAATTTATTCCGTCTAGCCCCCTTTCGCAACGCTCGATAACTTCGTTCCAATAAGACTAATTTAGTTAAGTGATTCCAAAAATAATTTTCATTTCTTATCCCTACAAAAAAAAGCCAACATCACGAGGTGTTCTCAGGCGGTCACCCATCCAAGTACTGACCTCGCCCGACGTTGCTTAACTTCGATGATCGGACGAGAACCGGTGTATTACAATAGCAAATAGCAAAAAAGTGTCGTGACAACTTTTCGTAAGAATTTTTTCCGTCTAGCCCCCTTTCACAACGCGCGATAAGGAACTTCGTTCCAATAAAAGCCTTTATTGCAATAATTACTTATACTACATACGAGTACATAAAAATTAGATATACTAAAAATTGACACTAAAAATAAAAAATAAATACTAGTAAATAATCGGCATGCCGGTTGATTTCTGTTATACAGCTTGTCCTGGGCCAAAGGCCTCCTCTAAGGGCGTCCACTCTTCTCTGTTTCTAGCTTTACGTAGCCACATAGGGCCAGCTACTCTTCGCACATCATCTTCCCATCTTTTTATTTGTCTTCCTCGTTTTCTTTTGTCATAACGAGGAAGCCATTCCGTCACTTTCTTCGTCCATTTATCTTTATCTGTCATGTTTCATAGATTATAAAAAATAATGAGCGAGCGAGATCGCAAATGTGTTGAGAACGTTCTGTTATGTTAAATATCTAACTATAAGTAGGAAGAAAGACTTCGAACAAAAATGAATAACAAGCTTCAGGGAACACAATTTTAGAACTTTATTTTTTTTCTTTATCATTGTTATTGTAATTAATTAAGGCTTTATTACAATGTGGGCGGTTTTACACGCCATCACAATATTTGCTTGTATTCTCAACCTAATATACACAAAACACCCCACAATCCTCACCAACAATCATAAAATTTTAATTATGTTTACGAACGCAGAATTTTCTATTTTCAAAATACGTAAAAACAAAGCTCGAACACGGTCTACTGTGAGCTTTCGCGTCAATGTAAACTCATATTACCGTATATGACCTAACAACGTTTATGAAAATTTTCAAAGCTTTTTATACAAAATGTTAGCTTTACATAGTTTTATTTTCTTGAAACAAATGCACCCAGACAACCTGTTGATACATGCTTAGGGACTTTTAATAAAATGCTCAGAATTATTTGCAAACAATATGGATTCGTGTTAAATTATGAATTTATTTCCGAGACTGAACATTTTGATGTGTGGCGGTTATACGGAAAATATTTAAAAATAACCTACAAACAGTCATGGAATAATTTTAATATATATAACTTCAGGGTTTGAAAACGAACGATTTCATAGATAAACTTAATTGTAATAAAGATAAATTAATCATAGGATTTTAACTACTATTACTTAGTAATTACCTGAATGATTATAGGTAATGTCTATTTAGTCTAAAAATAGTCTATTTAAGTATTAATTTCTACTTAATAGACTTTGAACACTGACCATCCCGATTTTGTTACATCAAGAATAAAATAGCACCTCAGTTCTTATTTAGCATTTAGAAAAATCTTAACAAGCCACGCCACGGTTATTAGATGTATGTATTTTTATTTTGAGCAGTATTGGCTTAGGTTTAAGTGTGCGCATCTCAACCCCGCGGTCGTTCGTTTGAATCACGTCTGTGCACTAATAAAATTTTCTTTCTAAGCGCTAAATTTACACAATATGCCCCTACAGTGTAGGTATCATGAGGAATCCGCCATGTATTATAAATTCAAAAATCAACGACATGTATCAGACAAAGAAGCCTGATCACCTACATGTCTATGAAAATATTTTTTTTTTTAAAGACAATTCACACCAATTGACCTAGTCCGATGCTAAGCTGGTGAAGCTTGTGTTATGGGTACTAGGCAACGGATATACATACATATATAGATATATAGATTTATAAATACATATTTAAACACCCAAGACCTAAGCACGACACCAAATGATCATCACATCGATGTTCGTCTCAGCCGGGGATCGAACCCGGGACCCATGGATGCGCAGTCAGGGGTACTAACCACTAGCCCAATGAGTCGTCAAATTATGAAAAATAATGTATGCAATCTGCGGCCAAAACCCATATAGAATGGTAGCGTTGTATATATTTTGATTTAATTGTCAGTAGTGAATTTATTCATGAATATGCCAGTGATAGTAAATGTACCCAAAAATCTATCAAGCCCTCAAAGCAATTTCCTTGTAAAAAGCCGCAAATAAGTAAATAGAGTGAGGTCAGCGAAGCCTAGCGCAGACAGCGTGGTGGATTGAAACCGCTCAGCGGCGACCGAAATTCAATTATTCCACTTACTATTTATAGGGACGATGTGAGCACCGCTCGCGCTTCCGTCGCGTATACTTATATATTGATACATTTCATTTAAAATTCTTTAAAGTTGGAAAACTATGGTTGTATAGAGTTAATAAGGTATTTAATGCTTATTCCCTTTAACGTTAGTAGGTAGTTAAGTAATATAAATGTAAAACTCAAATCATTTAAAACACAGTCACGATGGTTATCGCGTGCACGATACAGGCAAATATAATTTATTATTAATAAACAGCAGAAATATAAGAGTCTTTCCTCCAACGTCGATTTAGTTCCCTTTATAGTACCTATAGACTCTTGGGCCGTGGGGTTCAAGTGCACAGGCGCTTATTAAAGATTTAAGTTGGCGCCTGGTAGATAGTACAGGTGACCCCAGATCTGGCACTTTCCTGGCTCAACGAATAAGTATCGCAATACAGCGAGGAAATGCTGCCAGCGTTAAAGGTACATTGCCACAGGGACCAAACTTTTTAAATTTGTTTTGATTTTCTTTTTAATAATTTTTATTATTACTTTGTAGCTTATGTAAATTGTAAATACTGTATACTTGATTGTAAATGAATGATATTTATTATTAACTAGCTGGCCTGGCGAACATCGTACCGCCTAACAGTCGATTCTTTATTTGTTTAAAATACTTATTCTGCTATTCTGGACACCGGTCTAGCTAGTAAGATAAAAAAAGAAAATTGATAAGACAACAAATACATTATATCAAAAAATAAAAATTTACCTTCCCGGAACCCCTCCACTAACACTTGAACTTTATGGTATGGTATTAAAGTTCAAATTCACTTTTAAGTATTATTACAAATATTTTATATGGGAATATAGAAAAGTGTTGTTTTTAGACTGATTCACTCAATTTTATTTTAATTTTTCTCCTTAAGAACCATCTTCGTACTTCAAGGTATATTATAAAAAAAAATCAGACAAATCGGTCAAACTGTTTTCATGTTATGTCGTGACAACGGAAAACGGGTTTCATTTTTATATAATATATAGATGTATATATTTTTATTATTTAATGTATATCAATAATAAACAGAAATAATCACAGATTTTTAATATAGAACTGGATAGACGTTTGGACACAAACCTGATGTTAAGTGAGATGCGGCCTATTAGAGGGCTGCTTGCCTCTCTAGAAGATGCCTTGTTAGCCGCTTAAATGATCCCATGTTAAACTGTCTAGAGGAGATTGAAGGATTCCACTTTTAGACAGATACTGGTACCCAATTACTTTAAGCCAATTAAGACATTTTGCCAAAAATAAATGAAATTATTTGTTTACTTATAGAAATTGTTTGTGTACAAAAATAATTAATATAATAATGTGTAAATATCTTAACACTTTACATCATTGAGAGTTTCGTTTTAATCATAAAATATGCCTTTATTTGATGGTTTGGATAACAATCTTTCATTCTCTTAATAATTAAAAGTAAACACTAACCTGTGCCAAAATTCTGTAACTTTCAGTTTAGATATTTATTATCCATATCACTGATTTTTCAACCAAAGTCAAAATAACTTTATTCTTATAGGTAAAGGCACTACACTTATGGACGTCAGAGAAAAGATTATTTATAAATTTACATTTACTATCAGTTCGCAAGTCAAGCGCGTAGGGAGGGCAAGAAGAACTTCCACAGTACTAAAAGCACAAATAACTGATGGACTTATTTACCGAAAGTTTCAAGTTGAGCAACAAGTTAAATGACCTACTTACTGAGTCTGCTTAAGTCGACTTTAAACAGCTGTTGTTAATTTTTTCTACTTTCCCAATTTCGTGACCAGCCTGCAGTATCATTATTGTTTTGAGGGCGGCGCCTTTGACACAAACAACTTTCCAAACTTTTTGTTTGGTATGATTTTGCGCTAATTTCATAAACAAAACTTTAATAAAGCTACTCAATGTTAGACAAACTCAAAGCTTTTCTTCACTCGACTTATCTACTGTACATACTATTTATTACATAATTCAATACTACTAAATATGAAATAAAATTTTAACCGAGATCAGGCTCATAAAAGTATAACACACACACACACTAAGGTCGATTGAATCAGGGCTGGGCACCAATTGTTTATCTCGGGATTTGAGGACGGCGACCGAATCAAGAAATTCCGTAACGAAAATAAAAACCTAACACACGATGACGTAATATAGGTGCGGCCAATACGCGTTAGAGCGAGACAGAACGCATACTGCGTCTCACATCGGTCTGGCGTGATCGGTGACGTAGTGCAAGTGCGTTAGAGTGGGACAGAACGCATACTGCGTATTCATTTTTTTCTCACACGTGCGATAAAGGAAGGAAACAGTCATTAGACCTAAAAATTTATATTTGTCAGAAACATGATCAAGAAACAGATCTGAGACCAAGCTTAGGGTTGTAGCACCACTGGTTTTTACTAGGGTCATGGTGCTTAAGTATTATTAGAAAATCCTTGAAAGATATAAAAGTGAACTTCACTCATATAAAGGTTAATAAATATATAAAACAAAGTCGTATTAGTTACACCACTTATAACTCACTATCGGCTAGACCGATGTTAGTTATCTCTTCTTTGGTGGATTCTTCTCGTAGTAGTTAGTAGTTATATATACTCAATAAGTAGTAGAAATTTTAGGAGTCGTGCACTCATATAGCTCTCGTTCGGATGCCGAATATTGGTTAGCTCTTTAAGCTGTATCAGTGGACTGTACGATATTACATTAAAACACGGCTGATACGGCTATTACCGTTTCTTCTTATATCCAAAAGCCTTGTATACCTCCGCCAAGGAGATGTCTTATATTACCAGTCAAGTGTCAAATGTCACGCTGACTTGCTATAGTGACAGACACTGATGGATGACAACTCGAGTTTTACAAATTTTTATTAATAATGTTTTGATGGTTTATTTTTTTGTATTTTGTTTTATAACTGGTTCTCTCATTTAAACGAAATATTAAATTCTATTATTCAACAAATATGTTTTTCTCTAAATTAATGTACTTTTAGATATGATTCAGAACGTTTATTCCAGCACAATCTAATAGGCAAGTAGGTGACCAGCCAAATGTGCCTGACACACGCCGTCGACTTTTAGGGTCGAAGGCAAACCGATTTCCTCACGATGTGTTCTTTCACCGTTTGAGCGAATGTTAAATGCGCACATTGAAATAATTGGTCCACAGCCGGGGCTCGAACCGCGACCACAGAAATAAGAGACTGTACTGCTAATGAGTGTTCACAAAAATATGCTTAAAAAGTATCACTGCGTCGCAACTAAAAAAAAAGCTGAATGTAAAGGTTTTTAGGAACGCGCCGTGAACACTGCACGCTACTGCAATCAGTAAATTGCACGAATGCTTTATTTTTCCACTTCTGCCCAAAATATTGCATCGATTCTGTTCTACATCGCTCCACAGCAAGTTTATATCGTTGCCGATATTGTATTTCGATTGTTCACGATTTTTAAAGTATTTTTGTGTGTTTTTGATATCTGTACGAGAGCAATAGAGAATTTAAAACTAAAATTCTATTGTTTTTAGTATCGGTGGGAAGAAACATATTTTATTTATTCTTATGTTTATTAAATAGTGGTAATTAAAGTTAGGTTTGTTACTTTTCTTTATACATTCGAAAATAATTTTATATTATTTCAGTTCAGTTCAGCCTTTAGTTATGACCTTCGGGTATGTTTTGATAAATTAAATGTCTTATTAATGTATTACAGCCCGTTCACACTTGTCGTAAGTCGCATATGACTAACAGTCGAAAGTCTGATGTGCCTGTTCATACTGCGTCGCGAGTTCGAATTCGCGAGATGGACGCCGACGAAGAACTTGTTGTGCTCTACTACTTACGAAGAAAATTAAAAAAGTTGAAAAAAATTTCAATTCCAAGAAAATACTGGATGCACCCAATCCTAACAGAAAGATCGACTTTGGGAAGTTATAAAAATTTAATACTTACATGAATTAAGAAATGACGAACGAAAATTCTTTAATTATTTTAGAATAACAATAGAATAATAATGCGCTCAAGTCGATCAGATGCAGGACTAGTGTGAACAGCAACAAGCAGGCACCTATGCGAGCATGATTCGACGCGATTTTTAGTCTTACAACGGGCGCTGGCCCGTCGGATGGTTTTTTGAGTCGTATTAGACTAAAAATCGCGTCTCATCCAATGTGAACAGCTCCATATAAAGTGTATGGTGACCAGAGCATTCGACTTTTAGTCTTATGCGACTTACGACTAGTGTGAACGGGCTGTTAGTGTGTTATTGATATAAAACGAATAAATATCACAATACTAATTAATTACAAATAGAAACACATAATTAAACTATTCCTACTATTCCTTAAAGGCTTTTTTATTTTTATCAAATTATTTTTTTAAGTATGTGATAATATAAATATAATAATAAAAAAAAAAAATAAAAAAAAAAAATATTAAAAATATTAAAAACTTTATGTCGATTGTAACGAATAACCGAATTATAAATGTTTGTTATCCAGTACATTTTACAAACATAAAAATGATAAAATATTTTTAACTAATCGAATCTTCGTTTATGAATTATGCTGTTAATTTGTATATTTAATTTAACTGAAATTGATTAAATAACTTCAATGTTTTGAAAAGCATTCCATTCTACAACTTTAGACGCGATTCGATTCAACAAGTGGTATCTCTTGTTTACTATAGAGTATATAAATGAAGTTATTTAAGTGAATGGAGATATTTACCCATGAAGTAAGTTAAATCATTTAAAGCTGTTATAATCATGTTTATTGCATATATTTTATTTACTATGGCGAATATAAAAATATCTAGTCTAGAAAAGAAATGCCGTAAACTAAAAATAACATTAGAAAAAGAAATACACTTGTTTAAAAAAGAGTGGCGGAGAGTTTATTGCCAGTTCTTCTCTTCCGTTCTACGCCTTTGAGTTGAGAACTGGCAGTGAATGTAAAATTAGAAGCATTTAATATTTCTTTTTTCACGTTCATAAGTGTACATTATGTTACCTATATGAATAAATGATTTTTGACTTTGACTTTTAAACAATTTAAAAAAGGTTTATAAAAATTAGAAAACTGTTTTTGATTTCAACACTTTTCAAGAAGTGTAACACACTGTTATTAAAAAAACAGTTACAATAAAATGAAATTTTAAGTAACCAGCGTTAGGTTTTACCATTAAAAATTTACATGAATAATTTTATTCTTATATCTCCAAACTCCTTTAATTTAAAAATTACTGATAACAATGAATATTCAATTACGTTTTACATATACTTGTAAAACGTACTGAAACACATGTACCGTTAATCTAGGGATAATGTGACAGTTCTGATAAAGGTATAATACATGGTTTGTGTGGCTATGATTGACTTGACAAGAGATTAGCACATCAAATTAATTTCATGTCACCTATGTATCGAAATTGTTTAAAACATAATGAAAAGGTCCTTCTTCACCTTGGTCTTCTGAATTCTGTATTTGTTTTTTTATTAAGCAAGGATCAATCTGTTGCTAACACACCCTTGAATTTTTCGGTCTAAGGCCAGCCCTGCGATTCTGTAACTCACTTTTCGAACTCACACAGCGGTTTACGCATCGGTGGTCTCTCTCAAATCAGTCGTGAAGCAGTAATTTTATGATTTGGCATTCTGATAAACAATAAACTACAAGCTCCCACCTTATCAGTATCTTCATGATGTTTCTCTACACCACATGAGTGAGTTAAACGCTCATAAATAAATAAATGTCCTTTGATGAATGTGTGGTTCAATTGTATGACTTCTCGGTTGAGTAGCAACCCTATGCAATACTAGCAGACAATCATGTTTCTTGAACACTATGCGTTATTAGTCCCTCAGTGCGTTTCTGTTAGTATTTTAATGACGTACCAATCAAGTTGCAGTGATAAAACTCCAGTTTATGTGTTTGTTTCGTGAGTTAATTTTAAGAAATTTTCTAAATCTGACATTTAACAGAACATCACCCTACGGTTTCAGCGTTATACATTATGTATTCTACATGCTCTATGCATAATTATTTTCATATTTTAAAATACGCGTTCATCTTACCTTTTCTCTGCACCTTGCTTATATACAAAAAAAATCAGTGGCGCTACAACCTCTTTAGGTCTTGGCCTCAGATGATCATAAAACAGAATCAGATTTCTGATTCTGTTTTATGATCATCTTAAATTTAATAGGCAAGTAGGTGATCGGCCTTCAGTGCCTGACACACGCCGTCGACTTTTTGGGTCTAAGACATGTCGGTTTCCTCACGATGTTTTCCTTCACCGTTCGAGTAAATGTGCACATAGAAAGAAAGTCCATTAGTGCACAGCCGGGGATCGAACCTACGACCTCAGGTATGAGAGTCGCACGCTGAAGCCACTAGGCCAACACTGATTATATATGTTACTGTTTAAATATTTGACTTGCGGGCTGTTTGGACTTAGTACTGTATATTTAGTATATTTGAACCATGTTAGAAATGGTCTACCTCTTCCTTACCTTTAAGAGACTTAACAAATTATGTAATAATTGCAAATCATGTGTCTTCTGTCCTGTCCAATTAAGATATAAATAAAAGAGACAAAAGTTATGTAATATAAAAGCCATATATCGACAGTATCGACTTACGGTCTCGGCCCGATCGCGTGAGTTATGACGTCATTTCCCACATATTGCCCTCGCCAAGATTTATTAAAATCGTGGCCCTCAACAGTTTTGTGGAGATAAATTGATTGAAAACTATATTAAAATAAAACTAAACATTCATATAGTATCTTATAAATTATTAGTTTTTTTGCGTAAAATTACGTAACAAACCTACGTTAAAATATTATAAAAATGATTATATGTTACAACAAAAGTAATCAGAAAAAATACCACCACATTACTGCCATTACTGTGTTAGGATCACTCACTAAGTACGGAAAAATTTAGATCTATTTATCTCATAATGTCCGGTTGTTCTAAGTTCCATTGGCGGTGAAACAATTTTCGATTTAGTAGAAGGCTCACCGTTTACTAAAAAAACTATTAACAGCATGCATAGCACTGGTGATTACAGAACATAAAACAAAACCACATCATATCTTTTCATGGGTATACACTATACAGGTATGCCGAAGCGTATAATATAATTGATAACATTTATTTGTTATCATAAAACATTGTTTTAATTAACAAAAGGAATGCGGTGTCACCAGGAGGGGACCATAATGCGCGATCCCTTCGCTTACACAACAAAACTGATACTTCTGAAGCCTTTTATGTTACAGCTATTCAAAGGTAGCTCGAGATCAAGTCATTTTTATTTCCGCGTCCTTATATTTAAATGTGTTTCTGACAGTATGAAAAATAACTAAGAAACCTTTATTCGGATGTAAAATATTACAAGTAGGTTAATATAGATTTCACAACATTAAACAACGAAAAGTTGTGTACCTGGGCGACGTATTGCGCCATGACCGCAACCACCTGTTTCAATTAATTATAATGGGTTAAATCTGGGGTAAATGGCGTGTCCAGAAGAAAAAATCATGGCTTCGCAACGTTAGGGTGGGGCCGGGTATTGCGACTGCGCAAGAGTTGCTACATCTGGCACAGGACAAGACATGCTTCAAAAGACTGACGGCCAAACTCCAGTAATGGAGAGGCACTAAAAGAAGAAGAATGTAGATTTCAGATTTAAATTTGATAATCCCTAAATTACGACGTATTTACTAGTTTAAAGTTATTGTTATTTTTATTTAATTTAATTTTCCTCGCAATCGAGTTGCCAACGCGGCAAACACTCCGAGCGGACATTCTGTATCTAAAAAGTTGAATGGGTCCGCCAAGCGTCCACGAATATTATTATTATGCACGGTCTATTTTCCTATTCATTGATGTTATTAAATTGAATGAAACAAGTGAACGTCAAGGCTATTAAACTTCTTGACACCATGGGCCATGAAGATTGAAAAAGATAAAACCATTCGAATCAGTGTAAGTGCACGTGACTATGTGCTAAACAGTGGTAAGTGGAAAAAATAGTACACAAGAACAGTCTTCCCCTTAGTAGAGAATGTAAGTACTGTTGGACACTTTCTATTGTTAAATATATTTTTTAGTAAATTAGGTTGGTTTTAAATTACTTATCAAAAGTCAATAGTTAAGTTTGTTGTCTCTCTTCAGAAACAATTTATAAAATTGAATGAATTAAGGAAGGAAAAGCTAAACGAAAATCTATCTATCAATTCATTCAGATGTATTGTTCATTCGTTAAAACAGACTCATGTTTGGTCCCTTAATGTTTCTATTGCAAGTTTGTATGTTCAGGACTTAGTAAACTGTGGAATACATTTTCTGTCTACACCCAATGTGTTTAAATTATTGCACAAAGTAAGTTGTGGTAAACTGCGGGAGGAGTTCGCCGACTCTCGGTCTGCAAAGCGACGTTATCTGATTATTTTCGTTTCGCGGTCGCGTCTAATTTATGTAGATTGCGCTCTAAATAGAATCTTGTTTGCCGGAATGGGATATTAACTAAGTTATCTCTGTGAATGGAACTTGGAAATGGCATGTTTGCCAGCCGCTATCCCGGCCCGTTAAAGGGCTAAAGAACGTAATATGAAAGGAAAACATCATTTTATTACGCTTGGGTAATTGCAAGTATAATTTAAAGCAAGGAATTCGGAGTTCAGAGGAAGATATTAAACCATTACAAAAGTGTATTTGCTCGTATGATTTATGGATATAATTTCTATATTATTCGTGCATAATTCCTTTTTTGAATTTTCTATTAGTAAATAGAAAGTGTAGTAGTATAGTATTTTTAATTGTAAAATTGTAACACTATGATAACCAAGAGGCCATAAAAGAAACAGAGGTAGACAATTCAAAAGGCGGGCCGATGAAATCATAGAAATGGCTGGAAAGACTAAGACCTGGACGAGATTGGTACACAATAAGGAAAAATAAAGAACAATGGGGGAGGCTTTTGCCCGTAGGCACACAGAATCGGGTTTCGTAGATTAAAAAAAAATAACTATAATATATATAAATCTTCAATTAATTAAGCATTTCTATTTGCACGCTATGACCACAACGACCCATATTTATTGGTTTTTCCAAAATAGACTTTTAGGTAAGACCGTAAATATTGCTATTTTGAGAAAGGATATATCCATCCATTCCATAGATCACTCCACATTTCTATAGAAACAGATTAATCAACCGAGAAAAGGAAAAGCTTTTGTATAAAAAAATATTTATAACTGCGGGAATATTAAAGATTGGTACGCACTATTAAGATACTTATTCCTTGCGATTAGGTCTAATGGAAAAATCCATTAGGGTTATGTGTGCCGTCAGCATGTCGCGTGTTCCCGACGAGTACAGAATGTATAATATTACTTAACTAACATCCTTTGACCGAAATAGTTTTATTTGAAGGTCACAAGAATTCCTTTTAAGACCCTTCTTGTAATGACAAGAAAATATTTACGCACGGCCGACTTACAGCTGTTATCATCTTGTTACAAAAAATACTGGTAATAGAATTCTTGTTTGGCAAATGTTTTAATACAATTTACGGGAAAACGTTTTTTGGTAGTTCTTATAATTTGACATTTTTAAAACCTGTAGGTGAGAATACTAACGAGATTCCTTCTGTTGGATTGTGACTGGTCTACGTGAACTCTAGTCCAACACGCGATATGATACTTTAAGTTACTACTTACTACGTCTGTTAGTCCAATGGAAATCAAAGGCTCGATTTCGTCTTTCGTTTTCCATTCTCACCACTCTCCTTGCTGATTTGAAGCGATTGCGATACGACCAAAGGATATAAATGAATGATACACTAATGTAAATAATAGAGAAAACATGGTTAACTTCAGTAGCAATTTCAGTGATCGCCTTAGTAATTAGTATTATTTATTGATTGATTTTTTCAAACAATCTATCTATTATAAAATTGACAATTTCAGTAAACATAAATAATACACAAAAAATATTACTCTTCCTAAATTGAAAAAAAATGAACTAATTTTAGTAATTACTGTTCATTGATTTTATTATATTATGATATTTATTTTGTTTAGTTTATTGCAAGTTTCTGTTACTTTTAGGTCTATGTTACCACGAGTTACCTAAATGTGATCATTAAAATAAATCCTTTCCGAATATTCTAATACAGTAAGTTTCAGATAAGTAATCTAAAAGTAACATACCCTTTTACATCTTTTTGGGAAAATATTTTTCCCTAAGTGGCTCAGAAATTACCTTGTTAGAGTTATTTCTTTTCCAATTAATATAAAATAGCTTTGTAGGCAAACGACAAACAGGTTAAAACAAAATAAACCAAATACCATAACATTAAGGTTCTTTTTCAATTGTTTCAAGTGCAGCAAACCTCGCAGTGATGTAATAAAATAATTATATAAAGTTGTGTGCTTTTGAAGTATAAAGTGTTCCGTTGAAGCGTTTCTATTACATTGTTTCTCGTTATGAGTCAGCATCGTGGAAAGTTATATTTTTCTGTTTCACCGCACAGTATTTGTTTGGTTAAATTTACGGAATTATGCGCTGAAAACCTTTTCAATTTTGAAGTTTAAAACGTCTCTTGTGGCTTGTATTTATGCAACTAATTTCGCAAGTAAAACTTCAACTTTATGATTTATAAATTGCTAATTACATTTCACAGTGTTGACCTAGTAGCTTCAGCGTGCGACTCACATCCGTGAGGTCGTAGGTTCGATCCCCACTGTCTTTCTATGTGCGCATTTAACATTCGCTCGAACGAGGAAGGAAGACATCGTTAGAAAACCGGCTTGCCTTAGACTCAAATAGTCGACGGTGTGTGTTAGGCACAGGAGGCTGATCACGCACTTGCCTATTAGATTGACAAATATTCATGAAACAAATACAGAAATCTGAGGCCCAAACCTAAAAGGGCTGTAGCGCCACTGACCCATTTTATTTATTAATTATATATCCCTCGTATGTCGAAATAATTTTAAATCAACTGTCTAGTCTAGTGAGTTGTTCTGTAGATGACGAATTCAAATTGCCCTTATGGTTGAAATACATGAAAACGCCATGTGATTTCCTAAGAAGAATGTTTCATTTTTAAATTAAACGAAATTCTTTGGGTTTGTAAATTAAAAACCTCGAATGAAAATGTAAAGGCTGTGCATTTGATCTTGCGATATCCGGTCACATCCGACATCCGTCCAATCAAACCTCGAAATTAGACAGTGACTTGTAAACATTCATACAAACCAGATAATTTAATTTGCAGTGTTTAACTGATTCTGTCTCTTCTCGTCACAATACACAACACTATTTGACAGAAAGAGACAAAAGAGAACTTTAATTAAAGGAGTGCAAGTAGACATAATTACACGTATTGAAGTGCATGAGCATACTTTTATTCAATATGAATAATGAATTAAATAAAGTGAAAATTAAGAGATGAACGTAAGAAGTTTTTATTTTTAAATAGTAATAATATTTCTTAGTAGTTTAAGGTTGTATGTAAGTTAATCTTTGGGTTATTGTTTTTCTTTTGTTGTATAAATAAGATAGTGTACAAATAATTTCAAATTAAAATCACAATAATTTGTTCAATTGTTTCGTTAGTATTTTATTCTCACTATACTATGAGTTTGTTATTTTTAAATGTCAATAAATCAAGTTAAACATGGCGTTCAACGATAGGAATAGCGTCAATGTTTTCAGGCCCAAAAACTTTTTTGATAAAAAAATTACCTTGATTAAAAGGAGTGGCGGAGAGTTGCTTGCCAGTTCTACGTCCTTGATTTAAGAACTGGTTAGAAATGTTAATTAAGACCTTCCAATGATTTTTAATATTACCATAAGTGTTTTAATATTACCGTAGTTTCCAATATGATTAAATAATATTATTTTATATTGATTTGAGTTAGATTGTTAGTATATATACATTCAGATTTTACGCAGTCACTATAAAATATATAACGTGGAAAAATAGTATGAACCATATATTTATATCTATTATATACCAACATTATTCAGCCAAAAGTATTCCATAGCTATACTTTAAAAAGTTCCCAAGAGGTTGTCGAGATTTAAGTATAAGTTTAACCTCAAAAACTTGGTTAAATTCGAGCAAAGTTCAATTCCCGGAAGAGAACATTTGTTTCAAACAGATATTAATAATAATTGCTCTTAAAACTTTGATACTCATTATATAATTTGGATAACACACACTAACTCCTTAGATATTATTATATGTAATGCCTCCCTTGATTTCATTTTAATTATTTGATTTATCGTAAAGAAACCGGATAATTCTAAGAACCATTTCATGCTCTGATATTAAAACGATAACTTTTTTTTCATTTCGGTTGACTGAAACCTTAGATTTCTGTTGATTAGACACAGACGTAATTCAATATTTTCTATCACCGTGCGAGCAAATATCAATTGGGCTTTGACCGCACGTTGTCATAGTTGAGGGGGTCTTATTTTTTCCCCCACGCAAAAAAAATTGCCTTCGCCTCCTGTGGGGTGACTGCCTTGAGGCGGTAGGTGTTTTTTTACCCTACCCCCGGGCGAGGTTTATCCCGGTCCGTGGAACTAGATTCAAAGGAGAGGAATGTTTATTCATAATAACAGGTTTTTACTTATTGAAACTTAATTCTAATGCTTAATTTTCATTAATATCAAATTTATTGCGTCAAATATTTACAGAAATTACATTACTCAATATTAATTTACATTTCTTATATAAGTTCCAACAATCCATATAACAATAATCCTTTACAATAATAATGAAATTTTTAATATTTTATTGGCCTTGCTGCTGTGGTTATGCCACTAAAATCCCACGGCACCACCAGCAACCGTAGGTTAAGATTCTGAGACGAAACTTCCTATAAGTATGTCTCTCTATATAGCTAAAGACAAACACTTAATTTAATATAAATTTCAACTTCTTTCAATAATCAGAAATCTTTCAATTCACCTGTTAACGACTTGTGCTTTTGAACTTCTCAATGAATTGACAAAATAAAACTGAGCTTACAGCAATAAGTTTTTTTAGATTTTATTTACACTTTCAAGGGTATAGGGGTTGATGTGGTGCAGGGCTGATGCGCGCCAGGCGATAGTTACTTTGCATGCTATGACGCATCACTATAAGAATTTCTAGCCATACAGACTTTACTCGGAAGGTTTACAAGCTCTCCTATTAATAACCTGACAATTTAAAAATTCACGGACAAACGTGACTCATAATTCGAGCAGTGTCAAAAGTCAAATTTCATTTATTCATGACGTAGGTAACACAATGTACACTTATGAACGTCAAAAAAGAAATATACATTAAATGATTCTAATTTTACGTTTACTGCCAGTTCTCAAATCAAGGGCGTAGAACGGAAGAGGAGAACTGGCAATAAACTCTTTGCCACTCTTTTTAATCGCCAAGTCTTTTGTTTTACACAACGTTTGTAAGGAGCTGCAACCATCACACCATGTTCCACATGACATCCATAGTAAAAAATAATAATAAAATAAATTAAAAACAAAGATTTGTCCTCTATCAGCAGAGGCATGGTGAAATAGGAGCACGCACTTACATTCTCGTGGGAACAACACGCAAATACATAGTCGAAACAACTAATATCACCGCATGTGAATTCAAGTACGACCAGTCACCACAAATAGCACCCGTTCACGAGTATGACGCATGGCCAGCCATCGGCCCCCTCGCTATATTTTAGGGAGAGAGAGTCACCTCTGTACCTTCTTTTTTTATAGCTGCTAGTTTAGTGTTAAATTTTGTGCTGTCATGTTTTGTCTTGTTTTACTTTGTATTGTATCTATTATTAGTGAAACTTTTTTGTGGATATGTCCAATGTGTCTATTTATTTTATGTTTTTCATTTATTTTATTTTTTCTGTATAGAGATGTATCTGTTTAGTTTCCTGAATAAATAAATAAACCTAAAATGACGTAATTTGTTTGAAACATTTTTACGTAGGGTTTATTTTTTAAGTAGCGGGTAGAGATGAGATCACCAACTTGAGACACGCTTACACGGCAATTATAAACAAGCCTTAATAAATTAATTTCGTCTACTCTTCGTGACTGGCGTTATAATGGCTTGTAAACGATCTTACTTTGTTGTGTAACTTCTCATTATAATTTAATTGTTTTGTAAGACACCTATATAGTCGCGTGTTTATCATTTAGGTTATTATGATTTTGTATTCGTAACATGAATAAAATACGAAATAATATTTGAGACATAATTCAATAGCTATCTTCAAACTTTGTATTTGTAATAAGACCGTTGCTCTCGTAGCTAATAAAATCCTTCTAGTTTTTTAATACGAGAACGAGTTGAATATTTAAATATTAAATACAGTCACGCCACTTCTCTTTTTTTATTAAACACTATTTTCATCATCAGACCAGTAGATAGCTTTGCGTGTAACCCTAATAAAACTATAGTAAAATCAATATGTACCAGACGTCTATTTAAAATTTTATAACCGAAGGAAACCAAATTATTATCATCGCAATTATATATTGAATTTCGGGCATTAAAACAAGATCTTAAATCCAACCTTAACTTGAGTATAAAAAGAACAGTCATGGACATATGCATGCTTACTTCCATGTCTATCATATGAATGCCAAACGTGGATTTTTAGTAAGAGGAGTTCGGAGTGCCAAAGGGCTATGGAGCGGTCTATTCTTCGGTTTAAATTTAAAGACAAAGTTAATAACGGTGTAATACAAAGTCTTACAAACATAGACGTCGTAACACATTCAAAAAGTTAAAGTCCTGAAGAAACCTGGGAAGATGGAATAAAAAGGATAGCGGGAAAGGATTGTAAAATGTTGGCAAGGATGAGAGACAAGAGTCGAAGTTCGTGTACTAATGTTAAGGATTTAAACTAATCGTAAAAGTAGTACTCTAATAAAGGTTTTTTAAATTTATATATTAAGTATTAAGCTTTAAAGCTATGCTGAGAAATGACGATAGCTAAAATACTTTTGCAATATGCCTTTTGGCACGAATCGAAAGCACAACGTAACGTTAATTATACAACCGTATAAATACGTACGATAAAAACTAACGTGTCGTAGAGTACGTGCGTCGACTCCAAATGCTACGAGATAAGCCTACAATTGCTACAACGTTGTCTACAAACGCTACGACACCAATATTCGGTTCTACTAAGTACTATATATATATACTTTGAGTACATTTAAAGCAACATGTCGTTAGTATTTTTGTTAGTTTTTGTGATACAACAACACCAAATGCTCATCACATCGATGTTCGTCTCAGCCGGGGATCGAACCCGGGACCCATGGATTCGCAGTCAGGGGTACTAACCACTAAACCAATGAGCCGTCTTCTCAATATATTCTGGTATCATTTTATAACACTCATTTATACTGAACCTACTTATGAACAATCCATTTTTTTTTTGGACGTACATATGTTTTATCGATTTTATGTACTGTGTAATTATATATTACTGGGAAAAAAATAATTGAGATTTAAACGTCAATTTATTGAAATATAATTTAAGTTTCTTCAGTTAATCATGAAAGCCTTAAATATTTTTATTAAATCTTTTCACTCGTGTCACTTTGCAAATAGAAGTCATAAGTCGTCTATCATTTATGACGTCGTATGTATAATTTATTTATTTAATAAATATAGTTTAAAAAAACTAAAAAACACGCTTTTAAAGAACATCAAACTAAAAAGTGAAAAATAATTCCTAATTTAGGCTGAAAGTGGTAATATTTATTTTTAATTTTTTTTTCGGAGTATTGCAATGTCATCGATCTTTGACAGGTGCGCAAAGTTTGAACTAAATCTGCCCGTTAAAAGTGGGTCAAAATCGAGTCCGAAGGTGTCGGTTACATACATACATACAGGTGAAGCTAATATAAAGCGTATAAAAATTAGTTGACTATATTTTTCTTATTTTCAAATCCAGAAACCACTAGATAAGAACGATGGTCGCACACGTACTGGGATGCATACGTTCCATTCAATGCATTACTTTATGGCCCGATATTTTCTCCGATCGTGATACTCATGAAGATGGCGTTTGAGTAATAATGTGCACGAGCATTGAGGTATTTTTTAATTTAAAATAAAATTTCCAATCTAAAACATATATATAATACGCGTCACATTGTTTGTCCGCTATGCATTCCTAAACTATTAAGCGATTTCAATCAAATTTGCACACCGTGTGCAGTTTGATCTAACTTAAAAGATAGGATAGCTTTAGAATTATATATAAATATATAATTCATCTTACACGCCTGGACCGATTTGAATTATATTTTGTATTCGTTTTGGATGGATCCCTGGATGGTTTAGATTCACAAATCAGCCCGGCAGATGGCGCTGCAGTCGGTACTTTCATACTTTGTTTAATATCCTAATCGCTTGAAATATCATGCAGGATAACGTCTATGGTGTCCGCTAGTATATTATATGTCGAAGATTCAAAGCGATATTATTTTTTAAAAAGGAGGTCAGAGAGTAACTGATCTCAACGACACAAATGACATCGTGTTCTCTTATTACATTATTATTATTATTATTTCGATAGTGATTCGCCAAGTAAAGATTCTCAAACAAAACCCAATTAAAATGAATTGTATCAGTGGAAGTTGGGTTTGAAGGATTTTATACTTAATTGTATATTTTGAAATGAGGCGTGAATGTATCTGATATTCCTGCATCTGTTTTACGTTTTTTCAGCAGATTATCAACCTTTTATGACCAGACCTGATCCACATGATCCATTTTTGGGTCTTAAGCGTGACGGTGTCCTATCGATATTTTCACTGTACGACCAAGTTATAATTGCGCTAATAAAAAGGTCGATAAATTCATTGGTGCCACGCTAGAGTTCGAATTCACAACTTTAGGGTTGAGAATCGTACGTAAATATTATGGAAATAGAATAATGAACATAAGATCTTAAGTAAGGCATTTCGCTAATTATATGAGGTATTCATGTATAATAGTATGTTTCTTACAATTGTGTTTGATTAGATGTAACACATTTTTATTTAAATTGTTTTAAACATGAACCGAAGCAGTTGAGCCGTGTTGGCCTAGCGGCTTCAGCGTGCGACTCTCACCCCTTAGGTCGTAGATTCGAACCCCGGCTGTGCACCAATGGACTTTTTATGTGCGCATTAAACATTCGCTCGAACGCTGAAGGAAAACATCGTGAGGAAACCGGCTTGCATTAGACCCAAAAAGTCGACAGCGTGTGTCAGGCACAGGAGGCTGATTACCTACTTGCCTATTAGATTGACAAATGATCATGAAAAAGATTCAAAAATATGAGGCCCAGACCTAAAAGGTTGTAGCGCCACTGATTTATTTTAATTTTTTAAACATACCATGTACCACGGAATAATTGTATTCTAGTTACCCACAACACAGGGCCTAGTATGGGTAATCTAGCGATAGATCAATATTGTCACAACCATATTTCTGTCTGTCTGTCAATTAGCTGATTGGCAAGAGTTACAATGGCTAGCAAAGCTAGCGGTTAGATATGTTTTCCAATGTAAGGTACACTGTATGACAAATGCCAATACACGTGAAGAGAATTCAGATATCTATATGAAGAATCACAAATACGTTTATAATCATATAGTAGTAATATTTTACCACACAAGCGGAATACAATAAATAAAAATGTTTATCAGTCGATTATAATTTCTAAACTTATAGACACGGTAAAGAAAGTAGCTCACGCAACCGAATCGTGTACATAAAGTCAAGTTGACCTACATTCACTTTGAAGGAACAATTACCTTTAAAAATAGCTCAAGCGTACTAAATCAACTTTATAAAACTCTAAACAATACGTCTTACTTGTATTAAATGTTTATGAGTTTATTAATATGTTGGGAATGATCCTAGTGTAATCTTTTGAAGTCTGTGAATAAAACCTCAATGTCAAATGGGACTAAATTACTGCAAAAATCATTTGAAAATGACATTTGACACATCAATCACACAGATCAGAGCAGTGAACATAAAAAGTTACATGTAGTTAAACCTCCTTCGAGATTTTTAAAATCCGTTAAAAAGTAAAATCATTATAATGCTTAATGTATAATCATCTTTAAATTAAGAACACGGTATGAAAGGTGTCGATAGATGAGAAAACTTAGCGAATAACTCGCAAAGAATTTCAATAAAAGAGAGAGTCAGCGAAAATATTCACCGCGACGCTCTGCAGTCGACGTTATGAATAAATTATTATGGCACCGCTGAATATAGATCCAGGACTGGTAAATACGAATGCATAAGCTATAATAATTTTCATTTTGTGACTTTAAATAACAAAATTCATAATTTGGAATCCTGAAAGGATTTATTAAAACACAGTTTCATCAAGTATACGTCAAGAGTATCTGTTTTTGACAGCTGACATGTGTTAGTTTTTTTGTTTAATTATATTCTTATGATATTGTTTTCATACAAGTTATGATATTGTTTTTATACACAAATACTTGGTATTTCTTTTAGTCCACAAAGCGTCACTGAAGTTTTTTAGTCTTATAAATCAGAATCAGTCTTATAATGCAGAAACAATCATTGGGGCCTAAAATTATATATAAGCGCATTGGTGTGAATAAAAACTATTCAAGTATGTCGTGTTGACACAGATTATTAACAAGATAGGTATTACTATTAAGAACTGTATTTAACAATCTGTAGTTGTGATGTCAACTGTCACTTTGGATATACTGAAGGGTGCTTTGAACTACAGATAAATGAATATTATAGAATAGTGACTTTAAATATGCACTAGGTATATAATTTCTACTCATGTACCATGAAAGATTTGTGGTGGTACATAATAAAATATTAAAATTACTTCTATTATAATGTTAGTGGTGTATATATGTCAGAGATTATGTTATAAGAGAACACGATGTAATTTGTTTTATTAGAATGGCAACACCACGCAATATCGTGCAGGTTGTAAGATGTTAATGGGTCAAAGATTATGTAATAAAGAACGCGATGTCATTTGTTTTGTACAAATATTTCCGTAGAAAACTATCAAGTAAGAACAAGAATCGTAAAGAATTAACCGGGTACCGGAACGTCGCTATGAAACATTACCTCTACCCGGCCGGATCTATAAATATTCAGCGCGGTTTTGTTCGGGTCACGCGACATTTGTTCCGGATACCGCTATAGATCACTTTTCTTTTGGATTAGTGTGTCATCCTCGATCATATGAAATACTCTTGCATTGCAAGTTTATTCGTAAAATTTAACCAAGTATTGATTTAAGTAAATCATGACAACTAAATTGGTTTAAGGGTGACAAGAAACTGTTTTATTTAAAAAAATAAAATAGGCTTTATATTCCTAACAGAAGCTCATAATCATTGAGCTTATTTTAGCTAATGAATTGTTATAATCTAACTGTACTAATGTATTTTACTCAATTTCACTTATTATTTCATCCTCTATATATTGTAGTGTCTTTCTCAATTTCACTTATTATTTCATCCTCTATATATTGTAGGCTTTTCAGATTATTTCAAAATTAAAAAGTCAAAGTCATTTAATCATATAGGTAACACGATGTACACTTATGAACGTCAAAAAAAAGAAATGTATATGAAATGCTTCTAACTTTACATTTAGTGCCAGTTCTCAAATCAAGGACGTAGAATGAAAGTGAAGAACTGGCAATAAACTCTCCGCCACTCTTTTTTAATCGCCATGTTTTTTTTTGCACAACGTTTGTAAGAAGCTGCAACCATTACACCATGTTCCACATGACATCTTAAGTAATTAATAATAATAACATAAATTAAAAACAAAGACTTGCCCTCTATCAGCAGGAGGCATGGTGAAATAGGAGCACGCACTTACATTCTCGTGGGAACAACACGCAAACACATAGTCGAAATAACTAACATCACCGCATACACGAATTCAAGTACGACCAGTCACCAGATTATTAAGTAACACCAATATTTAAGAAGTTTAAATCTATGTTAGTTTTTATCTGTGCTAAATATAATGTTATTGTTTTTTAAGCTGTGGAGTTTCAATAAACCGTTAAATTAATTAACTCACTGAAATATGGCAACTTATGTAAACAATTTGCCGGTAAATATATTTTTGAGCACCTAATATTACAATATGTAAGGTTAGCGATATTCTTATATACTTATTGCTTCATAAAGTTTTAGCTTCTTAGTCATACTGTCTCGTTCCTTTGACCTGATCTAGCACTAACTCATTGTCCCTATCCGATTATCCCTTACATCAAGAAAGCGGTCACTAGATAACGTAAATCTGTTACCAATTACCAACATCTTTTCATTTTGCAACTTTTAAATTAATGCAACTTTAAATAATTAATGCAACTTTTAAACAATCAAGGTTTATAATAATTTACCAAAAACGTGCAAGATCTTCCTACTAGAGTTTTGAAAAATCGACTCAATGTACTTTTAGGAAATATAATACTGAAACATTATAATTAATATTAATTTGATATCGTAATAATATATTTTAATAACATGAGGTTGTAGTGATAAAATAATACAAGAATTGACTATAATGATATGACTCATGATGTAATTGTTACTTCTATTCTACCTTTTAAGACAAATTTGCACGCCATTATTTGTTGCAAAATATGCGAACTTTCGATTGTACCACCATAACATTTGTGTAGCATATTCTTGAAAATAAATTATTAATATATTTGGCTATATTTTTAATGTAACTGTTTGTTATTGTATATAATGTATGTTAGCTGTAGGTTTACAAAATAAATAAATATTATTATAAATAAATACTATGAGAAAGTCTTATAACAATCAAACAACTTGAATATTAATTAGAATATATCGTTAGGTAAATAGACTTGAGTTGTAGTTTTAATGAAGAGCATTATTATATTACTGCATCTCGCATCGAGAGAACTTAAATATAACAAGATTGCAACTTGAGCGTAGCACTCGTGCTTCAGATGTAATATTAATTATATTTCTTAATAATTTCTATTAATTAAGCTTCACCAAGAAATATATTTTAGCAAAGTCTAGTGTAAGACTTTGAACCCTGTTGGCACGCGTTGGGACATCTATACACCGATTGAATTTTCTGTTTTATACGCACTAGTTTGGCAGGTAGCTACATCGCGTCTTAGGCCCAATAATCAACGTGTTTCAGGAACGAAAGGTTGATCACATATTTAAAGACAGTATTACGTAATATATTTTGAAGTAAGTGAAGAGTGCGTTATATATATAATGACAATAAATAGAGATTTGATATCGAGTCAGAGCAAGTATTGTATGATTTTTTTTTATGTAGGAGGCAAACGGGCAGGCTCATCTGATTTTAAGTGATACCGCCGCCCATGGACACTCACATCGTCAGAAGTCTCGCAAGTCCGTGGCCATCCTTTTAAGAATTGGTATATTTTTTTTTAGAAACCTAAGTCGAATTTTATTTCTGCAGACAATGGTTATCACGTTATTTCGCAGCAGCTGAAGGGTAGTAATTGTCAAATATTACGACAAATATCATGTTAATACGCCCGTGCCCGTTTCGCTCCGTGATTTATTGAAAATAGATTTGCCATCGGATATTTCAATAAAAGCTTACATCTAGAAACAGAAAATAACAATGAAAATTGTTTGTACTTTTAACAGGTAAACACAACATGTTTGCTACTCTTACAAACTAAAAAAAGCGAGAGATATAAATGATAAGTTATTGGAAAACTTTGGAAAAGATATCTCTGCGAATCTGTGAGTAAAAGAGGTGGAAAGGATCAATTTCTGGGCGAAATTTATTAGCTAACTTACACAACCTAGGAATGGCAGCGTTAGAAGGACGATTTTGCGGAAGCCAATGGCCAAAGGTTTAATAGGAATAGAATCCTAAGTTTATTTTTGTCAGAAAAAGGGGCTAACGCTGTAGCTTTTGATAATTTTGTTTAAAACAGACTTGGCTGCTGAGTCGAACCTCCTGTCTAAGTACAAAATTTTAAAGTGTTCAATTCTTTTTTTTTATAGAACGGGGGCCAAACGGGCAGGAGGCTCGCCTGATGTTAAGTGATACCGTCGCCCATGGACACTCTCAATGCCAGAAGGCTCGCGAGTGCGTTGCCGGCCTTTTAAGAAATGAAATTCTTTTTTGATAAGAACCGCCGAGAATTGTAGGAAAACCAAACAAATCTGGATTCGTGTTCGTGTTTTCGTTCGTTCGTGTGTTGATTGATCGCTTATTTTATGCTTTAACTACTGCCCTGCGATTCTGTAACTCACTTCACGAACTCACACAGCGGTTTTCGCATCGGCGGTCGCTCTCAAATCAGTCGTGAAGCAGTCATTTTATGATTTGGCATTCTGAAAAGGTAGGAGCTTGTAGTTTATTGTTAATCAGAATGCCAAATCATAAAATGACTGCTTCACGACTGATTTGAGAGCGACCGCCGATGCGAAAACCGCTTCGTGAGTTCGTGAAGTGAGTTACAGAATCGCAGGGCTGTAAAAAATGATTCCTTAAAAACATTGCTTAAATACCAGTGTACTTATGTTGAAAGTGCCAATTAGTAATATAAATGTCATTATTCTAAAACCAGCGAATATTGCTGTCGATCTAAGCTTATAGCACAGTTTACAAGTATATTGCGTGCAAATAAAATGCTTGAGCGGCAGAATTTATTAGATCCTAAAAGTGCTGAGGAGTTTCTCGTAAAACAATGGCGGTGGGGAATGTGGAGGGGGGTATAATGAAGGAATAATGGAGATATTAGTGGCGTAATGTCGGTGAAGGTTTTAGAACTTGTTTTATTTGATAGACCTCTTTATTAACGTCATCTTGGATTATTTTATTTCAAGTTGGCATTCTGAAAATGTTAATTAAATCATCTAGTTGATTTTTGATTGCGGCTTCGTGGAAATAGATCGCTAGCTTTTTGGCAATGTGAGTGCATACAGGCGATATCACTTAACATCACATCATATCAGTATTTTGTGGTTGGCTCCTCCTTAAAAAAATATTAGGCCGCGTCTAACAGTAAGATTTCAGTGATATCATTGGTTTTACCACAACAAACTATGATATAAGAATTGACTTTTTCGTAACGTTACTTTAAAAAAAGGGAAATTTCTTAAGTGTACTTCATCAAAACCTATTTAAACGTTAACAATCTAGAAGTATAGTATCTGAATCCGATAGAATTAGTAATATAAAAATATGCACGAATTAATTGGGTTGCCGCAAGATGGCTAAAAAAACCAAGCATAACATTTAAATTAAAATAAAACTTATGTTTTAACTAGCTGATCAGGCAAACGTCGTTTTGCCATGTATATCATTTATAATAAAAAAAGGGGTTGATCGTGGTCGGGTGAAAATTAGGGGTTGTATGTATTTTTTAACGCTGTATCATTTAAAACTTATATATAAGCTGTAATTTTACTAACATTGTTATGGAACCTTGTTTTCTGAATTAAACAATTAAATAAAAAAAATAAAAAATAATCTAAAAATAATTTAGGGGTGGACTGGACTACCCTTAACATTTAGGGGGATGAAAAATAGATGTTGTCCGATTCTCAGACATACCCAATACGCACACAAAATTTCATGAGTATCGGTCAAGCCGTTTCGGAGGAGTTTAACTACAAACACCGCGACCCGAGAATTTTATATATTAGATTATAAATGTGGCAGCTCGATGCTGCTCACATTTAGTTTCTTACATGTCTAGACTATATCTAAATTCTAACTTATACTAATGTGTCCCACGGTCTTCATTACGCCGAGTTTGCACAATTCGACACTATGGAACCACTGCTGCTTATTATAACTTGAGTTACACATAACACACATCAATGCGACTCTCATCCCTGAGGTCGTAGGTTCGATCCCCGGCTGTGCACCAATGGACTTTCTATGTGCGCATTTAACATTCGCTCGAACGGTGAAGGAAAACATCGTGAGAAAACCGGATTGCCTTAGACCCAAAACCGACGGCGTGTGTCAGGCACAGAAGGCTGATCGCCTATTAGATTGATAAATGATCATGAAACAGATTCTGACATTATACCTAAAAAGGTTGTAGCGCCAATTATTTATTGAAGTGAAACTTCTTTATCGGGGTTGGAAAAAAATTTAGTGTAACATTTTTTCGTTACGCGTCACGTTTTTCGGTTACGCGCCATGTTCCTTTTTGAAGTCAAACTTCTTTATCGGCGTTGGAAAATTTTTTACCGTCACATTATTTATTATTTATTATTTATTATTTATTATTTATTATTTATTATTTATTATTTATTATTTATTATTTATTATTTATTATTTATTATTTATTATTTATTATTTATTATTTATTATTTATTATTTATTATTTATTATTTATTATTTATTATTTATTATTTATTATTTATTATTTATTATTTATTATTTATTATTTATTATTTATTATTTATTATTTATTATTTATTATTTATTATTTATTATTTATTATTTATTATTTATTATTTATTATTTATTATTTATTATTTATTATTTATTATTTATTATTTATTATTTGTTGGTGCATAGCGCCTGAATACTATTGAGTAGCAACTACTACAAATGTCTTCACTGCTACAAACAGAACAAGGGCGTGCTTTAGTTTGTAGTATTACTAATTCATTCCAATTACACCTCTGTACAAAGAAACATCTTTTTTGATTTATAATCCTTTTTTCAAAGAAAATATATTTGTTAACTTTCATACTATCCTGCAATAACATTGGTCCTTTGAGCACGGATAATAATTGAAATAAATAATTAATTAATTACTTCAATCAAGGTCAGTGGAGGTTATCGAGAAGAAAAAAGGATTTGTACAGGAGTGTGTCGTGAGTCGGTATAGTTTTTTCTTATGTTATTTAAATGATTTAAAAACCTGATTTAATTATTGTTATGTATAAAAGTGATTTGTGTTAATTATTATATACGTAGTTGGATATTATTATTTTTAATAAAATTGTAGGTGTTACGTACTATTTTACATACCACGTTTTGAATACTGCTACCTACTACTTATGTTCAAAATATATATTTCTTTTAGTGTTTTTGAAGTAGATAATTTAATTCTGTTTTATATTGGTTGATTGTGTGTGTAAGTTTTTTTAATTATATACCTTAGAATATTGACGATAGTTCCAGGATTTAACTGCTGGCTCTGCAAACATGTCTGAAAAAACCGAAGTAGCTGAACTTATTAAAAAGCGCAGCAGCTATAAGGGTCAAGTTACCATTTTCAACGGGTTTTTATCTTCATTTGAATCGCCATCACCTCCCGATGAAAGGGATTATGAGGAGTTGGAGTTGCGCATTAAGAGGTTTGATGCATTGTATAATAAGTTCGATGAGGTGCAAACACGATTGGAATGTTTACAGGATGATGAGAGTCAGGTGTTTGGGGAGCGTGAGGAATTTGAAAATAGATATTATAAGGCATTAAGTAATGCTCAGAAAATTCTTTCAAATTATAAAAAATCTCACATTCCTCTTCCATCTGATGGCGAAGGTAGTGTCATACATAGTGTTAAACTGAATCCTGTCAAATTGCCCACGATCCAAATACCGAAATTTAACGGTTTATTTAACGAGTGGATCGGTTTTAGGGATACGTTTATGAGCCTAATTCACACCAACAACGACCTAGACGATATTAACAAATTTCATTATTTGAAGTCGTCTCTAGAGGGCAGCGCTGCTTTGGTAGTATCTTCCGTTGAGCTCTCAGGGAAGAATTATAGCGTAGCTTGGACATTACTGTGTGACAGATTCGATAATAAAAACTTATTAATCCAACATCATGTTGCTGCACTATTTAAAATTGAACCTGTCACACGGGAGACAGCATGTAATTTAAAGGGTATCGTTGACCAATTAAATAAAAATCTAAGGGCCTTAGATACATTGGGCGAATCCACTAAACATTGGGATACTTTATTAGTTTACCTAATAAGTCAAAAGTTAGACACAAAATCATTCCGAGAATGGGAGGAATATAAAGGCCGGCTACCCACCGACACACGTATTGAACTTTTACACTTATTAGATTTCTTACGTGTTCGCATTACTTTATTAGATTCAGTTGAACACAACACAAATTCAAAAATTAAACCCAGTCACAAAATTATGACGTTACAGACAAATAATATTAACATTAAAGAGATTTGTCCTAAATGTGATGGCGAGCATAAACTGAATATGTGTTCTCAGTTTTTAGCCTTAAATAACGAAGAGCGTCTTCAATTATTGCCAACATTTAAGGTTTGTTTTAATTGTTTCTCTAAATCTCATTTCTCAAATAATTGCAAAAAATCAGGTTGCAAAATATGTAAGAAAAAACATTCAGTTTTAGTTCACGTTGCAGATAAGCAGAAGCTGTTAGTGCGTGGTGAGGGTATTGGTTCTAATACTACTCCCGCCATCAGTAATCCGAATAACTTGACATTATCAACCAGCGTTTCTTCTGCCGGTCAAGACAATAATTGTCGCCGCGGAAATTTGGTTTTATTATCCACTGCGCTAGTCAAGTTATACGATTCAAACAATCGCGAACACGTTGTTCGTGTTGTATTAGATTCTGGTAGCACATCTAGCCTTTTATCGTACAGGATGTTTCAACAGTTAAAACTGTCGTATAATAAAATAAGTCAATCCGTTCAGGGTATTAATAATGCAATTACCCAAATCGATAAAATGTGTAATCTGCGTTTTAAGTCATTGGATGACTCATTTACGTGTAACATTAATTGTTTTATTTTACCATCGTTAACTGATAGTGTACCAAACAGTACAGTTAATATCTTAAATTTAAATATTCCTACGAATATTTGTTTAGCGGATCCTCATTTTTATAAACCCGCGTCCATCGACCTTATATTAGGCGCTGATGTCTTTTGGAATATAGTGGGAAACCAAAGAATTGAGTTAGGTGATAACAAACCTACTCTTTGTGAAACAAGGTTAGGTTGGATAGTTTCTGGTCCAATTTGTGATACGGTTTTATTTTCAACTTGTCCACCTAATCGTATTCAGTGCAATTTTGTTAGTAAAAATCTAATTGATGATGATATTAATTCTACGTCAAATAATTTAAGCCTTAACAGTATTCAGATGGTAGGTCCAACGGTTCAGGACGATCTTGTGTCCATTCTTTCGAGGTTCAGACAACATAAGTATGTTATCGTCGCTGACATAGAGAAAATGTACCGAAAAATACTTGTTCATCCTGATGATAGATACCTGCAGCATATATTATGGCGTGACAACCCATCTCAATCCCTTAGAGCTTTCCAATTAAATACTGTAACATATGGTACCGCGAGTGCACCATTTCTCGCTACAAGATGTCTGAAACAATTGGGACTCGAATGTCAAGACCACCAGATAGCAGAAGTCATTCTCCATGATTTTCTCGTCGATGATTTGTTGAGTAGGGGGGATGATCTGAATGTAGTGAGGAATATTCGTGAAAAAGTAATAACCACACTAGGCTCAGCTGGTTTATTCCTACGAAAGTGGAAGTCTAATGAGCCTCAATTAATTTCAGAGTCTGCAACAGAAGCCTCGCATAATCTTAATGTTGGGGGGAATGAGCCAAGTAAGACCTTAGGTTTAGGTTGGCTACCTGTTTGTGATGATCTTTATTTCCCAATTGGGTTCTCTACTGCGGCTAACACAAAACGTAGTTTGCTTTCAGTGATCTCACAAATATTTGATCCTTTAGGTCTTCTCTCTCCTGTTGTCATTAAATTTAAGATTATATTACAAAGTTTATGGTTGCAGAATCTATCATGGGATGAACCTCTTCCTTCGCACATCCAAGCACTCTGGATGGATGCTACTAAAAATTTAAATGTGTTAAATAATTTACGGGTATCACGTCATGTAATGATTAACTCGTATGAACAATTAGAAATTCATGTGTTTTCGGACGCTTCTGAAAGAGCATACGGTGCCTGTTTATACATACGTAGTAGTGATCGTAACGGTAATGTATTAGTACGTTTATTAACAGCTAAGAGTAGAGTAACACCGATTAAACCAACTACAATACCACGGCTCGAGCTTTGCGGAGCTCAAGTGGCTGCAAAACTATATAAAAAGGTTTGTAGTTCGTTAAGAATTAAAGTTACGAATACATTTTTCTGGACTGACTCTTCCATTGTATTAGGTTGGCTTAAGATGTTGCCAAGTAAATTAAATACGTTTGTAAGGAATCGCGTCGGAGACATTTTAGAAATAACCGGTGATTGTGAATGGCGTCATGTTCCTACCGCTCAAAACCCAGCTGATTATGTTTCCCGAGGAGTTAAAGTCGATGATATTGAATCACTAAACATATGGTGGTCAGGACCAAACTTTTTACAGAAGTCTTATACTGATTGGCCTTCCATTTTAGTACAATGTGAACCGTTGCCAGAAATGCGTAATGAGGTATGTTTACTTAACATTGCTCATCCAATAGAATTCATTCAATTTGAACGCTTTTCAAATTTTAACAGACTACGACGTGCTATAGCTTATCTACTTAGGTTTATTGAATCGTGTAAGGGTCGACGTGCTGTAACTAATTACCTTACTGAAACAGAATTAAGTAATTCACTTAACGTTATTATTCGTTCTGCTCAGAGAGAATCTTTTCCAGAATATGATATTCTTTTACAAAAGAAAGAATTACCAGTTAAAAGTGCTTTGTTAAAATTTAATGTATTTTTAGATCAAAATAATTTAATGCGTATTGGCGGTCGTATTAGTAATTCACAATTTTCATATGATAAAAAACATCCTTTAATATTAATGTCCACACATCGATTAACACAGTTAATATTTCAACATGAACATTTGAAACTTATGCATGCTGGGCTACAGTTATTGTTATCTTCAATAAGAGAAGTTTATTGGCCTATCGGTGGTAGAAATTTAGCAAAGGCTACTTATAGACGATGTATCAGGTGTACACGCATGAAAGGAAAGATTGAAGCTCCTATTATGGGTAATTTACCCCAGCGTCGAGTAACTCCCGGTAACTATCCTTTTGAGTCTGTTGGCGTGGACTATGCAGGTCCTATTGCTTCTGTCAGTCGTCAAGGTCGAGGCTCTCGTATTGTCAAAGTTTATATAGTTATATTTGTATGTTTTACGACTAAAGCATTACATCTGGAATTAGTGGGTGATTTGACAAGTAACAGTTTTATTTCTACTTTTCGTCGATTCATTGCTCGTCGGGGTAAACCATTGCACTTATATTCAGATAATGGTACTACATTTGTTGGGGCTTGTAAAGATTTAGCTAATTTCTTAATGCATAACTCTGACTCTCTTGCCACTGATCTCATCAATGATGGCATAAACTTTCATTTCATACCTGCGTATTCACCACATTTTGGTGGGATTTGGGAGGCAGCAGTTAAATCTACGAAATACCATTTATTAAGAGTATTAGGGAACTCTAAATTAACTTTTGAAGAATTGTATACAGTTTTAACGCAAATAGAAGCTATTTTAAACTCACGACCACTCACTCCCTTATCAACGCACCCTGAAGATCTGACCCCACTGACCCCTGGACATTTTTTGATCGGACGTCCACTCACAGCTATTCCAACTGAAAGTTATGTAGACCACAATTTTACTCATCTTTCAAGATTTCGAAGAATTGAACAGCTTCGTCAACATTTCTGGACACGATGGAGCAAGGAGTATATCTCAGAACTCCAAAAACGGACAAAATGGCAAACCCAAGGAAACCCTTTGCAAATTGACTCACTTGTTTTGCTAAAGGAGGAAAATCTGCCACCTATGAAATGGAAGCTGGGTCGCATCGTGGCGCTCTTTCCTGGTGCAGATGATGTTGTTCGTGTCGCAGAAATTAGAACGTCTACTGGAAATGTGAGACGATCATTTTCTAAAATTTGTCCATTGCCGAGTGGATTGGTTGAAGCCAAGCCTTCAACGCCTGGGGGCATGTTGGTGCATAGCGCCTGAATACTATTGAGTAGCAACTACTACAAATGTCTTCACTGCTACAAACAGAACAAGGGCGTGCTTTAGTTTGTAGTATTACTAATTCATTCCAATTACACCTCTGTACAAAGAAACATCTTTTTTGATTTATAATCCTTTTTTCAAAGAAAATATATTTGTTAACTTTCATACTATCCTGCAATAACATTATTTATTATTTATTATTTATTATTTATTATTTATTATTTATTATTTATTATTTATTATTTATTATTTATTATTTATTATTTATTATTTATTATTTATTATTTATTATTTATTATTTATTATTTATTATTTATTATTTATTATTTATTATTTATTATTTATTATTTATTATTTATTATTTATTATTTATTATTTATTATTTATTATTTATTATTTATTATTTATTATTTATTATTTATTATTTATTATTTATTATTTATTATTTATTATTTATTATTTATTATTTATTATTTATTATTTATTATTTATTATTTATTATTTATTATTTATTATTTATTATTTATTATTTATTATTTATTATTTATTATTTATTATTTATTATTTATTATTTATTATTTATTATTTATTATTTATTATTTATTATTTATTATTTATTATTTATTATTTATTATTTATTATTTATTATTTATTATTTATTATTTATTATTTATTATTTATTATTTATTATTTATTATTTATTATTTATTATTTATTATTTATTATTTATTATTTATTATTTATTATTTATTATTTATTATTTATTATTTATTATTTATTATTTATTATTTATTATTTATTATTTATTATTTATTATTTATTATTTATTATTTATTATTTATTATTTATTATTTATTATTTATTATTTATTATTTATTATTTATTATTTATTATTTATTATTTATTATTTATTATTTATTATTCGACACTTAATATTTTAATGACAATTAAATTCATTAAATTCCTAACATATCTTCCTTTTTCCGTCCCTCTAAGTATCGGAAATCTAAACTTTTAGATTTGTATAAATATGAACAACACTGCAAGATTAGTTTGCCACTGAAGTTTCACTTCTGACATGTGTACTTTGTACACACACACTTTTTATTTTATTTTTACACAATACACGCGTCAATATTTTATTTATATTGACTTCGCTAAAAGTGGTTGATGTACTGTCCAATGATGAGTACGGTTTAGAATGAAAACTAATATTATACTATTACTCTAGGTACTCTACATCCGTATACAGCTTACAAAGTAGCACATTTTAATTGCTAAGTGTCCATAAAGCGTCTTTGAAAACGTACGACCGTATAATAAACCGACTAAAGATAAACACGTGATCGTTACCATGGTAACCATTTAAGTAGAAAATGTAACTATGACAACCTATTGCGTACTAAAAGGAAGAAAACGCTTACTCATATAAACGACAACACCGATCGTTTATTTACTGTAAATGGCTGTAACTTCGCCGAAACAAAAACCTAATCCATTGAAAGCCGTCCCAACGGACGTGTTGGGGACAATATCAAGGCACTATTTCACCGAACTGCAGCGCACCGTTCTTCATAAATCAACAAACCCAAATAAAACTTCTGTCGACTCATGTCAACTATTGCGGTCTCTTAATTTCAATTTAGCAGCAATTCTACAGTCAACACACATGATTATCTAAATTAAAACCTTATTTTAACATATACTGTGATTATTTCATTGAATTATGTTGCACTAAGAAAGGATGTTTGGAAAATCAGATCCAAAAGGGCTACAAAAAAGGCTGATAGTATAAAAACTCATTTTAAAGTTGTCAATTAATTACTGTAGGAATATCTTAACTGCCGAATGTGGAACCAGCTGCCCACTGAAGTATTTCCGAACCAATTCGACTTAGGGTCCTTCAAGAAAAGAGCGTACCAATTCTTGAAAGGCCGGCAACGCACTTGCGAGCCTTCTGGCATTGTGAGTGTCCATGGGCGGCGGTATCACTTAACATCAGGTGAGCCTCCTGCCCGTTTGCCTCCTATTACATAAAAAAACAATGTTGATATACTTTACTTTACTTTTCACAACTAGCTGACCCGGCGAACTTCGAATCGCCTAACAGTCAATGAATGTCGTGTTACAGATGAACTGAACTTGATTTATAATTTTAAGAAATTAATGCAACGAATTCTAATACTCAACATTACAATGTGCATTGATTTGTTGTGTATTTAAGTAGCTTAATATCCTTAGTTTAAACAAAATAAATTTCTGAACGCATGCATAAATATTTGAGAACCGATATGCTTATAGGTCAATCCTTTTTCATTACTGACATTATTCTAAATTTTTCAAATGTAAAATATGTCATTATATGAATCCTTTATTTATTTAAGGCGTGAAACACACAGAAAAGGCGTAAGGTGTAGGCGGGGCGCAGGCATTTTGCCTTCAAAACGCGTCAATACAAAATGTACGTAAGCGGCATGTTGTTAATTATACTCAAGCGGCGTGGCACAGGCACGTCACCAATATCTTCGGTGTCTCTGCACATTAATGAGTTACAGCAAAGCGAGCGCATCTTCGTCATCTGAAGAGGAAGACATGCTATCACGATAAAGTCAGCCTGCGTAATGACTCTTTGTGCCGTCTCTTCGCCTCTTTGATATAATTTAAGTCGCATCCGTGCCTTATCTGTTCCACGCCGGCTCTGCGCCTGCGCCGCGCCTTCACCTTACGCCTTTTCTGTATGTTTCCCGCCTAGTACGTTCTTTAATTTGAGGGTAGAGTTTATTATTATCGACGGAATAAACCTTTAATGTTTAACTATTTGAAACCCACGAACATTTAGTATTGATTTTTTTTTGTTTATTTTGCCATGCTATTATAATTATCGAGACGGACACAAATACAACAAATCAAAAACCACGATAACCGGTCCAGCCTTTCTCGAGTTATAAGTAACAACCAAACCCCATTTATACATTAAAGATGTTTGTACTCCGGTTACATCGCATTAAAGAAAAAGTGTGAAAACAATAAATACTAAAGTAAAACAAAATGTGAATTAACTTGTCATTTGCGACGGTCTAAGGATTTCGTTCCTGCTTCTATCTAATAATAATTATTACTATAAATTAAGCAAGATAGCAATACTCACCTAACGAGAGAACACGAGTGCTCACAATCAGTACAGATAATTGGATTGCTTGGTAAAATCGCTGCGACACTCCCTTTCTACTTCATTCTTCCTGACTTTACCCACGAGGTGTAAAACGATTGTGGACGTCGTGATTGTACTGGAAACTGTAAACTAGATTACACAATAATTGAACTGCAAATGACGTTGCACTGAGCTGTGCTTTTGCATTCAACCTAATTATCTTCATAGAACTTGCGCGTGTCTTGTATGTGTCACCGTAAAATTGTAAAAACCGTTAGATTGTAATCTATCTCGCGAGATTGTAAACTGTCGAAAGATTGTGAACCTCAACGAACTGCTTACAAATTAACGTATTATTATTCGGTAGTTATATGAAATTGTTGGGAAGTAAAATTAATCTGTAATTGACCAAAGAAGTTTGAATGATAACTAAGTTAGTGTAGTACAATCTACCGAATAATAATACGTTAAATTGTAAGCAGTACGCTGAGGTTCACAATCTTTCGACAGTTTATAATCTCGCGAGATAGATTACAATCTAACGGTGTTTACAATTTTACGTTAACATATGCATTAACTTTTCGATATACTAAATATTCATATATTCGTATAAGCGCAGCCTTGAGTTAGTGGCTTGAGTGTGCGACTCTGTCATGTATTCGAATCACGGCGTATAGCACTGGCTCATTTGGTAAAGACATGCTTAGACCCAAAAATTGACGACAATTAGTCACATTGATCACAAATGTCTAAAAATAAAATCAATACACTGAGTTCACCTGAGGTGAAGGTTCATATAGGGTTGAACCGCTACTGCATTATTTAATGTTGCAACAATATTAAGTCTTTGTTATATATTTTAAATAAATTCTGTTAAAAAGGAACTTAAATATCTAGACTTATTAAACATGCGGAAAGTACGATAGGTACGTTTAAATGCTTTATTAAGGATCTACTATAAAGATAAATAAATGTTTATGATACAGGATTCTAAAGACCAGACATGAGGGTAGGCGCCACTGTTTTTTTATTGTGTAACACAATTGTACGTGTTATAGCCGCGACAGTTTCGGTTAGTTATATGTTTAATTATAAAGTTAATATCTACGTCTACCTAAAACAAAACTTTGTTTCACTAGACTTCACCTACACCATACTGCAATATTGGTATACGTTAGGCTAAGCTTATGTACCCATGTGCTTTTCTACGATTAATTCCATATGACCATTTATTGTTACTGGTAACGTATACGATTTTACGAATTGTTCATGGCAGTACTAAACTCTTAAACGGAAAAGGCATAACATTTTATCGAAAGTACTAAGTCGGAGCGTTCAGGATCACGAGAGCGATTTAGGGAGTCTGTTGTTTGTTGAAGAATTTATTGCTCGCCTACGTTACTTCGACTAATACTTTTAGTTGTTTCAAGGGGATAATTTAGTACCAAATATATTTTTAGGCAAATGATCATATACCTATAGTGGATAAGTGAAGGGTGGATTAAAAATTGTGTTCTTCTAGTGACAATTTACATTGTAAGTATGTTAAACAAAAAAAACGCTGTTGCGAAAACGAATCAAGATAATGTCCATATAATTCATAAAGCATATTTAAGTCTCATAAAATGTTTGTTATGAAAAGCGGCTGTTTAAAATGCCTTTTCATTTGTTAAAATATTTATGCAAAGTCCGACAGTTTAAGTTAACTGTCCGAGATGACAGTTGAAGATAAACTGCAATTTATAACTTTGCGAATGAAAAATGTGCAAAGTTTTTTAATTAGCAAAAAACATGTGAAACGCGAATTTCAATTGACTTTAGACTTTTAATGAAATAGTTTTAAATTAAATGGAACCAGTATTCACATTACTTTAGGAAAATTAAATGAAAGAAGATCACATAAGACGTCTTATCGTATGAGTTGTCTTGTAAAAGACTATCATGAAAAGAATTTTAACTTATATTCAAGCCAAATGCATTAATTAAATATATTAACACGAGAAAATGTTGGTTATGTTCAATGATTTATTTTCACATTGTTTTCAAATTATACATCTATTCCGAAATTATTTTCCGGCGTCGGGATGTGACGACCCCATCGCCCACTGGTGAAATAACCTGTAAAAGAGGTTATTTCACCAGTGCAATCAGTCAACCCCCATCCTAGTGGGAGTGCCGTGCTGCTGCTTTAAGGCTTCAGCCAAATGGGCAGGCACGACCGGGGCAGTACCACTGTCTCACAGAAAACCGGCGTGAAGTGATGCAATAAGTCCATCTTATTGTACTCGCGTTTCGTGCGGTGAGTGAGACTCCCGGAGCCCATCAATCCCCCCCCCCATAAGTATGAAGATGCAGTTCAAACAGAGATTACCCCAGGGGGGTACCACACGTTTACGCTGTGGAGAATCCCCTTCTGGGCGTCCATCATCGGAACAATTGGTATTCGATGGTGGATGCACAGGCTGCCCTTCGTATTCTGGGGGGGGCAAAAACTGCTCTAAAAACTTATGCATTAATAGGTTTCGGTCTCGGGGCAAACGGAAGCATTTACCTAAGGCAACCCCTTCCACGCTCACGGTGGACTTTACAAATGTTAGGGGGCTAAAAACTAACCTAAACGCGGTTCACTTTTACTTAGAAACTGCGAAGCCGGCCTTATTCTTCCTTACTGAGACTCAGATATCCTCCCCGGCTGATACTTCTTACCTCTCCTACCCGGGGTACAAATTGGAACATTCATTTGTGCCGCGGGCGGGAGTTTGCGTGTACGTCAGGGAGGATATCTGTTCTCGTCGCCTCGGGACGCTTGAAGGAAGGGACCTATCTAACCTCTGGCTGCGCGTAGACTGCGATGACCATCCGCGATTCTATGCGTGTCTGTATAGGTCCCATAGCGGAAATGACGAAACTAACCGACTCATCGAGCACATTCAAATGGCTACAGATTCCCTGCTCGAAAGGGTTCCTACCGCTGAAATCGTGATACTTGGCGATTTTAACGCCCACCATGCCGATTGGCTTGGCTCTGATACCACCGATCACGCGGGAAGATCCTTTCACGACTTTGCTTTAGCCTACGACCTGACACAAATGGTCCCTGCGATTACGCGAATACCAGATGTGGATGGTCATAAACCCTCTTTGTTGGATCTTCTGCTGACTTCACACCCGGAGAACTATCAAGTCTCTGTTGACCCGCCATTGGGTTCATCAGATCATTGTGTGGTCCGGAGTATTGTGCCTTCTACGCGCCCTTCACGGCCCCGCTTTTTGGGTTGTCGCCGTATTTGGCACTACAAGTCAGCAGATTGGGACGGGATGCGGTCTTTCTTTGCGTCCTACCCTTGGGGGCCTATGTGCTTTTCGTCGGAAGCTCCAGATTCCGTCGCTGCCTCTGTCGCCGAAGTGGTTCTGCAGGGCATGGAACTCTTTATTCCATTTTCTGCGGTGCCGATCGGTGGCAAGTCTCAGCCCTGGTTTAAACGTTCTTGCAAGGCGGCCTCGTGTCGAAAGCGAGAATGCTTTAAGGCATGGGCGGAAGCGGCGAAATCTCGTGATGCCAATACCAGCGAACTTAAAAAAGCATATAACTCAGCCTCCAGGTCCTTCAAACGGGAAATCACTAAGGCAAAGTCAGAGCACATTGCCAGATTTGGCGAGAGATTGGCCCAACTCCCTTCAGGGACTCGAGCCTTCTGGTCTCTCGCCAAAGCTGTCCAAGGGAATTTTTGTCAGCCCGCTATTCCACCACTGCACAGGGAGGATGACTCGCTGGCCCACACTGCGAAGGAGAAGGCCGACCTTTTAGGCTGTCTCTTCGCGTCCAACTCGACTTAGGATGACCGAGGAAGATCACCACCGACCATTTCGCGGTGTGATTCATCGATGCCGGAAATCACATTCCGGCAACGTGCTGTCCGCAGAGCACTATCTTCCTTGGACATTCATAAGTCGAGCGGGCCGGATGGTATCCCCCCAATTGTGCTGCGTACTTGTGCTCCTGAGTTGGCTCCGGTCTTAACGCGCCTTTTCCGGTACCTGTACTCGCTTGGCACTGTCCCGAAGTGCTGGAAAACCGCTTCGATACATCCGATCCCTAAAAAAGGCGATCGCTCTGATCCGTCCAACTATCGCCCAATAGCCATAACCTCCTTGTTCTCCAAAATAATGGAATCCATTGTTAACTGCCAGCTCTTGAGGTATCTAGAGGGCCACCAGCTGATTAGCGATTATCAGTACGGCTTTCGTCGTGGTCGTTCGGCTGGTGACCTTCTTGTATACCTTACACATAGATGGGCAGAGGCAATTGAGTCCAAGGGGGAGGCGCTGGCGGTTAGTTTGGACATAGCGAAAGCCTTCGATCGGGTGTGGCACAGAGCACTGCTCTCGAAGCTTCCAGCCTATGGGCTACCCGAGAAATTATGCGATTGGATCTCCAGCTTTCTGGCCGATCGGAGCATCAAGGTCGTCATCGACGGAGCATGCTCCGACCTTAAACCCGTGAACGCGGGGGTCCCACAAGGCTGTGTTCTATCCCCGACCCTGTTTCTTCTGCATATCAACGATATGTTGCAACTTAGCAACATTCATTGCTATGCGGATGACAGCACTGGGGATACTTTTTACACTGGCCGGGCAGGTATTTCTCGGGCAGTTGTCGATGAGTACCGGAACAAACTTGTGTCTGAAGTCGAAACTCTTCTACGTGGAGTCTCAGACTGGGGCAGACTAAACCTAGTCCAATTTAACCCCAAGAAGACACAAGTTTGCGCGTTTTCCGCTAAAAAAACACCCTTTGTCGCTACTCCTCTTTTCGAAAACACTCTTCTTAAAGCCACAGCCAGCATTGGAATACTTGGCGTTGACATATCGAACGACGTTCAGTTTCGCGGTCACTTGGAGGGAAAGGCTAAATTAGCCTCCAAAAAGCTTGGTGTGCTCAGCAAGGCGAGACGGTACTTCACTCCGGACCACCGCATGCAACTATATAAAGCGCAAATTCGGCCCTACATGGAGTACTGCTCTCACCTCTGGGCGGGGGCTCCCCAGTACCAGCTCCTTCCAATTGACCGTATTCAACGCAGAGCGGTTCGAATCGTCGATGACCAATCCCTTTCCGAGCGGCTTGATCCTTTGGCGTTGCGTAGAGATGTGGGGTCTCTCTGCATCTTCTACCGCATTTACCATGGAGAGTGTTCAGAGGAGTTGTTCGGATTAATACCTGCAGCTGAATTTCGTCATCGGACGTCGAGGCAGAGTACGAAATTCCACCCGTATCACCTCGACGTCCGCCGTTCCACAACTGAGCGTTTTTCAAGGCAGTTTTTGCCGCGCACCACCACTTTGTGGAACCAGCTGCCCAGTGAGGTATTTCCGAACCAATTCGACTTAGGGTCCTTCAAGAAAAGAGCGTACCGATTCCTGAAAGGCCGGCAACGCACTCGCGAGCCCACTCTGGCTTTGCGAGTGTCCATGGGCGGCGGTATCACTTAACATCAGATGAGCCTCCTGCCCGTTTGCCCCCTGTTTTATAAAAAAAAAAAAAAAAAAAATACATTAAGATTTATATATTTTTGCCGTTGGCTTCCTTAATAAAAAAATGTAAGCTGTATTTTGTATATAATCTAAGTCTGATTGAAATGTATAGTCTTGTCTTTGTCCGCTTCTAGTTCTCTTTGGTTATTTTATCAAGATGTAGTGTTATTTTTATATTTTCAACCCTCTTTATTCAATTAATGTTATTATTTAAATGGTTATATTCATATTTTGACGTGTATTGTGTAATAAAGGATTTTCTTTATTTATTTCTTAACGTTATTTAAATGTGAACAAATTTGTTAAAAGCTTATTTTACATATAGTAAGAATAGATGACTAAGAGAAGAACAAAAAATATAATAATAACACTAATTATTTTTACGAATATTTCTGCTTCTTTTATTTTAACGAAATTCAAGCGATTCCCATTGTCTTATCCGCAATGTGCCTAAAGCGACAAAATATGTGATATGCTTATGTTATATTTCTCTTTATAAATTTCTGAACCAAAAAACGGGTAATTAATTTTATTAATTCATCAAAGAGTTTCGTTATATCGAAAAAACATAATGACATGTAAAATTCAGCGCGGCGAAATTCACTGAAAATTAATTTCCATTTAGCTTTCAGATTCATCCAGATGATACAAGTTAAATCAAAAAACGGATATCAGATGCCAATTTTTATTTTAAAACCGCGCACATTTTTACTTTAACGCCATTGCATGCAGTGTACATTATTTATGGACTTCCGAAGCACTACACTTTGATTATGTAGTATTTTAAAGCAAAAATTGTGTTATTCTTTTTAATTAATACTATTTAAATTTCGTTTCGGTTTCACATTCGGAACAATACTGCCTGATTATAAGGGACTTAAAAAAGAGTTAGTATGTTCTCCGATTACTTGCAGCCTTGGCATTGGCCTCTGATTTAATGCATTTTTTTTTTTCATTTTTATTAGACAAGTATATCAAGTTTCTGTGCCTGATATATATATCATCGATTTATGGGTCTAAATAGTTCGGTTTTCTCACGATATTTGACTTCACCAAATTCGCCAGAGTTAGATACGCACTTTGTTTTTTTTTTAAATTTCAGGGGGCAAATGGGCAGGAAGTTAGACACATTGCCAAAGGGGTCACAAGTACGTTGCCGGCGTTTTAAGAATTGCTAAGCTCTTTGAATTTGCGTTTTATTCAATTACGAGTGGTGACTCGTTGTGAATTACCGTCTCGCCTCGCTGCGCACACCAAGCTTCTTAGAGGCTAATTAAGGCTCGATCCACACTATGATGCCGTTCAGATCTCGGCATCATAGTGTGCATCGAGTCTAAGCCTTCCCTTCCAAATGTCCGTGAAACAGAACGTCATTCGATATGTCAGCCCAGTATTCCGAGAGTGAGATCTGTGATTCGAAGGCATGAATGAGGATTGAAAGTAGCACACTCAAGCCACTAGGCCAACACTGCTTTTAAAAAAAAGAGTAATAACATAAATATGTATAAGAAATAAAACATAAAAAATAAAGTAATCAATCGGTGGCAGCTCCTTCACAATAGAAGCAGGGTTATCGCAACATCATCCAGCAAATCTCGCCACCACCAAGAACGATGTGTATACACATTTAATCCAATAAAACCATTTATGAGTAAACGAGAATAGATAAATGTGGTAGCAATGTAAATTGTATGAAATGTTTTACCAGTCTACCCACGTAGTAGGATTGGATCTCCGTGGAATACGAATCAACCCCGATTCAATTACAATATACCTTAACGCGTACCATCACTCACATAAACTACTTTGAATCGTTTACTATCGCTCCTTATCGTTTCAATTATACATATAAAAAACCGTTTAAAAAGTATTTAAAGATGTCGAAACAAGTCTAACGTAATTTTAACAGTTTGTAAAGAAATTGTTCGCGTACTGAGTACGGAGTTCTTTTGTGCGTGCTCGTTGCATGGTGCTTCAAAAGTATTTACTGTAGTGGGAAAGATAGGAAACATTATATTTTAAGTATGATTTATTTATTTATTTGCTCAACAGTATTCCTACAGTCGCTCACTACACAATATCCAAACAATTACCTTATTCACAAACGGAATACACATTTAAACATAAAGCACAGTTTTACCTATTTATGCAAAAAATATAACAAATTATATATTTATGATAAATTCTAACCATACAAACAATAGTTACAAATTCTAAAATCTAATATAAAATTCTCGTGTCACGGTGTTTGTGGTTAAACTCCTCCGAAACGGCTCGACCGATTCTCATGAAATTTTGTGTGCATATTGGGTTTGTCTGAGCATCGGACATCTATTTTTCATCCTCCTAAATATTAAGGGTAGTCCAGTCCACCCCTAAATATATTTTTTTTTATTTTTAGATATTTTTTTCTGTTTCTTTATGATACAGCATTAAAAAATACATACAACCCCTAACTTTCACCCCTCTACGATCAACCCCTATTTCTTTATTATAAATGATATACATGGCAAAACGACGTTTGCCCGGTCAGCTAGTAACTTATATATTACTAAAGTTTGCAATCACTCTAATGCGCTTACTCTAATCCAAAAGGCCTCCCTGATCTCCACGCTCTCAGCTAGGTTCATGACTTACAAGATACCTTAGTGTAAGAGTACATACACGGTGCATGAAAACTCGGTTAAAACCAATCGGCATCTGGTATAATTTCCCAGTAATATCCGCTCTATATCCGCACAGCTCTTCGTACCCGCACGTCAGCGCCGATCGCTTCCGCATTAAACGGATTTCATTAACTTCATGTTTTCTAACATATTTTCAGAAAATGCATAGAAAATAAAGTTTATAAGAGAGTATAAAACCAAGTTGATAGTTCATGTTTCTTGTTTCTAACAGAGTTGCGACAGGCATAAGGCAAACTTGGTGAATAAAGTTTTTATATTTAAATTTTCAAAATGGTAAAATTATTAATATTATTTACACATTTCAAGAATCGTCATGCTCGGTTAAATGTCATTGCCTGTGGCGGCGTCCATGTGTCGGGTTGTCTCTCTCCCTAAAATATAGCGAGGGGGCCGATGGCTGGCCATGCATCATACTCGTAAACTGCTACTTCTGGTGACTGGTCGTACTTGAATTCGTGTATGCGATGATGTTAGTTATTTCGACTATGTATTTGCGTGTAGTTCCCACGAAAATGTAAGTGCGTGCTCTTTACAATGCCTCCTGCTGATAGAGGACAAATCTTTGTGTTTAATTCATTTTATTATTATGTATTACTTAAGTAAAAGAGTGGCGGAGAGTTTATTGGCAGTTCATCTCTTCCGTTCCGTGTAAATGTAAAATTAGAAGCATTGTATACTTCTTTTTTAACGTTCATAAGTGTACATTGTGTTACCTATATGAATAAATGATTTTTGACTTTTGCACCTCACCGATTATTTTATTTTGCGCAAATTCGCAGACCACGGTGTTTTGTTTAGTTAAGTTTTATCACCCAGAGCTGGTAGGAACCGGAAATGAAAGTTTTTCTAAAATGCAATTGATTGAGAGGTCAGCGAAAACATCGTAAGGAAACTATGACGCACTCAATAAAAAAAAAATCAGTGGCGCTACAACCTTTTTAGGTCTGGGCCTCAGATATCTGTATCTGTTACATGACAATTTACCAATCTAATAAGCAAGTATATGATCAGCCTCCTCCCATAGAAAGAAAGTCCATTGGTCCACAGCCGGGGATCGAACCTACGTCCTCAGGGATGAGAGTCGTACCCTGAAGCCACTAAGCCACTGCTCTGACACACTCAATATTAGACCAAAATATGTTGCAGGTTGATTTCTAGATTTGTAGCGTCCAAAGAAATAATAATATCTTAATTGAAGTTATAAGACACGCTATTAGAAATGCCTACTCCTGATAAATTGTGGTATAACTAAGCCAATTTATATAAAGTTGAACGACAAACAGACAAACATTGAATTAGCATAATGAACGCAGGATTAGAGCTTATTGTTCAGATAATTCTATTCAACATCGTTTCTACTCTCGTAAAATCCATTTAAATCACATCGATTTGTATTGAAAGCCATTTAAATAAATAATGAGAGACTGGCAACATGATGGGCTTTACACGGCATATTTAGTATAAATTTGTATTTTGATAGGTTTTTTTAATTCGCCATTAATCACTTAACCTATACGAATAAACACTCTCTAGAAAGCGAACCCAGTACTTTGGGATACGATGTAAATACTATAATCTTATCTAGACTACATGTGTGTGAGTAGAAGTTGCAACCCACACATTCACATAATTTTAAATTGATCTAGGCTTGTCACAAGTAAATATTAGAACCTTTGTTATATTAAAGACAAAATGGTTTTCGAGAATATTTAAATTTATTTTACATTAAAATTAATCAAACTGTATGCTTGCTGAGTTTTTGTTTATAATTAATTTGAAAGTTGAAATGAAATTATTGTTTACATAATTTATAATAGGTTTCCAGAAGGAAGATTTCGGTAAATTTATAACATAAAATTTTTCGCGAGGTTTAATTGGATTTTGTATAAAGTAAGACATCATGGATATTAATTAATTGAGATTAAACTTTGTTTTAGTAAACACTTGCTACACATATATATTCAATCAAATTAAAAAAATATGTTTCTTATATAATATTTTTTTAATAATACTCTACTCCCCTGCCATTGTGTCCAGGGACTTTTTTGTCTCTAAATATAATCTAGGTTTACAAAGTAGTGGTGTTAGTAACATAAAAGTGTTTTCTTTGATTTATTTATAATAAAAATCGATTTAGTTTTTTTTGGTTGAACGAGAAACCTATAGGTAGAGTATACATACGAGTATTATTGTCAAAATCAATGTATGTTGCCTTTATTATTAATAAAATGCAAATAATACTAATGGAACAGGACTAATTATTCAATTAAGTCTACTTAAGTTAAGCAAAGATAGCTCATTTAATTAGTTCATTTGTCTTTAAAGTTATGTTATTTGATGCTGTCAGCTACTTCATTTAATACAGATTTCAACCAGTTTAATTAAAAGCCTAAAAAACGTTCACTATGCCTACATCAATCTTTAGCTAATCAGTCAGTTTAGTAGCTAAGTTCCACTGTTACACAATTCCCAATTAAACATTATTTAATGAATGTCTCCAAGAGCGGCTGAATACAAATCATTTTTTAAAAAATTTGCCAACGTTCAATGGGAGCAGATGTTAGCTTTTCATAATTTATTTCAATTTATCTTATTTTAATTCAAGAGTAATTAAATCATATTGCGATGATGGATACAGCGCTAATTGTGAAAGCGATTTAGAGAGAATTCAATTTTGAACGTTTTATTTATTTTGTAAACTAGAATTTTGTAATAATTATATATGTTTAATCATTAATATAGCGTTGAGGAGACTCTCATTCATAAGAAAGGTTCGAACCTCGGCTGTGAACCAATGGACTTTTCTACCTGCCTTGCGATTCTGTAACTCACTTTTCGAACTCACACAGCGGTTTTCACAGCGGCGGTCGCGCTCAAATCAGTTGTGAAGCAGTCATTTTATGATTTGTCATTCTGATAAGGTGGGAACTTGTAGTTTATTGTTTATCAGAATCAGTTTAGTGAGAGTTCGAAAAGTGAGTTACAGAATCGCAAGGCTGTGCGAGGAATAAAGATCCGCTCATACAGTGAAGAAAAACATCGTGAGGAATCGGCATGCCGTAGATCCAAAAAGTCGACGTCGTGTCTTGGGCACAGAAGACTGCCTATCACCTACTTGCCAATCTATGGATTCGGAGACAGTAAAACTATCCATATATTTCACAAATAATTATAGATATTTCACAGATAATTCACAATACGCACAAAAATTATGCCAGCCGAATTGGATTTTGATTCTACAGAGGCCTTCCTAAATATTTTGGCATGATTTGTGACTCTCAGCCACTCTCAAATAATAAGTGTATTATACGCACACACACCCATTCATATACGTGCACGCGTACTTAAGGTCTTATACGAATTTTGTTTGATTATATGTTACTAAGGCTACTTTTTCTTTAAAGAAAATTGTTTTTCACATGCATCATGTGGTTAAGATCAGTTTTGTCGCAACCATATTTCTGTCAATAATATACCTAGTTTCATTTATTTATTACCGACTTACAAAGGTCAAATAGCTATTCAAATGTCCGGTACTAACTATACTAAATTTGAATTGGTATAATTAAAAACAAATAAATATTATTCAAAAAATTTAATTCCCCATCATCTATGGTAAATATTTACAGCGCGGATTTTATCAATGTAATGTAAAATTGATATTGTCGTTAAGTTTTCCTTAAATTGTCGAATGTTCCGCTTAACTTTGATTCCATAGCACAACAAAAATAATTAGTGATATTGTTTCATGCGTTCACTCGTGTTGTGTTTGTGTATAATAATTATTATAAGTAGCTCTAGAAATGCTAATATAATTAATACATATTAAACTTTAAGAATAATTGTAATAAGACAATAAGTTCTTATAAATACCAGTCTATTAATGTGTGACAATATTTCATTACATGCAGTCGTAGAACTCAACTGCACACATAATAATTTCACATTAAAATAAGTGAATTTAAAAGTAGAAAATGGACCGCTAATGGGTTTTCTGCTCACAGTTTATATTTTACATTGGAGCTTGCAAATATTTTATAAATTATTAAGTATGAGTTTCAGAATGTAACAATACTCGTTGGAACATTTATACTCCCGAAATAAAGGTAACAGAATAAATATATTAAAACGTCTTGGAATGTTCCGGTGTGTACCTGGTAAATTTGAAAATAGCTTTCACTTCAGGTGAACGAAACTCAGGAACTCAACGTCATTATTATCTACTCCAGCGTACAATATGTAAGTTACTTAGACTAAAAGCTTAGCTGTAAGAGACATAGAAGTTCCAGCAATTCCTTAGGGAACGTTTCTAGAGCAACGAGCTACAGATATTTAGGAAACGTGCCTTTTAAGATTATCTTTCACATTTATTTTGATAATTAAGATAAGATTGATATACGGTATAGTCTATTTTTATGTGAATGTTTTATTTGTGTGTATTTGTTTGTGACATTTCTGGACATACTTAGAGTATTGAGTGTTTTTTTTATATATTATTTTATTTTAAAGTCCTGTTAGTTAGAACATTTATAACACAAGAACGGCTGAACCGTTTTGGCTGAGAATTGGTGGGGAGGTAGCTTAGAACCAGTAGACGGACGGACATACAAATTTATCGTGTTTCCGTGGGACGTGACATAAAATGTGGTATAACAAAACGCAATAAACAGAATAACGAAAATTTTATTAGTCTAGCCGTTCATTTGTTAAAAATGGTATAAAAAAACACAACTTTCAGCTAAACGTAAAGTTGTCAATGGTTATAAGTATGATTGAAAATTTGACAATGAGAAGTTTTGAAGTGGATCGGTTGATGTGTTTATTTCGAGTTTCAATTAGCTTATCGTGCCGATATTACCATTAACAATGTCACGATCGAATCTTTCCCGATAAAGCGGCAATGTAAGTAGGATTCGAAACATTGCGAATGAAAAGATTGAAGAAGAACCTCGTTAGTATGGGTCGACTTCGTGCTTCTCAATTACAAAAGCAAAGCGAGGCAGGCCGCGAAACGGCTCAGTTGCCAATGGGAAATCGTCGAGCAAACCTCAGAGATCAACAACTAGTTAATTGTAGAAACACAAGAAGTTTAGATTCATTGTATCTAGCTGGAAGTGGAGCGGTTAATGTTAAAATCTGGAAATGTTTTCCACTTCAAAGCGTTATCTCATGTCGATTGCACAGTCACCTTTGCTAGGATTAGAATTAATATGTACGTTTTTGTATATATAAATCTTCAGTATGTTAATGAACTTCTCTTAAACGGTTGTTTTTTATTTTTATTTAAGACGCATGTACCTACAGGACAACATCGGTTGGGTTCGCTAGTTTGTATATTAAAGTAGTTACCTACTAATAATTAAGAAAGCTAAATTGTCCTGCGCCGGTACTCTATTAATAGCCATAGCGATTGGGATTCTATGTTTAACACTAAGATGTCCTTACGATATCCGCGATACCTTTATTGATAAAACTACATTTTTAGTTTTTGAATGTTACAGGGTATTGGTGCTGTCTTTAATATCAGGCCATTAAAGCTCATACACAATATGTAACATGGTACTTCAAACAAAAATCAAAATTAATTATAAATGATTTCTTTAGTTTCCTGTTATATATGTCGTTTTTGAATTAAGAAAATGATTAAAATAGATTTGTTTTTTTTATTTTACAGGACGCAAACGGGCAGGGGGCTCATCTGATGTTAAGTGATTCCGTGAACCTATGGACACACACAGGAGGCTCGCAAGTGCGTTGCCGGCCTTTAAAATTTAGATGGAGAAAAGTCCCAATACGGACGCAATAAATCTACGTCCTCTTTTAAATATTTACAATATTCCCTGTCGATAAATCTATTGAAGGATTAATTTTATCTTCCGTAAGATTCGTAGCAGCCGGCGTGGGTGCGGGTTAAGAAGCCATTTATCAAGCAAACGAGCCAGGAGTGGAGTGAGGGGGGGGGAGGGTCACATCAAGACGTCTGTCTTGCCCTGATATTCATGAATAACTTATTAAGCTGTTAGTCACTGAAGATAAAAATCTTTCCATTGTTTGCTTTTATTTAAAATATTTATTTTCATATTTTAATTCAGGTTTAACACTTTACACCAATAAGATTATATTTGGTAATATAATATCAGAGAGATTTAAAAATATCATACAAGTTCGTTAAATTGTAAATGACAACAAAATGATTTTAAAGATGTATTGAACAAAAAACAACACTATTAAGGTTTAGTTAATAAAATATAAATTTAATTTAATTATTTATTGAAGAAGAAACAAATTGCAACACGCAATAGTTTTACCTTTAACATATTAAGGTTTAGATAATAAAATAATTATTAAATTTAAGTATAAATTAAACAAGAAACAATATATATATATATATATATATTGAACAAGAAATAAATTGCAACATTTATTTTTTTACTTATTAAGGTTTAGTTAATAAAATAATAATTAAATTTCGCTACAAATTCACGTTATAATATTCATTAATCTCATAATAAGAGACAATCAATACACGCGTAGACTCAGTTTTAAGTAGGCGTTATAAAATTAATAAAATATCTCCTAATTCGAGTTATCAAACTGACTCAAATTGAATAAACGATGATAATATGCAATACGGCTGAATTAGACAAATCATTTGTATTGTAGCGAGGGATTTTATATTGAGTTAAACGAATAGTTTTGGTATTGTTTAACAATTAATATTAGGTAGGCTTTCTAGAAATACTAATTAGAATTTTGACTGAACAACCTATCAGACATTTTTTCATCTCTTCAACCCATATTTTCTATAACATTACAATGGAAGGAACCATCCGGGAAAAGAATAGTGTGTAGGCCAAAGAGAAGGTGAGCTGACGACTTGATCGAAATAGCACGAAAAGACTGGCAGACTTTGACACAGAGACAGTTTGAAGGCCTTTACCGACAAGGGGTCCATATCCACAGGCGACTAACCTTTACCTATAAGTAAATACAACATTTGAAATGAAGCTTAAGAAATGTGCAAAACAATGAAACTTGTACCATGTTTCTATAACCAAATACGATTCGTAATAAGTAAGAGATAGTTAGAGGAACTGAATAAATATCACACCAAAAAGCAGTTATTTTTAATAAAAACTACGACGCGATGAAATAACTATTGGTATTTTGATAAAAACCGGGCGGGTGATTAATATAATCAAATAATGTCCCATCTTGTTTAGCTTTAAATAATAAATAATATATAACAGTTCAGCCAATTATAATTCAGGAAGCAATGTGAACTTGCTGAAAACCGCGATTTTTTATAAAACAAAAGAAGGTAATCATGGCGGTAAATTGGGGAATGCCCGCACAAGAGATAAATGTTAAAGTATTGTGAACACCGCCGGCGTGGGCTGGAGGCACTTCGGGAGATACCTTTATGTGTCTACATGCTCTCCGGAACGTGAAAACGTTTGTGCCACACACTTTTCAGACATTTTGATATTTTACGAGCCACTTCCCCAGCTTAATTTCGTCTGTTAAGCGCAAATAAAGTGAATTTACACTTTTATAGTCTGCCGTGAAGTCTTCTAACATTTCTGTGAAGTTTTATCTGCGTCATTATACTACAAATTATCTATTTTAAATTAGCTATATTTATAACTGAGTGTGGTCATAGACATTTGATGGCAACTGAAATTTAAGATTTATGTATTATATTTGAACATTAACCCCGTAAACCACAAATCGTTCTCATTGCAGCATTTTAAAAAACAGTTATTTTTATAACAGCGTTAATGCAATTTGCAAGAAAGAAACAAATGAATACTCAAGCCAATTAGTATATTAATCTTTATGGAAGTGAGATTACTCGTTGAAGAGTATAATGGTTATTCATATTTCTTTGTTTTTTTACCGTAAAGTAAAAGTTAATCGGGGCTTATGAAATCATCTTGTTAGACTAATCGCTATTTCCCAATAATACGAAACAGTTTTGAGTATTTAATATTTTTGTGTAAGCCATTCCTGAACTTCCAGAAATATTTGAAGATCAAAATAAGCCCAATCGGTCTTGCCATTCTCGAGTTTTACAAATAATCGAACAGAAATGTATTTTTATATCTATCTATATATATAAAGATATATTAATTACAATTTAAGTTCAATAAATATTAAAGTTTGTTACTACGTTTATGGACTGTTAAATAAGTTCTGTCTAAAATATATACATAATTATAAGTAAAACATATTATTGCCGGTCACGAACATTGCCAAGTAAACAATACAACATTGCCCCTAATTCCCTGCACTCGTTTCATTTGAATGAATTAATGTTTTTCAGGGCTTTGTCTCGCGTAGTTTCAATTCCTTTGAAAATAATCCTCTTAAAGCTGGCTCAAACAAAAGCAGGACAAAATAGAAAATATTTTGTTTTTGTACGTTTACTAAGATTGCGTAATCCGCGGGTTTTGTTTGTTGAAAATACGTTGGTTTATTTTAACATCGTCCTAACTTTTGAATAAGTTTTATTTAAATATAAAGGTTATATTTCTTATCCGCGTCAACTGTATATTTAGAAGTAAAGTAAAGAAACAAAGCATTTGATAAATTCTACTACTAATGATAATTTAAAGATTTTTTTTATGTCTGTATGTGTTTAATGTGGAAGTTAAGTTAGTATAAGTTTTATTAATTATAAACTATATTTTTAACCAATTTACGCGTATTATGAACCTGCCTATGAAATCTGTTTTCAGCAACGCATTTCTTTATTATACCACTTACAATACTTTTTAATTGAATCGTATTATATACATATATATAAGTCAATAGATGAGTCCTACAACATTAATAAAACCAATTTCATGTACGTCACAGTAATGATTACAACTTTACAAAATCGAGTAGCGTCGAGAACATTTCCGCAAAATGTATCCACGTGTCAACCATTATTTAGGTGCTGCCGTCGTTCCTGGTCTTTAATCTCTGCTGCTACTCTCTCACTCCGAAATATATAATTTATTTAGAATATGATACGCACTAAAGTCCGTACTGAATCTATAAAAGTCATTGACTACTCTTTTTCTTTCTTTTCTATGTTGCTTAAATTGTGTTTTTCATTGATTTGAACATCTTTTTCTTAAAAAATAATCGTAGATTTGCGATTTAGTTTGAACAAAATTTTACTCATTACGCTTGAAGCGCGAAGATACAATCGTTCTAAAAGAGCCGTGAAATAGAACACGAATTATCAATAAAAATTCCAAAAGAATAAATTTTTACGTTCACAGAATTATACTTCAGTTTTCGCTAAAGGCTTAATTAATCGGAAATGAGCGGAAATTTATGAAAATACATTTTAAATACACGTTAATAAATTAACTATTCGACGCAAATTGAGCTAAGCCAACTCGATAACCAACGTGAGCTTATATTTGAAGAGAATGAGGAACGGGGGGGGGACTGTTACATCTGCCAATTTCCGTATCGCTATAATATTAAACGGAGATGTTGCGTTTGCTTAATGTATTGGATTGTAAATAACGGATCGTATGCTTAATTTTAATTAATAGAATTGCTTGCGCATTTAAATTCACACATTATCAAGTGCTACTTAAAAGAAAGTCTCTATTAAAAGTATCTAGAATTGTACTCGTAGCTATTCGATCTACGAGATCTGGCATCTACGTAGCTAGCGTAGCTAGTCTAAAGTAAAAAAGTAAAATATCATTTAATCATGCAGGTAACATAATGAATACTTATGACTCGAGTAAAGAAATACATATTAATGTTTCTAATTTTACATTTACTGCCAGTTCTCAAATCAAGGGCGTAGAACGGAAGAGAAGAACTGGCAATAAACTCTCCGCCACTCTTTTTAATCGTTTATTTTTTACACAACGTTTGTAAAGAGCTGCAACCATTACACCATGTTCCACATGACATGTCAAGTAATATGTAGTCTACGTTATTATAACAAGCAATACGTGGAATCAGAGAGATTGCCGCTACGAACTGGGTTCGAATTCCGACTACGGTGGAAAAAAAACAACGGCATTTCGATTTTCTAAGAAACATTTATAAGACAGTCCTATTCAAACATTTGTTGCACTAATGAGTACTTAAAGATATCGGTCTTACGTCTGCTCACGTAATGCTGTAGTCATGTCGGACATCTATCCCATTATCAAATAATTTATCCCAATTATGAAATTATACTCTACCCGCGTACATGACAAGTCCTAATATGGATTAGAGACCGTGGTCTAGAAAACAACATAATTTATAATAGAAACTATTCAACAACAAAGAGTAGGTATAATATTTTATAGACATGAAGACAATTTACTTTTGCCTTGCCTTTGCTGCTATTGCCTTTATATACGTAACAGAGACGCTATTTTTTACGAATAAGCTTTATTACATATCGTTATTGTCGTAGAACAATATCGGATTTGAAAAATCTAAATGTCCAAAATCTACTTTTTATCATATTTTATTATATATATCACATTCACTAAATATTGCGGCCACATTAAAAAAAATCCGTGTGTTTTAAGTTTCAAATTAATCAGTTGGATTTGTTAGAAACATGTGATTTTTCTAGAAAACTGTGTAATTTAATGTTATTATTTTTATTTTGTTTCAAAACAAACCCTTATGTTTGCTTGTATGTTACATATTCATTGCACTCCCTTTGCCCCGCAAACCCAATACAAGTCACCTCTTACGAAACTACGCTATATAAGGAAAGGGACAAGAGAACCAACAGCTTTTTGATCGGATACCTCATATCGGACCGGTCAAGTCTCAAGTAGTTAAGTTTATTATATAATATATTTATCGTGCACCTAATATCGGGCCGATTAAATAATTGTACTTAGTTAAGTTCATTATTTGTAAAAGTAATTAATTAAAGTAATTTTAATATATTTTGGTTTTTTTTGGTATCCACCGCTGGCCCTCACTTAATTGGCGCAGTCGGTAGGATCGTCGAGTCAGTGCGCGTACTAAGTAATATACTCCGTAGATCGCCTACGTAGAGTACGCGAACTAATAGACTTTCAAGTTTTAATCGACGATTCACAAGAACCGAGGACAGCGGACCACACACGGCGCATCCAGAAATCGATGACAAAAGGTGCCACCATCGTCGAAATGCATATGTAAGTTACACATTTCTTAACGATTGGTTGTTACATTCCTGTGTGTTCCCAAATCATCCAAAATTTTCCATCCTAGGAAAAACCGGGGAATCGAAGCCCCAAGAGTTGCCTCTCGCATCGAGCTGAGAGATCGCAATAGACATTTAGATTATTTAGAAGATATTTTAGAAGATAACATGGAGCGCGAAGCTTCCCTTGAGAATTTTTCAATTGCACAAGATGCATTATTAGATAGGATTTTAAGAGCTTTAAAATTTGTGCCGAACTTCGACGGAAGTGCGTGTAATTTAACTAGATTTTTGAACTTATGTGACTCGTTAGTAGTGACTTATGCCAAGCCAAGTCCGGGTAATGATGTTACAAATTTAGCATTAATTAATGGAATTATTAATAAAATAACGGGCGCCGCCGCCAGAGCCCTATCAACAAATGGGGCCCCTCAAAATTGGAGTGGCATAAGAAGCACTCTAATTAATAGCTTCTCAGATCACAGAGATGAGTCTACTCTTTATACTGATTTGTCACAATTAACGCAAGGATCAGATAGCCCACATATATTTTATGAGCGTATACAAAACTTATTGAGTACAATCATTACATATGTAGAAGTTCATGATAAAATTGAGACCACTATTCAGGCTAAACGTAATTTATACAATAGCCTCGCGTTAAAAACGTATCTAAAAGGATTGGAGGAACCTCTGGGCTCACGCATACGATGTATGAGACCAGAAACATTAGAAGTGGCGTTGCAATATGCAAAAGACGAGATGAACATAATTTACTTGCAAAACAAAAATACGAAGAGACAAAATTTTACACCTCAAATATCTAGCTCGCCTACTCTAAAACCTTATAGATACGATATTAATCCACAGTATCAAAAACCTTTTAACTTGCCAAGATTAAATAATGGTCAAAATTTTAACAATAATTCATATAAGCCTCACATGTACCAGCAGCAAGGTCCTTCAAGGACCCAACAAATGTTTAAAGCTTTGCCAAGGTCGAATATGTCTACGGGATTTAGAATTCCACCCCGTCAACCAATACCAATGAAAAATTACCCTCAACCCATGAGTGGTATTAGTCACCCTGCTGCTCGAGTTTTACCACCTACTCAGACTGGACATGACTGGAGGATTCATGGTAATCCACCCCCTAACAATTACTTTAATACTCGACAGATTAATAATAACGAATTAAATTACCCTTATCTCTATAGCGACTATGACTATGACAATGACGAATATCCATGTGACTTTCAACAATATGACCCTAACTACTTACCATATGACTGTTCAACAGCCGACGAATATAATATAACGGAGTGTACTGAACAACCGGAAACCATAAATTCTGAAAACAACGTGCCAGAACCTTCCAAACAGGATTTTCCAAAGGATCGAAAGATAGTTTTCCCCGAATAGAGTTAAATATACAAAATCAAAGACAATTACCATTTATTCAAGTTCTAATTCACCCAGATCTCCCACCATTAAAATTTCTAATCGATACAGGTGCGAATCAATCTTTTATAAGACCCGAAGCTATAGATACTTACTTTCCAAATTTTCCTTTAAACTTCGAACCATTTATTGTTTCAAACGTGCATGCTACTACCAAGAATGATTATACAATATATATACCGTGTTTCAAAGAATTCAAAGACAATGCATGGATAAAATTATTCGTGTATAAATTCCATAATTATTTCGATGGACTAATTGGTTGTGATCTTCTTCAAAAATGGTCGGCAAAAATTGATTTAGAATCTAGAAAATTAATTACGAAGTTTGCATCTAACCCCCTTCATATGTACATGTCCCATAGTGTGAATTTATGCGAAGCTATAATTCCAGCTAATTCTTCGAAATTAATACGTGTGCCTACTTCTATATCCAACGGTGATATATGTATTCAAGATCAAAAAGTCGGGAAATGTTACATAAATGAATGCATAACTAGGGCAAATAATCATCATGCAATTTTAGAAATCTCTAATCCCACCAACAGTGATATTATAATTTCTTTGACGGAACCCATTAAAGCTCATATATTTAATGAACAAGTGTCATATGATACTTTTAATAACAATGCCCGAGCTCGCGACGTCTTATCGCGTTTGCGCATAGATCATTTAAACGCAGAGGAGACAGCTAATATAAAAAATATTTGTAGACAGTATTCAGACATTTTTCATCTTGAACACGAACCTTTGACATTTACTAATAAAATCAAACACTGTATTAATACGACCGATGAGTTGCCTGTTCATAGTAAAACCTATAGATATCCATATATACATCGTGACGAGGTTCAAAATCAAATAAAAAACATGTTAGATCAAGGTATAATTAGACCTTCTACCTCCGCATGGAGTGCACCTATATGGATAGTGCCAAAGAAAGGTGACGCATCTGGAAAAGTTAAGTGGCGATTAGTCATTGGCTTTCGGAAGTTAAATGATAAAACGATTGACGACAAGTATCCGATTCCAAATATTACAGACGTTCTAGATAAATTAGGTAAATGCCAATATTTCTGTACATTAGATTTGGCTAGTGGCTTCCATCAGGTAGAAATGTCATCCAAGGACATTCACAAAACTGCATTTAGCGTAGAACATGGTCATTACGAATTCCTTCGAATGCCCATGGGCCTAAAAAATTCTCCATCTACTTTTCAACGTGTTATGGACAATGTTCTTCAAGGTCTAGTTAACAAAATATGTGTAATTTATCTCGATGACATTTTAGTGTTTGGTACCTCCCTTCAGGAAATGATGACTAATCTTAAAGAAGTATTTCAACGCTTAAGAGATTCTAACTTTAAAATCCAGATGGATAAATCCGAATTCCTTAAACGAGAAACCCCTTATTTAGGTCATATAATTACGACCGAAGATGTTAAACCTAACCCAGATAAGATCAAGGCCATAGCAAATTATCCCATACCGAAAACAACAAAGCAAATTAAAGGCTTTTTAGGACTATTAGGTTACTATAGGAAATTTATTTCTGATTTCGCAAAAATCACTAAACCTCTTACATCATGCCTAAAAAAAGGCGCTACTATTACCTTATCTCCGGAATATATCAAATGTTTCGAACACTGCAAAACTTTATTAATGAATGATCCTATCCTACAGTACCCCGATTTTACAAAAGATTTTATACTAACGACAGACGCATCAAATATCGCATTAGGAGCCGTTTTATCCCAAGGTTCAATAGGTAGCGATAGACCCATAGCATACGCATCCAGGACTCTTAATACTAGTGAACAAAATTATTCAACGATAGAGAAAGAGTTATTAGCCATAGTTTGGGCTACTAAGTATTTCAGGCCATACCTTTTTGGGCGTAAGTTTCGCATTGTCACCGACCATAAGCCTTTGCAATGGCTTATGAATTTAAAGGAGCCAAATTCCCGTTTAACAAGGTGGAAACTAAAACTCGCAGAGTACGATTTTACTGTAATATATAAAAAGGGTAAGTGTAATACGAACGCTGACGCGCTATCGCGTATTGAAATACACAATGACGAAGCTATGTCCTTAATAGTTAATACGTCACGGGACCCGCGTCGTCATAGTACCTCATCGACACTTACAGCAGCCTCACAGAATAGCAAATCTTCCTCATCCACTCTGACAGCACCTGAAACACGCGAATTCCAATCACCACAGAGTTCGTCGCATACTGAAACCGCTCATACTAGCTCTGAAAATCCCATTCTTGAAATTCCTATTAGCGATGACCCTTTAAATAAATTCCGCAGACAGATATTAATTAATATAGTTAATCACTTACCTAGAGTGAAGCCCGTCATTAGTAAACCATTCGAAAAATTCTCTCTCATTTCAGTTCAAGTTCATGTAGACAACCTAGAACAAGGAACTATCGACCTCATTAAAAAATATGTTGATCCAAATATCCGTACAGCAATTTTAGTCCAGCCAATAGATAGAATGCTTCATATTGTTCCTATTATTCAAAGAACTTTTAGAAGTTCCTCTATGAAAATATTACTCGTCAAACGGCAAACTGAGAACGTATCAGATTATCTAAACCAACAGGATACTATTAGGAAATATCACGAAGGTAAAACCAACCACCGTGGTATCAATGAGACATATAACTCTTTGTCACAACGTTATTTTTGGCCTAATATGAAATCAGAAATAACAGAATATATAAATCGATGTTCAGTATGTAATTGTGCGAAATACGATCGCAATCCAATACAGCAACAGTTTAAAATTGTACCTCCGCCATCAAAACCCTTTGACATGTTACATGTAGATGTATTAACTATAGAACAAGAAAAATATTTAACTTTAATAGACGCATTTTCCAGATATGCACAAGCGTATCGTATTAGCGACTGTACAGCCCCTAATATCGTAAAATCATTGCTAACGTTCATCACCCATCACGGTTCACCGATGTCCTTGACTACTGACCAAGGAACCGAGTTTACGAATCAAGTTGTAACTGAATTTTTACGTCTTCACAAAATACACCATCATAAGATCGCTGAACACACCCCAAATGAAAACGGCATGATAGAACGTTTCCATAGTACTCTCTTAGAACATCTCCGAATATTAAAATTAAAACATAAGAATGAATCTGCCACCAATTTAGTACCTTACGCAATTTTAGCATATAATAGTTCCATACATAGTTTAACTAAATGTAGACCCTATGACTTAATCACTGGACATTACGACCCAAGAGATCCCACTGATTTAAATTTATCCGAACGTTTATTACAACAATATATGCAAAACCATCATAGTAAAATGGAAACAGTATATCGACTTATACATGACTCATCGTTTGCCGAACGCGAAGCGATTATGACGCAACGAAATACTCACAGAGAACCCGAAGTACAGTATGAACCCGACCAAGAGATATATGTACGAAATCCGATGGCAGCTAGACAAAAGCTAGCCACGCGCTATACACAAGATAAAGTCATAGCTAACTTACCTATACATATATATACATCACGCAGACGGGGACCGGTAGCGAAATCTAGATTAAAACGACAAAAGACACATAAAGATTCTACTTTTTTACAGGTACCTAATACTGACTCTGACAACCCTAGCCCAAGCGCAAGAAATTCGACTCGACAGCCTTGACAATGGACCTGGCTTATTTCCCTTTAAATTAGGAGATACTAAAATCATTTCTCACCATCATGTTTTCCTGAAAGACATTAACATAGACCTAATAGAACAACAAGTTCTTGACTTGCAGACAAAATTGACTGAAACTATACATAGACTACCGAATGGTTACTCATTACGTTTCAAGAGCCAAACCGATTTTATTAATAATAAATTAAATAAAGTTATGTTACAGTTAAAATCATTCGAACCCGACTCCAGGGTTAAACGAGGCATCATTAATCCATTGGGTACTCTTATCAAGTTTATTTCTGGGAATCTCGATCATAATGACGCTCTGAGATATGAGACAGCTATTCATATTTTAAAATCGAATAATAAAGAATTAACTTCTAGTTTTAATCAACATATTTCACTTTTTAAAGAATATAGCATACAACAAACTCACGTATTAAATAATTTAACAGATAATCAAATAAAATTAAGTAAAGCCCTTAACTATATAATAAACATGTCTAACTCGGACAATCAAAGCGTAATTCGATACTCCCGCCTGTCGCTAATATTCAACATTATAAGCGATAACGTGCAGGAATTATATAATGAGATAATTAGAATAGAAAATATATTAGCTTTTAGTCGCACTATGTCTTTGCACCATTCTATATTAAATATTAATGATTTAAAAATAATGTTAAGAAAATTAAAAAATCTGTATGGCACAGATCAAATTTTAGATTTGGAGATAAGAAACTTTTATGATATAATTAGCTTAGTTTCATATTATATAGACAGGAAAATAGTGGTTGTCCTTAGCTTTCCTATTACCTTACCTTCAATATTCCAACTTTATCGATTGTGTCCTGTACCTAATATACATTCTCAGGTAATTATCCCGTCCTATCCATATGTAGCAACTAATACTAAAGAATTTGTGTACATAGAGACAGAATGTCCGAAGATCAACAGGTGGCACATATGCGAGCAAAAACTACGTCATCAAATGAAGAGTAAAAAGGACTGCATCTACGAAATTATCCATTCTCAAGAAATAGACAAATCATGTTCCTCAACGCCTATTACTATGTATAAAGAAGCTCTTACGGAACTAGACAGTCAGCACTATATAATATCATTCCCAAAACCTACATAAGTTCAACTCGTCTGTTCCCACGAAAAATATGAAATACTTCACGGCAGCTATTTCGCAACAATACCTAAATCATGTATGCTAAAATCCGCAGAAATTACGGCCACCAACATCGACGACCGAGTTAAAGGAAGCGGTGTCGAAATCATTAATTTTCCTCGAATGGACAACATCATTCAACAAAATCAACCAGGTGTCCAACTTAATTCAATCGATCTCACGAAGTTACACAATATGCAAAATGGAATTACAATGAAAGCACCGGCGGAAACATATGATTCATCAAACATAATATACCACACAACGATTCCTTTGTACTTCGCTATGACCACACTCCTGGGCGCAGCTGTACTTTTCTTCGTACTCCGATATCGCCGAAATACATCTTCGAAGCCGATTTCAAAAACGGATAATAAGAACATGTCTGCGCAAGAACTTCGAGCCGCAACTTTTGCTATAGACATCAATAGCAAATAGTTGCTCATCTTACGGGGGAGATGTTACATATTCATTGCACTCCCTTTGCCCCGCAAACCCAATACAAGTCACCTCTTACGAAACTACGCTATATAAGGAAAGGGACAAGAGAACCAACAGCTTTTTGATCGGATACCTCATATCGGACCGGTCAAGTCTCAAGTAGTTAAGTTTATTATATAATATATTTATCGTGCACCTAATATCGGGCCGATTAAATAATTGTACTTAGTTAAGTTCATTATTTGTAAAAGTAATTAATTAAAGTAATTTTAATATATTTTGGTTTTTTTTGGTATCCACCGCTGGCCCTCACTTAATTTGTATGACAATTTTCATAATAACAGAATATGAATTAAAATAGTTATGACAAAAACTAACATGATTATATTATTTTGAAATGGCTTTTTTAGTTTACTATTTGTCAAATCCGTCACTATTCTACGACTATGACGATATGTAGCCTAAATATAAAACACAAACAAAACACACGATATAAAGGAATTTGTATTTTATACAGTAATTAAGTGCCATTAATCACTGAACGACGAAGCCTGATTGATTATCACAATTATCTATTGTGAGCTTTTTGTTATTACACATTTCTCGTATCACGTAAATTTGCTTTTATAAATGTACTAAAATTGTCGATTAATCCTGTGACTTTCGATCATGAGGTCGTGGGTTAAGTCACAGCTGTGGAGTTTTCTTTCTATGCAGGACATGTCAGGTTAAAATAGCCGGAAAACGGCGATTCAATTATCGGCAACGTACGTCCAGCACAGATGGCGATTTACCTGCCTGAAATAGGTTTTTTTTATAGAACAGGGGTCAAACGGCCAGGAAACTCAACTGATGTTATGTGATACCACCCACAGACCTCCCATGACGGCCGTATAAGAATTGGTACGCTTGTTTCGTAAGCTCTAAGTCAGATCGTAATTAGTTCAGATATACTAGAGTGGGAGTCTGGTTTCACAAAGTGGTGGTGCGCCGCAAAAAGTGCCTTTAAGTGCCTTTTAGTGCTCAGTTGTGGAACGACGGCAGTCGTGGTGACACGGGCGGAATTTCTTATTTGCAGTATCGTAGCTGCGGGTATTATTCTGAACAATTCCGAACACTCTCTATGGTAGAAGATGCAGAGAGATGCACAACTCTACGCAACGCCAAGGGTGAGCCGCTCGGAAAAAGATGGTCGTCGACGTTTAGAATCCTTGTTCGTTCAACATGGTCAAGTGGAAATTCCCAAACCAAAATAAAAATAATCAATAATAATCATTTCGTTGTATAAAGGGTTGAACATAAAAAATATCACGTAGGTATTTATATAAGTAACGCGGTATACTTATGAACGTCAATTTTAAATTGATGTTTATAAGTATTAAAGCTTATAACTACTAAAAGTCGTGTCTATACATTAACGTATTAAGGGTATACAGAATTGAGACTTAGCTAAATTCATTACGAAAAGCGTCGGTAAGTTAAAAATGTTTAGTCACAAACATTTTTAACTGTTGTTGTTTCCAAAAGTGAAATCGTTTTAAGATCCGAGTACAGCTATAATTATACAAAGCGTGACAATTATAATTACTGGGTGGGGCTGGTAGTTAAAACTGATAAGAAATGTATATTGCTCTATTAAACAAAAAAATAATGGAGATAATTACCCACAGAAACTATAAACAATTCTTATTTATTATGGTCTGGGCCTTCGCAAATATAATGTTATTGAATATAGGCACATAGACTATGAATTAAAAGTATTATTTCTGTAGTATATTGCTTATGTAAGTTACATTTCATTAATTGATTTAATTTTTAACAGTATTATTCAATATTTACTTATGGTTAATATTCTCATAATCACGATACATTTTTATTTAATCACATGTAAAATTTTATACAAGACGCGTCCAACTCTGTATAAATTCCATAATTTTTTGTTTTAGCTTGTTCATCCTATTGTATATATACTTTCCATAAGTAATATAAAAAAATATCAATTACAATTTAAATAAGTTGAAATAATTATGTAATGGGATTTCGCGCGTTCACATAAAGTCTAATATTACGACGTCATCTACATATTATGTATTATGTTTACGCACGAAATGTTCAATACCATGAATGTTTATCTGTTATAGAACGACAAAATACAAAACATTATAGATAAATCAATTATAAATTGTCAATACACTATTGTCACAGATTATAGATCTAAATTTAAAAAAATCTAATTTATTCCATCAACAAATAGACTTGACAAATATGTACTTCTTGTAGAAGCATAAAGAAGAAACATTATTTTAAGAAATCCCAATGTATATTTGTGATATCACGTCTTGTTTGACGCTATGGGTATAAATAATTTTAAACTAAGTTGACATTGCTTGTCCCTAACTCAAGCGAAGCTAGCAGTGTTGCGGTTGGAAAACATAACTTTGCCTTTCGTCCACAAAGTTGGTGACAAATCTCGTGAATGTCCCATACCCGACCAAGTATTGCCAGGAAACTTTAATTTAAAAACAAAGTAATTCTATCATACTGTCGTTTTACTCACACAAGAATACCTGGCATCTCCTCTATATATTAAGAAATATTTTTCTCTCTATAATTTGACTATTTTTTCCGCAGAAAGAATTATATAGATTTTTTAAAGATTAGTATTTAATAATAAGATCATAGTGTAATTCAATAGAATTAAAGCTATCTCAATTAAAAACGTTAACTTACTTTTAAAAATTATTATAAACTGAAACAACCGGAGGCAGAGATTTCTGAGCTTTCGAAAATTCAGAAATTCGATATGAAAATTCTTGATCTGTTTTGTATTAACTTGTTAAATGGAAAATTAATAAGATTAGCTGTATAATTGGCGAAGTTGGCGTAATTGTTGTCATTTTCTTTGTGGAATACAGTTGGGATTAATTGTTTGACGATCTTCTTCATTACGTTAATTCATTAATTTATTAATTGTCGGTGCCAAGTTTATTACGCATTTTAAGGTTCTGGTAAAAATACTTAGCGAACATTTTATTTAGTGTTATTATTCTTTATAAAATAAATTAGTGGCGCTACAATCTTTTTAGGTCTCAGATTTCTGTATCAGTTTCATGATCATTTGTCAACCTAATAGGCAAGTAGGTGATCAGCCTCCTGTGCCTGATACAAGCCCTCGAGTTTTTGTGTCGAAGGCAAGCCGATAGCTTCACGGTGTTTTCCTTCACCATTCGAGCGAATGTTAAATGCGCATATAGAAATAAAGTCTATTATAGTACAGCCGAGGATCGAACCTCCGACCACAAGGATGAGAGTGGCACGCTAAGGCTACCACTGCTCTCTATGATACTTTAGGATTATAATAATATTTAATGTATATTATCAGTGGCTAAGAGTGGATTTTTCACATCTATGGTCAAGCTTCTGAATCCCGAGTAGGAACAAATTTACTACATATATTATTTTGCACCTACAGTGAAGGTAATGCTTAGACACCATATACGCCGTAGGTTGCTTCTGGGTGGCAAAGGATCCTTTGAGTTGCTTTAAGAATAGCTAATAGCTTTCAGCTTGATACACAGAACAGCATGAAGATAGTATCAATTAAAAGTCTCAAATGCGAAAAAAAAATCCATAAGAAAACACTGGCACAGACTAATTCGTCTACTTTACTTCCGTCCGTATATATATTTACTGCTAGTGCATCTATTTTAGGGCGGTCCTGTTCTCTAAAGGCCATACATTTTATATCAGGTTCTTTGGATGGATGAGGAATACACATCCACGATACTCTTTGCTCCAGGTCAACTTCCTATTCAGACTGAAATACAGAAATAATCCTCTCGTGGTTCGTACAGCACAGCGGCCTAATGAGCAACATTCATTCTGTCCACATAAGAAATAGAAATCTTAAGACATTAATTTTAACTTAACGCACAAGGTAAGAAAATAGAAACATATTACAGTGGAATCTTGATAACTCGAACCTCGTTAAGTCGAAATTTCAGCAGTTAAATCAAGTTCTTGTTAAGTCGAAAACTCGTTAACTAGTATTTTAATTTGTTTTAAGTTAAATTCAATAATTTTGTTGTATCGTATATCTAACAATACGAATTGGGAAATACATTAACTCCTACTCTGATATCAAGACAAGAATGTTCCAAGAATAACAAGACAATTTCTTATATATTAATTATTCATAGTATCGAAGCAGGCTCTACTTGACCCAATACCCGAGACGTCTACCGGCGAAACGTGACGAGCTTGCTGAAATGCAAAACAGACCACTTGGCTAATTACTTGAAAGAAAAATCAAGTATTGATGTGCCTCCGGAAAACATACAGCATTGTATAATGAAGAAGCAATGTATACTTAGCCATGAAGTGCGATACATACCGAGTGAAATAGTTCCGCTTAGATAGAATAGATGGCGCTGTAATCGCCTCAACTTCATACTTATCTTAACCAGCTAGGACGGTGTCATTTCCACAGTCATAGCGTTGTGTACTTTCGCCGCGTGCGGTCGAAACCGAAACAACTCAATAACGACTTAAAACCTTATAGTCTTTCTTAGTGTTAATTATTAGCAAAACGCATTATTATACATCACAATTGCGTAATGGACTCACGATGCCGATAAGGCCGCCGCCGGGGCCGATCAGGCAAGTAGTCTAAAAAAGTGTCGAGCAAGGTCGCGAACAAGACAAAGAGGACTCCACGTGCACCAGCAGCGCGTCTGATAGCGACTCGGAGCGCGAGGGACCGCCACGAAAGAAAAGGAAACGAGTAGCACAGGTAACGGTCGATCCCATGATCGACGCGTTATATAATCAGGTGAGTTTCCTCACAAATTTTATAATGCATCAACGATATTATGTACCAAATGTCAACGCCAGTGCGTCCAATGACGAGGGTACCCACTGACCGACCAACTACTATAGCCATTTTTTATTAATCCGTCGACCCGAAAATTGAAATCTCTGGGCTTGGTCACAAATATTGATCACAAATATTGATGATAAAAAGATTATTAAGAAAGCCGGTAAAAAAGAAAAAAATTACAAAATAAATATATAAAAATATAATAATATATTAAGCTTTTAAAACTCCTATGTCAAAGGGAATTACTACAATCTGGATTACAAAAAATCATAAACTGGACTCGTAATAACCCAACGGAATTAAAACCCGCGATTAAATCTTTTCACAAAAATATCCTATATTGTTGGTAATGAATCACCTTCTTACAAATTGCATGAACAAACCCTGCAAATTGTATGCGGAAAACGAGCGGAATGTATAGAAACTAGGCGTAAAAGATTAATAAGTAAGATTTCGGACAAAAGTATTCAAACTGCGCTTAGTAATATACCTCCCAGCGAGAAATTTTTATTTAACAAAAGTAAGCTCGCGTCCCTAATACAATCCATCGGTGGGCCGCAATTCTGGTTATCTCCGCCGCAACCTTCAAGAGTAAGAGCTTTTTAAACCTAGATACAAAGAATCGTAAGCGTCTACATCCAAATACAGACACCAGGCACAAAATGGAAAAAATAATTTTCGTAATACCCACCTAAAACAAGAAACGATGCGAACGTTTAACAGGAAAATCGATAGTCATAAACAACTTTAAAACTACCCGTTATCTAACAATGACGGAAAAAAATTACTATCCAACATAATTCAAGGATTCCGCATACCTCTGTACAAGAAACCGCTTTGTTAATTCCAATAAATCGAATAGTAAGTCAATACGCAACCGAACCGTCACCTACGACATCGCAGATAATCATAGAACTGCTGAATCAAGCAAGGTATCCTACAAACAGTTCTCAACAAAACCCCCAGTTTTATATCCAAAATGGTTCTTCGCAGGAAAAGCAACGGCACGATGCGTTCTGTTGTAGATTTGCGAGAACTAAACCGATTCGTAAAGACAAAACATTTTCGGTTGATCACCCACGCCTTAGTCCCAGACTTTCTTCAACTAGGGGACTGGATGATAAATAGATTTATCACAAGCCTATTTCCATCTACCGGCAGCGAGATCACACCGACCTTTCTTAAGGCTCAGCTAAAAAGGGCAGTTATACGAAAACATGACTTGCCTTCCTTTTGGGCTAGCGTCAGTACCACACCTTTTCTCTGCAGTATCATGTTGGGTCGCGGAGACCTTACGTGCGAAGGGATGTCGAGTGCTAGTCTTCCTAGACGACTACCTTCTGGTCAACCAAGACCACTCCAAGTTAAATTCTCAGGCCGCGGAGGCCGTGAGACACTTGGAACACCCGCCAAGTTAGATTCTCAGGCCGCGGAGGCCGTGAGACACTTGGAACACCTAGGTTGGAAAATCAATTACCAAAAAATCCGTATTGGTACCAACCCAAAATTTAGAATACCTTGGAATTCGCTGGAATACTATGGTCAATGTGATGTCGCTACCCAAGGTAAAAATACAGCGCAAAAACCATAGTTATGCGTTGTATTCGCGAGTTACAAAGCTTTGCTAGGGCAAGTAAACTTCGCAAACTTTCAAACTAAACTCGTGCCCCGCGGGAGGCTTCACTGTCGCCAGGTACAGATCTTTCTGCGACAATTCAACAAGATCCGACCCCGTCGAGGTCAACTGCTGCCTCAGATTGTAGGGCAGGAACTGATGTGGTGGCTCGGAGCTACTCATCAGACGACGCCTATACACAAAGAACCTGCGACCCACTTCCTAGCGACGGACGCCTCGGATTGGGGTTGGGGGGGGGTTCACATCTAGACGGAAACCTTGTCAGGAAAATGGTCATACCAATAGAAAACGTGGCACTGCAACAAAAAGGACTTAGATGCAGTGATAGCCGCAATAAAAATAAATGTAAAAATATTACAAAACACACACGTGTTAATACAATCGGACCAATGAAACTCTGATTGCATCCATTCAAACAGAAGGTGAAACGAAATCGATAGGGTTACTTACACTAACCTTCAAACTATTGCACCTGACGGACAAATTCAACATAACTCTGTCGGTACATTACCTACCAGGGTGATCATAGCAGACAGATTATAAAGGGGAAAAAAGGCTGCGTAGTGGCACCTTCCTCCTCTAGCATGGGTGTTTCCCCCTCCAAGTCTGTTACCCTGAGTTTTAGCACACCTAAACCGGGCGACGGGACCCTATCTGATAGTTGCTTCAGATTGGCCGCAAGGTTTCTGGCTGCAGGACCTGAAATCCAGGTCTCTAGATCACCCCCACGAAATTCAATACCTATCGCAGACACTCCTAGATACGACAATTGCACTGTCTCCTCCACAAATACAAGCATTGACCCTAAAAGTTTGGGAAATTGGGGGTGGGGTGCCCAAATAAAAGACTGGTCCACACTGGAAAAAGATTTACTTTTGAAGAGTTGGTCACTCCACCTGTCCACTTATTTACCCGCAATCAAAAGAGTGTCAACTGTGATGTTGTGACAAGTCATGGTGTGACAACTCTCAAGTGAACCCAAAATCCCCTCAAACAGCCGATATTGCAAAAAATTTAATATCACTTTTTCTAAAAGAAAATTTATTTATTTATTTATTTAATTATAAGTAATCTTACAGCTAACATACATAATATTACAAAACAAACACTTAGTACAGAAAGCCAAAACAGGAATTTATCCTATCAACCATCCTTGTTCGCAAATCGGCAATTTTAACTTTTTGCGGTCCCCATGTAGAACAACAAACATTTTCAAATTTTATTATTAAACACATCCGCAGAGTATTAGGAGTAGCTAAACCAAAAGTCGTGAAATCATCCGTCACGTGGGACCCGCGAATAGTACTAGACTGGCTTTCTTCCAACCCTCCTAGGGACACTTTATTCGATACGGCTCGCAGAACAGCCACAGTATTGCATTTAGCATTGGGCCGCAGGGTTCACTTTATTAGAAAATACTGACGAGCAATTCGTGGATGATGGTGGTAACATTTATTTAACACCGGTATTCGAATCTAAGACAGACACTCAAGACGCCAGTCAACATGGAAACTTTCTAAACACCACGATAAAACATATGCCCTATCACTTTAGTGAGACTTCAGTTAGTCCTGACGACTCATTGGTCTAGTGGTTGGTGCCCCTGAATGCGAATCCATGGGTCCCGGGTTCGGTTCCCGGCTGGGACGAACATTGATGTGATGAGCGTTTGGTGTTGTGCTTGGGTCTTGGGTGTTTGAATATGTGATTGTATGTCTATCTTTCTGTAATATGTGTGTGTATCCGTTGCCTAGTGCCCATGACACAGGCTTCACCGGCTTGGCATGGGACTGGGTCGGTTGGTGTGAACTGTCTTTAAAAAAAAAAAAAATATTGCTTTGAGTAACAGGTACAACAAGATCTCAAGTAAAAAATCTAAACAATATTTTTTTATCCATCAACAGCAAAATAATTAGGTCGAAAATCAACCAATAGATGAAATTTTTTATTACACGGGGTAATTGGAAATCTTCAAATACATAGATTCTTTAATCATTACTGCCGCGAGATAGACTCTCGTAGAGAAAACTCATCACTCTTTCTTTAATACATTTGCACCATCGTAATTATAGAAATACCTTGTTGTTATGATAGGAAGTTTATATTATTATGTTAATTGTACATCTAAATCAGATGAGTATATAGTTACTAGTAACTGTAGTTATATTTATACCGTAACTAAGAATAATAATTGCTAAATACTTATGCTTTGATTAAGAATAATGGCAAGTAAATAAAATAGTTATATAAACAATAACAGCTTTAGCTAAAGCCCGGACCTTAATTCTTCATAATCATCATAGCGTTGTGTTTTATATTGTACTATATACATCCACCAGCAGATAACAAACACGTCTTCATTATACAATGCTGTATGTTTTCCGGAGGCACATCAATATGACGGTTTTACATAACAATAAAACCGATATTATGTGCCGAGAAGGAAAACATACAGCATTGTAGGAAGCTCTTTCTGGTGAAGACTCTATGACTGTGGAAATGACACCGTCCTAGCTGGTTAAGATAAGTATGAAGTTGAGGCGATTACAGCGCCATCTATTCTATCTAAGCGGAACTATTTCACTCGGTATGTATCGCACTTCATGGCTAAGTATACATTGCTTCTTCATTATACAATGCTGTATGTTTTCCTTCTCGGCACATAATATCGGTTTTATTGTTATGTAAAACCGTCATATTAGTTTCCTTACGATTTTCTCAATTTTATTTTCTCTGTAAATAAAGCGAAGTATTCTTAATAGTCCATTTCGTAGTATTCTCGGAACAATACAACCGAGCTATTCAAGTGGGGGTCGATTTTAATGCGATTTTTACAACGGCTACGCTATTGTGCCTTATATTGACGATTATTTCAAATATAAAATAACTAATATTGCCGTTTTTTATGGCACATTTATATTTAACTAGCTGGCCTGGCGAACATCGTACCGCCTAACAGTCGATTCTTAATTTTTTTAAAATACTTATTCTGCTATTCGGGACACCGGTCTGGCTAGTAAGATAAAAAAAAAAGAAACTTGATAAGACAACCAATACATTATGTCAAAAAATAAAAATTTACCTTCCCGAAACCCCTCCACTAACATTTGAACTTTATGATATGGTATTAAAGTTGAAATTGACTTTTAAGTATTATAATATAGAAAAGTGTTGTTTTTAGACTTTTTCACTCATTTTTTTAAATTTTTCTCTCCGTAAGAACCATCCTCGTACTTCAAGGAATATTATTGAAAAAAATCAGACAAATCGGTCAAGCCGTTTTCATGTTATGTCGTGACAACGGAAAACGGGTTTCATTTTTATATATATAGATATATAATGGCCGTATTGTTTATAAAAATATTTATACGTAAAAAATTTAAAGTATTTTAACCTCATAAGATGTTCATACATATTGCTGTATGAACGATGTGTACTATACAGTATACCTACGTCTTAACGAATACATAGTGGCACATGTATTGTACATAGACCCATTCACACGGCGTTTGAACTGCAAAGTATCGTACACTGTTTATACGTTCAAACGAATACTCAATGGACTTGTCAAGCAAATCGAATGAACTTTAACGTTAATTCGGTTTAAACGGGCACATAATACAGCTCTGTCTCGTTCTCGCTCATTTTTTTTTTATGTAATAGGAGGCAAAAGGGCAGGAGGCTCACCTGATGTTAAGTGATACCGCCGCCCATGGACACTCACAATGCCAGAAGGCTCGCAAGTGCGTTGCCGGCCTTTCAAGAATTGGTACGCTCTTTCTCGCGACCCTAAGTCGAATTGGTTCGGAAATACTTCTGTGGGCAGCTGGTTCCACATAGTGGTGGTGCGCGGCAAAAACTACCTTAGAAAACGCTCTGTTGTGGAACGACCGACGTCGAGGTGATACGGATGGTATTTTGTATTTTGCCTTGACGTCCGATGGTAAAACTCAGCTGCAGGTATTAGACCGAACAACTCCTCTGAACACTCTCCATGGTAAATGCGGTAGAAGATGCAGAGAGATCCCACATCTCTACGCAACGCCAAGGGATCAAGCCGCACGGAAAGTGACTGGTCGTCGGCGATTCGAACCGCTCTTCGTTGAATACGGTCAAGTGGAAGGAGCTGGTACTGGGGAGCTCCCGCCCAGAGGTGAGAACAGCCCAACCATGTGGGGCTGAATTTGCGCTTTATAGAGTTGCAAGCGGTGGCCCGGAATGAAGTACCGTCTCGCCTTGCTGAGCACACCAAGCTTTTATGTGACAACTGTGTAAAGACTGCGGCTATTTGTATTTTACACGAATGAATATACCATGTGAACACCCGGGAAAGTACGTTAGAAAACGAATACCAAGAAAACGTGCAGGACAATGCCATGTGAACTCAGTCTTATAGAGAACTCGACCATTTATTCAACCTACTACTGATAAATTGACACTGACACATTGACAATTTACAACTTAAAAGATGCCGGTGATGTTGCGTGGTGTTGCCATTTTAATAAAATGAATAACATCGTTGTCTCTTAATACATTATCTATGACATATATTTTCAATAATCATCTCCGTGGTAGATCGCGGTCTATCCGACTCGAAAGGGCCACTGAATGATTCTATTCAAGTTCCCTGATGAGTCCGCGAGAAGTCGGAATAAAACTTCTTCGATAGCTCAATACTTTCTCATATAATCCACATACCAATTGACAATATGAAAGTTACAATATACTTAGATAGCGCGCTTTAAGTAACAACTAGCGCCATCTAGAGAGACTCATGCAAAGCCTTATATACTACATAATATATTAAACAAGCGGTTAATAGGTAGCACACAGCGTTTGTAGTGTAAATAACCAAATATTTTACTAGAGAGCTTAAAGGAAATTAGTACCGACAGATCCCAGATGTTAGCAACTAATTGAAAGGCAATGTCGTAGAATTAATGGTAATTCTCGAGATGTAGCGAAGGAAATTAAACTGTAACAAGGTCTAAAGGTGTGAGCCAATATCCTATTACTAACGGCACAAGAATCTAGTAAAGTGATATGGTTAATTATCTGTAGATTTTCTTTTGCTTTATACATCATCGTGAGGAGAGAAACATAAAAAGGTAAAAAAACCGCTGCAAAACTGAATAAATACACTTTTAATTTTTTAAGCAGTGTTGGCGTAGTCGCATGCTGACTCTTATCCCTGAAGTCGCAGGTTCGATCCCCGGCTGTGCACCAATGGACTTCGTTTCTATGTGCGCATTTAACATTCGCTCGAACGGTGAAGGAAAACATCGTGAGAAAACCGGCCTTAGACCCAAAAAATCGACGGCGTGCATCAGGCGCAGGAGGCTGATCACCCGCTTGTTTAATAGATTAACAAATGAAACAAGTACAGAAATCTGAGGCCCAGACCTAAAAAGGTTGTAGCACCTCTGATTTTTTTTTTTTTTTTTATAGAAACTTACTCTTAAAACAAAAATCCAGTAGCGCTCGTTATGGATCTTGACTTCAAATGGCCAAGTTTTATTGATTTTTTGTATTAGTAAAAATACAATTTAAATAATAAAAGAACATTTTCATCTCGATGTGAGTGTTCGCGTGTACAAAGCAGTTTCTATTGAGTTAATGAATAAATACTACCGCCAAAAGTCGTAGAAATGAATGGTTTGATTAAGTTTCCATCTCGGTAATTATTCATAGCTTTCTAAGAGCTGTCTGAGAAACTAACCGAGATTTCTACGTAAATATTAAGGAAATAATAAAAACGAGAAATGCAAATGACATCGAAGCATTTCTTGCTTTGAGTTTGCGAGTTCTACGAAAATACAGATAGAAATATAAATTTAAATTAATGTTAAAAGGCTAGTTGAAACGTAAATAATACTTTTGTTGCCTGTCTTATTATAAAATAATTTCATTAAGCGCTTTCCATAATACGATAAATATCATTCCAATGATATTATATTAAATGGAAATATGCAAGTGTATTTTATATGAAGTCCTCAATTAGTTATGTTATTTTTGTTATTAATAATTTTTCATCAAGTAATAATACATTACGTGTCTGATACGCATATTTTACATAGATATACTTACTATGCTTTCAGGTAACAGGAATTAACGAATTAAGAATAAAATTCTTTATTCCACAGCTGGGGACACAAACTCAAGGTTAACTCGATTGGCTAGAATATTTTTTTATTTATTTATACTTCGAAGCAATTAAAATATTTGAATAAAACAGAGGACAATTGCGCCCTCTCTTTCACGCAAACACTGTGAGGAAAAAAAATATTTAAAAAAAACCACAGTGGTTGCTTGGAAGAGATCGCTCGAAATCAATAAGGTCGCCAGTTGCCCTCCTTTTCATTTAATTAGGTCAATTGTATTTTATTTGTTTATTTTATTTATTTATCAACGAAATGTAAATACATAAATTAATTAAAGTAAGCACAAGAAGTTTAAAAGTACAATATATTTACAATTACTTAGACAAAAAGCATAGAACAAAACAAATGTAGACGGTGAAACAATAAAAAGGTACACTAAAAAGGGCACATGAATAAATGTATAATATTATATTATGTAACGTAAGTACCTAATGTATCAGGACTTTATTACGCCTTTATCTTTCAAAAACTATTTACAATTTTTACTCAAATATTTACTCTTTTGGCAATAAAGATTTCATGGATAGAGGCAAAACAAGCTCTTAAAAAGGAATGAACTATTTAATTAATAATAAATTAGTTTTATAAATGTTTCATTAATTAAATTAGTTTAATATTACATTAAACTAATGTGAATTATAGTCCAAAATGTTTACTTAAGTAGTGGTTTCACTGGTCTCCTGAAACTTCAATATACCGTTGGCTGCTCCGCACTTCCTGAAAAATAAAACTCCATAATGAGTTCTTGTATTTAAACTTTAGCGAGAGCAACAGTGCAATTGCGAGCAACTTAATTACTAACTACTTGACGACAATTTCACTTCTTTGCTATTTACTTTAAACGTTTTCAAACTACGTTTGAAGTGCGCACTGCTGAGCCGGTTTTGTGTTTAAATAGAATTTTAAATAGAAAAATCTTTGAATGCAAACTATTTAGCAAATATTGTAGAGCTGTTTATCACCGGCGGGTTTGCGGTGCACCGTACAGTCCCAATAGACTATAGATTAGCTAATGCAATGTAATTGTTGGCTTCGATATTAAGGTAATTTTAACACGAGAATATGATATGAATAATAAGGCGTACGAGCCTACCTATGCGGGTCGAGCCAGCCTCTGAGTTATCTAAAATAATATAAAATGAAATGCACGTTGGTGTCTACGTAAAAGTTACAAATATATTAACAACGCCCCGTTTACGCACTATACGCATTTTATTTAGTACCCACAAGACTTTTTTTTAATGGCAATTTAATGGACGTTTCTAACTTAATAATATTAACGTGAAAATGTATTTCTTTGAAATGTTCTCAATTTAAAAGTGTATAAAACCAATGTTTTTATATCATTTTCAAAATTATTATACATATCTATAATTATTTATTATATAGTAATATTTGACAATCGTTTGACTCTGTAGTCGATTCGGGTTCGGTCGTGGAACGAGGACACGAAACACGAAATGTCACGAAACTTGTTTATTACAAATTCGAGTTGGCTCAGAGGGCCGCACCAAGCAGTTTAATATTGTTAAAAATTAGTTTGTAATGTTTAAAATTATGATAAATTACTTTTATTAACAATAATAATAATTAATTAAATTATATTAATTATGGAGTTATTATTATTATCGAACATTGAATAGTCGTTAATATAGGTATAGACAACTAATTCTAGCAACATTTACAAACTTTGAAACTAATTTGACTTTGGTATTATTAAAATATAATGACAATGGCAGCCTGACACTAACACCATTGCTTCTACATTAATAATAAAGATTATGATATTACTACAGACTATCAAATAGTCTGGTAATTTGTAGATCTATTGGCAAATCAAATAAACCACGTAACAGTTTTGAACTAATTACTTGGATGTTATTAAATTATAGTGACAATGAAAACCTTTTATGTTACTCTACGAAGCTTACCACTAAGCCACGACGTTTACATACTATGCGGACAAACAAGTTTTACGCAATATTTGTTAAACGCTATTTTTTAATCTTGAACTTTCAGTTATAAAGTACAGTGAAATACCATTATAAATGACGTCATTATTCTTTGAAAATTGAATGTAGGTTTGTTCATTGAAGAGGTCGCTTTATCAAATCTCAACACTCGCTCTCAGAAGTGAGAAATTCATTTCATTTTTCATTGACATCTTTTCGGTGAAAATCATTCGGATTGATAAGGATGGAAGCATTGTGCTATATTTTATAATTTAAAACGGGAATTCATTTGAACGAATCCTTCATAATTTATATCAAAATTGTGATGTTATTTTGTTTTGACACATACTACTACACTTAACAAAGGCATGACATGGGCTTGAGAGATAATCACTTTTTGACAAGCGTGGCCCGCTACCGCTATGAATTTGTAGAATAATGACAGTTCGTGTCGACAAATTTTCATACAAATTTAGTTTTCGACTTCCTACATACACTAATGTTAAGGCATCTTGACTAAACGCTCGTATGGGAATGACATTAGCAAAAATGGTTCTAGTACTTTTCTAACCTTATTAATAATCTATGCTGTGGTAAGATCTGAATTTGGGTCTATCTTAAATCTATGGAAATTATCGCATATTGGCAGTTTGGTCGAAAGACTAAAGCCTGCGCCATGGGGGGAAAAAAAATCAAAATATTAATTTCCTTAAATAGTCTTATCGTGGAAATATCAACCTTTAAGGATATTTTAATCAACGTTTGACCACATAAAAAACTTAGAATTTTATATGGGATGGATAATGTCATAAAATATAACTGTTTATTTATAGACTGATTGAATTATGTAGTGTTTAAAGAAAATAAAACCACGAATGTATCGAAAATGGTGTACTGGTCTTCTGACCTAAAGGGAGAATTCTCGACCAGGTATATGTATATCATAGGAATATCTTTGTTAGCGCATTTTAGAATATGACGTCATCGCAATTATTAAAGCCGTAGATTTTAGGTGTCGCTACAAATGCAGAGATGGAATCTTCGCTCATACCTAGGATTTCTATTCCTTGGTCACTAGTTTCTGAAGAGGACTCTCCATTAATAACCAAAGCTACACCAGCGTCTCTAACGTGACTAATATAACAATTTTACTATTTGATCAGTAGGCCGTATCATAGCGGCCATGTATAATAATTTATCTATTTATATCGTTAAACACAGATTACTTATTTTTTTAATTGAAATTAACCATTTTGATATCCAGACTTTTTCCGAGAAGTTTCTCGTTTCGGAGGTCAAGACACATTGGTCGCAGAGTCAACAGAGTGTGATTGTGAGATCCAGCCACGAAATATATACAAATTATATGGATAACTTTTCTATGTAAACTTTAGTAAAACAATATAAATAATGCCTAGGTGTTTTAGATATTCACGGGCTCTATTTTCTGAGTGAAAAATTGCGAACTGTCGTTCACAATGTCGCAACTAACTTTCTATTCAGACAGTTTTTTCAATACTTTCCGCATTTACATTTTCTGTATAGTGAAACATGTAAAGTTATGCTTTATTATTACATTAGCTTTTTCTGTCTGCTTTGGTAGGTTTATTAAGTCTTTATTATTATTAATTATTCATTGATTTTTTTGTATTATAAATTAAGTTTCGGACTCTTTACTATTTGCTGCCTGCCTTGCGATTCTGTAACTCACTTTTCGAACTCGCACAGCATTTTACGATTTGGCATTCTGATAAGGAAGGAGCTTGTAGTTTATTGTTTATCAGAATGCCAAATCGTAAAATGACTGCTTCACGACTGATTTGAGTGCGACCGCCGCTGCGAAAACCGCTGTGTGGGTTCGAAAAGTGAGTTACAGAATCGCAAGGCTGGAATGGATCGCTTAGTAAATGTTTAAGTTATAATACCTCGAGGGTAGGGAAAAAAAGATAGTTACGGATGATGAATGCCGTGTATTTGACGTTCACGATTTCACGTAACGACCTCAAATATGGTGTACCATCTTTACAGTTGATAATAGAAAAGCAATTTATTTATTTTTTATTTAATCGAATTTGTAAAAGTAGTCGAAAAAATCGTCCTAAACCTTTAGTTTAATTTTATTTCAGTCATTATATTGTTGTAGTGTTGGTTGTTCTTCTTATAAATATTTAATAATTTGTTTTAGGTTACAATGTAACAGTTACATAATTAACCCAAATAGTTTAAACCCATAAAGTTTATTGTTGTATTTCTGTGCTAAAAAGTGTAAATAAATAAATAACTAAATAAAATCAATATAACACAATTGTTTCAATTACCTTATTAAACTAATAAACATAAAACATTTCTCTTAACCGTCACAACATCTTCTATCCGCAGGTATATATCATTATATATTTTATATAATATAAATTACATATTATATATTATATATTATCTATTCATTATGCCTGTATAGTACGTTCAAATAATTCGAAGAGATCCAATAAAACTTATCATTAAAACTGTTAAAAGACGCAAAATTATATATGCACCTTGTCCCATTTGGTCCGACACTTTAAGCAATTTATAGTCCCCAAACTTTCTCACTAAGCGTAATATACTCCCAATCTTCTACACATTGGAGTAATCCTTTTAACTTTACGACTTCAAAAGTTATATTTCAAAGAAATATATAACTACTTAATACAAGAACAGTATTTTTATATTTGAAGTGGGAATGTCACATCATGAATATAGTGAAAAAGGCTAATTCCATGCTCTATTTAGTGAGAAAATCATTCAAATGCCTGTCACCAAGAACACTCTTAAAGATATATAAATGTTACATTAGACCACTATTAGAGTATGCCTACAGCATTTGGCATGCTTATTTCATAAAGGATATTAGTATGCTTGAAAGGGTTCAAAGAAAAGCTACGAAAATGATCAGGTCATTCAGGAAGAAATCTTATACTGAGCGTCTGAAAGCACTTGACCTTACTGATTTAGGAAGTAGGAGATTACGAGGAAATCTCATTGAAACCTATAAAATCCTCACTGGCCACTATAATGTTCCAGGAATTGAGAAGATCTCATTCAATTTATTTTGATTTTAGCGTGTAATAAATCTCTTGATAAAAAAGTAACTAAAACAAATGAGGGTTTCCAACATGTTGATCCAAACTTTATAATGTCTGGTATCCATTTACGTCACGTGGTAAAATTTGTGCTCCTCCAAAGAATCCTCGAAGAATCCGCTGACGAACCGACCCGAGAGCAAACAGTAAATTTTTCAGTATTAAATAAGTATTTATTGTTAAGTTACTTTTTCGTTATACCATTGGAAGAGCGGAGTACCCTGATGTACAGGTCTCCCTAGACTTTACTGTGTGTGTGATATTGAATAAAAAAATTTTTTTTAAATTTATTGTTACTATTTACTTGGTCCAGGACAGGGAAGGTCATGGACCCATCCCTGGATTCACTTGAGGCATTGTAGCATAGATGACATATCTATGCAAGCGTTTTTATCATTTTTTTATACGTCAATAGCCGATTCTGTTCCCGACTCAAACTCAAATTTTTGTTTCTCTTCACTGTTTAAAGATGTGTTTATTTCGCACGTAAAAAGAAAAAAAGAATTCAGAACTGACAATCGCTCATTAAAATACGTTTTCTAGAGAGAGCAATATTTATTAAATTTCTTCGTATTTTTCTATTGATGAACATTATGCATTACATTAATGTGCAGAATATGCAGCCATCATATTGTAAGCAATCCCGCAATTGAATTAGATGGCGGCTGATTGGACAGAAGCTAATGGTATGATCATCAAACACACGCAAATTATACAGCGCTTGTGCCATACAATAACCAATTAATATTTGTAATAATTTAGTGCTGCGGAAATATAACATAAATAAATTTAAAAAAAGGATCAGTGACACTGCAACCTTTTTAGGTATAGGCCTCAGATCTGAAATATTATCATTTGATAATCTTTCAATATTTCCTCGCGATGATTTCCTACACCGTTCGAGCGAATGTTAAATTGATTGACAACTCATTGGTCTAGTGGTTAGTACCCCTGACGGCGAATCCATGGGTCCTGGGTTCGATCCCCGGCTGAGACGAACATCGATGTGATGAGCATTTGGTGTTGTGCTTAGGTCTTGGGTGTTTAAATATGTATTTATATGTCTATCTATCTATAATATGTATGTATATCCGTTGCCTCGTATCCATAACACAAGCTTCACCAGCTTAGCATGGGACTAGGTCAATTGGTGTGAATTGTCTTTAAAAAAAAAATGCGCATAGAAAGAAAGTCCATTGGTGCACACCCCGGGATCGAACCTACGACCTCAGGAATGAGAGTCGCACGCTGAAGCCGCACACTCGTATATAACATATACCAATATAATGCACGTGTAAAAAAATTCCTTGTAAATTACGCTCATAGAAGGAAAAATATATTGTTGCCTGGGACTTGAACGCGTGACCTAGAGTTCAAACCTTCAAACAGCTCATAAATAACAGAACGTAGCTTAGTTTTTATAAAACGTTTTAAAAAGATCAAACTTAAATCGAATCCGGGCTTGAATTAATTTATCCGCATTGTACTTCACACTTCGATTCGGCCATTTTCAGGGAATTAATTCACGGACAATTAATCCCATTCAGCGACAATACCGCTGAAAAGCGTTTCGCTTCCGCTAAGTGCTGCGTTGCTGCAAGCGCTTTAATATAACCTTACTTAATACCGAGCATGACTTGTGATATTTTGAAGAGAAGCTATTGTTTTTGAAATATTAGCATTTAACTAAAATCTTTAGGTATTATGGCGGGTTTATTAATTATTCACGAACGCTACGCTACGTATAATGTATATATAACAATTGAAAAGGTCTGAATAAGCTAATAAAAGCTTTTAATATCTTTTGTTTTATATAAGTCCATAAGGAAATAATGAAACCTAGCTTATATTTTCATTATCTTCTAGCCTTATTATTGTTTTGGCCGGGAATCAAACTAGTCATGGAAAATAGATAGACGCCCCCAACCCTGGGTCTTGTTCTCAGATTTCTGAGGTCAAATGAAAAAAAAATGTTTTTTTCTAATAGACGAGTACGTGAGCGCCGTCTGTACACGACACACGCCGTCGCCGTGCGGTCACGCCCAGATTTTTGGGTCAAAAGCATTCCGGTTTCCACAAGATGTTTTCTTTCCTTAAAATGGGCACACATAAAGGCCCATAACTTTACAGCAAGGACTTCAAACCTAGGAGCTCAAGGATGATAGCACGCTCAAGCCACTAGGCCAACACGGCGATTCTAACAATGAAGATAAATAAATATTATGTGAAGTTTAATAAGTTATTTAGTATAATAAAGACAATTGTTTATTTAATTTAATAAACAAGACGTATGTTTGCCCCGGCGTACAATATAATTAAATAATTAATTAAAGCCCGAGGTATCATCGCCCCAGGAGTTATCTTTGACGCCATCGGATTACCTCTAATTTATATTACATTTCAATTTTGATTTTGCCAACATTTCTAGTAAGGGTTTTATGTTATTTTGAATATTTAAGGGCATTGACTTAAATGTTATAACAATAATTTAATTTGCTTGCTTTACGCGTAATTATATTATATTTCATTGTCTTTGATATAGAATCTAGCAGTCTGGCATGGCTGCACATAATATTTTGAAAATAAATATGTTACTAAGAGATAATGTGGTATTGTAATAGTGAAGGAATTTTTTAAACAGGTCTAGTAGTTTGAAGCTTATTCGTTGCTTACAGAAATACTCTATTTCCTCTTTATAATATTAGTATAGTCTTGACTAGTAGATGTCTTAGTAGTGATATATACCTTTCCTAATGAACAAAAAATTGGTTGTCTGTAAAGTCGGTTTACTGACGATAGTTGAACGTGACAACGTCATAAGAAAATACTGGTGGAATGGTTGTATTTTTCAAATGAAAATTTTAATTTTATTTGTTTGATAGATATTTTGTATGGATATAGAGAAGGATGTAAAAGGAAATCACAGTTGAATTGATCAAGTTACATTTATTTGTACGCATAAATACACAGATGTCGAACGCTGCCGAACGCGGAGGCCGATTGTGCCTCTTTGTCGCTCGTTCCGCGCTCTCGCTTGCACTTCAAGCCTTAAATGGAACGCCTCAGAGGTAACGCCGCGCCGCGAGGTAATGCCGCATGTGTCATGTTTTTCGTGCGTGCAGCCGGCTCCATCGAATTATAAGACGTTGTCACGTCAAAAGTATACAAGCTCTGTCGTGTAAAACAAACGTAGTATGAAATTAATCATTTTATAGGATTACTGTATCTGTATCAATTCAATTTTTTTGTTTACTAAGTATTTGTGACTATTAGCCTTCTGTGTCTGACCCACGGTTTTAAGTCATGATTTTCCTATGAGACTTACATTAAGATTAACGTAGATAGAAGCCGGGCGAACGCGCAGCCTAAAAGACGCAACATTACCCTGAATTCTTTATTAAAATTCTGTAAGTGTTAAGGCTAAAGGGATTATCACATTATAAATAGCACAGCAACAAAAGGGATTACTAGAATCCCACGAGGGCGTTCCTAAGAAGCCTGTGAAGGGAAATGAGATTGGATTCACGAAATTGTGTTAACGAAAAAGGCTCACAGGGAATGCAGCTTTGCGCCATTTTAATTTCACCTCAAATTGTGTAAAATGAAGCCTTTTATCCGATTTGCGCTTTTCGATGTTGTAAACTTAAATTACGAATATTAATGAGAATGTATTTTGACGTTATCGCGTTCTGAGGCAATTTATTAAATTAATATACGAAATAACACCTTGATAATTTATATTTTAACAGGGGAATCGCTTTCTACATTCATTGTCACTATTATTCTAGTTTACGGCTACTAGAACTAATCTACGAAAGATAGTTCACTGTTTAATGATTACTACATATAATGTATATTGTTCTGCAAATAAAACAATGTTATTATGTCTTCCGAATGAGCTGGCTCTCACAAGAAGAATAATTTATATAAAATTTTTACGATCGCCCGGACCTCGATAAAACATTAATGCTATCTTCCGAGAGCCCTCGTAAAAGTTACATGTACACCTTCCTATTGTTCTAACATGAGCAATGAAGTTCTATTTGAAACAATCTAGTCAAATCGCGACGGTTATCAAAGGTTTTTTTAAAAAGGAAAACTTTATTAAGTAAATTACACTTAATATTCTTAACTTATAGTCGATACGAGACTCTTATTCTAAGTTGGTCGATGTTAGACCCTATCACTATGGTGGTCGATATTAGACTACCTTTAATATAATTATAATCTTACAGCTAAAACCCCTTACATGATAACTTTGATTCGTGGAACACAATGGAATAATAAGACTAAGCATTGATTGCATTAATGCTTATGGTGCTATTTGGGTATCTGTGTGACATTGTAACTTTTCCCTCCTTAAGCTCGAAATCATCTGAAGAACAATTTTTCGGAGGATGGTTTCGGCCTTGAAATATTATACATGTTTTTATCTTTTTGTATGCCAGAAAGGATATAAGAATTAAAATTAAAATTACATATAGAATTATTGTCCCTAAACTGACACTATTGGTTTTCACTACACTATCACTTTGATTTTCACTGTTTTGTAGGGCGTATGATAATACTTTTAAATTGGTTAAATCAACCCCATTCAGCTTAACAGGATTAATGTTGCTCTGGATACTGATCTTCAAATTTTCAGGTAAATTTACTAGCGGCAGCTTTTGAGATATAAGCTTCTCACCGTTACTGCTATGTATTCTTAAATTGTGATTTGCAATGTTATATTGGCATTTATCTTCAATGGTTAATAAGTAAGTATTTATGAGAGTGTAATGTAAAATTTCATTATCACAGGTTCTAACCAGATCAACAGGTGATTTAGAGTAGATTATCCATCGGTTAATCTGTAAAAGTTCTACTTTAATTTCTTCGAATTCTATTGGAATTTGTTTGCAAGAAACGTTGTGAGAATATTTCATCAGGTCCAGGATACAGGTGTCTTCAACAGGTACCATGGTCTGCAGCTCATCACAGAGGTATATTTCTTCTTCTATATTCTTACATGGTGTCGACAGCGATTTCGCTTTCAACCCCTTCGCAATAAGGTAAGGATACTTGGGTAATATTATTAAGGTAAGGTTTGTTTCAGGTTGGGTGATAGGTAAGGGTACAATTTTATAATAAAAATAAGTTTCTTTCTTAACTAAGGGTATTTCTAATACTAAAGTAATAACATTGTTCTTAAAATACGATTTCAATGTCATGGACTGTTCAATTCTTACAATATTTTCAGGAATTACTTTAAATATCAGCTTATCTGTTTTCTCTATGATTCTAAGTACATTAATGAGTTCATTAGTATTAATTATAGATTGATGTAATACGCCCATTCTACTGAATGCTAAAATGTTTTCAATCTCGGTCAATTTTGTGTAAATTATTTGAAAATTATGTAAGAAGGAATTATAGATATGTGTTATTTGGTTAACATGTGAAATAATTGAAATGTCTTTAATATTTTTATTAATTTTATTAATTGCATCACTTAATTGTTCGAGATTGTTTGTAATATTTATAGTAGACTTTGCAACAAGTCTTATCATTTCGGATATAACAGTAGTTTTCTTTTCCAGAGAATGTTCACGAGATTTTACATTTTTTATTAAGTTGTCATATTTAATAGCATCATCGTAATCCAAATTTCCTGTTATCATTTTAACTAAAGATCCCAAAGGATTAATGAGTCCTCTTTTCTGTCTATTAATTGGTACAATTTCTGAATATTTGTTCAATGTGATATTTAACATATAATTAACTTGAAGCTTAACATCATTGAAGTATATTAACGAAGGGCTACTGGTATTTAACTGTAATTCTACTATTCTATTTAGTTCTATATACCTATGCATATTAAATTCTAATTCTTCCTTAATAAGTTTAATATCTAATGTCTTAATTACTATCCACTTATCATACGTAATCATAGCGGTTCCTTCTCTAAGAGGGAGAACGCCTGGATTCTTCTCAACCTTTTGAAGTTGAAGGGCCCGGATCGTTACTGCTTGGGTCACTAGCAGGACGAACCTGTGGGGGACGTTTTATGTCTTTTATTGGAACATTTTTATCTTTTGTGCTAGTTTCTACCAATACTACATTTCTTTTTATTTTACCCTTAACTTTTGCTTTTTCATACCTGGGCTTATCCTTGCTTCTACGTCGATTTATGCCTTTAATAAAAACATTATCACCTTCATTTAAATCAAAATTAGTTTCTCCTACTCTACTTTGTTGAACTTTTTCTTTCCTAGTTCCTATTTTATCGGTTAAGTATTTGTATAAGTAGTGAGTTCTTTTTGCATGATCCCTAACTAGTTGTTGAGTATATTCTTTATCAAAATTTAAATTAAATTGATTGTTATTTTCCGTGTGACCAAATACTACTTCAAACGGAGTGAGACCTGTTACTGAATGGATTGTTTGATTGTAAGCCATTATAGCATAAGTCATCACTGATGTAGCATCTGTGAATTTATGTTCATATTTCGCAAGTCTATATATTTCTAAAATTGTGGAATGGAATCGTTCTATTAATCCCATTGAGTTTGGATTGTTAGGGGTGCCTATGTGAATGTCTATTTTATACAATGTCATTAAGTCTTTCATGAGTTTATTATTGAATTCAGAACCAGGGTCTGAACTGATTTTAGTAGGTACGCCGTAGAATGAAAAATACTTTATAAGTGCCCTGACTACTTCAGGTGTTGATCTATCTGGGATTTCAAAAGCTTGTGCTAACTTACTAAATGCGTCTAATATGGTTAAGTAATATTTTCCTTCTATGGAGAATAAATCTATAAATAATTCTTGAAAAGGTCTTGATTGAGTTTGTGTAAGTTGTAATTGAGGTTTAAATGGTCTACGATCGTATTTCATACGTTTACAAGTGTCGCATGAATTTATTAAACTGGTTACGGTTTCTTCTAAATTTGTCCAAAAATAAACTCGTTTTAAATGAGAAATTGTTTCTTTAATACCTCGGTGACAGGTTTTGCCTACGTGATACTTCATTACTATTTCCTCTTGTTCTTTTTCGTCAGTGACATTAATTACTCTTTCAGTGCATTCATAAAGCTTTACAGTTTCTTTTCTAAATAATGAAATTAATACTTGTGTGAATAATTGTCGGTGTGCTTTATTTTCGTAATAGATAAAGTATTTAATTTTGGGTCTAATATATTCTTTAAGAAATTTTTTTATTAACTCGGAATTATCTAGGGGTAAGTGAACCTCTAAAATCTTTTGCTTGGGATGTGAACGAATTTTAACTGAAAGTTCATTTTTAAACCATGGGTATATTAATATTTGGTTTGGTTTTGTATCTATAGCTTCGTAAAGTATGGGAATGCCATCAGTATCCATATCTTCAGCAGAATGTGCTGTATCTGTACTAGAGTTTATTGTTAATGTGCGTGATGATGACCTGGAATTAACTCGAGATGGAATAGACTTAGATACTTCAGAAAAAGACATAGAGTTACTGTTATCATTTTCAGGTTCTTTACTTTGGTTGTTTTGTCCTAATCGTGTTATTGAATCAGTTAATTCTTGAATATAGTCTTCAAGATTTCTATCAGAGTTATCTACATTAACTACCATTGATTGATTATCTTTATCGTTTTTACCTAAAGCATTTAATTTAATACGTGAGAGAGCATCAGCATTGGTGTTTTGCTTTCCATTCTTATGAATGACCTTAAAGTTGTATTCAGCTAATCTGAGTTTATATCTAGTCAATTTACTATTTGGTTCTTTAAGAGAATCTAGCCAAGCTAATGGTCTATGGTCTGTATAAATTGTAAATTTTGTTCCATATAGGTATGGACGAAAGTGTTTAACTGCCCATACTATCGCTAATAACTCTTTTTCTATAGTACTGTAACGTTTTTCTGTGTCATTCAAAGTTCTACTAGCATATGCTATTGGTTTATCACTGCCTACTTGGCCCTGCGAGAGTACAGCTCCAAGTGCATAGTCAGATGCGTCAGTTGTCAAAATAAAAGGCTTTGTAAAGTCGGGATATTGGAGTAATGGTGCATTAACAAGAAGTTCTTTGCATTTTTCAAATGATTTTAAATAATTTTCATTAATTACAATTTTACTGTTCTTTTTTAGACATGCTGTCATGGGTTGTGTAATCTTTGAGAAGTCTTTTATAAATTTTCGATAATAACCAATAAGTCCGAGAAAGCTCTTAATTTCTGTCGTAGTTTTTGGTACTGGGTAATTAAGTATAGCGTCTATTTTGTCGGTATTTGGTTTTAGTCCGTCAGGTGTAATTGTATGTCCTAAGTAATTTGTTTCTTTGCAAAGGAATTCCGATTTATCGAGTTGGACTTTAAGGTTGGTCTTTCTAAGTCTATCGAATACTAGTTTTAGTTTTATTAGGTGTTCGTCGAGGCTAGATGAGAAGATAATTATATCATCTAAGTAAATTAAGCAATGTATGCCCTGCAGTCCTCTAAGAATATTGTCCATTGCTCGTTGGAATGTCGCTGGTGCGGTCTTTAACCCAAACGGCATTCGGAGGAACTCATAGTGTCCAAATTGAGTTGAAAAGGCAGTTTTAGGTTGGTCTTCTTTTTCTATTTCCAGTTGGTGATAACCACTAGCCAAATCAAGTACTGAGAAGTAACAGCTTTTACCTAGTTTGTCAAAGAGGTCAGTTATATTAGGTAATGGATATTTATCGTCTATTGTAATATCATTCAGTCTCCTATAGTCAACAACCATCCTAAACTTCTTTTCACCACTAGCGTCGATTTTTTTTGGTACGAGGTGTACAGGTGCACACCATGGAGAATTAGATTCTTGTATTACATTATCTTTTAAAAGTTTATCTATTTGATTCCTAATTTCAACAGCTTCGGCTGGAGATTGACGATAAGGTTTTACGTAAATTGGGTCTTCATTAGTTGTACGAATTTTATGCTTAACTTGATTAGAAAAACTTAATGGTATATGCTCGCTGTAAAAAATATCTCTATATTCAAAACACAAATTAAAAATTTTAGTTCTTTCTTCCTCATTCATATGTTCAAAACGTAATTTAGACAAATTTTGTTTCAGAATTTTATCAATTTTATAATCATTAATTGTTTGAGTATTATTTATATTAATTATTTCTTCATTGTAACTTGTAACTATCAGAGGTTTAGTGATTTTAATTTCATAGTTTTTATCAGATGAATTTTGTATTATAGTGGTAGCATAACCGTTTTCGCATTTTACAAGAGCAGATGGTGTTCTTATACCTTTACCAAAATTAATTGAATTTAATATTGCTTGTCCATTGGGAAGATTAACAGGAACCTTAACACGAGTTTCAGATCGTGCGTCAACATGAATTGCAAATGGTGGACTATAAATAATTGGTATTCTTGTGTCACGAGTTTTTAAAATTTGATTTTTCATGTCTATATTAGCGTCAAGTTGTTTTAATAGGTCTGATCCTATTAAACCGCCATAATCGCTATCCACATTATAGATATAAAATTTATGATAATCTGTACTACAAAAAGTTTTAAAGAGAGGTATATAAATTACTTCGTTATGGTGACTCTGTGCGTGTGTACTCACGACTTCGAATGGCTCATAATATTTAAATTCTGTCAAATACTTATTGACTATTTCAGGACTTATAAAGGATCTTGAACTACCTGTGTCTATCATAAACTTACTATTTATTTCGGGAATTTCAATATGTGGCAACTTTAAAGTACCGTGATGATTTAATTGTATTACTTCGGTTTGTCGGTTATTGAGGCTTGTGTATGAAAATTTTCAGGTTCTGAGGTGTCAACCGCTTCTTCTGAATTTTGTTCTAATTGACAATAATTATCTGGTGTAAAATCATTCGGATCTATATTATAATATTCATAGGGATAATTATCTTCGTGTGTATAAAATGTTTCATGATCGTAATCTGTGTAATTATTCATATCGTCGTTCATGTAATTTGTATAAAATAAATTATTTGATGTTCTTGGTGTCATAAAATTTGGCTTAGCTTGAGGCGCCGTTCGCATCGATACATCGTTTTCATATCTATGTACCGGTTTTGGTTGATGATTTGTTGTTTGGGGGAATTGCCTGTATCCAAATTGAGGTGGTCCACCACCAAACTTAAATTGTGAATTATTAGGATTATTAGGATTATTAGGATTATATATCCCTTGCTTTTGGTTGGTACCGAATTTAAAATTAGAGAAATTAGGTTTAAATCCTTGAGGTTGTTGTTGTGATTGTATTCCGAATTTGAAATTCATTGGAGGCTTATTTTGGTATTGGGGTAATTGATTAAACTTATTAAAATTATTTTGTGAAAAATTATTTCGTGATAAATTATTTTGTGGTAAATTATTTTGTGGAAAATTATTTTGTGTTAAATTATTTTTTTCATTAATATTTTGAGTATATTTTTGTCTATTAACACTCCGTGATTTATATTGGTTAAGGAAATTTACTTCTTCCATTACTACACTGAGCGCGTCTTCTAGAGTTGTACATCTATGTAATCGGACAACGCGTATCATATCTTCGGGCAAATTGAAAAGGAAAACATTTAAACATGTGTGGTTATATATATTCATCTTCGCGTTCTTAATATTCTCGTCCTCTATTAAATTAATTTTTGAAAATAATGTGCTACGGACGCTTTGGATTCGATTACAAAAGCTTAAATATGACTCGCCTTGATTAATTTCAATATTTTCTAATTCAATCGAAATACATTCTTCAGTTCTAGGATCTCCGAAATGTTGGATAAGAGTTGTTCTTAGCTCCTCCCAATTATTGATGTCTTGTCTCTCGCTAATCAAGTGACTTGCCTTACCTCTAAGGCGGCTTGTTATAACATGAAATATGTATATATCTTGTGCTATATTCGGATGTTCTGGCCTAAAGGCTCTAATGACATACTCACTTTTATTTAAAAATAAATTTAATAGTTTTTGTTCCCCATCAAACTTAGGTATAATATTTAGAATATCAGTTGGAATTGTGCGTATTTCTTGCATTTTTAAGAAAAAAAATATCTATTACAATTAATTAAAAAGTTTAAATTTATATTCTTTACTTACTTACTAATTCAATATAATTTTCTTTTGTTTTCAGTTAAAATCTTTATCAACTTAAAATTACTTAAATCTATTTTACACAATACACAGTCAAACGGAAATAAAATGGGACAGGTTGGAATGCGAAGAGGTTTACTCACATAAGTCTGCAACCCATTTCTTCTATTTATAACTGCTTCTGCTTCTTTCACTTTTTACCTTTTACCGTCGAATTACGCGATCAATAATGACTTATTTGTTTGGTCGTAAAATATCCGTTAAATGCGTAAAAACACACGCGCAACCCTACACTCAGACTGATTTTAAGTCTTCACAGGCGCAGGATCACGACGGATATCCTACCGGCTGCGCCAGTCAAATCGCGACGGTTATCAAAGGTTTTTTTAAAAAGGAAAACTTTATTAAGTAAATTACACTTAATATTCTTAACTTATAGTCGATACGAGACTCTTATTCTAAGTTGGTCGATGTTAGACCCTATCACTATGGTGGTCGATATTAGACTACCTTTAATATAATTATAATCTTACAGCTAAAACCCCTTACATGATAACTTTGATTCGTGGAACACAATGGAATAATAAGACTAAGCATTGATTGCATTAATGCTTATGGTGCTATTTGGGTATCTGTGTGACATTGTAACTATCTTATGAAAGAGATTTATTTACTAAAGTCTGTGATATGATTGACTGAAGCATGAGGTAGATATGACGGCAACCTCTTCATTGACTTTTAAATGGCATTTAGCATTGCCTACTAAATTGTCAAAATATGAAATACTTATTGTTTCGTCGGGAGTCGAATCCAAGACGACTGTTTAATATTAACTTTTCATCAGTGGCTTATGGTGTCACTATACATCAATGTTTTGTAAAACGGTCCCAGGTTGTGATCACTCTCTTTTCTCTCTCTCTGGTCAGCTGTATAGTATATATCTGGCGCGAATAATTTTCCTCTACCAACTTCGGGCTTGCGCTTCTTTTACAATTGTGTATAATTTTGAGGACGACAAGTCTTGACTTGATCAGTCCATCTCGTTGGCAAACGGTACTGGCTGACTCTCTCTTATATTTAGATAAGCGGAGAATACTGGTAAGTCATACCTACATATACAGCTGTGATGACCAGAAATAGCTAAAGGCCGCACAGCAGCTTAAGGATGTAACATGTACATTTCTTTAAACAAGTATTATATGCAGATAGTTGTTATGTCTTGCAAAAATCATTGACTCTGATGTGAAGAATCAGAAAGATAAAACAATCACATACCTATTACTTTATGAGCACCAGCTGCTCCAGTTACAAGCATCTCTTAAATATGTAATAAGTTTTAAAGTTCACGCAATTTATGTTCTCGTGGAATGTCGAACAAATCCTTGAATAAAATTTATGTTGGTAGTCGGGCGTATAGAATTCTGTTGCAATCTACGTATCTTTTGAACTAGTAAGAGGAAACTCGTTCCAACTCCGGGCATCAAATAACCTGAACATTTGTTAAATGTATGCAGTGTTCGAAACTTTATTTCACTATGACACCTGTATTTGAAAATTTAATCTTGAAGTCCAGTCTGCATACGTTACATTCTGAACAAATTGAAATACCTTGGACCTTTTTTAATTTAGTGTTATCTGAGTTTAGTAGTTAGGAAGTTGTGTTAACTACGGCTTTATATGATGAATAGGAACATTCTTCCATGATCCTACTTCCCTTGACCAGGATCCTGTTTCCATGATGTTGGTATTGTGGGTAGTATGTTAAATTCATGGTAAGTTTTGTGCCCGACTGCCTTGTGGTGTTGTGGAAAGTGGAACTCGCTATTGGACCGTTATCTACCGATCGTACAAATTCTATCGTAAAATCATATGCAGCCAAACGGGCTGCCCATCTCTGTAACCGACTTGCTGCAGTCAGAGGAATACCTCCCTTACTGCCAAAAATATATGTCAACGGTTGATGATCCGTACGCAATGTAAAACGTCTTCCAAACAAATATTGATGATGTTTAAAAACACCAAAGACAATAGCGAGCGCTTCCTTGTCTAATTGACTGTAACTGCGTTCCGCCGCATTAAGCGTGCGAGAAACACAGCTTACGGGCCGCTCGACCCCGCCCGGATAGCGGTGCGCTAACACAGCACCCAGCCCATAAGCGCTGCTATCCACTGACAAAACTAACTCTCGACCTTCCTCATAGTGCGCTAAAACCCGTTTACTCAAGAGTGATCGCTTTGCCTTTACAAACGCCTCCTCACATTTCGAATTCCAGTCCCAAGAAGAATTTTTTTTTAATAAATTATGTAACGGTTGCAAAAGAGTACTTAAATTAACAATAAATTTTCCATAATAATTTAACATGCCTAAAAAACTTTTTAATTGAGTTACATTACTTGGCGTGGGTGTACGACGATAAGCAAAAGTACCCATATGGGTAGTAATGGCCGTGACCGGCTGTGATTCCTCAGATAAAAGACACTGCTCGTACGCGTGCGTTAAATCTATTTTCGTAAACTGCTCCCCCCCTCTTAAATTAGCAAATAATTCATCAATTCGTGGTAATGGATAAAAATCTCTTTTTAATTTGGGATTCACAGTAATTTTATAGTCCCCACAAATACGTATCTCCCCATTTTTTTTAACTACTGGTACGATTGGGGTCCCAAAATCAGAGTACTCCACCCGATAAATGGATCCGTCTGCCTCAAGACGCGCTAGCTCGTTCTCAACTCGCGCGCGAAGTGCTAGTGGCACCGGTCTCGCTCGCACATAAACCGGTTCGTTATCGCAAAGTTGTAATTGAATAGTTTTCTTACATGTGCCCAACTTATTACAAAAAACTTCTGGAAATTCCTTGCTTAATCTATTCACAAAAGAATCTTCCGCTATTTCATTAAGATAAATTTCTTTAATATTCAACGCACGTAACCATTCTCGTCCTATTAAAGGTCTAGCACCTTCTTTTATAATATATAAACGTAATGATTTAACTTCCACGTCGCCCAAACGTACATTTACCTCAATGTAACCCAAAGACTCGATCTGAGTACCTGAATAAGAACGTAAGATTATGCCATCCCTTATAATTACTTTATGACAAAAAAATCTATTATACATTTCTTCACTTATTGCTGATATACGACTTCCCGTGTCTACTTCGCATCGAATTAAATTACTGTCTATAAAAACCTTTATAAAATAAGGTTCGTTACCCTGACTGCTCAACTTCAAATTATATAACTCAACATCAGATTCGTCCGACACAAAGTTCTGTCGACTATCACTACCACGCACTTGTTTGCACATCACTTTTAAATGACCCCGTCGGCCACACTCATCACAATTGTATTGCTTAAAACGACACTTATCCGCTGTGTGCGCCTTGCCACAGCGCCAGCATGAAACACCAGAACCTGAAGTCCCCGCGCTTCCACCTGCTGAACGCACAGCAACACCAGCGCCCTTGGCGCTCGGTATGTAGGTCGTGCGCGGCTGTTGGCTGCCACCGCCACGCGCGTAATGCAAGCCCTCGCTCACCTGACCGCCTGTTGTTCCTGATGCCTCATTCACCGATGCCCGTGTGGACCCACTGACCTCTGCGTGCCGTTCAGCCGCCTCCAATGCCAGTGCCAGTTCCACAGCCTCTTTATACTGTATCTTTTTCTCGGCAAAAATTCGAGATCGCATAGCATCATTCGCGAGACCCGATACAAATTGATCCCGAAGATTTTCTTCCAAAGTTGAGCACGATGAACACTTGCCGAAATTACATGAAGAGGCCAAGTGTTTAAGGGCCTGCAAGTAGTCGGTTAAAGACTCCCCATTTTTTTGCCGTCGCAAACGAAACACGTGCCGTTCCGCGATTTCGGACCTCTGAGGTTCTAAATGTTCTGTTACTAATTTGACTAACTCATCAAATGTCGAATCCTCAGGAAATCCTGGTGCACAAAGATCACACATGAGCATATATGTTTCTTCTCCGACCACGGTCACCAGCATACTAACTTTTAATTCTTCGCTAATGTTATTTAATTTTATAAATTGTTTTACACGCCGAATATACGCTGGCCATTGCTTGGAACCCAAATTAAATGATTCAATTTTCCCAATCGACATTTTATACTTTTTAAATCGTTAAACCTCGTCGCCAAATGATACGTCAATAAAAGGCGGGCTCGGAAGACAGACTGATTTATTAATGTTCGTAATAGCAGGTAGGCGATAGATGCTACAGTGCATACCCACTAAAGCCCCACGGCTTCAACAGCAATCACCCGAGGCAGGACACGGTAACAGCGTAGCTTTGTCCGCATTCCACCACTTCAGCCGTTAAAATCACGGCATGATTGATGGGGAATGGACCTTGGTATAGACAGGACCATACTCACATCAACCAATTCCTCCTGATTTGTAGAGCTGGGGAGGTCGGGTACAATGCTTGCAAGGACGTCAACATGCCATCTTTTGGGAACAAATGGTAACAGGTTAACAACCTAATCAGAGTAAGGGTTGTTCTCGTTAGCTAAGTCTTTATTTCAAAACATTAAATTTGCCTATAATTTAAGAGGATGAATATCTTTATTATATTTCGTATACCTTTTCCAAAAACAAGTATTAGTAGTATCACGTCATTGGCAAACCATCTACATTATACTAAACCCTTTATCATAAACAATAGCTTCAATATAAAATAGTGATATATATAAACGTCTAAAGAATTTTATTTCTCATTACAAAATTTATCATTCTCATTCAAATTTTTTTTGAGAAACTTAATATTATATTATTAGTTAAAAGAAGCGGATTTAATTTAAAAACAAAAGATTAATACACACGAAATTGATTTTATAAAAAAACAACAATCAAAAGATTAGAACGTGTAGGTACTTTACACTTTTAAAATTTACTGAGGGTAGGATAGTAACACGTCCGTTCCGCATGAAGTCTCGAAATAAAAAGTGAGTCAACGCCGGTTTTGCTTCCCGCTATATAGGTTTCAGCTCCAAGATGGCGTCAGCCCGCTAACAATATTATAAAACAGGCCAATAGTTCAGGTGAATTCTAGACGGTAATTTATTAAATAATTGCACATCCTTATACTTAATAGACCTCTAATATTATCATTACGATTGATCTATTCATGTTTGTATAAATATTATTAAAAGAAATTACCCCAAAGAGTTAAAACGTAATATAGAATCGATTAATTCCCACGAACATGAACATTATTGGGAGGATGATCGATGTGCGATTCGATTAGCCTCTACAACGAAATGGTTTTAGTTCCATAATTTGTACTGAGAGCGGACTTACTACTTCGTCATTAGCAACTATAGTTAATGAAGCATATTTTAGAGTTCAACATACTCTGTTAGAGTAAAAAACTGATATAAGAGGAAGTCGTCATTTCACATATAGTGTTATTGTGCGTAGAGATGTGGGCAGTGGGGTCTCTCTGCATCTTCTACCGCATTTAAAATTGTATTCCGAAATGTTGTGTCATTTTTTATCTTTAAAACTTACTTTTTACGTAACGAAATAGGAACGTAATCATTTCTGCGACGCATCAAAATTGAAAAAAATAAAATAAAGTAATGTTTCTTTCTAACTGCGTTATTAACATTTTATTGTAAGTGCAGTGGTTGAACATCATGAATAACCAGCTAACGTTAGTCTAAAGAAAAATCGGTGTGACAGACACAGAAATGTGTCTTATGTTCCCACAAACAGCTAACGTATATTATTTTGTAGGAGTTTGCTGGCATTGCCTTTAATTGCCACTATGTAATCTTTAGAAGAGCCAAAGCCACAGCAGTCACAGGCAGACATTTTTTTTATGTAATAGGAGGCAAAAAAGCAAGAGGCTCAACTTATGTTAAGTGATACTGCCGTCCATGGACACTCATATTGCCAGAAGGCTCACGAGTGCTCTTCAGAATTGGTACGACAATAGACAATAGCCTGGCCATGGTCGCACTGGAAATTTAGATTATTAGACTCTATTAGAGGACGTCATCAGACTGAAACGTCCCATCAAAAGTAATTGCTGTTATTCTTATGTACGTTTTGTATTTGGTTGAGTATTTGAAACTGGGAAACTCCATTATTACAATGAATAATGAAATACTATTGTAATTTACATTAAACACGAGATTATTCACAAATTGAAACGCAAATCAGGTTTATTGTTTACCTTGATGCTCTATTGTATTTCGGCCACAATAACAACAATATAACCTGTTTGTAATTTATTGAAATTAAATTAAATTTACTGCGAATATTTGTTTCAAATGTATTAAAGTTCACTCTACTGTAACAGTAAATGTTAGATTTTACGATTTCATAAAAACTTATGGCGCGATGATTTTCTTAAAGTTATGTTGCATTTTATTACCTTTATGTACTCTCATCCTTAATCAGTTAAGCTACGCTATTTATATACCTAGGTATATTTGCAAAGTCAGGTATAGCGTGTTCAGTACTTATTTGAGGTACCTACAGTAAGACTATTTTGTCGTCGTATTGAGTGACCTATAGTATAGTAGTGTGAACTCAGTTTCCGAACTTAGAAACACATTTGGTCCAATCCTATCTAATTAAGCCGGAGGAGCTCATTCCAGAAATGATGAGTAACCTATATTATGTTGGTGTAATATAGGAAATATGTTGGCCAGTTCCGAATGTCTGTGAAGATTTTTGGTAGATAAGCTTTTGATGAATTCATCATGTAGAATGTTTCTCATGTAAATGACATCTATGTTTTTAGAAAGAAAGAAAGATTTCATCATATCATAGATGTCATCTGTAAGGTAATAAATTCTGCTCTACTTAGTATAATTTTACTACTGTTGAAGAAGTTTTATAGCTTGAGCAAAAGATAGGTTTAGAATATGTTGCTAAATATTGTATAGAGTAAAAAACTCATGACAATAAACTTATTTAAACCTAATTTAGGTTTTTATTTAATAATACTATTATACCCATAACCCTCCACATAACGGACCAAATGGGCGTTTTAGTGCGTACACTGAGTCCTCCATACTACCTATTCCCCAAGAACAATAATATCTGGAGACATTTATGTACATTAAGAGCATTGCTGGCCCACGGCCACGTTTCAATCACGGCTGTGTACGATAAAGGCAAAATTCGTGACACAACCGGCTGCCTTAGTTAGAAGTTTTTTAGTTTTAGAAGAAGAAGTTTAGAAGTTCTACCATGTGAGTCTTGTACAGACGACTGATCATTAAGTAAACTATGATCAAGAAACGTATACAAAAATGTGAGACCAAGCGTATCGCGCTTCTGGTTTTTTATACATACTTAATAAACCTACAAATAATCGTTCCATTGGAACGGAATCAAACAACTGGAAGCCCCTCATTCGAATTGCCATAATCGAGTTATGTATAGTCGATTCAACAAGTGTCCTCAATTATTTACTTATGAGTTATTGCTCATTTAATTGAATTATGAATATGATTTAATCTGACTTATTATACTTTAATGCTTTATTTATATACTTTAATGCACTTTTAACATATAATTTTTATTTATTAAATTACGTACACGTATTTAAACGATCGAAATTCCACAATTAGCTATTACTACTGTATCACAATCATGAAATTTTTGAAATAAATTAAGATGACATATTATTTAATTATTTCCGGTTTAGTATTAGTACCGGAAAGTAAAAATGTGGTTAGCCAATTACTGCTCAGTTTGTTCTTAGTTATAATGCCATAGTAATGAGTTATGTAAATAATCGTGTGGGTACTTGCATAAAAAAAACACTAGTAAAACAGATGCAAAAATCTATCGGTCGTTTGGTTACGGGACTTCAATTTTTAATATAAAGAAATATTCTTTTGACAGTCGTATTTTTAGTTCAAAAAATATAACGTACACTGTTCAAATATCATTCAACTAAAACTACCCTCACAAAAAAGTTAAAATAAATGTATTTCTTATAATACCTTTGAATAGAACCTCTTTATCAGAAGTAATGCTTGCTTTAAAATCATAATTTAAAAACGCTTGAAGGCAATCAGGCTAGACACATTCAGTCAAAAGGTAAGTTTCGTTCTGCTTACAGCTTGATGGATGAAGATGTGCCTTCCTGTGATGTCTTTTGTTGTCCTTTGAAGCTATTGTCATAGAAGAAATGAAAGAAAAAATACAATATTCCGCTTATTTCTCTAAACTACAGTTCCAGAACTTACATGTGTTTATGAAAGTTGAATAAGTTTTATCAAGGGATAAAATGGACTATTTTGTGTATATTAGTTTTGGCACCAGGTAATTTCTAGTTTTTTTTTATAGAACAAATATCGGGGGCAAACAAGCAGGAGGCTCATCTGATATTCAGTGATACAGCCGGTCATGGACACTCTCTATGCCAGAGTGCTTGCGAGTGCGTTGCCGGCCTTTTAAGAATGGGTACCCTCTTTTCTTGTAGAACCCTAAGTCGAATTGGTTCGGAAATACTTCAGTGGGCAGCTGGTCAACAATCCAACTGACCTACATATTATATTATCCTACATATATTATTAATAGATATATATATATACGACTTGACACAATATAAATTGAAACATCAACAATCTTTCAGCTTTAAAATCCTAGATATGTTGCAAAAAATCATGAAACGATTTCAAAAGTATTTTTATAGTTCGCTAAAGGTTTCAGCGGTAATCTCTCACACGTCCGCTATGCGACACATTTGTCACCACGGAAACGATACCAAACGTTCAGAGTTACAACGTTCGCGTTCAAATTTAGTACTTAACTACACCAGCTAGAGACTATTATCCTTTGAAAGGCAGTATTGTTATATTTTTGAGTAGAGCGAGTTGAATGCGACAAATGCATGGTTATCGACGACGGTTATGAGCTCCGAGACACTGATTTATGTTGAAGTATTGGTATAGGCTGTGTAAACGTGGAACAATTTGAATTGTAAGAAATATAAATGATTTTGTATTATTATTTGTTTTTCTATAAGCTACATTTATAGAAAAACAAAAAACATAATATTTAAAAATTATATGGGATGCAACGGGCGGCCGCATTGCTAACAAGCGATCTCTGTCAGGCAACCTTAGTAAGGAAAAAAAATAATATAAAGTGCAAGAAGCGCATAACCAAATCTTATATAAACCAACCTTAATTTAAATAATACAAAAAAATTAATAAAAAAAAACTTAAAAGCTAATCTCAATGATTCATAAATTGAGATGCAATACAAACGAATAAGAATAAGTGTAAATAAGTAATAAATGTTTTTTTATAACAACTTACTTTGCAGTGCCATATGTTCAAAAATACTTCGTTAGGTACCTGGTGTCACATAGAGGTGGTGCGCAGCAAAAACTGACTTGAAGAACGCTCAGTTGTAGAACGACGGTCGAGGTGTAATTTGTAATTTCGCATTCGACGTCCGATTATGAAACTCAGCTGCAGGTAATCAACGGACCAACTTCTTTGAACACTCTCCGACGTCAATGCGGTAGAAGATGCGTGATTTGTATTAAATTAAACTTCTGCAACAAATGCTATGATGATAGTTTATAACTGTGGTTTTTAATGATCTTGGCAATGCTTAATGATTGTCCTTGACTTTAAAATATTTAGAACATATTAGTTTACACTTAAATGCTAAGTAACCATTATAATATATGAAAACTTGCATTCCGAATTCTCTATATACAAATAGGATAAAGTTTAAAGTCAGACCACACTAATATTATTTTGAAGTGAGTGAGAATAAAAACAAAAGACTTCAGGAATACAGTGATTGGACATATGGACGTCATATGGCGTTTTATGCCGCAGGACTAAAGATGCTCTTGACAAATCACAATCGTTGCGTTTTACATTCTCACCCCCAAGAAATGCTTCCATAAAATACGGCCTTTATTATACCAGGTTTTTGGGTAAGGACTCCGTAAGATAAGTCTAATATATAGACAATACAGTTACTGTTTTACCCACATATATACGTTAGAGATGCCAAAGCAACAGATCTCGGTAATATTTGTTAAGTAATATAGCGTATGTACAGCCTTAAATTATATTCAATGCGCGACAAATCACGTTTATCGACGTGTATGAGCTCGCGACACTGATTTATGTGACTTATTTTAAACTACTTTACACTTTCACCTTTCGAAACCAAGACTTTATAAATAAACATTATCATTAACCTTATGTACAGCTGCGACTGTCATGCATGGCATGACAGTATCTTTCGTTCTACTGAGCGTTTTTAAGGCAGTTTTTCCTATGTCGAAACTGCACACTGAAGTATTTCCGAACCAATTCGACTTAGGGTCTTTCTAGAAAAGAGCGTACCAATTCTTCAAAAGCCGGCTACGCGATTGCGAGCCCTCTGGCAATATCAGTGTCTAAGGGCGGTATCACTAAACATCAGGTGTGCCGCCTGCCCGTTTACCATTTACCGTAACCTATGTCATTATTTACCTTGACCTATTTCTCATTTGCTTATGTTACCTCTAACATAGATTTCTGGTGTACACATTTAGACTTACCTATATATCAAACGTCATTTGTTTTGTGGATTATTATTTGCATATCGCATTTCCTTGTCATTTGAATGGACAAAGCCCAACACGAAAAGGTCGCTTCAAGTAGTTCAATTAAAAACACAAACAATTAATTAATGGGATATGGGTTTAGTGGTAGTCCATCTATATTTTATATTATTTGATATCTATATTTTCTAGTCAAAATCTGGCTATGGGAACTACAGTATCCACTTATACTGTCGTATTAGTAAAATTATAATTACGCCTATTTTGTACCTTAACCAGAGATTCACACCAAATTGTGCCTGAAAAGGATTTTACCAATACACACAACAATATACCTTTTACCTAGGTATATTTGTTAGTATCCTAGGTAGGTAGTAGTAGTAGTTAAGTCTAGGTTTGGAATCCCAAAAAACCCCAACAGCCCCATCCTTGGCTACTCACGTTCATTCAGCGTTGATGCCTTTTGAATTTGAAAGTTCGAGGTATCTTGCAATATTAAAGACATTTCTTGGAAGATTTATTCAACAAGAAATATTTAGTACCAACCAACAACTGGGCCAACATTTATTTCGGTAATAATAACAATGTGATGTGGAATTTTAACAAGCGCAGTGTGTAATTACTTGACACGAATATTGTGTTGTACAAATTACGCGTAATACTTTAAATTGAGTTGAAACAGGGATTCATTTACATGTTATAAAAGAATTTAATGCAGTATTTAAGAGAAAAAAAGACTTTAATCAACATTATTTACCCGTGTTTATTATTTATAAATTTCCTTTCAGAAATGCATGGATGAACCGATTATGAAAGTGTTTCCCTAATGAGAAATATACCTGATTAAAATAAAGAAAAAAATCACGTCGATTTGAAATAAGTTTCCGAGAAATTTATCAATAATTAATTACGTCCACGTGCTTGATTTGCTATTAACCTCTTTTTTAATTCTGTCCAATGAAATTATATTAATCGAAATAGATAAATTAGAAACACTGCATTATCTATCTTAAAAGGTTATTTTCATTTTCACGTCTTAAAACAATGTTACATAATAAAGAGCCGTAAACGTCAATTATGATTACACAAAAAAGTCATCAGCATAGTCACATATTTTATAGATATATATTATATATGTACAGTGCAACCTCGATATAACAAATCGGAGGGGAACAAGAAAATATTCGTAATATCAAGTAATTCGTTGAACTGAGGTTTGTTATGTTGAGGTTAGATTGGTCTAAAATTCGTTATAAAGAGGTAAAAGAATAGTTTTTTAGAACACCTTTTACGTTTCTGAGCCATTTTAACTTAAATCTTTAACAATAGTGACGAGCAGAGGTGTTTACATTACTTTCCATCAAAACAACAATGATTAGTGATTACTTTACAAACAAAAGCGTGTCGAAACATGTCGAGACATGAATCACATTATAAGATTAAGAGTTATATTATTGGTGGAAACTTTATATAAAGGTTTTGGGTTGGCAAAATTCGTTAATTAGAGGTATAAATACTTTTTCTTGATAGTTGAAAATTCGTTATAAAGAGTTTGTACGCAAAGAATGTTCGCAATGTAAAGGTATATTTTATATTGACTCTTATGGACAATTCAAGGGGATTACGAAAAATTTGTTAAATCGAGGAAATCGTTATATTGAGGTACGTTATATTAAGGTTGCACTGTATTATATAAAAGAAATGTTAGCCCTGTCTCATCTCCCTCCCTCCTCCCTATCACCAAAGCTGTCGCTTCCGCAGAGCAAGCGGAAAATAATAAACTGCAAAAATACAAAAGTTTTGCCTCCAACTTTGAGTTCTCTTCGGAGTAGATATCTCTTGGGCCGTGGGGTTCAAGTGTACCAACACTAAATTAAGATTTTAAGTTGGCACATAGTAGATAGCACCGGTGAACCCAGAGCTGGTGCTTTCCTCGCTCAACGTGACGTTACAGAGGAAATGCTGCCAGAATTAAAGTTTCACTTCCAGAGGGACAAATGTTTTTAAATTATTTAAAAAAAATGTTTCTCACTTCTATTTTTCAAAATTAATAATTATTATATATTTTTTACTTTTTTTAGAATTTTCAAAATGGTTTAAAAATTTTAAGTGTATTGAAAAAAAAACAAATATTGTCGTGGCCCATATCCTAAAATAGTGATTCAACTATTGATTAACTATAAATAAAGGACCGCCTCATGCTATGTTCAAACACAAGTTACAAAAACGTGGGTTTCGCGGTTTTTTTCAGTTAAAAAAAATCGGAACGCCTCAGAGGTAACGCCGCATGAGTCATGTTTTTTCGTGCGTGCACCCGTTGAATTTGAACCCATTGAATTATAAGACGTTGTCACGTCAAAAAGGTCATATAAAATAATAATCATTGTGAAGTCATCACTGATGGAACGACTGAAATGTTTTAATTCGCATTTTAACTCAATTCCCCAACAAAAGAAATAGGATATTCGGCCTTTGAAAAACAAGCATTGCATGGCGATGGCCGACATGATAACGCTGATAATTACGCACGATACAATATTGAATGTTATTGTTTGGAAACTGTCGATATCGCGCTGTTTGCTCAACATGTTTCCAGTTTTACATTTAATTTAACACTTGCTAGTTTTTCGACGTCAGTTCGCCTTTGTTAACTAAAATAAGGGGCCCCTTATTGAAGTATACATAATTTAGAGCTAAAACCCTTCACTCATGGGTCTTTAAATTAGTAAAGTAAAAGTAAAAGTAAAAATCATTTAATCATGTAGGTAACATAATGAAAACTTATGACTCGTCAGTAAATAAATACATATTAATGCTTCTAATTTTACATTTACTGCCAGTTCTCAAATCAAGGGCGTAGAACGGAAGAGAAGAACTGGCAATAAACTCTCCGCCACTCTTTTTAATCGCCATTTTATTTTACACAACGTTTGTAAGGAGCTGCAACCATTACACCATGTTCCACATGACATATCAAGTAATTAATAATAAGAACATAAATTTAAAAAAAAAACAAAGACTTGTCCTCTATCAGCAGGAGGCATGGTGAAATAGGAGCACGTACTTACATTCTCGTGGGAACAACATGCAAACACATAGTCGAAATAAGCGACATCACCGCATACACAAGCAGCACCCGTTCAAGAGCATGACGCATGGCCAGCCATCGGCCCCCTCGCCATATTTTAGGGAGAGAGACAACCCGACGCATGGACGCCGCCACAAGCAATGACATTTAAGTGAGCATGACGATCCTTGAAATGTAAATTTGGCTACCTAAGGAAAATTGCTTCTATCTATAACTTCTTCGTAGTCTTCATTACTGTAAATCGTGTCTGTCCCTAACCGATACGTCGACTCGCTGCCTCCACACCATTCTATCCTCAGCTTGTCTCACTGCATTCGGTTGTTCGTATTGACATTTAAATAGAGTTGCACAGTTCTAGATATATAACTGTTATTTAATACTGTTTTAAATTCCGGAGGCAACGGTTGTGTTTGTGATTTCTCATTTCCTCTAAATACTATATAGTGTTATACTTATTGATATGCCGTAGGAATATATGTAAATATACTAAATATTTATTCCATTATTTGTAATAATATAATGCTACTATGAAAAGCAATATGCGTGTTTTACATCTCATTAATGTCATAAAATAAAATAAACTTAATTTAAGTAAACCATCTAAAGACAATCTAAAAAATATAAGGACAACACAAGTGCGTGTTATGCGGTAGCGTTCTCTGTATATAATGTATATTGTAAATATAATCGTTATCTTGCTACACAATAGAAAAAGACATTAATTCCGTGCGAAATGAAGAGGAGATAAAAATTCCTTCAGTAATTTGTTCGTCCTTTGTGTTCCTGTGAAAAGGTGAGCGCTATTGTGTTTCATACAACTGACTGATGCGTGCCCTATACAAGTACAGTTAGTACGTGTATGGTGTACATTCGAAATATGAATTTTAAAAAGAAAACGAATAATGGCCTGTATTTTTCAATTCAATTTTCAATCTGCCTTATCTGTATTCTTATTATAGACTTGAAAGGATTCGCAAATAATATACATTGTTTATTTAAACACATTTTCATTTATATTATTTTTACATTTATTTTCACATATTTAGAAATCTATCGTGTTATAGAAAGTATAAATGTTTGGCGCGCTTTTCATTCGTAATATTATATTGAGGGTAAGTTTCCTAACTTTACCTTTTATAGGAAATTGTTAAAGAGTTCATTTAACATGCAACTATTAATTACAAATTTTAGGCATGATACTCTCATTAATACCTGATTAATTTTTAAAACGGCTCGGAACATTTTCGATATTACTTCTATGGTAGATACTATCAGACAGCGGCAACCTACGATCACGGTGCTACGGTACCACACAATATCTTATGATTTCACCATACAGCTTCATACTTACACGGCTATAACAAAACAAACCAGATGCAGAAATATGTCTACCCTGTGCCCAGGATTCAGGCTTTAAGATACTTCGCACCAGCTCCATTGCAATATCATCTTATATCGATGTAAACACTACCAATGTAAAATATAGGTCACACAATGGAAAAGAGCTTGGTCGGAATAAGAAAAGCTGACAAGTGAAGATACCAGGATGTTAAAGACAATACAAGTGGAAGTAGATTGGGCAAGATATAAGATGTAAGGAGAAATTTGTCCAGTTATTCGAGAATCGTGGTACAGGATGACCACATGAGCGATGGGATGACGTATTATAAACATGATGGGAAGTATATGGCGGCTCGTGGCGCGCAATGAAAGTGAATGGAGAAGAGTGAGGCTTTGCCACTTGGCAAGCGGATAAGGAGCTGGTGTTAGTTATAATATTATTAGAATAAGACCTAACATTTTATGACAATACTTTAGTATGACAATAAAATGATTATTATTATCCTTATAAGTAGTTTTTTTTCTCATATCCATCTCCTTTCGAAGATTAGCGATCATGGCTACGTTATTTTTGGATGCTACTCTAAGCAGATTTCCTGCAATTTATCCCCCCCCCCCCCTTTCTCTTGTCAGCAAAAGTAAGCAAAGCTCTCAAAAATAATAGTAGTGTTATAAGTCAGCTCATTGTTATCAATAACATAACAGCAAGTTAATATCTGAATAAAAACAATACGATTTTACACAGAGCTACAGATTTCCGCACAAAACTTAATCCAATTACCTTCCGTACCATTTCTTATTTAAACTTTTATGAGATCGCAATGTTACTGAGTGAAACGAGCGTTATTATGTTTGCGAAACGTTATTTTACAATTCTTGTGAATCTGCTGTAGAGGGAAAATAAAGATTTTAATCTTAAAAATCTTTTTAGATAGGTGTTTTTTAAATCAAATCTTGAGTAAAACTAGGCCGGATCTTACTATGTAATATGAATAATGTAGGTTTGTGTTTTGTTTCACAATGATATTTGATATCATATAATTTAAGTCTATATAATTAAGAACTAATGTAACTACTACTATTCTAATTTTTAAAATCGAATAATGTTTTTAAAATCCACTCCTAATTGTATTAATTTGTGGTGGTGTAGTTTATGTTATTAGAATAAAAAACCTATAAATAAATTCAGATATTTGTCCATAGCTAAAATTTTCTTTATTTGAATTACGGACACAGAGCCCAAAGATATGTGTCCATAGAGAGAGATAATACTAGAGGTAACTGTAGTGTTCTGACAAACACGGGCTGCAAATATGGGCCGCAAACATTGGGATATTCGCATACACGTTAAATTGTCTCATCAATACCTCTTTAAATCAACAATCCATGTAATTAATTTAGCGTTTAATATTTACTTAATATCCATTTATATTCCTGCGATTCTCAACCATGAGGTCGTACATTCGAATTACGGCTGTGCAGCAATTTTTTTTTTTTTTAAAGACAATTCACACCAATTGACCTAGTCCCATGCTAAGCTGGTGAAGCTTGTGTTATGGGTACTAGGCAACGGATATACATACATATTATAGATAGATAGACATATAAACACCCAAGACCTAAGCTCAACACCAAATGCTCATCACATCGATGTTCGTCTCAGCCGGGGATCGAACCCGGGACCCATGGATTCGCAGTCAGGGGTACTAACCACTAGACCAATGAATTGCTTATAACACATGTTCATACCGTGTAGGAAATCTGGCATTAAACACATAATTCGAATACAAAAGAAATACGCAATAATTTCAAGGATATAAGCTATTACAGGGTTATTGAAAGGATGATAAAAGAGTAACCTGTGCTAACTACACGATATCCCATCTCTTTCATGGATAATTAAATTGGTGTAATAAAACCAAACGATACCAATGTTACTAGGAATTACTAAGCGTTTTCATATTCTTTTTATAGTGCTCTTACCGATCGGTATTAAAAGCGCTGACTATTCACTGTCTGATCACCAATTATGAATATAATTGTTTAATTGTGTATAATAAAATGCCTAAAACAGAATCGGTACATTGAACAGTCGGAATGTCCTCCACACTAACTTAATGGTTCACGTGGAAAAGACGACATTAAATATCAGAAGTAAAGTGATTTGATGAAAAAATGAAGTCACTGGAAAGATTCACGAAACTGTTTTGTGCGTATCTTGTATTTCCCCAAAGGCAGGGATTTTCCGGATCACTTGTTACTAAATAGCAACACTTAAGTAGCTTTGAAGACGACGTTCAATAACGGTTCGTTACTTTTAAATATATAGGATATTTTTGGATGTTACAATGGGAACGTTGTTCGCTAATTTATCCTTGATCCCTGACGTTTCATTTCAAACCTTTTTATTTAAAAGAACCTTTTATACGAATTGTAATGATTAAACAACTTGCAATACACATATATATATATCTTCCTTCTTCCTAAAGAACCCTTGCCCGCTCTACGCCCTTGACTTGCGAACTGGTAGTAAATGTAAATTTACAATTAATTTAACTTCTTTCTGACAATTCATAAGTGTACTTGTTTATCTACATGAATAAAGATATTTTGAGTTTGAGTTTGAACTGATAGTGTAGATTCAACTGTTCATATTCTGGAAAGTTACATGGTTGACGCATACAATACAATATATGATAGGTTGATCCTTTGGAGTTGCGTAGAAGCGTTGGGTCTTTCTGCATGTTGTACCGCGTTTACCATGGAGACTGTTCAGAGGATTTGTTCGGATCAAAACCTCCAGCTGAGTTTCATCATCGGATAGGCATATGCCTATTCATATGAAATTCACATCATTTTGACGTCCATTTTCCAAACGTTACTGCACACCACCGCTACGTGGAACCGGCTGCCTGTAGAGGAATTTTCCAAACAAATACGACCCTTTCAAGATTGCGTCCGTTGTTAAAAGGCCGGACGCACTTGCGAGCCCTCTGGCATTGAGAGTGCCTGTAGCCGGCGGTATCACTTAAAATCAGATGACCCTTTAGCCCGTTTGCTCACTGTTCTATCAAAAACCAATACATCAGATTTCAATATTCGGACGACTCTTTTGTCCAGTGGTTAGTACCCCTGACTGCGAATCCATGGGTCCCGGGTTCAATCCCCGGCTAAGACGAACATTGATGTGATGAGCATTTGGTGTTGTGCTTAGGTCTTGGGTGGTTAAATATGTATTTATATGTCTATCTATCTATGATATGTATTTATATCCGTTGCCTAGTACCCAGAACACAAGCTTCACCAGCTTAGCATGGGACTAGGTCAATTGGTGTGAATTGTCTTTAAAATATATATAATATATAAAGTTATACGTGAAAAACACACATGAAATATATTTTTATATATACTATGTATTTTCTTGCTAATAATAAAAACACTTTTAAAATCATAAAACTTTAAAGGTACATGCATAAGTAAGGAAAAGCTTGAATCCCCGTCTCTCGGTATTGTTTCCAATATCACTTAAGATCTGCAACAGCTGTATTCATTTCACGAGTGAGACTTGCAAAATAACTTAAAAGAATATTCTCATTGAATTTAAGAAAGTAAATGTATTTCATTTTATTTGAATGTGAGTTCAGAAGTATTAACGGAATAAGTTTCATATAATGAGCACAAGACATCATCATATTTTCAAATGAGTCTTGTCATTATTGTCTTCTTATTTTTAAGCAACTCATCGAAGGAGAAGGTGTATTTTTTCTGTTAAGAAAAGAAGATCAGCCATTTTCTTGACACATGTCATTGACTTTTTTTTTTTATATTTTGGCAACAGCTTCAACTTTATGCCAGTTTCAAGTAAAAGGTTGAGAAACTACACGCGAAAAAAAATAAACAAAGACATCAAAAGGAAATAAAGGGATAAGCTGGTTAAAAACAAAATATGTACATAAACATCTTAATATTATTATAGATTATGAAAGAAGATAATACATTATAATACAATAAAGGATAAAGCAAAAGGCAGGAGATTTTAGTCGAAAACGGAACATGAAGTGATTGTAAGGAATTCAGAAAGGAGGTAGGTCATATTGGGAACAAGAAAAGAAATATGGTCGAGGTCACCAATATCTTCTCCACACTCACAAATATTACTATCAACAAAACGAAGCCTTGCTAAATGATGAATCATTGACTTTTGTTTTGGCTTTAACAAATAGCACTGCTGAATAATGCCACCTATTGATAACAGAACTTTAGATTACTTTCGTAAACTCGGCCATTCTATGCAAATATATCTTATAAATGCAAAAGTTTCTCAATAACTTTAGAATAACTGAACGGATTCTTTCCCTTGTGGGATACCTAAAGTTTCACATAGGTAACACCAAGTAAGTAACATTGATTGATTACCTCTCATATTTGAGCAGCAGAACCATTACCTCTAAGAAACCAAAATTAATTAATTACACCTTTAATGAGTTAAACACGTACTTGTTTCAGACAAGAAAAGTTAAGAGAAAAGCTAATCTGTTAAAGGCAACGTGCGTGCAACATTCGCGCAGCTTCGTCCCTAGTTGTTTCCTGTTCTCGTTGATTCAATTCGACAAACGGTCCTTCAAGAAAGAGCGTACCGCTTCCTAAAAGGCCGGCAGTGTATTTGCTAGCGCCTTCTGGCAGTATAACATCATCTGCCCGTATGGCTCCATTAAAAAATATATTTCATTTTTGCCATAATTTGATATTAATACAAATTTTTACCGTCTGTGATCTTGGTCCTTGATAAAAATATTAACTGGGTAGAAGACAGTATTTGGATCTTTGTTAATTAGCCACTGTTCATCTCGTTTTGGCACTGCATACAAACTCAAACTCAACAAACAAATATTATGCATTTGGCACAAAGAAACCAAGTTCTTAATGGACGTTCGGGCTACCAAGCGCTTTTGCAAAACACTTTTAGTACGTTTATTTATTTATTTCGTAATCCTACAGCTAAGAAAAATTATATATAATAACATACAATTACACTGAAAATATAGCCAGAGATGGAATACATATTAACTTAAACAGGTCAAGGCTTAAATATTAGTCGTTGTATGTCCGGGTTGCGCGATACAAAACTTAGTTTTTTGCATAGTTAGTGTTGATGTGAGGAACATAAACAAAGCACGATTACGAGTCTGGTAGGCGGGAACAAGGAAGGGCATTTTTCTAGGACGGAGCTGCGTTTTTTTTATACCTTTTATTGCAGACATTTTTGAAATTATTTAGACTTCAAGACCGCTGCTACCTCCTCAATAGGTTGCCCAACCGGTAGATACCACCGTCGGCTATTCATAACGAACCACCAACTCGTGCAGGTGAGGTTGACTGTTGCGCCGGTTAAGATGTGATTTCCCTCCGAGTGAGTTCTCCCCTTACTATTCCTGCGCAGAGGCGATGAGAACTTGGAGAAATTATACGTGGTTGGTAACACACAAAAGAAAGATCTCGTGATCGTCGTCAAAACTGTTTACTGTAATACGAGAGGCGCTGGACAGAAACCTGTGGAAACAGATATCCGCTCCAGATATTTCTTTGACCACAACTCTGAGATATCAGCTGCTAACAGAAGAGAGGCTTATTGCAGATCCCGTCTATATATTACATCAGACTTTATTAGTCTGTGACAGCATGAAACTTCCTTAGAAAGTAAATACAAACACATGAATTACACTAATAATTAATAAATTAAGAGCAAAACATCGCCGTCGTAAAGTGAAATCGTAAATTTTTATTAAGTCCCAAATATAAAAGTATGCGCACAAACTTTATTAAAAACACCCATAAATCAAGCCATCTTAATTACTTTGGGTATATTTTTTAATTTTGAAAGAACATATTTCGCACCCTAACCGCCGTTACTCACGTACTTACTTGTTTTTAGGTTTGTTAATAAATAAATAGGGATATCCGTTTTGAAAGCATATGTATTTATTTTATAAATAAACTACAGAGAGAGATAGCTGCTTAATTACTCAGAGACATTAATTAGTTTTATGGTATTCTATTTTATTTTTATTTATTTCTGTAAGTTTTTCTGATATAAACATATTTTCTTCATATAATCAAAGATTAATCTTAAGTAAACTGCCGGATCACATATTAACCAACATTAAAACATCTAGTTTGACCTGTATGTATAACATTGGACTATCTTTTAAGGTGATCTTAGAAGTTTCATGTGTTTATTTGACCTCAAATTTCTCGGAAATTACAAGTCATATCAAGATTATTCTTTTTGATTTTTATACACGTAATTTCCAAGTTAGGGAACATTCCGCCAACTTTTCTTTAAGTTCGATCAAAATGGGCTCAGTAGTTTTCGAGATAATGGTTTCGCATTTCTGGAGTGTAGGTAAATAATGTTGATAGGTATTTGAAGTCGGTTTAATTTTGTTAAATTACTTTTATTTTACTTATTATAGTAAGGCTTGAGAAGCCTCTAGAATTAAAATTATAATACGGAACAAGAACTAAACAAATTATATGTATAATTAACCGCATATTTAAAATAACACAATGTCGCTAGAACGCCCTTTAAAGCTGGCCAGTGAAATTATATTGTTTAGTGTACTTTAAAGAATAATAAATAATATATTTATAGTCATGATTATATATGATACTAAGTCGCAGTAGCTTTAATTAATGTAACGCGAACATAGTCACCAACTACTAAATGCACGTCGAGCATATAAAGCACTCAGAAAATTACTTCAAGACTCATGCAGTTGGTGTAATGACATCCATCTAGAAAATCGTTTCAGCGCGAGTAATACAAAATGGACACATTCATTCCCTAATGCATCGTTGTAATCTTGGGTTCTTCCCTAAAAGCTAAAGTCCAATATCTTTATAACCCTTTCGCGTAATGTCATTTTCGGTACCTAATGTCATTATGTTACACTGCCACTGTTAAACATGGACTGACTTTTCCGTATTCTTAAAGAGATTTACACCAAACAAACATTAAACGAACAACAAAATTATAAAACTTATATTATCCTAGATTTGTGTTTAAAAATGTTAAATAAGTGTTTATTTAGATCGTAGTGAAATTTACCCGCGTAAACCAAAAACAATATTGACTACAGATAATTTATTTTTCTTAATTATTTGCCTCGATCAGGCTTAAGTCTTTAGACTCTACCCTGTGGAAACACATATATATATTTCTTTTAAAAGTTCTGCAATCTCGTGAAAAAATATTTAACAAATGCACACTAAATAAAAAAGCGCCCATAATTTTTCCACAGATTACTTATTAGGATTATGACGGTTATGTTTGAACTGTCAAGTGTCAATGTATATTTTGCAAATAAAACATAAACAACCGTTGTGTATGGACTAAAGTCCTTTGCATTTCCCATTAGGGATAAATTAATATCATGATAAACAAATGTTTTTCATAGCCCCTCAACGTCACATTGAAAATATTCCAATAATATTAAGTAAGCATTACGAGGGTTTGTTTTTGGGTAAAAATATTTGTATTACGTGTTGTTATATGGTAATTATTTCAAATTATAATATCTGAAATTGCACAGTGAAATTTCATACTCATTACCTCTATAGTGAAGTCAATATTTAAATATTGTAATAAATTGAACCCGACCCCTTTATTAAATTTAAAAGATAAATTTAATTTTAATAGCTTGCAACAAAAATAATATTAAACATAATATCTCTTACTGTCGTATTCTTAAGTTTTAACGGTTATTTAAAAAAGTTAACTATGATCAGAAAATATTAAAATAACATAAATCGGAAGCTAAACAAAAAAAAAATACGCCGGACTATTCTCTAAAAATAACATTATAATTATTAACTTATCATTAGAAATAATTAGAAGGACGTCTCTTAATATGACAGTAATTTTCTTTTGCAAAGCGATCACCAAAATCTAGTTCGAAATCGCAGCGAGGTTTTTAAGAAATTTTGCAAACATTTTAATAAACATCACAAAAATATACAAAGCTTTAAAAGTATGTCACAAAGTATATACAGGCATAATAGGAGCTACAAGGAAGCCTTTATTCGAGGACCGGAAAAATATAATGTACACAAAGACGACGTAAGCCTTTTGTGAGATTAGCGAGTCTCAGTTCTGGGACCAACATTGTCTTGTGGATGTGGACAACATTTCTGAATTATAAAGGATATTGTACAGTCTATATCGCGACTGAGATCACTAAGTTTTTGTATAATCATAAGCTACAGACGTTTTTGAAGTTATACTTCTTTAGGCGCCTTATGAAAAATTTATGAGAGTGAAATTTTACGATGCGCGCGCCCTGTGACACAAAATTAACAGAATGAAGTTGCCCACGGAAGATGCTACGGCATTGGACATAATTTAAAAACAACATTCGAATAATAATAGACTTTATGTTACACTTAATGTAAGAGAATAATAATAAATATTTATTTATTTAATTTTTCAAATGTAAACTGAACTTTATTGACTGTAATGACTCCTATTCCAGTCTTTTATTATTTAATTGTAATTAATTATTTGCATGCAATCAATAACTATTTTTAATAATGCCAAAGAGGTATAACTTCTTACGCACGTACATCAATCAGTACACGCACCCTTTTTTTTCAACTTAAACCTACTTCAAATAATTTTTACAATAATCTAAATTAACTATCCGGGGGCACCACAGGTCGCCCTGCAAGTCGAGTGAAAAAGCGGCACGGCCCTACTTTCCTTTTCGTGAAGTAGTTCAGGCCATTTTCATCCCCTATAACTTCGTGTTGGAATTAGAAGCCTGTATTGTTCGATTGCCATTCTATCTATATATTAAAAACATATAAGATTTGTAATATTGATATGGACACTATAAGACGTTGTTAGGTTATCTAATTACGTAATAACTTAAGACAAAAGCTCCCTTAAGTAGGGTCTGAATAAATGGACCGACTTGGTGACCGACGACTCACGACGTTTTATGGTAGAAGAGCGTTGCGAGACTTAGTTTTTAACAAGTTATGTTTTTGATGGCATTTCATGATGTCTAATGTGAGTAGTAAAGCAAAAAATAATCATATACAGAGCAGTGACCTGTTACAGGATATTAAAATTGTCGTCCCATACTCATTTTCTAGGTCTAAAATCAGCAATATTTTCCAAATTCCTTCTCCTAAAACCAACCTAGGAGTTCAGGCACCGCTCTTTCGAATTCTTCGCGATTTTAACGGATTGAACGGTGCTTATCCGGAGCTGGATATATTCGGTAGTGGGCTGATCGGTTTTAGAGAAAGCATTGTTGGGTGCCTATCTCGAACCTAATTCGCTGTTTTGCTGATGATTCTTTTTTCTGCTTTACCAAAAATTTCTGATAAATTTATTGTATGTTTATTTTGTCTTGTATATATTTTAATTGTATTTTTTTTGTAACACTTATGTTTACTTAAAGTGTCGTACATTTTAGATGGAAGATTTTATAAAATATGCCGTAGATTTAGTAGATGTATGTAGATGTATGATGTGGTTAACTTTAATAAGTAAATAAATAAACAAAGACTGGGCATTATTGGAATTTCCAATCATAAAAGTCAGGAAAAAAGAAACGTAAAATCATAGATTCTAAACATAAATACGATCGCGAAGCGATACTACAAGGGAAATTTTGCACACTTTATGTTAAATACCTAAAACCAACCCCATAAATGTGGGTCATAAAAACTTTTACCTTTGATAGTCGCAAATGATTTGCAAGTTGGACAGATTCACATCTCCAACACCTGCAAGTTAATCAGGCAAGATAGGTCCCTACCAAAAGAAAAGGTAGCTATAAATCTAAGGAAACTTTCTGATGTAATTTAAATGGAAATTACGTTTCGCGAGTTTTGCGGTCACCGGACAGTAATGTTGCAACGTAGGTATTATAAGTGTTTTATGCTTAGCTTGAATTCCAACTTTGGACAAACACTTTTAGTGTTAGGAATTGGCTTGGAAGGTGTTAGCCTCGCTTAAAATGTAACGAACTTCAGTCTTTCAAACGTGTTTATTTTCTATATGGACCTTTCATCTCAATACCGCTAAAGTACGTCAGCATAATACGTAAGCTAAGCTTGCCTTAAGGGCGAATATAGCAGAGGGTGCTTAAATCTTTAGTTGATTATTTAATAAATTTTCAAACTTAAATCTCATAGTAAAGTTTCTTCAGTACGGTATATGGGAATTTCCCGTATAACTCAACAACTACGTATTTTTGAACTGTTCCACTTACTTTAAGGCAAGAAAGTGATTACTAGTCGACTAGTCGTAACTAATGCCTTGTCTATATTTAGGTATGAAACAAAAGTTTTCTTACCGTTGCTGTCTTTAGTATTAGGAGTTAAATTTAGTAGTTTTTATGATGTTTTTCCGATAATTTTAACAGCAGTGAAATGTTATTGGTGTATAATTATCACACAATTAAGGGGCGTTGACGCTGAATTATTAAACAGCGGGATTAGCGACTAGTCGTAACTAATGCCTTGTCTATATTTAGGTATGAAACAAGAGTTTTCTTACCGTTGCTGTCTTTAGTAGGAGTTCAATTTAGTAGTTTTTATGATGTTTTTCCGATAATTTTAACAGCAGTGAAATGTTATTGGTGTATAATTATCAACAATTAAGGGGTGTTGACGCTGAATTAATAAACAGCGGGATTAGTGACTAGTCGTAACTAATGCCTTGTCTATATTTAGGTATGAAACAAGAGTTTTCTTACCGTTGCTGTCTTTAGTATTGGGAGTTCAATTTAGTAGTTTTTATGATGTTTTTCCGATAATTTTAACAGCAGTGTCATGTTATTGGTGTATAATTATCAACAATTAAGGGGTGTTGACGCTGAATTATTAAACAGCGGGATTAGCGACTAGTCGTAACTAATGCCTTGTCTATATTTAGGTATGAAACAAGAGTTTTCTTACCGTTGCTGTCTTTAGTATTGGGAGTTCAATTTAGTAGTTTTTATGATGTTTTTCCGATAATTTTAACAGCAGTGTCATGTTATTGGTGTATAATTATCAACAACTAGCTGCCCCCGCGAACTTCATTTCGCCTTAATGTAATTTTTTTTAATTAGCTTACGTTTTTAGTAGCTACACACCAACATGTGAAACATTTTTACATCCCATAAGAGTCTATTCGCTTTACGGAATATAAATCTAAATGCTAAATACTCGTAGAACTATTTTTTCCTCTCCTTATAAATCTTCCTCAGAGTTTAAGAAATAAAAAACCAATTAGGTACTCAAATTGGTCCAGCCGTCTTCGAGTTTTGCGCTTAGCAGCATACTTCATTTTTATTTATATAGATAAGTGTCAGGAGTATCTATGTAGAAAATTTTGTATGTGTTTTTATGTATTATTTTGTATGTTTTACTTAGCAAACTGCTCTAAATTACGCATATGCCATGATGAGAACTAAAAACATATACATCACAGGAGACCGAAGATCTGGCAGCTACCTCGAACAAAGAATTAGTCTAGCTATTCAAAGGGGGAACGCTGCCACTATCTTCGGAACCTTGCCTAAAGGGACTCCTTTTAATAATACATTTAGTTATTATATTTTAAGGTTACTTATTGTTTTTCTGTTATTAATTATATGCATATTGGCACCGATATCCTTTAAATAGAAAAATAAATGTTTTGATGGTAGTCAATATATTAATAACTAGCTGACCTGGCTAACTTCGTTCCGCCCTACAACCTTATAATATCGTGGTTACTTTAATTTAACTTATTTTAGGATTTCATTAATGTTAAGTATTACATTTGTCCGGGAGATGGATTGGCTGATGAATTTGCAATTGCAGCAATCAAACAAAACCTGGACTGGATTTAAATGTGTATTGAAATAAAATTCTTATTCGTGTCGCGCGCCGTGCGTCCGTAATTGTAACTGCCGGTCGGTCGCAGCCGCGGCGCCCGCGCCCCACTCCCGCCGGCGCAGATCATGTGCCGTGCGCGTGAACAGGCTCCCCGCCTTGGGAACCCTGGTTACCAAGAGACTCGTCCTCTGGGTTGATAGCTGGTAGCAGACAGACCCTGCCTAAGGCCCTCTGGATTACGCCACGTGAGGTCGTGAAATCGGCTACTCGAGTGATGCCGTCTGCCCCTGGATACAGTTTCTTAACTCGTCCCAAGCGCCATCGCATTGGGGGAAGGTTGTCGTCCTTGATGACAACAAGATCGCCCTCTTTGAGTGTTCTCCTCTGCTCTCGCCACTTAGTCCGCTGCTGCAGCTCACTTAAATATTCCCTATGAAACCGGTTCCAAGAAATGCCGCTTAAGCTGTTCCAATTTTTGGTATCTGTTTGGATAATTTGTTAAAATAGGTGGTTCTGGTAAAGCTGTCAGCGGCCGGCCTATAAGGAAGTGCCCTGGAGTCAGAGGAGTAACATCGGAAGGGTCTGACGTTAGAGGAGTTAACGGGCGGGAGTTAAGAATTGCTTCAATCTGGGTGAATAGCGTCGTGAGCTCCTCGAACGTCAGGTTCGCATTTCCTATTACACGTTTCATTAGTAACTTTGCTGAACGGATTCCAGCCTCGTTCAGCCCCCTCCAGTGAGGGGAATAAGCGGGCGAAAAATGAAATTTAATGCCCTCGTCGTGGGCAGCCGCACTTACAGAACTTTGGCTTGCCTGCAACATTCTGCCTAGCTCATTATTTGCACCCACAAAGTCGGTGCCATTGTCACAATAAATATCATGAGGCTTGCCACGACGTGATATAAATCTACGCAAACACATTAAAAATGCTTCAGTACTTAGACTACTAACCACCTCCAAAGTTAATGCCTTAGTGCTTAAACACACAAAAAGACTAAGCCAACATTTGGATATCTTACATCCTCTGCCCTTGCGGTCTACGATTGAGAAGGGCCCGCCAAAGTCTACGCCTGTCGCGAGGAAGGGATAGGTAAGAGTGACTCGAGGAGGGGGTAAGTTACCCATCATAGGCTGTATTGAGTTACTCTGCATACGAACACACACGATACATTTCCTAAATGTACTGCGTGCAAGATTCCGTCCCCCGATGGGCCAATATTGATCTCGTATAATGCTAAGTAACAATTCAGGCCCACAATGTTTATGACGCACATGTTCTTTCTTAAACAACAGTTTCGTAAAGTTATGACGTGCACATAATAAAATGGGATGTTTTTTAGAATACTCACAGATTGAGTTTTGGATTCTGCCTCCAACCCTAATCAAATCATGCTCATCTAAGTAAGGGTTTAGTGACAAAATCCTCGATTTATGATGTATCTTTTTATTGTTTTTTAATGATTGCACCTCATTTGGAAAGGAATCTTGTTGGCAGGTTTTGATTAGGGTCTGAGTAGACCTATCTATTTCATCGTTACTCAGATCACCACTTAGCCGCGAATCCTTCTTTGTTTTACAATTGTGAATAAATCTTAAGATATATCCTACCACCCGGATCATTCGTTGAAATTTCGAGAACCTATCAAACTCAAATGAATGCTCAGCAGACACACAACATGAATATACTTTGAGCTCCGGAAGCTCAACATTTTCTATAGGAGCGCTTGGCCACTCCGTTTTAGGTTTCATTAAAAAGGGTGGGCCACTCCACCATAACTCTAAATCTTGAAGCTTGCTAGGGCTGACTCCTCGAGAAGCTATGTCTGCCGGATTAATTTCTGTAGAAATGTGATGCCATGTGGATTTGTCAGTCAGTTCATGAATTTCATTTACTCGATTGTAAACAAATTGCTTTAGATTACTAGGGTTGGTATTTTTAATCCATCCAAGCACAATTGTAGAATCACTCCAGAAATATTTTTGATCAAACTTACGACTGAGTGACTGACAAACCTTTGAACTTAACTGAGCACCAAGCAGGGCCGCTGCCAATTCCAGCCGCGGTATGGTACTGGGCTTCAAGGGGGCAACCCTAGCCTTGGCGCATAATAACTTGACTGATACGTTGTCCTCTTGATCAGTACAACGTATAAATACACATGCTGCAAATGCACTCTGAGAACTATCGACAAAACAGTGTAATTCTACTGACACTGGAGTGTCCGACGATGGATGCAAAACGTGGCGTGGAATATTTATCGCTTTTATTTGATTTAAATTATTTACAAAGTCACTCCACTGTTTCGATACATCGGCGGACACCAAATCATCCCAGTCCAGTTTAGACTCCCACAACCTTTGTAACAGCATTTTAGGAACAATTGTACAAGCGCTTAGCAACCCTAGGGGGTCAAAAATCTTGCATGTTGCTGCCAGAATAGTTCTCTTTGTGAACGGCTGTTCAATCTGAAAGTCGACTGAAAAATACAGCTTATCCTGTGAGGGACACCAATTCAACCCCAGCACTGATGATTGATTCTGTAAGTTAGAGTACTGATCATTTGTCTGGGATAAATCCTTTTCAGTACATGTGGTTGAAATAGGTTCACTCGCAAATATACTCGGAATGTTAGTTCTAAATTTTCTAAGTGGGAGGCAAGCCTCAGCCAACTTGTCGACGACTGCATCACGTAAGTATTTGAGTTCTGTTTTGTTATCACAACCGGTTATAAGATCGTCACAGTAAAAATCGTTTTTTATAGTATTAGCTACTCGTTTGTCTGAACACTCTGTTGATAACTGAACTAAACATCTGGTGGTCAGATAAGGGGCTGATGCTGTCCCATACGTTACAGTATTGAGCTGCAATGTTCGCAAAGGCTGAGCTTCATTGTCTCGCCATAATATCAGCTGTAAGTGACGTTGCGATTCATCCAGTTTTACTTGGCGGAACATTTTTTCAATGTCCCCCGTTAATACATACTTGTGCTGGCGGAATCGCAACAAAATTGACATCAAATCATTTTGTACTACTGGGCCCACATACTGGATATCATTTAACGATTTACCTGATGCTGTGCGAGCAGAGCCGTTAAAAACGACCCGAAGTTTTGTGGTCTCGCTTTTCTCTCGCAGCACCGCGTGATGAGGTAAATAATTTCCAATAGGCGGCTTCTCTATTTCTGTCAAATGACCTAACGTAGCATATTCATGTATAAAATCACTATACATTTCCTTTAATTTCGGCTGCTTTTGGAAACGCCTTTCCAAATTTAAAAAACATCTCTTAGCAAGTGAGTAAGAGTCTCCAAGAGCCTCAGGAGACTCGCGCAAAGGCATTTTTACTTGGAATCTACCAGACGGTAAGCGAATTGTATTTTCATTAAAGGAATCTTCACAGATTTGTTCATCTGTAGACAATGATCGTTTTGGCATTATGAAATTTTCCAAGTCCCAAAATTTAGAAAGTGAGTCTTTAATTTCCTGACTAAAATGACATACAGATTTCTTGTTACACTTCACAGATGGCATGGCCAGAGTCATGGGCCCTGAAACCAACCATCCAAACTTCGAATAAATTAACTTAGGTTTATTTTCACCTAACGATATCTGGCAACCTCCCTTAACAATATTCCACATTACATCGGACCCAATTAATATATCAACTTTGTTACTTTTATGGAAGTTTGGATCGGCGAGTGCAGTATTGTTGGGTATGTTTAAATCCTCGGGATCGATTTCTACACTAGGTAAGTTTTCTGAAATATTTGATATAATCATACAATGTACATCCGTAGTGTAGGCATTAATTCTTGACTTTAATTTTAATGTACAATATTCAGTGGCTGTAGATATTGAATTGTTCAGTCCACTTATACACCGTGACTTAGTACTATTAGTTTTAATTTTAAGTTTATTTTTCAGGTTATCTGTGACAAACGAACTTTGACTTCCACAGTCCAAAAGAACGCGTGCCAGGTAAGTACTGTTGTCACGCTCAACGACGACTTCAACCACTGCAGTGCCCAGGAGGACTTCGCTGTTACTCGAGTATGAGGTAAGTGTGGTCAGAACAGTGCTAGTGCTAGCCACAGTATTCAAATTTTGTTTTTCATGGTTAGTGTTTTGTTTTACCTCGTTAGTTTGTAAGTTCAAGTTACTTTCGTTTTGCAATACTTTATTGACACTATTATTATTATGACATAATAAACTATTATGCTTTTTGTTACAGGCTCTGCAGGAGCTGAGACGACAGTTGGAAATGGAATGCCCTGGACGAAGACAATTGGAGCAGAGCTTGCGTTTGGAAACTTCTGCTTCCCTGGCTTCGATACTCAAATTCTTAAATTGATCACATTTATACACACGATGATTCTCATTACACATAAAACATGATCCATTTGGCGTAGATGAGAAAAAAGTTTTAATTTGTCTTGGTTCCTTACTACTAACAAACCTTTCATTTCTATTAACCTGAACTGCTCTAGAGCCGCCTTGGACGGTCTCTAAAATATCAGCACGTTGTCTTAAAAATTGGTAAAAATCTTCTAGTTCTATCGACCCACCAAGGTTCAATTTGTACTCTTCCCACTTAATGCTAGTTACACTATCTAGCTTTTGCACTACTATATAAATTACGAGACTATCCCACTTATCAGTGTGCTCACCAAGCGTATTTAAAGCCCTCAAATTCTTTGAAACATGATCTATAATGTACCTGAGTGATCTATGCGACTCCCTATTTAAAGATTCAAGGCTGAATAACGATTTGAGGTGGTTATTAATCAGTACGTTTTTGTTATTATATCTGTTACACAGTAGTTCCCATGCAACCAGATAATTTTCACTCGTAAACTCAATAGATTTTATCGTGATAGCGGCACCACCCTCTAGAGAGGACCTTAGGTAATGAAATTTGCTAATGTCAGGTAAAGTATCATTTGCATTGATGAGCGAGTCGAAAGTGTCTCGAAATTCCAGCCATTTCAAGTAGTTTCCATCAAAAGTTGGTAATTTTATTGTCGGCAATCGAATTTGATTATTTAAGTGGCTATTATTATTGGTATTACTGGAATTACTTACAAGAGAAAGTCTATGCTGGACAGCCTCGACTCGCTCATCTCGTTTTGACACTATTTCCTGGGCACTAGACATGACCGCGAAGAACTGGCCTTCAATATCGATTCTCTCGTTCAACCGTTTATCTAAATTACTTTCTAGATCTAATTCTTCTATTTCAGATTGGACCTTTTCAAAGTCTGAAAACAATTCCTTTATTTTGGTTAGTCTCACATTAATATCACTTATATTTTTTGACGTAATGTTATCGATTTCAATTTGTTCGATAACCCCGAGAAAATCTTTGAATACGGTTAATCGCGCTTTAATTGTACCACGTTTACGAACTAACAAAGCCAGTTCATCCCGGTCCGACAGTTTACTTTGAGCCATGATTAATTTGCAAATGATATAAAAGATGTGGGCAAGAATGTGCAATCAAACCAAAATCCGTTGAGGCGAAGCAGGTAGACTCAGCGCTGCACAGCGGCCGGACCGCGAGTATAGGTCTCGCGCAGCAACAAGCGCGCAGCGGAGAATGATCGCGCCCAACCTGGAATGTTCGGCGACTCGGCTAAGCGATGTGCAATAGATGCGCGTATTTAAGCGCGTGAAGTGATAGGGAAATTTGTGAACTAAGAAAAGGCTATAGTTGAAAATATTCAAATTTCATGCAAAGCGAATGAAAATAATAAGTGTTTAACAGTTACGGAACTCTAAATTCAAAGATTTATTATTTAACAATTGGAGAAAATAAGATTTTATGTTTGGGTAATTACGTAGGATCGTTACTTTATGTAACACTATTTTGCTATACTATAATTCAAAGGAAAATAGTACTGTATACATATGTATATGTATATACAGTTGTGACCCCTAGTTTGGGCCGTTAAATATCTATAACGCGCAAAGTTACTTAATGCAAACGTAAAGACAAAGGAAATAGTAAATATTGTACCCCTAGTTTGGGCAGTTAAATATCTATAACGCGCAAAAATACTTATTGCAAACGTAAAGACAAAGAAAATAGTAAATATTGTACCCCTAGTTTGGGCAGTTAAATATTGTACCCCTAGTTTGGGCAGTTAAATGTAGAACTAAACGTTAGTTTTACTTTTTTTAAACTTGTAGGTAGATTTCCGTAGTACCCGTTGAATGATTCTATACGTGTAACTCGGAATTTTAATCGACTATTTACTTGGAAAATAGACTTTAAAACAAGTAATTAACGCACTTTTTAGATTGACTCACGACACTATTTAACACTGATTGAAATCGATGCAAATCGGTGCAAGGGAAGTGATTAGGTAAGGAACGGGCTTACTTCCTTATGAATCTTCTGAATATATTCTTATGGTCTTCTGGACTTCACCGGCCCTTGGATGCAGACCGATGGTCCTGTCACGGTCGCCAAATTTTGTCCGGGAGATGGATTGGCTGATGAATTTGCAATTGCAGCAATCAAACAAAACCTGGACTGGATTTAAATGTGTATTAAAATAAAATTCTTATTCGTGTCGCGCGCCGTGCGTCCGTAATTGTAACTGCCGGTCGGTCGCAGCCGCGGCGCCCGCGCCCCACTCCCGCCGGCGCAGATCATGTGCCGTGCGCGTGAACAACATTAATACAACTCTTTTGCAAATACAGAAATGTTTTATTGCTTGCTATTGCGAAAGAAGAATGGCAGTTTTACACATTAGGCATCTTCTCTCTAACGTCAATATGGCGATACTGCATGTTAAGCACTTTCTGATATCCAACATCTTTTGATCAGGATCAAAGCATTTCTTGAACTGACACGAATTCGACGTAAAATGATGCGTAGTTTTGTCAACAGATGGCACCATATGGTTTGTGCATTCGTAAAATTAATTTATCCGATATTTTATTGCTTATTCTGCTATTCGGGACGGAAACAAATCCAACAAATCAAAAACCATGGCAATCGGTCCAGCCGTTCTCGAGTTATAAGTGTTGTAACAAACACGACTTTCTTTTATATATGTATATAGATTAAGGGGTGTTGACGCTGAATTATTAAACAGCGGGATTAGCGACTAGTCGTAACTAATGCCTTGTCTATATTTAGGTATGAAACAAGAGTTTTCTTACCGTTGCTGTCTTTAGTAGGAGTTCAATTTAGTAGTTTTTATGATGTTTTTCCGATAATTTTAACAGCAGTGAAATGTTATTGGTGTATAATTATCACACAATTAAGGGGTGTTGACGCTGAATTAATAAACAGCGGGATTAGTGACTAGTCGTAACTAATGCCTTGACTATATTTAGGTATGAAACAAGAGTTTTCTTACCTTTGCTGTCTTTTTCGATGAAAGAAATCAATTTTAAAAATATTGATCCGTTTATAGCATGAGGCATTTTGTATCTTGGTCCCGATCAAGGACGAAAGCATACGCGTATAAAACCGTATACACATCTTCTGTGTTTTATACTAAAATGATCTGGAAAACCAGTACAGATCCAAAATTACAATATAAATTTCTAATGAGAATTTTCTTATCGGCTCATTTCGTAAAAGCCGTAAGTAAAACCGTTTTGATAACGGTAAGTTATTACCGATTTTAGAACCGTAATTAGTATAATGTGTTTCTTAAATTTTTAAATTTATTTTTTTGTAACATTTACGTTCACTATAATTGTCATGTATTTTAGAATATATAGTTTGTAACATATACTGTAGATAAAACATTATATGTATCTTGTGGTGAAATTAAATAAATAAATAGAAAAGCGACGAGATTTAGAGTATGGCACAATCGTACAGATTTTAGCTGTAGATTGTAGATTGATGGCTACAAGAGTGAGTTCTTTAAAATTATAATTTGGTTAGCGACCTACAAAAAAGCCGCTATTTTCTGTGCTTATTATATTACCTACGTAATAATTATGAAAAATGTTATACTCGTACTACTCTTATACATACACAACTCATATACTAGTTCTAAGATAAAAAATCCTTTTACTTCTTGTGATTTAGATCTTCCGATATAAGAACATACAAGAAATACCGCTGTTTATTAATTCAGCGTCACAATCCCTTAATTGTGTGACAATTATACACCAATAACATTATACACCAATAACATTATACAGAAAAACATCATAAAAACTACTAAATGTAACTCCCAATACTAAAAATATATTTAACAAATAAGAAACATAGCCGTCAATAAACCACTCTAATTTATATGAAAGGGCCTCGCAACATTACCTCTAATAGCAAGTAATAGTAAATTCTGATGTAACCTTAGCTTTAGGCCAATGCAGGAAAACACAGCCGGTGAACCGTTCGCCTAATCTCGAGCTCGTATCCACAATTCAAAAGGCGCCGTGACTCGTGACTCTCGCCCGAATTTCGGCCCCGGATTGAGGACAGTTAATGGCTGCCTCATACACAACGCTGCGGTTCGTTTAGTGATTACAACTCTGGAAGAGATAGGGATGTTGCTTGGGAGATTTTAAAACAAGTAACTGGAACTACTCCGGTACCTGCTTAGCATATTGTCCTGAAGTTATGGAAGAGCGCTTCTATAAATCCGAATTCTAAAAAAGGCGTACTCTGATCCGTCCATCTATCGCCCATGATCATGATGTAAACCATAATTAATGGCAAGCTCCTGATGTATCTAGAGCCACCAGCTGATTAGCGATTATCTGTACGGATTTCGTCGTGGTCACTCATCTGGTGACTTTCTGGTAAACCTTACACATAGATGGGCGGTGGCAAGTGAGTCCAAGAGGGAGGCGCTAGTGGATTTGGTTATAAAAGCCTTCGATCGGGTGTGGCATAAAGTGCTTCCTTCGTAGCGTCCAGCCTATGGGCTCAATAGCACTGGGGATACTCTATACACTGGCCGTGCAGGCATTTCTCGGGTAGCTGTCTATCAGTATCGGAACAAACTCGTGTCTGAAGTTGAAACTCTGCTACGTTGAGTCACGGAGTGGGATCATGATGTATTTGCGAAGCAATTTGACTTCCATCGAAAAAAGAGCGTACCAATTCTTATTAGGCCAGCAACGCACTCACCAGTCCTCTGGCATTGAGAGTGTCCATTGGCGGCGGTACCACCTAACATCAGGCGAGCCTCCTGCCAGTTTTATGAAAAAAATACAATTAAATATTATTTTAAAACACTACTATTGAAAAATGCGGCAACCCTAAATAGATCGGTTCAACGAAAATATTCCAAGCTTGCAGAAATGTACCTGCTACTGATGTCGGTTGAATACTATTGTAGTTGTAAGTCAGGGATGATTTGTGTTTCTCCAACATTTTAGAAGATCCCGAAATCGGGAAAAAGATCGTTTAATGGCTGTATTTAACATCAAAGATGGAATAATAGAGATAGTACCAGCCAGTGTACTGTGACATGTGTGGTTAAATTTATATCTATTAAATGTCAGGAGTATCTGTATAGTATATGTTGTGTATGTATTAGCAAGCTGCACTAGATAACTAAATATATGAGATGTCGACACCTAAGAACCTAACAATTCTACAGATCCCTAAGCCCTACAGATGTAATACATAAATAAGTACGGGATATCTTCACCAAGGTAGCAAACGGAGCCCTACCACGGGTAGGATCAAAGATTCAAGGTGGGGTGGGATTATCTCAAAGCTATATTGGGCAAGCTCACCATGATAGTTAAGAACTTGAATGAGTCTTTTGATACTGACTTTGAGAGGAACCGAGAAATGAATAACACAAATCAATATTCAAATCTGATTTATTGTTATAAAACAGCGTCTTAAATACAACTTACATCTATTCACATATACCTATATATAACATTTTAAGCTTTTGGTCAAAGTTCAAACGAAATCTGAACAGCTACAATTTATTGGTTCTATATTAGAGTGTGTAATAAAAGATACCTTCTAGAAGAAGATATTACTTATTGCGTTGTAATAATTGTACACTCCGCAATTAACACTTTGTGGGTTACATACCCCTTTGATTAACCATTGAAGTCACGTTATACGCAAAATTCTATGTGAATAATTTGTATAGGGTGTCTCAGTAAGAGTGCACTTTTTAAAATTGTAATATTTTTGTTTTCCTGCAAGTGGCAACTCTGAAATTTGACAGGTGTCACCTCTGTTTGTTCCGATTATTAAAAATGGAGCACTTTTTGAAAGAACAACTCGTTATAATTGTGAAAACTCATCACAAAAGTAACGCTGAAAACGCTCGCAAACTTCACCAAATTTTCAGCCGAGAAAGTGCACCTAATGTGTCAACCAATCGAAGAGTGGCCAAAAAATTTGAAGAAACTGGGTCAATTATGGATTATAAGAATCCTTTGCGTCAACGTACCGGTCGGTCCCATGAAAACATTGCTGCTGTAAACGAGAGTGTCGCCGAATACCCGAAAACATCAATTCGACGCAGCAAATTTTGACTAAAGACCTCCACCTTCATGCGTACAAGATTCAGTTAACTCAACCCAGCAGACCAAGAAAAGCACCGGCAATTTGCTCAATGAGTAATGGAGCAAAGTGAAGTCGATGCCAATTTTTCGAAAAAAGTCTTTTTCTCTACGAAACAGAACACATTATCTCACGAAATTTTGATGTCAACTAGCCACCAAGATCGTGCAATTTAACGCCGTGTAATTTTTTCTTTGGGGTTTTGTGAAATCTCGAGTTATATGCGAATAAACCCGAAACCATTCCTGAGCTCCAATCGGAAATCCAACGCGTCATCGGTGAGATACAGCCACATCTCTGTGCAAAAATCATTGAAAATTTCATGAAAAGTGTAATGGCCTGTCATCAGAGCCGTGGAGGTCATTTGCTGGATATTTTATTCCATACTTAATCGGAACATGTCTTCTTTACAATACAATAAAAATATCAGAACTCTGTCATAAAATACTTGTTTTTATTTAAAAATGAAAAAGTGCACTCTTACTGAGACACCCTATACGTATTTTACGGCGTTTGGTGGACCACGATTGTTACGTTTATAATTTTGCCAATTTCATAGTACATTCCAGGCATTAGTCGTAATTACTACGAGCCATAGAATGATTATGAAAAGCACATTTGATTACTACCTTCTTTAAAAATATAATAATATATAGTAGTGTAACAAACGAACTGAGAATAATTCCTTACATAATAAATGCTATCTGACATAGTAGCTACATTATAAAATTATTTCAACTGGAAAGTTCTAGATTCTCTTTCCTAGGGCACATGAAACAAATCGCCTACAAAAATGCAAACCTAACATAAAATGCAGATATGCGGACAATAAATTGAATCACTTACTTGTTTCATACATATTTTGCTTCAACATTTTATTTCATATAATATATTTTTTTTATATTACAAGAGACAAAAGGGCAGGAGGCTCATCTGATGTTAAGTGATACCACCGCCCATGGACACTCGCACCTCTTGCAGGCTCTTTTCTTGAAGGACCCTAAGTTGGATTGGTCGGGAAATACTTTAGTGGGCAGCTGGTTCTACATAGTGTTGGTGCGCGGCAGAGATTGCCTTAAAGGTGGGAACTGACCAACGTTACGAGGTGTAATGTAACATGTAATGTAATGTTACACAGCGAGCATTCGTGCAGTCAGTACGTCGTGTTACGGGGAAAAACAACGTAACACGACGTACTGACTGCAAGAATGCTCGCTGTACAACATTACATTACATGTTACATTACACCTCGTAACATTGGTCAGTTCCCACCTTTAGAAACGCTCAGTTGTGGAACGACGGACGTCAAAGTTATACGGATGGTATTTTGTATTCTGCCTTGACGTCTGATGATGAAACTCAGCTGAGGGTCTTCCGAACAACTTCTCTGAACACTCTCCATGGTAATTGCCTTTTATTAACATATTTTAAAAATGCCGTACAAACCGAATGCAACAGTAAACTTTGGTACATGTTTCGCCCAGATGGCAGGAAAATCTTACGTATTTCGCAAGCTTATTTCTCTGCGTCAAATGTGATTGTTTATAAATACTCGATTGTGGCTCGAACACATAACTTCAGTATTGAGAGTTCGCTACCGTTCGCCACCGCTGCTATTATCTTTTGTATTAAATTGAAAAATGAAAGCTGTTTTTCATCCAATAATAAATTATAGCATTAAGGTGGGAACTGACCAAAGTTACGAGGTGTAATGTAGCATTCGCATCGAGCGTGTTACGCATTGAGCATGTAAAGGTGGGAACTGACCAACGTTACGAGGTGTAATGTAACATGTAATGTAATGTTACACAGCGAGCATTCGTGCAATCAGTACGTCGTGTTACGTCGTGTTTCCCCGTAACACGACGTACTGAATGCACGAATGTTCGCTGTGTAACATTACATTACATGTTACATTACATGTTACATTACACCTCGTAACGTTGGTCAGTTCCCACCTTTACGCTGTGTTCTAAAATCGGCGTAACATGCTCGTCAAAACTCTGTGCTCTACTTTTGCCGCCAGTGTTCACGAGATGTGATAGTGATAATGTTGATATCTTTCATTCTATTTAATTATTGTTTCATCCAAATTAAGAAGAAGAAAAAATGTTACTGGACATAAAACTTATTTAAAAACACAGGTGTATGAGGTGGTTTGTTATTAAAATAAAAACCAAATGATTACTGGACAGCATAAAAACTTTGTGCGCAGGTCTCGATTTTGAAGAACTGTTGAATTTAATTGGACCAAAGGTACTTAAAAAAGACACAATTTTTAGAAAATCATAATCATGATCACTCGCGACGTGCGACGCGTAATTACTGAACCGTCAAAGGATTCGCCAAAAAACCGACAGCCGGGTGGAGCACTCAAAGCGAGCAACGAGCCGCTCGTTGCTCGCTGGTTTCCCCGTAACGCGACGTACTGACTGCACGAATGCTCGCTGTGTAACATTACATTACATGTTACATTACACATCGTAAAGGTGGGAACTGACCAACGTTACGAGGTGTAATGTAACATGTAATGTAATGTTACACAGCGAGTATTCCGTGCAGTCAGTACGTCGTGTTACGGGGAAAAACAACGTAACACGACGTACTGACTGCACGAATGCTCGCTGTACAACATTACATTACATGTTACATTACACTTCGTAACATTGGTCAGTTCCCACCTTAACGTTGGTCAGTTCCCACCTTAACACAAATTCTATTTAAATTAAAAATTGAGTCCTCGAGACAAAATATACCTAACCAATATATTGTTACGAATAACATTACCATTTGTTGTTTAGCCGAAATAAAAGTAATATTTGGTAAACGGTGATTGTTAGTATCATCACGTACTCCTGCAGTCGCTATATATGTTTGATTTTTACATATTGTTTCAAATATTAATGCGAACACGAGCGCAATAACGCAATATGTTACAAATGCCTTTGTCTTATTCATAAACGTACAATACGCCCCAAAATTATATGTCAGGGAATGTTATGATTATGATGTTAGGAGCCGTTCAAGTATTACGTAAGCACTATAGGGGGAGGGGGGTCTTTGATCTTCTTATTTGGTGATTAAGTCAACATTATTTACTTTTTTACACATATTACCCACACATTGTCTATGCTTGAAAACGAAATGCATTTTCTAGGAATCCTACAAAAAATTAATACGTTTAAGTTCTATTATTTTTGAGAGCTTTGCATACTTTGGCTGACAAGAGGAGGGGGGGGATAAATTGCAGTAAATCTGCTTTCGTAAAACTTGACTTACCCCTAATGATCGAGTCAATTGACCGACCCTATCAGTACTATGCCAATACATGTCTAAAAAACATATAATAAAATAAATAAATTCATGCCAAAAAAGTGTAGGCCGCTTCTCAAGACATCCCGCACTTAACGATATCATAGGCCGGTCCCATGCCACCGTCAACGTGCCAAGTCTACTTGAGCTGACTGGTATTGCAAGAGACGATGGCAAGAGACCGGACGATATGAGTTTGATTCCATGGAAGATGGACTGTGTGCTGTTATGGGATGCAACCTATTCCGACACGCTGGCCCCTTCCCATCTACATGGAACCAACGACAGAGCTGGTGCGGCTTGAGAAGCGGCTGAAAAAGCTGAAGCATGCTAATACAGGGATTCTAGGCCTCAAATATGATTTTGTCCCATTCGGTGTCGGGACCCTTGGTCCGTGGGGGGACTAGCTATAAGGCATTTTCAGGACATCACAGGAGACCGAAGAGCTGGCAGCTACCTCAGACAAAGATTTAGTCTTGCTATTCAAAGGGGGAACGCTGCCAATATCGTCGGAGCCTTAGTTAGATATTGTTTTTTTTTGTTATTAATTAATTGATTGCAAATAAATAATTATAAGAAGACGATAAAATATTTAAGACACACAATATCGCTACTGTGAGCTCACTCACATATAAAGATGTCAATAGTGTTTGAGGCAGCATTCATTAACATCTTTGTTAGTCTTTGCAAACGACCTTAGCCTTCGCTGTCGCACATATCCCCTAGATACAAAAACACCGAGGTCTTGAAGAACACTTGGGTTGCTCACCACCCCCCGCAAGACTTTAAGTAGATAGTAGGCCAACTATATGTCCCGTCTTGTTTCTAATTGATTGTACCCCAACATCCCTAAGACAAACTATGTTGGATACATTAGGGGATAGATGCCATACAGTCTGAAAACGAGTGGACTTATTCTGTATGCGCTCCAACATAATATAGTATTTAGTTTTATGCAAAATTATTTAAAGATATAAATTACATAGAAAAATATATATTACTACATTACCCGCCGAAGAAACATGTCGATATCATTGTAAGGTGATAAAGAAAATGATTTGCCTAATTTTACAATGGCAATCACAGTGTACATTTTGTATAGAAAATTGAATTTATATCCAACGAAGGCAACTGAACATGATTATTCAAATGAAATTGTAATTGGCTTATCGGTGCTGCCTTCAGACATTGAAAATATCCTAGTTGAATATTCAAGAAAGCTCCGTAAGATTTGAATTTAAAATAAGTACATTTAAAAGTGTAAAACGGAACGCTAATGGGCTCCTATTTATATTTACTGGGGAATTCGAGACTTTCTTCGTTCTTAATATAGTAATATTAATATAAAAAATATATAAATATAAAAAACATTAATGAAACATAATTTGACGACTCATTGGTCTTGTGGTTAGTACCCCTGACTGCGAAACCATGGGTCCCGGGTTCGATCCCCGGCTGAGACGAACATCGATGTGATGAGCATTTGGTGTTGTGCTTAGGTCTTGGGTGTGTAAATATGTATTTATATGTTTATCTCACACAAGCTTCTATCTATAATATGTATCTATATCCGTTGCCTAGTGCCCATAACACAAGCTTCACCAGCTTAGCATGGGACTAGGTCTATTGGTTTGAATTGTCTTTAAAAAAAAAAAAAATGTGTAAAGGTTGCTACGCAGTTAATGACTACATAGAAGACAAATACGCGTGGCAATAGTACTAGATATTATTTTTGAGTTTGGGATTGTTGCTGACACTGCTTATAAAAGATTTTTTTTTAATTTCATCGTGGGAAACAAGCAGTCCATCTGAATACCTCAAACACGATACTTGTTTTTGTAAAATTATTTTTATATTTAATTAATCCTATATCTCTTTTTTTCATTCGATGTGTCATAAAACTCCTACCTTCCCCGTACCTTCCAACTACCGTTCTAACCTTTGATATAAAATCATTTTATTGACACAATATGACAGAAAATCTTTCATATTGTGTCAAATTCAAAAATAAATTATTCATAAAGGTAACAAAAGGTACACTTATGAACTTCAAAAAATAAATATATATGATATGCTTCTAATTTTACATTTACTGCCAGTTCTCAAATCAAGGTCGTAGAATGGACGAGAAAAACTGGCAATAAACTCTCCGCCACTCTTTTTAATAGTTTTTTTTTTATACTGTACTGTACTCTTTTATATATATATAAACATTATTAATGCACTTATAGTTAAAATATGAGCGTTGTATTAGGAATTAATTAACGTATTTCGGAAAATCGCCCGAAGCAAACCAGCGTAAGTTTCAAAACACCATAAATAAATTGCGAACGAAACGAGACTAAATGAAAAGAGCCAATATAGCGCGGTCAGGGAATTAATTAAATAAACCCAGGTTGACCTGCACTACGGCTCTCGTGTATGGATTTTCTTAACGAAATTACCTACTCTTGCCGCACTTCAATATTTTATTTACGTTTTCAACGGAAAATTCGCTTTAAAAGCCCATACAAGAATTACGTAATATTAATAACTAGTTACACGTCGTTTTCATAAGTAAATATATAATCTTTTACGTAAAATCACGCACCTTTAGAGCACGGCAAATGTCGGCATGATTTATCTGTTTAAAAAGGGTTTGTCAATAAACATTAGAATAAAAGCTTCTCTTATCTAATCAAAATCTAATCTAAACACACAAAATAATTAGAATAACTTATTTTACAGCCTTTAACAGGCAAACACAGCATTCTTTATACTTAATAACTTTTGTAACTAATAGACCAGTGCAGATAGCCTTTAAAAATAATAAAAAGTGAAAAAAATTACAGTAGGATGAAACCCATTAGAAAAGCAGGGGAGTATGATCAAAATGAAAGGAAAAATAAATTACGGTCGATCTGAGGTCGGGAAGGGGAAGGGGGGATTGGTTTAAGGGTAAAAAACGGTTTATCTCGATTTCCGGCAAAACTAAAAGTCCTATCGAAGAAAACTAAATGGCAAAGTTGTAGGTCATAAAAAGATCTACAACTTTTGTATTCACACATTTTTCACATAACCTCAAAATTTATGTGAAAAATTCAAAAAACCAACTTTTTGGTTTTTTATTTCTATCTTTTACAAAAATTTATTTTTTTAAACGAAATTTGGTGAAAACTTACCTTATTATGTCCCAAATATACTGTAATTTATTTGATTAAAAATATTTATTTTTTCACCTTATTTTGAATTAATATCGAAAAAACACCCTAATTTTCAATCGAAAATTCTGACGTCAAAATTTTAGCTTTTTTCAAAAAGTTAGTGTGCTTTCAGTTCGTTGAAATCTCTACTTTCCTATGGTAAAAAAATATATATATATTACCATAGTAAATCTTCTCAGAAAATGCAATAAATCGTATGCAGTAACGCCCAGACCCGTCATCCCCTTCCCTACTTCTATTTGAATCTTCTTTAAATTATAATGAGATGCCTATTTATTACTATTTTAAGATAACTTATATATACCTGAGTGACCTAAAAAAATTTTTTAGCCTTTAGATGGGCTAAAATTTTCGTATTTCATAGAGAAGTAGGGAAGGGGATGACGGGTCTGGGCGTTACTGCATACGATTTTTTGCATTTTCTGAGAAGATTTACTATGGTAATATATATATATTTTTTTACCATAGGAAAGTAGAGATTTCAACGCACTGAAAGCACATCAACTTTTTGAAAAAAACTGAAATTTTGACGTCAGAATTTTCGATTGAAAATTAGGGTGTTTTTTCGATATTAATTCAAAATAAGGTGAAAAAATAAATATTTTTAATCAAATAAATTACAGTATATTTGGGACATAATAAGGTAAGTTTTCACCAAATTTCGTTTAAAAAAATAAATTTTTGTAAAAGATAGAAATAAAAAATCAAAAAGTTGGTTTTTTGAATTTTTCACATAAATTTTGAGGTTATGTGAAAAATGTGTGAATACAAAAGTTGTAGATCTTTTTATGACCTACAACTTTTCCATTTAGTTTTCTTCGATAGGACTTTTAGTTTTGCCGGAAATCGAGATAAACCGTTTTTTACCCTTAAACCTCCCCCCCTTCCCCTTCCCGACCTCAGATCGACCGTAATTTATTTTTCCTTTCATTTTGATCATATTCCCCTGCTTTTCTAATGGGTTTCATCCTACTGTAATTTTTTTTGGTTTCAAAAATTATCGGCACTGGTCTATAACGTAATTCTTACATACTAAAAATATGTGAAGCGAGAAATATAAATGATAAGTATAACTATTAATTTTGGAAAAGATAGCTCAGCGAAACTGTGAGTAAAAGAGGTGGGAGGGATCAATTTCGAGAGAAAATTTATTCGCTAACTTCACATTCTAAGAATAGCAGCGTTAGAACCTAGGAGAGTTCTGGTATAAGGTTTAATTGGAAACTAGGGTTAGTTTTTTTTTGTGAGCATATGGGGACTATCGATAATTTTCTATATAATATGTCGGAGAAATATCTTCACTCCATCCATATTCCATAAGGACATTGTCATCGTCATCGGGCTTAGAGTGCGTCATGTGGGTAAAGTGCGAGCATTTCCTCGGCTCGGATTGGTCATAACAATATTCGCACTTTTATTCGTTTAGTAATGGGTCCAAACTATGAAATAAGTAAATAATAGCAAACAAATCGAATCAAAATCAATTGTGATTTTATAATAAAACAATTTTTTACCGGAGTTAAGTTATGTATTTACAATTATTTTTCATAATTTTAAATTTAACTGACGTTTCGCGTGCTTTACAGCGTGCGTGGTCACGGTGTCTGAAGACAAAAGGTGTTGAATGTCAAAAAGTATCACAGCTGTAGAAAAAGTTGTATTATCTGTATTTGTTTCCCCGGAGTTGGTATCGACTAAAAGATGGAGGGTTTTGGCAGAAATGGCTCACGGTGTCCTCTATTATCTTATAAAAATTGTTTTATTATCAAATGTGTGAAAGTTATGTCAATAAAAGACAATACTAAATTGTGATTCTTAAAAGTAATAGAAGGAATCTCAATGGTTGTAAATATAATTGTGACGTGTTGTGTTCATAAGTGTACTTGTTTACCTATTTACGGCAACGCACTCGCGAGCCCTCTGGCATTGAGAGTGTCCATGGGCGGCGGTGCCCCTTTTTCATAAAAAAAAAATTAAAAAAAAACATTTCATTTGTTTTAAGGATACCTATATGATGATGACGCGTAAACCAGAGACATATAAGTAGGTATATTATGTAGACAATTTGCGAAATATACAAAAAGAACAGACATAAAAAGGGTGTAATCCATTTCAAAAAAGGTCTACAGACTACAGCATTACGGAGTTTTATTTAACAGAGTGAAACTATCCTTCCTATATAGGATTTGCTTATGTGTTTGTTAAGGGATGCGAAGTTATTCGAAGATATTGTATGCTTATGTACGTAGTTAAAAACGTTGATTGATGACTTTTTGACACATAAAGGTTAATTGGTGACATATATACATTCCATTTATAATTTGTTGCATTGAACTTGACACGGCGATTTTTGGTCTTAGGGGTTTTAGGGGGTAGAGGTTTTAACGCACTATATGCATATGCGTACTATAACTTTAACGAAAAAGCTAGAAGGCAAAAGAAACGTAATCTAATAGAGCATTATGGAACATTTGATGAGCGTTAATAATGTTCCGAAAGTTATTTCGTAGTCTAAGAGCGTGGTATGAAAGCATAATTCTCTTATAATCATTGAATCTTCCCGCCGTCATAATATACATTTCATATATGTATGCATTGCAATGTTCCACAGGATTTAAATACGTAATGCTAACTCGTGAGAATGAAAGCTAAGAGAAAATTTTACCACACTTAGACGCGAGATATTTTCGATTGATCGATTCTCGAGTTCCGTTAGTCTTGTAATTTACGTTTCTTTATGGAACAGTGGCAAACGCCAGGAGGCTGTGCAGATGTGAAGTCATAGCCCATGGACACTCAATGCCAGGGGCTCGCGAGTGCGTTGCCGGCCTTTCAAGAATTGGTACGTTTTTTTCTTGAAGGACCCTAAGCCGAATTGGTTCGGAAATTCTTCAGTGGTGCACGACCAAAAACTATTTTTTTATCTTTATAAGTATCTGTAGTCTAAGTAGAAAGACCCCTCTTAGTATTTTATGTCCAGCAATACTATTCTTTCATAGTTCGACAGTAAACACATACGAAAAAATTCAATTACGCATAAGGAATTTTATTAGTTCGCAAACTGCCACGCTGATTCTCTTTCCGCACTGAATCTAATGTGTTTTTAATCTGTGTGATAAACGTTAAATATTTAAAGCAGGTCGTGTAAATTGTTTGAAATCCTTGTTTAACTAAAACTAACGGATTACGCCCAATCCGCAGCCACGCTCACCGTATACAAAACATCGGTGAATGTAAATAAATAATCACAGACTAATCCATTAAAATGTATCAAAAGCGTTTCGAGTTTAGAAAAGGTAGACTAAGTTTCAAATGTTTAGAGAGAAAATACTATATAATAATATAATAGGTATTACCTAAAATTTGAGTATTTGGACCCTCTTTTATTAATAAAAACTAAAACAGTTTTTTTCCACTCTTTAATGTTTCGTTGAAGGGAACTGCATACTGAAAATCGAACTGCGAGTTCAGAACTATAGAAATAATAGAAAGACAGCCAAAACAAGCATAAAACCAGCCCAAAAAGAACATTGTTTTTTTAATTTTATTCGTTTAAATATTGTACCTAAATTTTTTATAGTTTTTTTTCTTCCATTTTTTTGGAAATAGTATACCTATTATTTTAAAGAATTAATTTTAATGAATGTTTTTATCGTGACACAACTAAAAATTTGAAATAAAAGGCTTCTTTATTTTATTATAACGTATTCGTTTGTGTCTTTTAAATTGTGTTTAAGATGTAACGAGAGAGGGAATGTTTTTGTTTACAATTAAATTGATTTATTTCATATATTTATATTTTTTATTTATTTAATATGAATAAAGTGGAATAAAACCGTCTTCGTAACTAAGGTGTTACCATTGTTTTATTTGAAAGCAAGCACTTTGGAATTTTTTACAATATTTTCTATAGAAAATCGAGTTTAGGGACTTTTTTCAGCTATCATAATTGAGCTCAGAAGAAAAAGGTGCGTTTCAAAACCAAAACCTATTTGTGTTGCTATGAGATCCAATTCAGCCCCTATTTTATCAATAGTTTAACTATCGAATAGTTTCAGCCACAAATTCTCGGACAGTTTTATAATTACTGGAGTAATGATTTTTTATATGTAAGTGCATTTCCTTCCTTTGTTCTACAGATCTTAAGCTATAAAGTGATAAAATTACTCAAGCCGAGTTTATATGCGTCATTGAAATGAAACGACTTTATGATTACCGTAGAAGCACATGTTCATTTTATATTACCCTAATATATTCAACCAAAATTTTAATGGTTCTATATAATTTTGGTTTTAACGCATTTTTTGCTCCCCCAAGTATACTTCCTTTAAAACACAATGCCGTATAACCCATATATAAATTTGAAATATTGTGATAAGTACAGCATACAGTAATTTTTAAAGACTTTATAGCGTGGGCGAGAATTTAGACCATAAGTTTGACAATAATTATAAATAACTAACTTATTATTATGATAATGTTCTTATTATGTGACTTTATGAAAATTAATATGTCATTTGCATGCCTAGTTTTATATGGCTGATTGTGCGGTGCAGATTTTTATAACTAATCGATCTAAATGTACCACATTCTTTAACGATTTATTTAAGTTAAAACAAGATTATTTTGGTACAAAAATGTGAAACGTTTCAAACTTTCATTAGCCTATTATTAAGGAGTCAGTAGTTACTAAAACCTTCCAACTTAAAGAGACATGTCGTCGTGTGAGCGTCATCTTCTCGCTCTTTGCCGAGGCCTTATAATAAACTTTCTACCCGACCATCTGGAAATGCATGATACAGCATGACCAATGTAGAGGTGGACAAGGCAATAAAACAGGGGGCAAATAGCCATAGACACTCACATTGCCGCATGTGGGTTACCGGCCTTTTAAAAATGTGCACTGATTGTATTCTTCACCGCAAGTAAAACCGTTTTGTTGTAGTTTTAGAAATGTTATTATCAACGATGAGCCCACTAATCCCATTATGATGCGTATGACTTAAGTGCGAACATTATAAGTTTGCAAGGACCCGTAAAGTGTCTCATCGGAATCTCGCTAACAGCCTGACTCAGGCCATTATGCCTGAAGCTGTTTGTAACAAACTTTTAACTGTCATAGTTTCAGCTTTTGTTTCTTTAGTTCAAATCTTTCCTGATATCTATTCTTATAACAAAATTACGAATTTGTATTAAGTTTAAATAATATTTTCGTATATATTCCGTTAGTGTTTCTCCACAAATTCTCGCGAATCTGGAGATAATCCTTTGTTTTAAATCAGGTATATTCCAACTCAGGGAATACTTTCATCAAAATCGTAGTGGACATATCCACTCTATTTCATTTTCAGTTGATTGAAGTTTCATTTCATTCTAAAGTATTAGACATGAAGCTTTGCTTTTATCCAAGCTGAGTTATTACTTAAATGAGCTTTGACAGTCCTTCAGTGATCGATGCATTCGAATAATTGATGATTCACACAATAGAGTCAACTTTCGTGTATTCCCAGAACTAATAATCTAAATGAAACATGAAACAGTTCTAGTTGCTCTAATAAATATGAATGGGTTATTCCGCCAAAAATTAATATCGAATGCGTAAGGCCGACGACAAAGTCGTTTTTTTTTATCGTAACAGCCTACATCGCCAGCAGCTTCCGCTCCGGGCCGTGGAAGCTAAGCTTTATTTATTTGTTAAATACAGGAATTTAGGACACAGGGAGTTGACGCTATTGGATACATTCTTCATTCTTCCAGCGTGTTCACGTGTCTATGTCCCAATTGTTACTCAGTAAAACTTGACATTACAATGTCTTGTGTTTAAATTAATCTAGTATATAAAATTCTCGCGTCTCAATGTTTTTATGCATATTCAGTAACTCTGAGAATCGGCTACTATCTTTATTTTTATTTTTTTACATAAAATTTATTTTATATTATGTGGCATTTCAAAATATTGCCGGGTCAGCTAGTATATTTATAAACTTTTGTTTCGACGATGACGATTGAACGATTACGATGGTCCTTTAAAATTCGCCGCATACTTGGTATTACTTGGTACGCAAACCCAATATCTATCGAATTTATGGGATAAGCCTTCTGAACTCATTTTTTTATATATTTATTTATTTACACTTCGTTACCATAATATAAGGGTTTATCTGAAGACCATACGATTTACTCCATTCAACAACTTTGTATAAATCAAAGTTTGCCGTCTGAATAGCAGAGGGCAATTCATTGAAAGTAGACTGATTGTATATTTAAAGGTCATCATAAAGATGAGAGTTGGAAGAAAGTTGATTAGTAATAGAATTTATAAAAAGCGAAAAGAGGAGTGGAGAAAGGATAAAATTTTTAGCAAAAGTATTCACATAAAACTTAACAATTCACCGACGATATCGCTAGTGGTCAAACAATCCATTTAAAAATCCATATTAATGATAGTGTCAAAATGGGTTATCCATATTCAGTTATCACAATTAACATAATAGGTTAATGGATTAAATCAGAATCCATCGGACAAGTTAATTCATAAAGAGCCCAGTAATGTTCGGATTATTTTAATCCAGTTATGAATTACTCCCTTATGAACGGTATTATGAACACTGCTTTAATTTTATTCATAATATGGCGTGAGTCACCTATGTTGAGAACTTTTTCAAAGTTTTTTGTTACATTGCTAAGTGTTTAGATAGTGTGTGTACGCCAAAATGCGTGCGAGCGTATTAATCTTTCTGCGAGTTTTTCTTCTTCTCTCTATCTACCCTTATGAGTTCAGCCTTGTGATTCTGTAACTCACTTTTCGGAGGAGGGAGCTTGTAGTTTATTGTTTATCAGAATGCCAAATTATAAAATGACTGCTTCACGACAGATATGAGCGCGACCGCCGCTGCGAAAACCGCTGTGAGAGTTCGAAAAGTGAGTTACAGAATCGCAAGGCAGCTGACGAAAAAAATACTACGGGTTGCACTCCGGGAGTGCGGGCAGAAGTGAAAACTTGAATATTAACGTTGTGCATTTTTGATATTTTGGAATTATTGGGGAATAATTTTTATACAAATTGCTTTAATTATCAGTATAAAAGTACTATCATTTACGTAGTAGAATGTAATATTTATTTATTGCGCTATCGTACACAAACATGACAATTTATATTACATTAAATACGTCTTACGTATTTTCGATCAGGTCACGTGTCCTGACGCGAGTTTTAAATTTTTACCCATTCCAAAAAAGTGTACAACGCCGCTAAAGAAGTTTTAACTTCAAAAATCGGTGGCGCTACAACCTTTATAGGTCTGGGATTCAGATTTTTGTATCTGTTTTGTGTCAAGTATGTGAGCCTTCCATGGCTGACCCACGCTGTCGACTTTTTGGGTTAAGGCAAGCCGGATTCCTCACAATGTTTAATTCACCGTCCGAACCAGTGGCGTAGCTACCTAGGGGCTAGGCGGGGCAGTGCCCCGGGGCCCTCAAGCTCAGGGGGCCCTCAAATCCTTACCAGAAATCTCGATCGAACTGAAATTTTGGAAGTTTCTCCCATTTTCAAAATAAATATGACAGGTTGCTTATCCAGTAGCTTAGCATTTTTAAAGTATTTGTATATTTTTATTTGATAAAACCTAATCAGTTTACACAACAGGGGGCCCCATATTTCAATTTGCCCCAGGGCCCTTGGTTGCCTAGCTACGCCACTGGTCCGAGCGAATGTTATTTGAGCAAATAGAAAGAAAAGTCTATTGGTGCACAGTCGGGTATCAAACCTTCGACTTTAGGCATTAGAGTCGCACGCTAAAGCCACTAGGCCAACACTGTTCGAAAATCTATAGTTTTGGTTTTACTTATCTGTATTACTCAGATCTTTCTTAGTATTTAGTAATTACATTGATTATTACAAGAGCGCTCATTAGCGATAAACCGCAGGTTGCACGCTATTAGTGATTTATGTTTATTGTTTCCTTGTGTGCGCGTCTTGTAATGTGGGTGTAAATAAATAAACACCTTATACTTATGCTGGGATACTAGACTAGAGTTTATAAAAGACAGCTTGAAACCGTACAGAAAATGTCTTGATGCCGACCATAGCCATCTTCTGAAAAACAAGCTTTGTTTATTTAACGCTTAAATATCAAATACTAACTTAAAACAAAGACTTCAGGTGTAACAGTTCGCAATATATTAAAAATCGTTCAAGTTAAATTAAACGCGATTTGGCTGACACTTTTCGATGTCCAGATTAAGCATTTTGACTAACGAGCTAGAATTTATATTATAGGTATGGTATTTTTCTTTAGGTTTATAAATTTAATATGTTTCTTGATTTGATGTTTGCTATTTCTCCTTAATGTTGTCTGTCACATTTAAACTGTGTATTAACCAATGTATGAATGTACCAAGTGTGCAATTATCTATGCAGTTTGTGGCAAACATATTTATGTGTCTGTTTCTATAAGACTAAGACTAAGTCTCGACGGTTAAGGTTACCGCTTTCCTTTTATTTCTCTTACCTAACCTCCAGATATGAGAAAATCGCAGAAAAGCACATCAATACAGGCCGAATACTTTTTAAGGGGTTAAAAAACTAACCAACAATAAAACCTTTTTAGCTCCAACAATTACGTCTCGCCACCTCAACACCCCACTATATTTGAACTGTGAAAAATCCTGGAAAATTCCTTTGTAAGCGAACGTCTGGATTCGTTTAAAGCCACTAATTGTATTACCGAGTGCGGGCTAAAAGTTTTAATTAATATCGGATTCAGTGTCGAAACGCCTTACGCTCAAATATCTACTTTTATCCTTCATCTTTTCAACAGGATCAGAATTATTACGAACTGTATATTATAAATGTTAACGTAAAATTGTAAATACCGTTAGATTGTAATCTATCTCGCGAGATTATAAACTGTCGAAAGATTGTGAACTCAAGGTACTGCTTACAATTTAACGTATTAAAGAAAAAACTGTTTAACCGGATTGAAGTTATGTATTATTATAAATCAGCGCACGAGGTGCGTACCGTTTCACAATTTGACGATTTCACTTCGATAGATTATAATCTACCGAATAATAATACGTTAAATAGTAAGCAGTACGTTGAGTTCACAATTTTTCGACAGTTTACAATCTCGCGAGATAGATTACAATCTAACGGTTTTTACAATTTTACGTTGACATATATACTATAAATTCTGTTTATTATTTATATGCATAGGCAAAGTCATAATAACATTAATTCTTAACATGCTTTATTTATTCCCAGAATCACAAAAGCCGATTATCAATCGGAATATTTGCGAGTATGGTAATTACGGGTAAATTTTTCTACTATACGAACTTCAATACGTAGTGATTCCGATGTTTTTGTATGCAACTTCGATGTAGTTCTATCAATATCCATAGCGCTGATATCGCAACCTTTGAAATGTGCGGAACAAAAAATGTAATTAAAAAAAACTGGAAATTAATATTATATGTTCCATTAAGCGGCAATTGCGAGGTATAGTTTTAGTTATAGCGTATAAGTATTACACAAACTTTTGTGTCTCTTTGTAAGCATTCATAATTGTTGTACCCCTATGTGCTTAAGAAATATACTTTATGCATCTCCTAAACGGGTTCTCTTAATATCCTTTGTGTCTACTAAATAATCATAACTTTATAGAATCAAGCTCATGTTCTCTGATTTGAAACTATTTTCTAACGAAATAATTTACATTCAGTAAAGTTTTCATGAGCACGGCATACAATCTACAAACAGTAATCTGGCTATGATAGTTGTCTGAAGTAAAGATTTTGGTCTCCAAATCAATCCCAACAAGAGCTTATCATTGGCAGACCGATATATCACATCGATAATTGATTGGGCCAGGTTACCTCCTGTTTCAACGATGTGACTTTCAAAATTAGCTGAACAGTAAAGTAAAATCAAAATTTATGCTGAGAGCAGCATAAGAAGTTTGCCGCAAATTGTATGGGTGCCTCCAGTAACCTCGACATCTAAGTAATTTTCTTAAAATATAAATATAAAAATACATTGCTTTTAATTGTTATTTAAAAACTGAGATCGTGACAGAACATAGAAACAAAATCATATTATGGCATTTATAACCTTAATATATACAACAAAGTGAGACTTGTTCAAACACTTATAACTCTAGAACGGCTTACGGATTTTCATCGTTTTTATTTGTAATATTTAATTTTGTATCCGTCTCCAATGGCAGATATAAAAAAGACAACTGATAAAATATTAAAAACATAGCAAAATTAAAAAAAAAATTCAATACAAAATGTTCATGGATTTCGTAACTGTCAAACATTTAATGTTCATCCCATCGATACGGTAAGCTTTCCTCTCATATTAAAAAACGTAATTAATAAAGGTTTCCAATCAACAACATTAATCCAGAATACTTTGATAATGGATAGCTTTAGATTTTAATAATGTATGTAGATGTTGTTAATGTTTCACACCTTTTTCATTCACACACTGACTCACTCACTCACTTACACATTTGCACTCACACACTCATTCATGGACTCATGCGTGTTGATAACAGTTGAAAAGTAAATTAAATAAAATATGTAATTAGATTATATATAAATATATTTTAAGGAATTATATTTAAGTTTGTTATGGAAAAGCTGGGAACCCTGACACAGGTATTTCTTACTTAAAAGGGTTCCCAAATCTTACACATTGTAATGCATATCTACTAAAAATGAATAAAGACATTTTTATTTATTTATTTATTTAATGTCAGTAATGAAAAAGGATTGACATACATATGCCAATGTAATGACATACATAGGTTGTCAAATATTTATGCATATGATCAGAAATGTATTTAGTAAATATATTAAGCTACTTAATATACAACAGATCAAGGCACATTGTAATGTTGAGTATTACAATTCATTGTATATCTTTCATAAAATTATAAATTAAGTTCAGTTAATCTGTAACACGACATTCATTGACTGTTAGGCGGTACGAAGTTCGCCGGGTCAGCTAGTATTAGTACAGATTACTATGCCCTACTTCAGTAGCATAACCGTGCAAATCAAACAGTGTATTTTATCCGCAATGTTCCAAATTCAGGCTCATTATTTTCAAGTTAGAAACACGTCTGCCGCTTGCGTGCCGAACTACCGACATTTGCATAGCGGTAGTTGTAAAACACTACTCTATGCCACTTATCTGCTACTTAAAATACGTGCCTAAATGTTTGAGTTCACCTGTGTTCCTTAATAGCTCGCGTACATGCACTAAAACACCCCGAGTAATATATTTTTGAAGTGAAACTTCTTTATCGGGGTTGGAAAAAAAATTTGTGTAGTTTTTTCGTTACGCGTCACATTTTTCGGTTACGCGTCACATGTTTCGGTTACGCGTCACATTTGACCGTTACGCGCGTCTTTTTCTTGTCCCTACCAGGGTTGATTCAAAGAGATGCTAAACCATTAATAACAAAAATGTATCATAACGATAACAATGATACTAAAAATTCTATTACAATTTATGAAAATCTTAGTGGTAATAAGGTAAAATGAAATAATTGTATTATTTGTATTCAAGTCTGTGATATAAAAAGCCTTTTGTTAAACTTTATCTAATTTAACTATATTTAACCAATTTCTGTAAAGTTGCATATAGATAATTTTTCGAAAAATAAGGTCATAAAGAAGTTTCACTTCTAACGTGTGTACAGGTACACGCACATTTTTTTATTTAAATTACCAGCACAATCTAGAACATACGAGAAACTTAAAGTGGAAAAGCCGAACACAAATTATATAACAGTACCAGAGTCGCGGAACTCAATGTCATACTATTTACCAAAACCAACAAACTTCGTACTGAGCACATAACTTCAAAAAGTTTATAATAATATTAAATGGCTTGTGAAATAAGGTGCCATTTTGGCTCCCCGTTATAAGCATTGGAAATTAGGCAAGTTTTTATCGTTATTTCATTCTTATTTTGTTTCCGCGAGTTATAACTACGTAATCATATTCCTTCGCATTTGGACCCGATCCAGTTTTTGTTTTATGCTCACGGATATTATGAGATAAATTGTACTTCACTGGAATAATCACACGAATTTGGATAAAGTGGATTGTACTCGTTGAGAAATGAGATTGACTCCGTTTCGTGCCTCATTGTTTTATTTCAAGATCTTTTTATAAGATCAGAATATTTATGAGTCGTAAATGATTTTTTAGGAGGATAAATCTACATTTACATTTGTTATTTTCTACAAAATAAAATAATAATTTTCTTAGCTTATAGTCTAGCAATAATAAATGTATATAATATTATCTAAACACTAGCTGATCCGGCAAACGTCGTTTTGCCATGTTTATCATTTATAATAAAAAATAGGGGTTGGTCGTAGAGGGGTGAAAATTAGGGGGAATTATATGTATTTTTTAATGTTGTATCATAAAAAAATAAAAATAAAAATAAAAAAATTAGGGGTGGACTACCCTTAACATTTACGGGTATGAAAAATAGATGTTGTCCGATTCTCAGTTACACCCAATATGCACACAAAATTCCATGAGAATCGGTCAAGCCGTTTCGGAGGAGTTTAACCACAAACACCGCGACACGACATTTTATATATTAGATTTATCTAATTAGGTTTTCGAATTTAGTTTTCTTTATATTAGAATCAAGAAGTACGGTGTAATTTCCTACAGTAAATCACACCTTGCTACCTTAGCAGAACTTTGACTAAAGCGCCGTGGAATAGGTATACCTACCTATTATCTTAAGTAGGTAAAAGTAAACTAAGTCTTCTCAGGTGGTAATATGATAATAGAATGCCTTCTACAGACATTGAATAGTTGTGACTAATTGAGTCGCAAGTTGGTGAAGTGAATGCAGTCTGCAGCAGTCGAGGTAAACTTCGGTAACCTTCTGTAAAAAGCCTTGTAGCCCAAGCCTTATTAGTTGGCAGGCCACTAAAGTCGCTAATTTGAATTAAAAATATTTTTTGAACCCCGGTAATAAAACATCTATATGATTTTATATAAATATATTTTAACTAATAAAATGTTACTTTTTTGTGGATTCGTTATTATAAGAAACTGTTGTATGTTTCGGCCCATTACGAAAATATTGAGGTTTTGATATTTCGTTTAGCCACGTTATAAAAGATCAAAGTCACTTAAACCATTTATTATTTTCATAATATTTAAATATGTCCAAGTTGTAGATTCTAAATATGAAACGTATTAAAGATTGTTTTTAAAACACTAATACTAACTCTACCTTAATACTATCTCAGTCAAGGTTTTATTTAAAATAAAAATAGCTGTAAAATATATTCTGTGTACACACTATTCTATATATCTAAGCTTTCCAATTAATTTGTTGTCTGTATGATAGAGGTATTGATTACGCATTAATTTAATCATTTTAATGAAATATTGTTGTCCCTATTTGTCATGTGTGTAGCTATAATAGTTAAGGTTTTAATACGCCCATTTATTCTGTAAGCATTGTTACGCCATTATATCGTTTACACCACCTACTTCAGCTGATAATAATGAATACCATTTACGGCAAAATTAAGAAACTAAAGTTGCAACATGTAGGCCGTGTCTAAGAACTGTCGATAAGTTCTTGTATCGACACTATTAATCATGATTTATGAGACTAAATTAATTTAATTTTCTTTTTTAAATTTAGACTTAATATATTTGTAAGTTAGTTAATATTATTTTATATCGACCAGTAGAGCTTTATTTAATGGCCACAGGATACGGTGACGGCAGCGTGCGACCAGGTTTTTTATTTGAAAGAAACTTTCCAATTTCCTTCAAGAATTCACTAAAGTTTTTCTCTTTAAATTCCCGTGAATATAAAACGTTGTATAAAGGTTTCTTATTCAAACTACACAGTTTCTGCCTTTCACTTCCACTCGGAGCATTCATTTGTCTTCGTATTAGTATTTAAATTCTCCAGTGAGTAATGTAAGTTTAAATGGAAAAATTAAAATATTCCTCCCAATATAATCTGAAGAAGACTAAAAAAATTGCTCGCTTTATTAACTGGAAAATTAATTAAGGTAAAATGTAAAACTTACCAACTATACGAGGAATTTTGCTTCGGTTAGGTTTTGCATAGTGCCCGTATTTTTCATTAAATATTTCTTCTTTTATTTACAAGTTATAATTATTTTATAAAATTATTATGATTAATAAATACCAAAGTCTGTAGTGTGAATGAAATTCCTCGAAATAAAACAAATAAATTGATAGCAAGTATTTATTAGGAGAAATTATTTATTCTTAAAATTTGATAAAGTTTTATTTATTGTTATTTCAGTTACATTTCTTTGTAAATCAACCGAGTATTCCGGTATCTTGAGTGTAGGAACATCTGAATCCTCGACACGAAAAATGAAATAAAATAGTTAAATTAGCAAGCACTATGTTTTGTATTTAATGTTAAATACGAAATATATAAATAAAAGTAGCCAGATTTTTTTAACAATAAACACATTTATTTTATTATAATACACACTATATTTTGACATTTACAACACTCTTGGCCCCTACCTATAAAAAACATTATTTCCAGTCGCGTAAACATAGTTGGCATGTCATGCACATTTTTGTGTCCATCCCAATAATATATCAAACCAAGTAGTCGAGGTTGAACCTAGGACTTAGGCTATGTTCACATGAACGCGCGTCAACGCGCGATCATATTTGAAGAGAGTTCAGATGATGAGCGCTTATGCGCGTTGCGAGAGTACTCGTCAGTCTAGTTCGGTAGAAAGTAGAAAATGGACGTGGAAGAGGCTATTATTTTGTGGTTATATTATAAAGAAAAATATAGAAAAAGAAAACGTACACATTGGGTTCATCCAATTTTGAAAAATAGACCCAGTTTGTTATAAATATAATTACGAAAATTAACAAAATTACATGCGATCGCGATGAAAGCGCGCGCTCATGTGAACAGTTGTATGAAAATACCACAATGTCTAGTCGCGCGATTTGAAAACGCGCGTCAAGTTTTTGCCATCTGAACATAGCCTTATGATGGACATTTGACACCAAGACTGTAAAAAGAATTGAATTTGAATATAAAAAATTGGTCATATTGCATTCTGACTTCGTTTGACGCATGTTACAGATAATAATCGGTACCTATTTCAAGCTGTCAGAAACTGGCGTGCCTATACTTGAAAAAACTACAGATAATATTTTGCGGAACTCTAAAACCAAAAAGGAGGAGGAGGTTAATTAAACGTGCACATTTAATAATGTTCTCGGTAAAAAGCTAAGTTAAAATATTATGAGCAAACACGAGATGGTTGTTTATTTTGTGGAAGCATCCAGTTCATTACATTACGTCTAACATGTCCCTCCATTACGCAAATCGCTCTCATTCGCGTAACGAGTCCTACCAGTTGCACTAGCTTATTATATATTCCTTTTATTTTATGATTACTTTAAATAACGAATTCTAAAAATATTTCGCTCTTCTGGTTAATGCACATAGATAAAAGACGAAATTAGTTCTGAAAATGAATAGTTTACATTTTAAAAGGAATTGAGAAATATGTTTCGAGCTAATTCATTTATTAATATTGAACCAACTTTGTTTTAATTCCCACCCATTTTTAGGTGGTTATTAAAGCAATTGGATCAAAATAAGTCATTATTGTGGTAATTTTCTTTGAGTTAAAATACCAGTGTACCTACCTACAAACTTAAAAGTCTGTCACTTATTTTTATGTATAGACAAGTAGGAACTGATTGATTGATATTAATTTATCCCTAATGGGAAAGGCAAAGGACTTTAGTCCATACAGCCAAGTAGGTGAATCTTCAATGCCTGACACACGCCGTCGAATTTTGAATCTACGGCATGCCGGTTTCCTCACTTTGTTTTCCTTCACCGTGCGAGCAAGTTAAGTAAAACTGACATATAGCTTGAACTATTATATATAAACATAAAAAGCCTGAACAAATTACAACGCATTGATATAACACCCAACCCAGATAAAGACTTATAATATAGGGATGGTCTTGTAAAGTACAAGTTATTACGTACAACATTCTCTTAACCAACAATCAGTGGCGGATTTACCAGCAGGCTGAGTAGGATGGAGCCTAGGGCGGCAGATTTTTAGGGCGGCAAATTTTGGGAACCGAATTTTTTGCTACCTCATAGAAATCAAAAAGATGTATGCATGACGGTTGTCTGATATTTTACAGATAGAAGAAGTCTGCAGCAAATTTTGCCCAACCCCCATCCAGTAAACGACCTCTGCGCCATTAGCTCACATTTTGTATGAGTTAAAAGAGCGAAATTTGAGAAAGTGTATTTCCCTCTATCAACCTAAAGATGTCAGTCCTACTAATGGTGGGAGGTTGCGAACTGGATGATTTGTTTGTAATTTTGTGCTCAAAAATCAAACCCAAAAATTACTTTACGTTTAACGAAATTCTTGGATTCTAAAAATAATCTAGGACATGACAATTGTAGAGGCAAGGGCGGCAAAAACTTAAAAGCCTTGAAAATTTGTAAATGAGCCTCTGCCAACAATAATGATCAGTGAATAACTAAAATAAATTTAATATTGTCTCTAAACCGACAGCGTTTGCTTTAGAAAATAATGGTAGTAAAAATACTTTTATTACAATTGCATAGATTTATACTATTGTGTCTAATCCCCTCAATGGAGCATGTGATAAATATTCCTGTCTTATGGTTGTCTAATCTCTTCATCAGTTCTTGTGTACAGTACCAAATGGAAACACTTATAGACATTTATTATATCTATCTCTAAGTAGATATATTAACAGTATCTACTTAATCCGTTTAGTAAAGATTCATTTCATCATCCAAGTAAAGAAGTATTTTAGTACCCTATGCTTCCTTAAATCAGCCCGAGTTAGAAATGAAATACCGTAAATGACTCTATAATCTAGATATTATATTATATATAAGTAAAATTATGAATCTAAATATAAATTAATGAATGTTTCTAAGTAAGACTTTAAGGCGGATACATTTAAAGTTCGCCTATAAACGCCATTTCCATAATACCTAAAATTATACTTTGTTTCACACGAGGGCAGAAAAGTCCCCAACATTTAAAGTTAATCCTCATAATTTCTTGGGTCCATATTTCCTCGTTACCGCGAGCTAGTCATCCATCTAGGTATTAACGACCCCGCGAGAACATTTAATACTTAAGAATTTTTAATTACATCGCTAGGTATGATATATTTATGATTAGTTATACGAGTATCCTACTACTATACTAACACTAAGAAACGTAAAAAAGTTTATATATAACTAAGTTTATGTTGCGTTTCTTTAACAATAAATTCTGATTGGACTTAAGTACGTCACCGAGGACAAATAGAGTTATTTAGTATAGGTATATAAGCAATGTTATTACGAAAATAAATTGAGGAATTGGTTTGTGGTCTATTACACTATACAGTATGTAAATAATTATGTATATAAATCCAAACGAACTGTAAGGGGAAAACACAATTCAGTTTTGACTTTTGGCCGTAATTTTTTTCTCATTTGTATTATGGGATGCTTAATATTTTTTTTAATTACATCATTTAATACTCCAAACGAACTAAAAGGGAAATCACAATTCAGTTTTGGCGGTAACTTTTTTTTCATTCGTACTATGGGGCCAGATAAGGTATTTCGACAACAACGACCACGACAACCCTCCTGCCAAACTAACCTGAATATTTTCGTGCTTTTGAAACACAAACAACTTAAGTAGAAATTATATTAAAAAAAACCGTTATTTCTTAAAAGGAAAAAATACCTTATTTTGCAAATGCCATGTGCCAGCGGTTTGGTCGAAAAGCCTGCGCAACTTCCAAATCTTACATATAAAAAAAATATCACAATTCACAACATTAAAATTAATAATAAACACTAAACAGCTTAATTTTTACTATCGTTCTTTAGAATTTAACAATATTATGATTGAGAATAAACAATTTAAATGTGTTAATTGTAGTAAAAATGTTGGTGCACTGTTTAGAAACTATGGACCGTCTGTTTTAAAATTGAGTAAATGTGTATGTAATTGTTTATTAGGTTTAAGTCACTAATTAATGTTGAAGTAATTTAATTGTTATAGAATTTAAAAGATACAAGCATTAAAAATATTATTTATCAATATTTGAGCAATTCAAAAAAAGCACTTGAGTTATGTAAATATGTAAAAAATTGGCGTTTATGCCTTAAAATTTTTTTATTAAGTGTGTAGTGGGGCGTAAACCAAAAGCAAAATAATTGTGATACATAACTAGTATATATTGTTCACTTTATATTGGAAATATATCTGATGGATATTAAAAAGATATCTCTACAATTGTTAAGGTTTATGTTAAGCATATAGTTTTTACATTGCAGGAGCACTGTAAAGGTATAGTGGATAAATATATAGAATATGATCCAGTCATTGTAATGATTGATCTTGTACTGATCTCAAAAGAAGCCCAGAGACATATTATATTTAATACTGATTTTAAAGTAAGTAAACCTATCCAAAAAGACTATATATTTGCTTTTAATATAAGAATATAAAACCTTGCTTATAATAATTGTAAAAATGTAAAACTCTATATGGGTTTGGAATTCTGATAGTAACTGTTTTTTAATAATATTTCTTTAAAACAAGGACAATCAACCTTTTGTGTCTGGTATAAATTTATTATCCAAGCCAAACATGGCTTACCATGGGATACCTCAAGAGGTTTCTTTTCCATAAAATCATTAAATGTTTCCATAAAATCAATAAAAAATGATTCCATTGGTGCATCAGTCACCATCAGAAATTGAATCAGCACCACTTCAGGGTTGAGAGTTACCCACTTAAAAACCTGCACCATAAAAATCCTTACTGTTGAAGTTATATGTTGTTAAACCATCATAAATATTATGCATTTTAAAATTTATTTTGTTTTAGGCGTATTGGAAGCTTTTTATAATATTAATGATGTTAGAGACATATGGAATATGGAGAAATGATAGCCTATTTAACATAATTGTTAACTCTCTCTGTAATATACAAAATAACAGTACCACTAACACTACATTTATGTAAGTTTTGAATTCAATAGTAATGCAACCTTTTCAACTTTCATAAGAAAGTATAGTTAAAAATTAGAAACTTCTTTGACCAGATAATATATATTATAATGCATTTTCTGGTCAGCCAATGAAAATCAGTGTACAAACATACTACATTCTAATCTAATTTAATCTGAATAGAGTAAGTTCCCCAAACTAAAAATATTAAGTCTAAGAAACAACTTTGCCTTCTATTATTATTGTTTGATGCTTAAATAAGTAAATTGTATTTTCCAGTAAATTGCCTCAACAGCTGCTTTTGAATAATTTAGAATCATACAACATGGACTGTATGGATTGGGCTCGAGAAGAAAAAGATGGTGTGGACTTATTTATATGGGAAAAAGATTTTTATATACAGTTTATATCAACATTGATGGGTAAGGGATATGTAAGTTTTACAAATCAAATCAAATTCTTAAGTTTCCTAGAATATCTACTAAATATGCCTTTGTAATATGTTTACTAAATAATAATTCATTGTAATTTCAGGAATAATTGTGTTTATATTAATTGTTCATAGCACAATGCGACTATTCAGCACTTACACTCAGAATACAAAAGGTGATGTTATATTCTTCAAATAATTTTTAATACACTTATGTAAATAATTATTGGCTTGTGGACTTTAATTAAAAATATTCTGGCACTGTTAATTATTAGTGTTCCCATTACAATGAATTCTCTATTCTTTGCTAATTGCTTAAGCTAAAATATGTGTTGTTTATGTAACTTCATTGTTTTAAATTTTTGTCAATGTGTCAGTGTTATTATTTTCTATTTCGCTGTAATTCAAATTAATAAGTTAAAAAGAAATAGCAATATTGCAGTTTAAGCTACTGCAAGACACGGCAAAAAATACATTATCTTTTTTTTTTTCAGTGGGTATTGTTAAACTGTTGAAATCTTATTCATTGGCTAACACAAGCCTGTTATTCACTCTACCTACTCTAGTGTGGGGTACACAGGAGACATCACCTGAGACAAGACTACTCCACTATTTACTAGTATTTCTCTATATGTTCACTGTTTTCTACAATGTTTTTACTGGTAAGTCACCATCTTTCTGTGCAGAGTTATTTTGATATGAAAACTTTAAATTTTTGCTTTCAATTAGGGAGCGGTCAAGTATTACGTCACGTAATTTTTGGAGATTGACACACACCCCCCCCCCCCATGTTCCGCGCCGTAACGTTTTTCTATACCTTATAGTAAAACGTTTCGTGACCACCCAGTGACTCTTTATAAAAGTTATATATAACCTAAAAGTTAACATTATGTGGTGTAAAATACTGGAAAGTAAAAAGAATATTAACAATAACGCTTAATTCAATCCCCGCCCCGCATCGTAACGTCTTACAAAAGGACCCCCCAAAATTCGTTACGTAATACTTGAACGCTCCCTTATTACATCTATTATTGTATCTTTAATCAATGAAAAACAACAAACATTGAATTCCTTAGAAATACAGACCAATTTAATTAGTAATAATACAACTATTTTTATCTAATTCTTCTAATTGGGTAATATGTCAACAAATGTGATGTCCACTTAACCCTGAGATTACGACAGGTACCAGGGAATTAAATTACTTAAAACAATTATCACAGTCAATGTTTGAAAACTCTAACTGTCCCTAGTTCTTAAGGTCTTTAAAAATTGGTTAATCAATTTTACTTCAACATAACATATAAAAAAACACTATAATTAACATATTTAAACTTTCAGTACTATATGAGAGTCCCAGACTGTTTACAATAGTGGTTTTACTGTTAAGCCACTTGGTGAAATTCATCATGGCTTTTCACATGCCACCACTCATAAGGACACTTACTACATGATAAGTAATATCTATAATAATAATCATGACATCTGAAGAATGTATGTGTAGGTAGATAATTTTAAAATAAAACAAAAACTGAGTATCACAGCATATTTATTTAAAAATATATATCACTTTTACATCATGACAATATGTAATATATTATAATAATTACCTTATACCTTCACAAACTTATTTATTTGGAATGTTAAAAATATAATATATTTTGTGATATTTAGATCTGGAACCCACAAACTTAGCTGCATATAAATTTAAATTTTAAAGTAAAGACTAATTGGCATAAGCTTGTTATAATTAAATAAAATTGAGCAATATACTACCTTATAGTTTTCTAACAGGAAAACCCCACATTTTCCTCTTCATGCTAGTACAAATTAATTAAAAAAAATATATATATATGGGTAAATTCTTCAGCCATTTTACCTACCAAAGACATGTTATGCAAGATATACATTGAAAGTAACATACATGAATTAACATTACTTACTTTTTGGTATATTTTATTAAATATTAAGGTAGGTATAAACAAAATGATTAATAATATTTTTCTTTATCCATAAATAGTTCAACTTTTATAAATATGTGAATTATTATGGTATTGTAAACAGCTTTTATATCTAATTAAAAAAAGATACTAGGCTAATAAAACCAATAAAATTGAACTATGAACTAACTGTCATATTAGCTTATTGACAATTGAGTCAATAAAAAATATTGATGACAATTGTGAGAATTAGTTCACCTCAAAACCTTAGTCTTAAAATACAACAAGATCAAACTGCAGCATTTGTGCGTTCATTGAACTATAGCAGGCATTTTAATTAGAGATATTAAAATATACATTAAAAACCAGATTCATGAAGTTAAAAATAAATACAAAACATTTACTAAAATTCAAAGAAACATACTAAAATCTTTTATCTATTCTTAATTATGGACTTAATGGAGGATCATCATGTCCAATCATTACATCTTCATACATGATATTGTGACTTCTTCGAAGCTCTATCTTCTGCCTTATATACTCAATTAAATTATATTTTCTTATTACAACCACTAATCCTACAATCACAATGGATATTGTAAAAATAGATATAATTGCTGCTGTAACGTCGTACCTAGCAGTAGTGGCAGCTTCTTGAGGTACACATTCGTCGTAATATCTTGCAAAGTCATCATCACATTCACACTTGTTTTCTTTACATATTTCGTTGTTGCCCGTACATTGTCCCATGAGGGTCGTATTGCAGGGCAGGATGTGCTCTGTTAAAAGAATAAAGCTCTAGAAATACCAATGGGATAAATTGACTAAATTAAATAATCGTCTACTTACCCGTACGCGCGCATTGTAAGAGATTTAAAGATATCGTTGCTATTATTTCGATGGCAGTAAGACCCATTATGAATACTCAGCTATTTCTTTAATTTTCACATCACAACATGCAGTATAAAGAAATGTTATTGTCTGATAACGTTTTTGCCGACAACTTTACAATAAATAAATGTTCATCTCCGTACTCCGACTCAAGTCTCAACTAATAGCGATTCGCTACAGAAAAATGTAAATGTCATACTCATCTTGTAAACGTCACGTCAAACTCAAACGTCAAAGACATTTTTTTTTTTTTTTTTTTAATTTATTTATTAGCCAGATACAAAGTCCATTGGCAGTTTAAAAAAAAGAAGTATAACAAAATATCTTACAAAAATAACTATACTAACTTAACATAAAATACAATCAATTTATATAATACAATGGTGAGCTTTAAATTTTCTCAACCGTGTTTTTTATATAATAGTAAATAGCTTTGAATAGAACTGGATATTTCAGTAAATCTTGGACACGGCGGGGAATTTCTATTTGTGATGATTGACATTGATGACTACCATTTGCAGTAGTGATGGGTAGGACAAACGAAATTGAAGTGTTTGTATGTCCCACCTCATTTTATAAAATGAGTTGGTACATTGTACCACCTCATTTGAGGACCTCATTCTGTACTGTTAGTACCTTTATGTACGATACGTCATACGTGTGGTTGTGAGGTGTGGTGAAGTGAAGTGACTGTCCTGATGTTGCCATGACAAATGAAGTATCTGTTACTTCTATCTTTGATATTTTAATAAATAAAACTATATTTTCGGATTATTTCGATTATTAAAATATAAATTTAGATTGATATTAATTAAGTTAAAATATTAAGCCTTACTTATATAGATAAAATATATTAATCCGAAGTACTTTTATCTCGAACCACACAGAAAAAAAATCAGATCGATATTAATTATTATTATTATTAAAATTTTTAATTAAAACTTTTGAACCACCTATTTATGAAACGAAAAAACAAATAAAATAGGTATTACATAAAAAATACATGCCTATTTTTTTATTTTAAAAAAGGTATGAAAAGTTAAATTTAAAAAATTAAGTCATATGTTACAAAATAATAGCAACTACCTCAACGAGTTTGAAGCGGTACAAAATGTGTGTTTGAGGTGATGGGACAATTTACAACTTTGAGTGTGACATTTGAGGTGCCTCATGTATGAGGTGCGCAACACTAATTTGCAGTGACTGATGAGTCTAAAGCTGATCTTGTCGGGTTATTTGCTAAAGAATTTCCAAGTTTAACTGTAGTCTGATTATTCTCATCAAAATCCATCAACTTCATAATATCCGTTACTAGTATTAATCGTTGAAATTTAAAGGTCGGGCAACTTAAGATGAGGTGGGATAAGTCGGCCTCATTTCCTCCACAGTATGTACATCTGTTATTATTTATAATTTTAAAACGAAATAAATGGCTTGGAGTCTGACAGTGGCCAAACCTCAAACGATTAATAATGGTTATAAATTTACGTTCATTGGCTCCTTTGTATTTATCATACCAAGGTTTACATGGGAGTTCCTTTTGGATCTCTGCATACCAACTACCTTTATGCTGTGAGGATAATTTCCAATAGCTTTCCCATAACTTGCGACTTCTTTGTTTTAAGTCGAAAAGAAAATCCGTAAAAGGAACTCTGCATGTAATACTATGATCCTCATCATAATTAGAATTGACAATACCATCTACAATATCATTTCCCTTGATACCCCTATGAGAGGGCACCCATTTAAATGTTACTGGAGTATCCAAAGATATCAATGTTTCTCTAATTTTATACAATAAATAATTATTTCTATAATGAGTATGACATTTGTCTAAAGCCATTAACACACTTTTTGCATCTGAAATTATTAGGAACTCCACATAGTTATCATTATTTTGTAAACTTTGTAAGTACAATACAACTTGATAGATAGCATAAGCTTCAGCTGTAAATATGCTGCAAGTATTACTTAACTTAAAACATTTTGAGGTTTTAGCCTGAGGATCATAGTAACCCGATTTCACTGCAGATGAAGATTTAGACCCATCAGTGTAGACTTTGTAACTGTTAGGCTTGGTACAGCAATAATCAAGAAAGTCTATATTATCTACTACACTGGACATATCTATATTTAATTTACACATAAGAGCTTTATATTTACAGAGATATACAGGCCATAGTTCAGATTTGTACATATTATCAGATAAATCAGTCATAAAGCTCATAATTCCCAATAATTCAGGGATCTGGTTATTGAGAACATTAGTCGCTGTTATACTTGAAGGCAAATCTGGTGTATTAGTGATAGTTATAGAATAAGAAAGTTTTGGAAGAAGAACATCATTCTGAGAAGTTATAACTTTCAGGCAAAATTTTTCAGCAATTAATACTCGCCGAATACATAGTGGTTCTACACATGACTCAACCTCCATAGAATTGATAGGAGTGGTACGCATTGCACCAGTAACAATTCTAAGAGCAATATTTTGGATAACATCGAGCTTTTTTAATAATATAGGACTAATATTCATATATGCCAGACAACTATAATCAAAATGACTACGTACTAAGCTTTTATATAATAAACAAAGAATTTTTGGATCAGAACCCCAAAAAGTTCCTGCTAAGGACCGCAAAATATTGATACCTTTCAAAGCTCTACTACAAATATAGTCAATGTGTTTGGTAAACTTTAATTTAGTGTCAAAAATTACACCAAGAAACTTTTTTTCGCTATTTTGAGGGATTAAATTATTGTTATACTTAACATTTACATTAGTATCAATACCATAAGCTAAAACTGAACTTTTACTACTATTTATATTTAATTTAAGTATCTCAGTATAATAGTAGTTAAGTTGACATAAAGCTGAATTAACTTTTGCTTGAGTAACCTGTAAATTACTGCCTACACTATATATTAAGATGTCATCGGCAAATTGTAATATTTTTACAGATTCAGTCACATATCTATATATTTGTGAAGTATAAAGGTTATACAGGATTGGAGATAAAGAAGACCCTTGCATCAACCCCTTGAATGCTAATTTTGGACCATGAAAAACATTATTGTATTTAATGTATAAGGAACGACCATAATACATATGGAAAATCCATTTTAAAAGCTTTCCTGGGAAGCCCAAGGAATATAGCACCCTAATTAATTGGTGAAGATCTACATTATCATATGCCCCCTGAACATCAAGGAAAACACAAATTGCAGTAGAACCTGATAACAAACACTTCTTCATATCAGTCAGGTAAGCTATAAAACTTTCTGCTGCACTTTTGCCTTTTCTGAATCCAAACTGACAAGAAGGAATAAGTTTCTGGTTTTCAACAAAATAGTCCAGTCTAATCTTAATCATTTGCTCAAACAATTTCCCTACACAAGATGTTAGAGAAATGGGTCTGTACGAATTAAAATGATCGTTGGGTTTGTCAGGTTTTAATACTGGTATGACACATTGCAACCTCCAGGATTCTGGAATCAATTGCTGAGACCAAAGCGAATTTAAAATATTAAGTAGAATATGTTTTACAGAAATATGTAGATTTTGAAGCATAATATAAGGAATATCGTCAAGACCAGGGGTTGTATTCTTTCTTGAAGACAAAGCCATGTCAAGTTCTTCAAAACAAAAAGAGTTAAGTAGAAACTTGCTCCACTGACTTCCATCATTAAATTCAAATAAACCAGAAATATTATCGTTGTTATTACTAGGCTGCCCTAACTTCTCTAAAAAACTTGCTATCCACTCATCATTTTTAGACACATTTCTATTAATGTTAATTCTCTTAAATCTTCTAATAAAATTCCACACTCGGGATACTGGAGTGAATCTATTAAAAGACGAACAAAGACTTTTCCAACTGTCTTTCTTAGCCATTTTTATAATAATTTTTTTCCTCGAATCTATTTTCTTATATTCTATATAATTGTCCATTGTCATATTACGTCTATAATTAGCTGACGCTTCTTTTGATTTGGTTACAGCCTCGGCACAAGTATCATTCCACCAAGGAGCTGGAGGAGCAGACTTTTTACTAGAAGATTTATGCTTTAACAATGGAACACAGTTTTCTTTTAAACTAAGTAGTAATTTAGAAAATTCATCATATTGAACTAAAGGATCAATTGTTGAAGGAGAAAATTTATCAAATATATCTTTGGATTTGTCATTGTACATATTCCAGTTTGTTTTATTATATAAATACTTATGTATAGACTCTTGAACTGTATATTTTTGAGTTGAGGTAATGATGTTAACAAAAGTATATAAAATTTCAGTAAACCGGACTCTACGGTGAATTGAAAAAAAAAACAAAAAAAGAACATGAAACGCATCTATTGCATTATTTACATAACTCGACGTTTGGAGTGTTATTCTGGGAAGGAACTCACCTTTAAGAAGATTTAATTGTGTAGTACTCGCTAATCGGAAGACTACTACTATTGTTGTGGGTACCGTACACATCGGCTCCCGTGTAAAAATAAGATTAAAAATAGAAATACTGCTAATATCGCTAGTATGTTGTTTTAGGTGAATTAAGCAAGGCAAATAAGTGCAGTGTGTGACTTTTCAAAGTTGTTGTGTTAATAGGATAATCAAATTTACAACATAATAACAAGCGCTCTGGTGCAGTGGTCAATCAACAATACGCCAAATGGAAAAATACGCAAGTGAATCATAACATTAACATTTGCTTTTGCATTTGATAGTTTTTGGATTAATTTTAATAATCATATCCATAGATTCAGTGAAACAGTGTCGAGTTTTTGTTCAACGTGGTGACGCGTTGTGCGTTTGCACTCCGCTATTGGTCTGGAATATATACTATTATTTTGGCTAAGTACTCAACTGTCCGATCGGCTCAGTGTAGCAGAACGCTGCCGAGACATCGTTATATAGTTTGTGACGTGGTTCCAATCCAGACAACACACTTGTTTTTTTTGTTTTTTCTTTTTATAAAAATTTGCTATGGTGCCTTCAAATTGTTGTGCTAGCTGTCATACTGAGCTACCAAAGAAGGATTTTTTATGCTGTCATATATGCAAGTTAAAATACGACCTAGTATGTGCTAATGTCTCCCGCAAGCGCTTTGTTGAGATGGTCGCAAGACAAAAGGCGTCATTTAGATGTCCCGAATGCTCTAGGAAACCGACTAATGTTAGCAATGCAAAGACGTCATTGCTGACTTGTGAAAATTCAGATGGAAGCCCTCTTAGTATGAGCTCACAAGAAGCAAGCCCGGAGAGTGAACCTCCGTGCTCTGATAAAGTAACGCAGCGAATTAAGCCGTCACACGGACCCCCTTCACAACTACCAGAACGAGAACTAGAATCATATGTCACTGAAGATAAATTGCGAGATATCTTACAACAGGAATTATCTTCAGTCCTCACTGTGACAATTAAGCGATTGGTGACATCGGAACTTAATAATCTCACTGAAAAGGTTGCTGGATTCCAGGACACAATCTGCTTCCTGAGCCGACAATATGAGGATATAAAGTCTTCTCTTGAAGAGAAGGACATCGCAATAGTGAATTTAAAAAAAGATAATGAGAGGTTAAAGTCTAATGTGGCTGACCTAACGAACCGGCTAACTTCTGTTGAACTACATGCCCGGGAGAATAATATATTGATTAATGGGATCCCTGAGAATAGGTCAGAAAATTTATTTGAAACTGTCCTTCGTATAGCCAAGACTGTGGACTGTCCCCTCACTCAAGTTGATATTCAGCACGTAACAAGGGTTGCTAAAATAACTAATAGCAGTGATAGGCCTCGGTCCGTGGTGGCTAAGTTATGTAGCCCGCGTACACGTGACTTTGTTCTAGCTGCTGTGAGCAAATTTAATAGGAAGAATCCACAAGATAAATTGAACTCTCATCATCTTGGTATTGGAGGAACTAAGAAACCTATTTTTGTATCTGAACATCTAACATCAGTTAACAATGCTCTTTACGCGGCCACACGCTTGAAAGCAAAAGAGAAGCAGTATAAATTTGTATGGGTTCGCAACGGACGAGTTTTTACAAGAAAGAACGAAAACTGCCAAGCCTTGCTTATTAAGAATAACGAAACCTTAAATCTTTTAACATAGTATAGTATAGTATATTAGATTGTAAGCTTTTTGTATCTTTAGCCTAGTAACACACAGATTTTTTTACAATGCTTGAAATTTATTATCAAAACGTACAAGGGTTGAGAACTAAAACGGCAAGCTTTCTCAAATATTTGTCAACTTCTAATTATAGGATCATCGCTCTTACTGAAACTTGGCTGAAATCTGGTATTTCAAACATGGAATTATTTGACAATAGATACACTGTTTATCGTAGAGATCGTTCAAGTTCTACCAATACCAAATCGGATGGTGGAGGTGTCATATTGGGAGTCTCCAAAGAAATTTCTTCTTTCAGAGTTGAGGCATGGGAATCGGATGTGGAGGACTTATGGGTCACCTTACATATAAATATTAATAAAATAATAAAGAAACTTTCGATATGTGTAGTATACCTACCTCCTCCTGTAAAGATTGGGACTTTGACACATTTTTTAGACAGCGTTGACAGAGCTTTAAACTTAAGCGATGACGTCATTATTCTAGGTGATTTCAATCTAGGGTTCATTGATTGGAGATCGCTAAATAATGAAGTTTTTATGACACCTTGTAATTATAACAATACACTTGGCTTTGCCTTGATTGATTTTATGTCTATGAATAGCCTAAAGCAATTTAATAGTATAGGTAATAGCGATGATCGTTTCTTGGATTTAGTATTAAGTAATATGTCTAGTATTAATGTATCAGCCCCCTCCGACTCGTTAAGTAAAATATACGCGAATCATCCTAGTTTATTGTTAAGAATTGAATATTCTAAAATATCTTTTTTGCGAACGAGAGGTAACACTAAACTAAATTTTTATAAAGCTGACTATGTGTCTATAATAGGGGATCTGAAAACCATTGATTGGAATGATAGCCTACGCGCTCATGATGATGTTAATGATATGGTATCTAAGTTCTACAAAATTCTTAACACCACTATAAGCAAATTTGTACCTAATACGACCATCACGAAATCTAAGTATCCGGTATGGTTCAGTTCTTCCTTAATAAAATTACTTGCTGAAAAAGAAAAAACACGTAAGAGGTATCGAATATACAAGAATCCTCGAGACGAAATAGAGTATCACATTATTAGAAAACGTTGTCACAAACTTTATGATGATTGCTACACTAAATATAAGCGAAATATTGAGGCAAGTATTCCTAATAATCCTAAATGTTTTTGGAGTTTTATTAAAAATAGGAAAGGTGGTCACTCATCGCTTCCCTCTTGCATGAAAATGGACAATGTTACAGCCCAGTCATCACCTGATATTGCTAATCTTTTTTCATATCAATTTTCATCTGTATATACTTGTGATGAATCACTTGTTGGCAGTTCCACTCCAGACGACATTGGCAACGTTGACGGCCTAATGTCCCTTAGCTTTAGAGAGGATGAAATATCTAAGAAAATAAAAGGTCTTGATACTAACAAAGGATCTGGGCCAGACTCGATTCCTCCTATCTTTGTAAAACGATGTAGATTTGTGTTATCTTTGCCCCTAACTATTATTTATAATAGATCTCTTAAAGATGGTGTTTTTCCTGAAGTATGGAAAAGGTCTCGTGTTGTACCTGTGTATAAAAAGGGAGATATCACCGACGTAAAAAATTACCGTCCTGTTTGTATTTTATCTTGTTTTTCCAAGCTCTTTGAGTCTGTCCTGTATCCCGTAATCTCCAAATGTTTAGACGGCTGTATCATTGATGAGCAACATGGTTTCAGAAAAGGCCGTTCAATTCAAACGAACCTCATGTCTTTTGTTACTGAAACATGTCGGGAATTAGATCGTGGGCGCCAGATTGATGCCATATATACTGACTTTAGCAATGCCTTTGACAAAGTCAGTCACGCGTTACTGATTCAGAAGCTTCGTGGTTATGGAATGGGAGGGAATTTGCTAAACTGGTTTAGGTCCTATCTTCGTAACAGGCCTCAGTCAGTAGTTGTTGGAGGCGCTGAGTCTACTCCCTATATTGCGCGATCTGGTGTACCGCAAGGATCTCATTTGGGACCGTTGCTATTCTTACTATTTGTAAACGACGTTAAAAATCATATAAAGCACTGTAAAGCGTCTCTCTTCGCTGATGATTTAAAAATTTATAAAGTTATTAACACTGTCTGTGATGCTGCTCTAGTTCAAAGTGACCTTAATGGTATACAACATTGGTGCTTTTTAAATGGTATGATCCTCAATATAAATAAGTGCTTTCATATTAAATACACAAGAAAAAAAAAACCACTTGTTACTGTGTATAAGCTTGACGGCGCACCATTGAAGGAGGTTCAGGAGATTCGTGACTTGGGTGTTATTATTGACAAAAAATTAACGTTTACATCGCAGGTCAATAAAGTAGTCACCACATCCGCACGAATGCTTGGATTTCTTAAACGGAATGCAGATTGTTTTGGTTGTACGACTAAAACAATTTTGTACAACGCTCTGGTGCGCAGTCATGTTGAGTTTGGTAGTATTATATGGAATCCACTATATGCGATCCATTCGCAACGCGTTGAAAGCATTCAAAGATCTTTTACGCGACACCTAGCATTCATAAGCAGAGGATTTTCACATAGACAACCGTACCATCAGCGACTTAATAAATTTAAGATGTTATCTCTTAACAATCGGAGAACTCTAGCCGGTGTTACATTCTTGTATAAATTGCTCAACAACCATTTACAGAACAGTGACCTCTTACAGGAAATCAAATTTGTCATCCCTTATTCATTCCCTAGGTTTAAAATTAACAATATATTCCAAATTCCATCCGCCAAAACCAACCTAGGAGTTCAGGCACCTCTCGTTCGAATTCTTCGCGATTTCAACAAATTGAACACAGCGTATCCAGAGCTGGATATATTCGGTAGTGGGCTGATCGGTTTTAGAGAAAGCATTGTGGGGTGCCTTTCTAGAACCTAATTTCGTTGTTTTTCTGATGATTTTTCTTTTTTTTTCTGCACAGTGCCATAGTTTTTGAAAATTTTTATTTTATGTTTATGTTAAAAAATTGATTTTATTTTAATGTGTGCTTGCATTGTCGTGTGTGTTTTAGTTGTGTTTTTTTTTTTAATTTCTATTTGATTTTTTTACTGAGAAACTTATGCTTGCATTAATTGTCACACATTTTAGATGTGGGATTTTGTGAAATAGTTGGTGGACTTAGGACTGTGTGTGATGTTGTGGGCTTATAACTAAATAAATAAATAAATAAATAAATAAATGATAGCTCCCTAAAGGGTCATCACCGACATACCACTCACAAAGTGGTGCAATATCAGGGCTAACACAAGTAACATCAATAGCTGATGCATTATTACCAGGTCTAGAAATAGTAGTAGGGTCACCAGAATTTAAAATACATAAATCAGCATCATCAAATATATCAAATAATTCACGACCTCTTGAATTGGTAGTATCACAACCAAAAGCTATATTGTGAGCATTAAAATCACCAGAAACAAGACAAGGCTTGGGTAATTGCAAAATAATCTTTCTCAAATTAATCAAACTAATTGAGCTATTATTTGGTGGACAGTAGACACAGAGCACTGAGACAGGACCACATCCTGTTATTATAGAAATAGCTATAAATTGAATATTTTGATAGAAAGTAGTTTTTAAGACCTTAAATTTAATATCATTTTTTATTAAAATACCTACACCGCCATGTTCATTTTTAGCATTTTTTCCTATGTAGTTATAGCCAGAGATTGATAAATAGGGGTTTGAATCTTTTAACCAGGTTTCATTGAGAAGACACACATCTATGTTATTTTGAATTAATGATGATTTAAGTAAAGCCTTTTTATTATTGACACTCTGAATATTATGTTGCATTATTTTTAAAACAGCCATTATTTGGTAAGATTTTCTATTAATATATCTTTAATGTGTGTGGTTGTATTTGTTTTATTCGAATTAGCTAATGTAACTAAGGTTTTTATTATTTTTTGTAAAAAGATATCATCTTTTACAAGGTAGTCATAGGTCAAGGTGTTGGAGTTAGTATTTGGTGTTTGAACGGTTGAAACCGGTGCTGTGATAGGGGACTCATGACTATTTTCAATTTTCTTAAACGGGGTAGACTTAGTTTTCAATGCAAATGTCAATGATTTGTCTGTTTTCGCTTTGGTCAATGCAGGAAAATCTTTGTTTGATACTACTGTTGAATACATTCTGGTCAAGTAATTTGTTTCATGTTTTTTACGTTGTTCTATTTTAATGGGACAAAACTTCGATATAGCTAGGTGGTCCCCACCACAGTTGCAACACTTCAAGATGTCTGACGAGCACTCCTTGTAGGAATGTGCACCTGAACATCTTGAACATACATCATCATTTCGACATATTTTCGCATGGTGCCTAAACTTCATGCACTTGAAGCATTGCATCAGTGGTGGCACATAAGTATATACCCTGTACCTCCACTTGTCCAGAAAAACATATTGTGGGAGGGAAGTGCCTACAAATGTTACACTCACCGTAGTGAGAGGGACTATTTCCTGACCTACTTTCTTGGTGAACCGTCTTACAGCTATAATTTCGGCATCCGCCATCAGTTTTTCATACAGTTCTGCATTGCTCGACTCCTTGTCGACGAATCTAATAATGCCGGTTCTCTCCACCGACGCTGCTGGTATGTACGCCTTCAAATTGTTTTCCTTAAGACAACTATGGCTTAGGAAGTCATTTGCTGCTACCGCCTGTTTGAAGACTACCATTATTTTGTTCGCATTTAATCTACGCTTTTCAACAATGCCCTTTACATTTTTGAAAAATTTCGAGAGATATAAGGGGTTTTTGTTCCCAATTTTCTCATTAATTCCTTCAACATAGATCGGGAATTCCTCCTTAGAGCTGTTGTCCGGGTATGACCTCTTATATTCAGGTTTAAAAAAGGGTTTGTACTTATCGTCTGGTGACGAAGACGCCGCTGGAAGCTGCTCCTTCATTTTTCGCTTCTTTGTTGTCCGCGGTGTCCCCATACACCCATCGTCATCTCCGCCGCTCTCCGGCTCCATTACGACTAGTCCCAGCTAGGTATTTCGTTAGTTTACCAACTTATTTGAATTTATTGAAAAAATTGTTTAAAAAAGGCGCCCTTCCAATTCCCGCCAAAAAAGGAAGTCCAACGTCAAAGACACTGGGAAAAGGGCTGCCAGTCTCGTCAGTCGTCAAACTAAATTCTACCGCTCACAGTCTAGGGATGGACATTCTGCATAAAAAATCGATTTTTTATTAATCGATTATTTTTTTAGCTTGAAAAATCGATTAATAAATAATCGATTTTTCTTAAAAAAATAATCGTTTTTTTTATTAATCGATTTTATCCTAATTTTTGAATTAATTTCAAAATAAACACCCTAAATATTTTATTTTTCATGGTTTTTTTAATTAAAAATAAACAATAGAAATTATAAACACAAATTAACGTTTAAGAATAATCAAAATCGAAATTAACTTAATCTCGTTTTGATAGATTTTAGGTGAAATTTGATAAATGCTGAGTGTATGCCTTTTCAGTAGCACATTGCAGTATTTTTGTTGTATTTTTAATTGTATATAGTCTTGTGCTGCTGAATATATTTATTTTACTTTTAAATATACATAAACACTATAATGTTCCATTCAACCTTGAGTTTTTGTTAAATTAACTGGTTTTATCCTTCTTTCGATGTTTTACAAAAAAACATCAATGCATCGAGTATATCAATACATTGTCAAAGAATCGGATTCAATGTATCGCATTGTAAACATCGTTGTATACAGTATATCGAATATCCCTAATAGTTCGAGGTCCGGGTTATAAAAGACCAGACGTCATAATGTCGGGAGGTGGCAGATAAAACATCGACTATGATTGATTTTCAATTATAAGTTAAAATAAAAATGTGCGTGTCTAGTGTACACACGTTAGAAGTGAAACTTCTTTATGACCTTATTTTTCGAAAAATTATCTATATGCAACTAACTTTACAGAAATTGGTTAAATAAAGTTAAATTAGATAAAGTTTAACAAAAGGCAAAAGCCATATTAAAAAATATCACAGACTTGAATACAAATAATACAATTATTTCATTTTACCTTATTACCACTAAGAATATTACAGAATTTCATAAATTGTAATATAATTTTTAGTATCATTGTTATAGTTATTATAAATTTTTGTTATTAATGGTTTACAATCTCTTCGAATCAACCGTGGTAGGGACGAGAAAAAGACGCGCGTAACGGTCAAATGTGACGCGTAACCGAAACATGTGACGCGTAACCGAAAAATGTTACACTAAATTTTTTTCCAACCCCGATAAAGAAGTTTCACTAATTTAATAATCGATTATTTTTTCACATCCCTAGCTCACACTAATATACAAAATCTTACGTCATTGTACTCACAAAAAAATTTATAAAGATATCATTCTAACTTAGCTAAGTTAATTTGATATTTTTTATAAGTATATTTAACATTATTTATTATTATTTTCTTAATTATGTTAGTATTTCAGTAACGATAATTTAAAGAATACTGTTTGTTTTTTTCAAACGACAGAAGTTAAAAACATTTTCCAAGTTGACAAAGTAGTGTATAAAACTTCCAAAGCCATTTTATAATGATAACGTAACCCATGTTTATACTGAGAAATGTCGCGCAGACACCTGGTTAATATTACAAGATAACACGTCATCGTAAAACTTAACAATACCAAGAGTTACGCAATATTATGCCTCGCCAGCACAGCATACAATTATCTCTAAAACTAAGGTAATCTAATACCTCTAATACAAGAATACAATTATCTCTAATACAAGACAGTGTCCTACTATAGAATTAACCAGTACCTGAGCTGAACGTAAGTGTATAATAATAAAAATTCAACAATTTTACATTTACGCAAGCGCCCCTAGAATATCTTTTCAAGATTAATCTCGGATTATACACAATTTGTATCCAATTACACGAACTGGCAGCCCTGTCTGTGATTCTGCTAAATAATAATGAATAAAAATATGTAGTAATCTGATCAGTGTGACCAGATTTTAATTGACGAATCTACTGCTTGTGGAGGTTAAAAACTACTGAATTCTACCGAAAGGAACGAGAAAATCTATTATATTTTTTTGCTGTTGTGTTACAACGTAAAACATGAATGTTTTCTTGATAAAACGATAGAATAGTAAAAATAAGAATCCAAGTTTTTTTAAATTAAATTCTTAATAAAAATATAATTAAACAAAAATGTATAAAATGATACTTAAAGTAAAGATTTTTTAATCTTTATGTTGGGTAACATTGTCATAAAGCAATTTTGAGTCCATTAACTTGAACATACTTCTGTCAGATCTATTGAATGAAGCGGAGTAGTTTTTATATAATTTATCTTCATAAAGCAGCTCAAAATGGAACTCATGTTTTGTATGTCTGTTTCAATTTTATGAATAAGGGCCTTATCACTTTGAAAAATAACGTAAAATTTTGTAGATTTACATAACCAACTTTAAATAAGGGATCTTCCTCCTATTCATTGCGATATCCTTGTGTATATTTATGTTTCATTTTAAACTCGAGTATATAAATTCTCAATAAAGGAATTCCCACATCACACTCTTTGCTCACGGCACGAATAGTAACGAAAAGAATAAACATTAAATAGTTATAATCCAATCGATGAAAGAGGAATACCTCGCTTTTATTCGATATGCCAAAAAAAGTACTAGAATAACTGAAAAGCGTGAATTCTACTAAAATATACCAAATAATTTTCACATACTAAATTCTGTTGACAGTACCTCAAAATCTACTAAATCTGGTCACACTGAATCTGATATTCGTCAATCCCAAGTTATCCCAAACAGCACTCAGCAGTATAAGATTTGGACCTTATTCTATACCATTACATTACCATACATTGACATGGTGAAAACCAAGTTTTAACTTAATATTTATTAAATCTTTAGGTAGTATCGTAAATTAATTAGGCAAAAGTTTTATGTTCTAAGTACGTAACTGTAACAAAAATTGTCGAATAGTTTTATTTATGGTGTGCAATGTGCATTAAAAGATTCGTGAATTTGTAATACTGGCGAGATTACCTGTGGGCTGTGACAGCTCCGACTCCGACAGTCTGAACTCTGAAGTCTGTCGGCTGTCCTGTTTTATAATTTGTAAACAGCAGAGCTAAGTATTTGGTATTGTTTTGTTTTAAGGTTATATAATCAATAATAATTATTATTTTGGGATATTTGTAGATTAAGTGATAAAATACCTGTTTTATTTTAATAAGTTTCCGCCCCTTCTGTACATTTCAAGTTTGTTACTCATCAACTGTTTGGTTTCCCAAATAACAATGAACTTAGTAATTTGTGGAAGCTGTCCCTTGCATCTACAAAATCCCTTCTCGTTGGACTCTTTACAGAATAACAATTGGGAAAAAGCTTTTGTGAAAAACATTTTGATAGGCAGCCGTTTAACCACGAAGGTCGAAGACTGCGGTACTCTTGTATTGATGTCAAATGAAGAAATAGTTCATGGTGTTTCTGTTAGTGCTCTAAAGGTACAAGACTTGACTTTTCAATAAAATTTTAACATTTAGAAGTTTCATTACTATAGGTTAAAATGTTAATTATACCTAACCTGTATCAAGTTTATCTAACACTGTGTTGAACTTAATTTGAAGAACATTATCTTAAACACGGTCTACTAACATTGTGAATATATTATAATAATCTTTAATAACAACAATGTGACTTTAGTACTTCAAGCACTCAACATGATTATTGTTTGGGGCCAAAATTGAAAAAGTGCATATATTTATCTGTTCCTCTGAAGTTATGCAAGATGCTTTAATATGTGACAAAGGGTCCAACTACAATCATCAGGAATCAAATGGAATATTCTACAAAAATTTGGAATCACAAAGGTATTCATGCCGTGTTTATTAGTTTTACATAAACAATTGAGTTATTTTTCTTATATTTAAAGTGTTTTTTTTTTTCTAGATGAATCCAATATTTTATAATTCACCTCATAATGTTGAAAAACAGTTTTTTAAATAAAGAAAGATGGAGAAGGACAGCATGGAAAGACATTTCATTCATATATGATGTTAAAGCAAATATACAATGTACATACACATCATAATATTTACATGATAATTTTTAAATACTTGATACATCATAGTATTTGTGCAAAAGTATAAAGGGGAAGTCAAAACATAACATGTTTGTAAACGGATGATCATGTAGAAATAAATAAATACTTCAAATATTTTGTGTTTTTATGGTAACTTAGTAACACCAAAGCTGTGTCTGTCAATTACTATAATCCTGTCTATGGATACACAACTCAAAACACTATTTCTGTAGATTATACTGTTGCATCTGTGGTTATTTTAATATGTAATAATGTAGAAACAAGTCTCTCTTAAGTCATCTTATTAATATTTTATTAAATTTAATTTATAAAATACATGTCTCTTGTAAAAATAATGGTGGGTTCATTACATTTCCCATTTCAACTTTCATGTTACTTTGGAACACACATATATGCAATAAAATACAGTTACTTAAAGTTATATTCCTCTCCCGTACCATAAGTATACTTTTCTGGTAAACTGTAATCTGCCTTGTCATATCCGGCAACATCCACTTCTTCATTACTAGGACCTTCTCTGAAATGGAAAGCAGCTGGTAGAAGAGCCCCTTCATTTATACACTGAAATATTTGAACTATGGAAGTGCAGTGTTGCACTACAAAATATATAAAATAACCTAATTGTTTTCAATGTTTAAAACTAATTATTGTGTTCTTTAAACTTATTAATATACATACATTATCCTTACAGATTATGCTGATATGATAATGTCGAGAAAAAATAAAATAGGTAAAGCATATTAAACACATAATATCAATATTGGTACTGTGAATTTACTACGGGAACATATAACAACTTGTTTTGTTATGGTTTTATTGATTTTAATGTGTATTCGTGTATTAAAATGTGTATTCAAAATAAGGATGTTAGTATTAAATTTGAAAATATATAATATGTTTATCAAAAACTGTAATTGTAATCAAAAGTTATCCTCGCTTTAGTTTTTTAGCCTAGCATAGCTAAACTAAAAGCGACATGCAGAACCTATCATAAAAATGTTATTTTTAAATTGACAGATTACAATAATTAGTTATTGACAAAATTTCTGCAGAATTTACTAAAGTCTATACTTTTATTATAAAGAGGAAAGGCTTGATTTTTTGTTTGTTTGAAATGAATAGGCTCCGAAACTACTGGACTTATTTCAAAAATTCTTTCACCGTTGGCAAGGTACACTATTCCCGAGTGACATAGGCTGTTTCATTTTCAAAAAAATTAGGGATGCATACTAAAACTTGAATAATCTTCCTTCAATCGTGTGCGCTGCGAAAACTATTAATGATAGAACAAAATGATGTATTACAATTTTTCAGGACACATCACTATCTATAAAAAATGTCGCGACAGCATGTCTCTTTCTTTTATAGTTACGTCACAATAAGCGTCCTTTTATTGTTTTTTTTATTTATTAAAATACCACCGCTAGAAAAGGCTCTTTATTCGTACCTAGGTCTATTGATCCTTATCAAAATAATTACCAACGTTTCACATAAGCTACAATTTAATGGCATAACCACCAAAAAAGCATGGTGGATTGGTGTTCTCCTGCCCTTTCTCTTGTATAGTTTACTACTATGTAATATAACAAAAATCTTAGCCACAGCAACTCTTGGCCGAGTCTACTAGTTATGATATATCTACCTTAACTCCTCGTGATCTTTTTTCTTTGGGTTTCCCCGGTGTTCACGTTCTTCTTCGTCACGTTCTGGTTCACGTTCTTCTTCGTCACTTTCTGGTTCACGATAAGCTTCAACTTAAAAATGAGGGACCATTAAAAACCAAGTAGAGTTCAGAAAATGTTCAACATTTATAAATATATGGTAATATTTTTAAACTACCTTTCTTCTCGTTTTGGTGGCTGTGAGCTCCTGCATGACCGTCGTCGTCATGTCCAAAGGAATCCTGTTTCTGAAACTCGAAATTGTCTCCAGCCTTCTTGTGATAAGAGTCAAAATGCTGGTAACCCTTTTTGCCACCTCCGGTTTTCTTTCTCGAGTACCCGATTTCACCATCTCCTTCGTTCTCGTAAGATTTATGATAATCTTCCGGCTGATAATAGTAATGTTTATTTTAAACAAAGTTGAACATAAAACTACTTAATTAAGAAATGAAGCGCCCTAAACAGTTGCTATACCTAGAAAGTCCCAAATATAACTAAATCAATGTTTTTGGCGTGCCTTGGAAGGTTTTTTACGTATCTCAAAGCAACTTCACTTTTTTGTACTACAACTTGACAATCAACGTTTGCTAGTTTACTTTCTAATAAAAAATATTCCTCAGTTTGATTGACTCTCAAATTTTGTTATTTTAAATTAAATTAACTTTAATTAGAACTGATTTTCTAATACTATATGAACAAAGATAGTCTAACTTTATGCTAGATCGTATAAATGATTTTGCAAGACAATTCTTTACTATTAAAGTATCTATAATTAATTATACATAATTATACATAGGATTTTCTTTCGGTTGTAGTCACTTCTTACCGCAGGTGACCTAGCAGGCCTGATATATGAGCCTAGAGACATAGTATCGTCTGCCACCATAAGGTCCTGTAGAGTTGCAGCCTGAGACGCTACTGCCATCTGTATCAAACCTATTACTAACAGTTTAAAAGCCATGGTTCTGAAAAAAGAGTATTTACGATTAGAATATCGTGGTCATTGATGCGGTTACAGTTAGTAGGTAAAAAGTTGTTGAAATAAGTCAAAGACCTTTTTTGACATTGTTTTCAAATATAGAAAATTTCTTAAAATAAATGTGAAATAATTATTGTAATCAAGTTAGTGTATTTTTAAAATCATTAAAATTTTCTTCAGATTCGTTAAGAAATATGTCGTTTACTCAATTACCAAACGACATTTTCGTTATTTACAAATGTTACGTACTAATTATGATAAGAATAATTTTACTTACAAAAAAATTGTTCCGTCGCAAACTTCCAACTAGCCTATACATAAATTAAACTCAGTTTTATATAACAAAATGATTGCAAATAAATTGTGTTTCCCAACCACCGTTGACTTTATTCTTGCAAAGTAGACAGCTCTCTAAAGTATGCAATAATAAGTAAAAACTTATCTCAAATCAAGCTATGTTGGTTTTTGTAAAAAAATCACATACAAAGCATCTGTTCTGAAACTTAAGGCAACAACTAAAGGTTTTCTATGGTTGCTTTAATTTTACGTCAACCGTATTTACGAAGCAAATCTTTAGATTAGTAATTTAATAACCAACTTTATATATCTGTCAACATTATATAGAACATTATATTATGTATATTCACGGTCTCGAGAAGTGCCTGGCAATCTACTAAACCGATTTTGATGAAACTTGAAACGTTGGGATACACTTGATTTAAATAAAAAAATCCTAACCAAGCACGAATGCTATAGAGATATAACATGTGCTCAGAAGCAGTAAACGATCATATCGACTTCCAACATACAGATCAGGTTTTTTGAAGTCTGGAAAACTTAAACAGTGGCCTTACACGACACGAACTCATAGATCAAATATTTGTATGTAGATTGAAGAACACGAGAGTCTGCTGTAGACAGCTGGAACGTACCACGTATTCGTTTAGTAATACACAAATACTTTTCGAATGTGACATTGTCAAAAATCATTCGCTTGAAAAGCCTGTAATTTAGGTTATCTGAAAAATATTAAAATAAAAAAAACTTTAAAAAATTTTAATACAGCCGTCAACCAGCAATCGACAATATGTTATGACTTTCGTAATGGAAATGCGGTGTAGACAGTGATTTGGTTACGTCGCACGTCGTTGGAGCTGGCCGGTCCGGTCTTCCCCTCATTCAGAGTTTCTCTTGGAATAAACTCCTTGATAGCATTTGGATGTACTTCATAGGCAAACTCCCATTCTTTTTGAAGTTTCAGATCCTGAAGGCTTTTCTCTCTAACAAAAAATAGTATTTAATCCAATAGTAAGTATGTATTTAATCGCATGGGTTTCATTTAATGTGAAAAACCATCTTTAGACGCGCATAGTGCTATAACCGGATTAAAGTTATGTATTATTATAAAATTACAATTATTTAACATAATTTTAAATTTAACCGACGTTTCGCGTGCTTTACAGCGTGCATGGTCACGGTGACTGACAAAAAGTGTATCCAACACCTTTTGTCTTCAGTCACAGGTGTTGGATGTCAAAAGAGTATCACAGCTGTAGAAAAAGTTGCATTATCTGTATTTATTTCCTCGGAGTTGGTAGAGACTAAAAGATGGAGCGTTTTGGCAGAAATGGCTCACGGTGTCCTCTATATATGTCTATAGAGGACACCGTGAGCTTAAGCGTGAGTTATATAATTGTAAATTTAAAATAATACATAACTTTAAGCCGGTTAAAAAGGTTTTTCTATATAATAATTGTATTTAATCAAAATATGTAAACGACAGTGTATTTACATTGATTCTGTGGTAACGTCGAATCGCATCACGGGAAACCCTGTATCGCGTCCCCGCTGAAGCGCGTTTTTTGCCAGCAGTCGAGCTATTTCTGAAGCTTTCGGTGAGTCCGGGGGTACTATTACTACAACCTGGGAGGTTAAAAGGCCCATAAACTATATATAATTCAATAAATTTGTAATAAGAATTGTGAAACAGTGAATGATAATCGATTCTTTTGTTTTTGCTTTTCCTTTTGAAAATTGTTGTTATATAAACCCTATTTATAAAAGTAAAAAGTAAAGTAAAAAATCATTTAATCATATAGGTAACATAATGTACACTTATGACTTGTCAGTAAAGAAATACATATTAGTGCTTCTAAATTTACATTTATAGCCAGTTCTCAAATCAGGGGCGTAGACCGGAAGAGAAGAACTGGCAATAAACTCTCCGCCACTCTTTTTAATTGCCATTTTTTTTCACACAACGTTTGTAAGGAACTGCAACTACACCATGTTCCATTTATATATAACTGATTCACTTAGTTTTTTGATATGCAAAATCTAAGATTCGATTCCTATAGAAATAAAGTCACAAAATGTTTAATTCCGAACCGTTAAGCTTAACATGCTTGTTTAGAAACATGAACAATTAAACGTCTATTTCATTGATGCAGAAATATATGCGTTTGTTACGGAACTTAATGATAAAGATGCTATTTACACTATCATTGTGTGAGTTATGCTACCTAATTGACTAGACTATATAGAGAGGGTGTTCAGACCTGCATAACTGTATGCACTTGATATTTGTTGTGCAGGGCGGGTGCGCTCAAGCAATGTGCAGCGAAGAGTACTAAGCGGCGCGAGCGGGTGCAACGTATACAGCGGGCCCACGCCTTAAGAAGATTTGCGTCCCAGGGGCTTACGGCTGCGCTCAACGCTACTCCCCTCACCTGACCCCACCGCTTTGACTCCTGCTGCTCTGCTACCATTGAGTGACCTGAATGATGTTGACGGTAATTGGAAACAAGTGGGGTAAAAATAGGTAATATCACGTTAATAAAAGGTTTACGTTAACGAAAGCTAGAGTCTGGCTAACGAAAGTAGATATTAGCCAACGGTTATGAATTTAAGAAAAACAAAAATGAACGTTCATTATTAATTGAACGATATGATATAGCTGCATGGAGTCATCGCTTTTGCGTACCATTGCATCTAAACGTGCAGAAGGCAAGCCAATAATCTACTTAGATGAATCTTATGTCCACAAAACCTATAAGCCTAAAAATTGCAAGCATCCACTAGTAAAATAAAAATGAATGTCAAAGTATCAAATTGAGTTGTTCCAACTTTTCTTTTTACTTTAGGGCTGCCATGCTGATATTTTTTAAATTTGCCGCGCTTTTTCAGTATCAACTTTCATTAGCCAGACTATTCATATTTCGTGGTAAAGTTTTACAACATTTATAGGGCGTTAAATACCATGTAAATAGTTTAGTAGTTTAGTTATACCATCCTTCTAAAGATACCTAAATATTCAGATTATACCCCTAAAATCTTAATAATATTGATTGTTTGTAATAATTAACCGTGTGGGCGGGTGTATCCCTTTGCTTACCCTGAGCCAGAGTTCTTGCGACCAGGTCATCAAGAACGACATTCTGTGAATGATGAGTTGCAACACCTGGCCAGGCGGTAGCTGCGTGTTCCTTCACAAATCGCAGCACCCTCGGAGTATCAGCTGGTCGGGCGCGACGCACTCGTACACGTTCCTCTTTTAAAGTCCCCACCTATTCAGATCGAACTAAAGTGGTTAGCGCCACAACGTCGGCCATATTACAAACGTTTTTCTAGGAAATTTTGTCTCATACCCAATATTTCAGATTAATGTGAACATCTCTCAACCCGCAATAATTGGGTTTTTGAATTTGTAAAATGATGTGGTGGCATACAATTTTAAAATTTGTCAGTACCCTCACAAAGAAGATGCTTTTGCGCAGTAAAGACATTTTTCGTGAAACAATTTCCTTCGCCGTACGAGCAAGTTGTAAGGAAACCCGCAAGTCCAGTAACAGAAGACAAAAAACCACCAGACCACATGTACCTAGTAAAAGGTCCATCTTCCTCAGAAAATGTTCTAACAACCAATGATCTAACTATAAAAGTTATAATCTTAAGCGAAACTTACAGCACGTTTAGTAGAAGATGGAATTTCAGGGTTGTCAGCGTAACTTCGTGAAGCAACTACCGAAGGTCTGTAGTAAGCTGCCGTTCTAACCATAACCCTTGGAGACAGCCACTTCATCAGTTTGTATATTGTCATGTCTCAGAAAATAGAGGTTTACAGTTTAAAACGGCTCGTTTTCACCGGCGTATCATTTTGGATATTGCTAGTTGCTTTTATTTTTACAAAAAATTTAATATTATTCAAAAATAAAAATATACTATGGTGGCATATTGACGGTTGCTGTGACAGCTGTGCGATTTTACTTTTTTGTGATTCTACGTCATTGTAGTATACAGGTTCTATTATAAATAAATTTATTGATAAATAGTATTATTGATTTCTTCGTTCAGGGGCTTAGAGTATTAAGCCAGAAAGGAGTCGCCTTTACGCGCGTCCCCCTCTGTCAAAGTACGAACCCGCTGGACATACGCGTTATATAAAACTGTTTCTCGACCCTTCCGCGCCATTCCGGTATGACGCTTGTTAGTGTAAAGAGCTCCGACAAAAATGACTGGATGCAGTGTATTCGGCTGTAAAAAAAGGTCTGACACATCGAGTGTACAAAAAGACAACGTGACATTTCATCTGTAAGTATTTTCTTAAGTAATATTATCGTATATTATAAGAATACGTGAAAATCAAATAAATATTCATTGCCGAGTAATGCCGAGTCAATGTTGCCAGTTTATTGCAAAGTTCCGCACTACGACGTTTTTTGTGGCTTAATTTTTTTATTTGCATATTTTTTTTACTAACAGATGGTACTTACATAGCGATCATATTGTTCAATGACTTAAGTAAATATGCTTTACTATTGATTAGTTGTCCTGTTCGTGGATTCGCTCACAAGTACTTTGAAGGTTTACCCGACACTTCAATTTTCTTATTATACTAATGTCTTTAATTAATGAAGAAAGGACGTGAAAAATTATAAAAATTTATCACATGAATTTATTCTAATAATGGTTATTTTCCTAAGTTGGTAGTTAGCCACACCAACGCCAGTTTACGTCATTTACGTAGAGAGGGGACACATACTATTTTTTTATCGATAAATTATTGAACGAATGAACAATATAATGTAATTATGGATACATTTTTTTAGTTTGAAATAAAACAGTTTTATTATAGATTTCCAAAAGACCCTATCCGTCGACAACAATGGATAAAAGCTTGTGAAAATCACAGAACATGGCTACCCAAACGTACAAGTAAAGTTTGCTCCGATCATTTTGATACGTCATGTTTCTTGTTGCTGGCTAACAACAAAAGAAAATTAAAGGAATCAGCAACACCTACTTTGAAATTACCAAATGTAAGTTATATCTAGTTTCGATGCAAACATGTAGGGATCTGTAATAACGTATTATGTATTCCATATAGTTTTGAACATCCACTGGAGTAACTAAAAAACGATTAATTGCTTTTCCAACACCAATGTATACCTATTCTTTACTTCAATGTATACCTTAAAAAAACTTACTTTACTTCATGTTAACAAAGTATGGCGCGATTTGTTATTGAAGTGCAACTAATTTTGTAACCGTGTTTAAGATTGATAGAGACATGTTATTGGAGTGGGACGCATCGCCTTTCAGACTGAGTATCAAACACCAGTAAAAACCGGTTCAAACACAGAAACAGGGGTTCAAACTAAGCACAGGACGCGCGCGCTTCAAGTCGACTGCAATTCTACACTATCCGTGTGCAGTCACATAGATACAAAGCTCAACTTACGCCTCACGGACTGTAGTAATGTTATTTTATATGTTATTTTGTAGGCTGACTTCGAAAAACCAACCGATTGCCAACCAGCAAAAAAATGAGATTTGAGACTGAAACCTCGGCTAGTTCACCACCCCACTCATCAACTTTTCGCTCTGAGTTATCAACAAATCATGTTTCACCTACTACAAGTACTAATGTTTCTTGTTATAAATTGGACCAAGAAACACCAAGAATACGTAAATTAAGAAGAATAATAGTTCAAAAAAACAAACAAATTAAAAGACTTCAGTCGAAAACACGATATTTAAAAAAGAAAGTTGCTAGTTTAAAAGAAATACTTGATGAGTTAACCAAAAAATCTTTAATAGATAAAGAAAATAGAAGAATTTTGGAAGCCATAGGCGTGGAAGAGACCGAACTAATAAAAAGGCAAATTATAATAAGCAAAACTGGAAAATTACCCAGAGTTAAGTATTCTCCTGAATTAAGATGTTTTGCACTTACATTAAATTATTATTCACCTAAAGCCTACCGTTATGTAAGAAAAACATTCGGAACCTGTTTACCAGCGCCGCGTACATTGTCAAAATGGTACAGTACTATTAACGGTCGTCCAGGCTTCACAAAAGAGGCACTAAATGCACTGAGATTGAGAGTTGACAGTAATACTGGCAAAATCTATTGCTCTTTGATAATGGATGAAATGAAAATAAAAGAATTTACCGAATACAATTCTAGTACCCAAAGGCATTACGGATTTGATTTTATATCGGACAATTCCGATAAAGCCACTGATGCTCTAGTGTTTCTATTGGTGGGCATCAATACCACATGGAAAGTACCTATTGGGTACTTTTTAATAAAAGGTATGACTGCTAACTTAAAAGCTCGACTTGTCACAATAGCGTTCCAGCTCGTTCATGAAACTGGTGTTGAAATTAAGGCGTTGACATGTGACGGCACAAAATGTAATCTTGCCATGGCTGAAGAATTAGGCTGCTGTCTTGATCCACTAAATTTACAGACTAAAATATTAGATCCTCATACTGGACAAGAGATTTTCTTTTTTCTAGATCCGTGTCATATGTTGAAACTGGTTAGAAATGCGTTTGAGTTTTACGAATATTTTTTAACTTATCGATCTGGCCATGAAAAAAAAATAGAATGGTCATATATCACAAAGTTGCACCAACTACAAGAGGAAGAAATGTTTTATTTAGCCAACAAATTAAAAGCGAACCATCTTTATTTTAAGTCCAAAATAATGAATGTCTCATTGGCTGCCCAACTTTTCAGTCAGAGCGTAGCTGACGCATTGATTTTTTGTGCTGACATTATGAAGATGCCTTCTTTCAAAGAAGTAACTCCAACCGCTGAATTTTTAATTTTAATGAACGATATATTTGATGTCCTCGATTCAAAAACTTGGTCCAATGCGTACAAACAGGCATTAAACTCAAAAAACTATCAAAAGGCATTTAACCGATTAGATGAAGCAAAAGCTGTCATAACTAACTTATCTGTGGTTATTCCTAGGGGTAACACATTAAAAAAAGTAAATATATTAAAATCTCCAAGACACACAGGTTTTTTAGGTTTTTGCGTGTGCATTGAAAGTGCAAAAAAGTTGTTCAAAAGTTTAGTGTTAGACCAAGGCACAATACTTACGTATCTGCCCTTACATAAGATCAGCCAAGATCATATAGAATTTTTTTTTTCCAATGTTCGTAGCCATGGCGGGTATAATGATAATCCCACAGCGCGACAACTCGAAGCAATATATAAGAAACTATTGGTACACACAGAGCTAAACCGAAATGAACGAGGTACAAATTGTATTCCTTTAGAAAAAATATCAATTTTAGATTGTTCTTCAGGGATAAAAAAAATCAACGACACATCTTTGTCATTCTGTATTAATTTAGAGGCAGATAAACAATTTTCCATCACAGAGGAACAGATACTTACAGATATAGATAGCTACACATACTTATCTTCTTTCGGCGAGGAAGTAGTGAAATACATAGCGGGCTACGTGGTTTTTTCTATCATTAAAAAAATCAAATGCAGTATCTGCGTCAAGGCTCTTTTAGGCGTGCAGTGTAAAGAAAGCTTGATTTATCAAAAAAGTAGAGGTGGCTTAATGTATGCCTCAGAAGAGGTAATATCCTTATGTCGCTTTTGTGAATTCGAGATTAGAGCCACACTTACGTCGGATAAAAAAGTTGATCCTAAATACAACACTAAACGAATTGTTATTCAAACTTTAAAAAAACTTGTAGGGAAAACACTCTTTCATTCTATTGAGGAACATTATTTTGACAACGATTATGTGACGCATAACATAGAACTGGCAAAGGTTGTTATGGAAAAATATGTAAACACGAGAATCACTTACCTTTCTAAGGCGAATGCTACACGCTCGATAATTATCGTGATATTTATCGTGATATTTATCTTGTATTTTTTTAAGTATACTACACACTCGATACGGATCGCGTCAGTACGACGGTAAATTTCATTGAGTACACTCGTACATTTCGTGTTACAATATGAGTAACAATATTAAGAAAGCTTGCGTTGCCATTATTATTATTATTATTATCAGTATATGCTGATATACATCAATATCCAAGACTTTGAATTGTAAACATTTTCCGCTGCAGCACCAGATCGTTTCAAATCTGTTATTTTTTAAATTATTTTCTGTAGTTTGCCTAGTTTGCATTTGAGGTGTCCCATATGGCCGATTTACACGTATTAAGTTGACTAAAAATTTACTAAATATTAACTTAATTTTAAGTAACTTAACCCGTGTAAACAGTGAATTTAGTAAGAAGTTGCAAGTTAAAATTTAGTTGCAACTAAACAAGGTAGAATAGAATTTTGTCTATTTTTCGGTTAAGTTGGTGGGCGTGGCTAATCACTTGACACGTTTGGACAGGCAAAATTTAGTTAAATTTAAGTGAAAAGCATAAGCTGGCGGAGTCATTGCAAAGCTATGCTTTTGCTTTCGGCGCTGGAAGCTCAAAAACATATCCAAAACTATTTGTCCGATATGCGTATACAACAATTAATGAACAGTAGTAGAACCCCTTCCCCAATGAATAATAGTAGCCGTTTTACTCCTTCGCCTTCTTCAAATACGTATTACGTTGAGTCCCCAGAACCTTCACAATCATGTATTGGAGCATACAATACAGTAAATCCCCAATCAGGAAGAGAAAATCCTATAATATTTTGTTCTGTGGTCGTCCATCTTGAGCGAATAAATGAGTTTAACTAATTATTTAGTATTTTTACGTTACTTAAAATTTAGTTAAGACTTGGCAACTTAATACGTGTAAATCAGCCTATACTTATAGGTAATGTTTCTAATACAAGTATGAATTCTTTATATTATTCCGCCTCCATATATGCGCGTCCTCTTCCATCGCTGGCAGAATAAATACTGACGCGATAAATATCGAGCAGAGACTAGACGCTCGATATTTATCGACGATAATTGATACGGATCGTGGATTTTTAGATTTCTAGAAATCCAGCGATCCGTATCACGGATCGTGATACGCATGTACTACACATCGTAATTTTGGATCACGATCCAAATATCACGATAAATATCGAGCGTGTAGCATTCGCCTAAGAAAAAGGATCCAAAAAAATGTATCCGTCATATATTCACAAAACTCATTCACTTCAAAAATCAATAAAAAGTTTTGCTGGATTTGCAGATTTAAATAAAACTTATCAAAATCCGCTATTTTGTAAGTAATAATAGTGTTCTTATTATTTCATACATGAAACTAGTACCTAGTATAAAATAAAATTGTGTTTTCTTATGTCGTTTCAAATTTTTAAATTCAAAATCATCATGGGATTTCAATTACGCTATTTAAAAAAGTAGTAGCAATAAAAATAATTTTTTTTTAATGTCAAATTATTATATAGTTACATGATGTTTTCATATAAATAAATACTTTGATTGACAATGTGTTTAGAAACCCCCTGTTGTTCTTTTTAACCTCTTTGTAATAAATATTTTTTCTTAAGTACGTTGTTTTAATTGCCTATTTTATTACATTTAGGATGGAGCGTCATAGAGGAGACCAGCGCATAACTTCTTCTAAATATTTGCCGTATAGTAATGTATTGCAAATTTTCTCTAAAATATTTTAGAAATGCTATAAACACTTTAGAAATCATCGCTAACATACTCTCCTAAGGTGCAACTGTCGCAAAAACAGAAAACAGAAAGAAAAGAAGAAGAAAGAAAAGTCCAATGTACATTCAGTTGTTTGTTTAAATAAAATAAATAAAAACATGGAGCGCTAGTGTCCTTCTTGATGCACTACTTCACCTTAGTGAAAGTAAATGAAGTCATGAGGGACGGTACCCAAACCAAAGTCCGTTATTAGCTTGAGTCACGCAAGAACTTGACACTACTTATCCTTATACACACTGAAACTGACCAATTCATAGAGTTTGGGTACAGTCGCTTGTGGCGCCATTAGTTCACAATTTGCCACCGCATGTGTGAAAAAAATTTTTTTTAGAATATTTCTGCTATTGCAGAATAGAATGAACAACTGAATGATTGAATAAATAAATTTTATCGACATTCCTTATCGACATGGTGGTAGCTCTAATTATGTCGGGATTGTTGCGTATGTGTGCTGTACATGTAACGTGTAAAGATACGATTTCTTTAAATGTGTGCGTTGCGGTTACTCTTGTGTAAGCAAATTAGGTTTGTGTGCGTGTGTACAAACATTGTGCAATTTGTTTCTGTAGTAAAATTTTGTCTGTGTGAGTGCCTCGTCCCCCGCCGATGTTTTGGCAGAAAAAATAATTAGCATCGTTCGAGTGATGGCGTCTCCTTTCTGGCTTAATACTCTAAGTTCAGGGGCCTTTTTTCTGGCCTACCATACCTTTGCGAGCCTATTGACAACCAACACCTGAGATGCATCGCTTATATAGTATTAACAGACGATCGAACTTGGTACGGGCCCGACAGCGGATTCCGTACGCTCCATACCATATCCGTTCGTCTGGAGAGTTGTCTGCCGAACATTATTATTATTATTTCTGGTTCGCTCGGTCCGATGGTTTGCACATCGAATTTGGTCCGCTCCGTACCAAATCCGCGAGTCTGTACGCTCGGACCGGACAAACGCACGGCAGTCACGTTTGAAACATTCCGGAGGTAGCACGTGCGTCAGCGCATGTTCGCACTATGGCATTATTCTGGAGAGTAATTGTGACGATATACCAGTACTGAATTTCACCTCTCTAAATTCTCTTCCTGATGCAAGATATTTTAACGTTACAATAAGTCGCTCTTCAGCAGTAACAGCTTTCCTCATCACAGTATCAGTTTTCGTGATTAGAGGTTTAACCAAATTTAAGAGTTCCTCAAAGGTTTCGCTATCTAGTCGCAAGTATATACGGAAGTCTTCGCAATCGAGCGATTTGATTAACTACATGTGACTAAATTCATCACGGTTTTTTAATTATGTTTTTGCCCACTCCTTTCTTTTTTTTCGTGATATTTGTGGCGGCATTACTGTTGCCAAAACAACAATCGCAATTTTAGCGCGCTTGGATAACGTCGGAGGCATGACGTCTGAACTGAGTACACGCCACGCGGTTGCTGCGAGATCCGGCCGTGTGTTGTAAGTAGCGGATTTGGTACGCCATACCAATCCGCTATCCGGCCCGTACCAAGTTCGATCGTCTGTTAATACTATTACTCTACCATGGCGTCGAATAAACCAGCCAGTTTAGATTTCAATTTCTAGAATTCAATTTGTATGAAAATTCGTACCATGAGCTCGCGACTGAACCAAAATTTGACTGTTTTCCATTTCGTTTAATTTCGTTTAGTTTCTAAAAAGTTACTTAGTTTGGTCGCCTTGAAGAGATGGCTTCTTAATGTTGCATAAGTTGTCGTTGTATTTTATTTAATATTTTGGACGTTTAAGTGTTAATAAATAAATTATATTATTAAAAGAACTTCTTAGAATTTGAAATGTCTATGTAAAAACCTTTTCGTTGTATTTCTATCAAACCATAAACTACGTTTTTATAAAATGTAATTCCAATATGTCATTCGTGATAATATTCTATCAGAATAAAAAAATGCCTCGTTAATTCCAATTTCCATCAAAAAAATTACAAAAAATGTTAATACGGAAATGAAATAGTCAAAATGAATTGCTTTAGGTTACTTAACAATAACATTCTGCGAATGATCCCACGCCAGGTGTGCAATTTGGAGTTCAAGAGGTTCAGGAAACCCTCGCCATGCGATGTCTGTCTGTACACACCAGAGAAGAGACCAGTTCAGTATTATTATCATTTAATTCTTATACCAAAAGTGTAAATCTAATATCGATTTCAATGGTTGAGTAATCAGATAAAATTTTGCCGACGTTGGAGTAACAAAAAACTCAGAGACATCATCTAAAGACGTACCCGTGCGCCGCTGGTACCACAAAGTTCCAGCAGCTCAGTAGTAGAACGACGGACTTCGAGGTGATACGGGTGGAATTTCGTATTCTGCCTCGACGTCCGATGATGAAACTCAGGTATCAGAACAACTCATCGAACACTCTCCATGTTTTCTTTACAAAAATTGTGAAGTATTGCCTTGAATGCCATGGTCTAATTCACAGCAAGGGAGAGTGAGTCGGCAAGAGTTTTTTTTTAAATCTGATACTGCTACAGCCAAGTAATAATTCCTTCCTGGTGCATTTGTTGTTGCAATATACTCTTATTATGGGTATTCAGTTAACATTCAAGTTAATAAACGTTAGGTTGAGGTAATCTTATTGGTTGAGAGTTTGAACTTAAGCGCCGTGACAAAGTGTGCCGACCACCTGATTCAACGGTAGGAAAGTCAGGTATCCTATGACTACAACTTTGTGTTTGTTTTAGTGCTTTGACATCCGCAATGTATCAATCGAACAGGGAACCAACAAACATGGAAAATTGATACGTTCGTTCCTTTATAGCCACTATTGGCCACGCGAGCCAAGCGTCGTGGGACTCTGGATGTGTCACAACTGTAGCTATCTTGATGTCCTGACTGATAAATATTCTCTCTCTGGTTAGTTGATAATTTGGGTTAATCCATCCGATTTATACAAGACGTCTATACGTCTTTCTAGTTGGAGTCATGATTTTGGAAGTAATTTGTGTTCCTAAATTATGGCGTAATTTAGAATGATATTAACATTATTTCTATATCTAATGTAGCGTAATATAAGATTATATCAGAATCAGAATAAAAAAAACATGTATTTTTGTTACGCGACTATCAAAAAAAATAAAATCGGTTGTCTGTAAAGTCGGTTTACTGACGATAGTTGAACGTGACAACGTCACGATTCGCTCACTCAAGTAGGAGAGAGACAGATGTCGAACGCCGAAGAGCGCGGAGTCCGATTGTGCCTCTCTGTCGCTTCGCGCTCTCGCTTGCACTTCAAGCCTTAAATGGAACGCCTCAGAGCGAGGTAACGCCTCAGAGCGAGGTAACGCCGCATGAGTCATGTTTTTTCGTGCGTGCAGCCGGCTCCATCGATTTATAAGACGTTGTCACGTCAAAAATGTGTAATTTATTGAAACACTAATAATCTCTCTTACGATCGTTTTCGTGTTTACCCTTTAATTTCTTCCGATAACACTTATCTAATATATAAAATACTCGTGTCACAATGTTCGTTCCCATACTCCTCCGAAACGGCTCGACCGATTCTTATGATTTTATGCATATTCAGTAAGTCTGAGAATCGGCTAATCTATCTTTCAAGCCCTTAACTGATAAGGGCTGTCCACCTTAAAAAAAATTTTTTTTTTATTTTTTGAAAAAAAAAATTGTTTTTATTTTTTTATGATACAACTTACAAAAATATTAACCACCCTTAATTTACACCCCTATTTTTTTATAGCAGTTATTTTTATTATACTAAAACAATGTTTCTTAGAAATAATATATAATACATGGCAAAACAACGTTTGTCAGGTCAGCTAGTATCTTAATATATTTAAAATCATTACACAGGTGATCGTTTTATGGCATACGAGTACATACCACGTACTAATGAACGAAAGGTGGTTGGCGTATGTGTTGCCAACAGGGTATACCCGTGGGCTGTAGATGAATTGGAAGAATGGGCGCACTGTACGTGTGCCCGTCCGGAAAGGAACCGGATGTACTTCATAGCACATTGTCTGCGTAGTCCCAATCTTTTCAAGAAGTACGATGTGCCGTACTTGTATGACGTAAGTACATTAATTGTTAACTCCTTTAAGTTTTTGAAGTTATCATAAATAAATAATAACGTGATTTGTATTTTAACGCATATCTTTCATTCATTATTATTATTTTTTTAAGACAATTCACACCAATTGACCTAGTCCCATGCTAAGCTGGTGAAGCTTGTATTATGGGTACTAGGCAGCGGATATACATACATATTATATATAGATATATAGACATATAAATACATATTTAAACACCCAAGACCTAAGCACAACACCAAATGCTCATCACATCGATGTTCGTCTCAGCCGGGGATCGAACCCGGAACCAATGGATTCGCAGTCAGGGGTACTAACCACTAGACCAATGAGTCGAAAGTCGAGTTATGAAAGAAAGCTGTTCTTCTTCTCCAATTTGAATTATAATATATATTTTAATAATAATAAATGACGTGATGTAAGTTAATACTAATATTTTTTTAAAGCCATATAAGGAACAGGAAAATATTTTTAATAACCTGTTCTTTTTGAGCAGCTTTTTATAATGATTCTTTTCTCTTACTATATATAGATTGATTAAACCCTTTGACTTCAATAATTTTTTAACTAAACTATTGGCCAATAGACATTCTGAAAGCTTAAATATAAATAAATAATTAAATAAAAAAGGCCGCAGATTTCTGTATCTGTTTCATGATAATTTGTCAATTTAATAGACAGTGATCAGCCTCATGTCCCTGACACACGCCATCGACTTATATCTAAGGCAAGCCGGTTTCCTTACGATGTTTTCCTTTACCGTTCGATGGAATGTTAAATAAATAATATGGGATGTAAAATCAGTAAGAATCAGGTTAAACTTGAGTTGAGGTTTATATGAGAAGTCAAAAGAGAATAATTCAGGTGGAAGTGCTAGCGACATCTTCGGAGGTGGCAGCTCAAGGCGTGGGGTCTTTACTCTTACAGCGGGTTTTGCAATACGCTGAGGAAATGCGGCTCCCGCTCGTGCACGTTATCGCTGTCAGCCATTATACGTACGTATACGCGTATACGTTAGCTCTTCGTTTATTAACGTCTTCGCGTCTCATCTGGACATGCTTTATAAGCATTCACAAAATTTGCATACATTATAAACTCCAAAATTAGGAGTGAAATCAATTCAAGATTGGTAACTATGGCAGCACATATTTTTATTGCGTTTGTTGCCAGTTCTTCTCGTCCGTCCTACGCCCTGGATTTGAGAACTGGCAGTAAAATTAGAATTAGTCTTTTAAATTAGAAGCATTTCTTCTTTTACATTAACTGCCAGTTCTATTTATATAGTTTATTTCTTTTTTGACGTTCATAAGTGGCCCCATAGACTAGCGGTCTTATTAAGTGGCAGCTAGGTGAGGGGTACCGGGTTCGATTCCCGGTTCGAGGGCAAGTTTTAATTTAATTTAAATTTGTTCTCGGCCTTTGGGAGTGTTGTGCGGGTACCGTGCGAGTGCCTAAACCGTACATGGAGGGAATGGTCGAATTTTTTAAGGCAAAAAGCACGAATTATAAAAATCTTATATTTCACGCTGGCTAATGCACAAAACGTGCCAGAGCCATAAAAAAAGTGTACATTGTGTTACCTATATGAATAAATGATTTTTGACTTTTGACATCCATGAAGCCGTGAAACATGCTTTCATGTTACGACCGCAGAATGTATTTTGATCCAATAAAAATATATATATACAAGAAAAAATATCAGCAACAATATAGTATTTTTCTTATTACCTATAGAATTGTATGCCTAGTGATCATTAGCTGTATGTGATAAAATTTTACAGAGCCAAAATGTGTGAGAAGTGTGGTATGAAGCTGGAGTGGTCAATGGACTACAGCGAGTTCATTGATGACGCCGGTCAAAGGGTCTTCTTCCCGCGACGGCCACACCACAAAGTATCTGTGTTCACCATGTATTTTGACCCAAAGAAAGGTGCGCCTGTACCCTGCTTACCCCCCTTTTAGTACCATTGTTGAAAATAAACATTTTGAGGCCAATTTTTCTTTTATTTATATTGAATGCCACGTTCCCTAATGCAGTATAAATCTGTGTCTGTTAATAGTTCAGTGTTAATATTCAAGATCAGCCTATTCCTACTACTGATCCGAAAAAAATATTTTTCGCCTGCAATCGAACCAAGAACACAAAGGTTGCACGAAATGTACGTTAACCTTTAACTTATGAAAGAAATTCTAAGCCTCAGATTTACAGTCGGTACTTAGCGCTTAATGCAACTGCATTATATTATTTATATTTATATTTTGAAGCTTGCTGGGGGTAAAAATATGGATTGATTTGACATATGTGGTACCTACCGGTACCTTTAAAGAGTGAGTAATTTGTTAGTCGCAAAAGGCACTTAAATGCTATACATAGTGTACAGACTATGATTATAATAACTGTATGTACGTAGTACTTGCTCTTACAGGATCTTTGCTTATTTATTAATATATAATAATAATAAATGGTCTAACCCATCAGATATTAGGTTAAACCTAACACTATCCAACATAAACAGTAAATTAAAAAACTACTTTTATATGCATTTGTAGCGCTCATAAACAAGATTGCTATGGTTACATTAATACAAACCACACCGGTTTTCTAATGTAACATATTGTGATTATATTATATTATTTTGTAAAATAAAGAAATTTAAAAAAAAGTCTACAGTAGGTATATGTAGCTAAGCTTACTATAAACATAACAATTATGGTAAACAACAAAAATATATAAAAAAAGCCAATAAAAATATGCTACCAATTTTAAATTTTAATATGGCAGATTAGGTATCAGATAGATTCACCTTTGATTTCATTCGGGTATTTCGAAATTTAACTTCTAGAATTTAGACTGGAAAGTGGTAAACTGGACCCCGTGACAAAACAAACACAATAATAATATCACAATATCATCTAAACATATTAAGCAATCTAGGTAGAAGTAGACTGGTAGGTACAAACTTACATTGGAGGGGAAAACCAACGTCAACCACAAATAAAGACTATTCATTAGTTTCTAGATTCGCGGATAACGATTTAATTAAAAAAAGCGTATTTAGTTATGCTCTGATAGAGGATAAATAAAAATACAAATAAATAGGAACGTTTTTATGACAATATCAAAAATATAAAACCCGTTATCAAATAATACTTACAAATGTTGGCGGCTCGATACTCGTTGAAAGCACCTTTAACTTGCGACGCGAGTACAGCCGCCATTAAGGTTACCAATACAATAGTACTTAGACAATTTCTTAATTAGGTTAGAAAATACGACTGTATTTTACAAGCATTCTTTTTTAATCTGCATTTAAATACCTCATCCACATTTCACTCAGACGTAAGAGAAGTACAGTAGGGAAAGGAAATTTCCAATATTGTCGCTTAATTGAGAAGGAGACACTGCTGACCATTGTAATCAACCGACGCAACGTTTTGCTTCAAATAATAATTTATTGCAGAAATTGTGGAATGCGCGGTACCACGATCAAGGCTAGGTATCCCTGCTTATTTCTTTTGCTATTCATCTGATTATTCAGTGTGTGGCTATTTATTATAGACTCCACTTGATCAGGTTCCGTTGAGATATTTTTATCCCCAATGCGTTGAACCAGTTCAAGATTAAGCATAAATATTTTGCTTCGTGCGTCTAACACATTACAGTAACATTTGTTTAAGCAAGATCATAGTAGACAAAAATTCACTCTCGAACTTTCTGCGATAATTTATAGACAAGGCGGTTCAACCCGAAACAATTATACTTCGTTTGATAGAATGTAGGACCTGTGAGTTGTACGCCATACAAACAAGACCTTGAAAGTGGACAAAACTTTGACAATAGTATATATTGCCGAACAACATTTTTTTTAAATATAGTTCGCTTACTGTTTAGTACTAAAATCGCGACTCGGTTTTATAGACTTGTATATTCTTATGACAGGGATTCAATGTCCGTTTGGCGTCAGTCACCAGATACCTACAGTAAATTTATAGGATATAATTGAAGTTATAGAAACATTACAACAGTTTTAAGTTTAAATTAAAGTTTAATTCCAACAATTATGATCATCCAGACAAGTATTCACGAATTATTCTTTTTAAATAAACTTCAAAAACTAAACACGTTTTTCGGCTTTAACTTATTTTTATATGGTCCGAAATTGTCATTATAATGGAGAGATGATATAATGTAATGTTTACAGAATTGAAATCATCGATTTCCAAATTCTGTATTTTTGCTTCATTGGTTTAAATAAGACCTTGTAACCTACTAACAAATCAATATCCGAAATATAATATCGATTATGACATCCTTAGAAACATTGCAACCCAATTAGAACATTGCTAATAATTCAATGGCATATTATTTCTATTTAATATTGTCAATAGGTCGAAGCACGAAGCGAGGTCCTGAAGGAATACTCTGTAAAGGCAATACTGATTTCATTGGATATTACTATATCGTCAATTAGGTATAATAACGTCATCACACGACAAAACATTACAATTACAGTCACAAAAACTGAATTTGGTATTACTATTTGATGAAATACTTTAACGAATAACAAGCGCATGTTTAGTACAGGGTACAAATCACTTAAAACTAGTTTTTATATTAACTTAGTCTTTCTTAGCATAAGCCCAATGAGAGCCAGCTTCTTTGCCTCCTTTCTTGCCGTGCTGCGAGTGATGTGCATGATGTTCTTCATGTCCAGATTTACCCTTGTGACCTCGGTGATCAGCGTCTACATGTCCCTTTTTGCTGTTGGATAAAAAATAGCATTTGAGATCCTAGTACCAAGTTTTTTTACCGGAACTTATAACTCTTCTATCTATTATTTAATATAGTAGATATGTTAACGTAAAATTGTAAATACCGTTAGATTGTAATGTATCTCGCGAGATTATATAGGTGCGTACCGTTTCACAATTTGACGATATCACTTCGATAGATTATCTACCGAATAATACGTTAAATTGTAAGCAGTACGTTGAGTTCACAATTTTTCGACAGTTTACAATCTCGCAAGATAGATTACAATCTAACAGTTTTTACAATTTTACGTTGACAGATATAAGCAGATTTATTATTAGTAACTGCAACAACTACACATTATGAACAATGTTTTCAAACCTTCCAATTCCAAGGAAACCTTTTGATACATTTCTACAGAAACCTTTAAAAACAAGTATCCCATTTTCGCCACGGGGCTAAATACGTTATAATTGAATGACGCGTGAACAAATGAGACCCTTTCCCAGGTAGCAGGAACAAAAAATGCGTACCTGTATCCATTCTTGCCTTTCTCGACAAAATCGTGGCCTGCGTTCACGTGGTGGGCTTTTTTCTTGCCACTCTCGTTGGTAGCGTGTCGAGCGTTGAATTTGCCATAGCGATGATGTTCACCTCCCTTGTGGAAGTCGTCGTAGAATTTATGCTCCTTGTGGAATTCGTCTTTGTGGTACTTGTTATGGAAGCCTGTAAAAAGATTTTGCGTTTTTATCTGTTAAGGTATTTAGAGCAGCGCTTGCTTAGTGGTGAGCTATTAGGAGTAAGGTACCTGGCTTACAGGCTTTGCTGGGATTTTTCTATGAGTACAATTAATAATTTATCTTAGTTTTAAGGCGCCTTATAACTGAAAAGTCGAGGGTCGCTATTTTCCTATATATTACTAGCTGTCCGGGCATACGTCGTTTTGCCATGTATTTTTTATTATTTTATAATAAAAATAGGGGTTGACCGTAGAGGGGTGAAAATAAGGGGTTGTATGTATTTTTTAATGATGTATCATAAAAATATTTTTTTTTATCTAAAAGTAAAAAAATAATAATTTAGGGGTGGACAACGTCGAAATATAGATGTTGTCCGATTCTCAGACATACACAATATGCACACAAAATTTCATGAGAATCGGTCAAGCCGTTTTGGAGGAGTTTAACTACAAAGTACAAACACAGCGACACGAGAATTTTATATATTAGATTTATTTGAATATGATCGGTGATTTGGTTTGGAAAAACTGGTTATATAAAATAAGGCGTCACACTTGCTACTAATATCTGTACTGTCAGTATACTCTATAATCATCTATGATTGAAACGAATAAATAAATCGCTAGAAAGCGTTCCAAAATTTTTACCATAAACAATCGTAATGGGTTAGAAACTTTTCGGACTACTGATAGTAGAAGTGGAGCGCATCTTCATACTTAAAGGCTATTTATAGAAGAATCAATCAAAACTAGAAGCTAGTTAATTAATATTTTCAGTTTCCTTTTTTGCTATTAGCTATGTACGCAAGTACGCACTTTTAATAACCATGCAAATTCTTGTGCGTGCGACCTTTATATTAAAATCTGGATGCTTTATCTGCTTCTAATAATAATATGCTACATGTAATTGTATTCAGGTATTGTGAATACTAAATTGTAGTAACTTCAGCTCTAGATCACGTCTATTTTACGTGTCTGCGTAATCACGTTTTATTTCAGAACAGATCTTACAATAACGTTTTGAAATCAATCACGAATTTCACATTCAATTAATATTGCATATTAGTGCATGAGTATTGCAACCATTATAGCACGGCGCTTTTGTTAGATTTGCGGTCAAAGAGAAAGTGTAACAGGTGTTACATAATGTTATTTTGTTCCGAACTGATTGACCTCTTGGGACAAACTATTGTTTCGCGGTCTTCTAGAATTAGTGACGTAAGTTATGGTTAATTGATTTGGTATGAAAGTTTGAGAGTTAATTTAAGTTAACTTTTATGAATAATATTTGGGTTAAATGGACCAATTGTCAATAAGTTTATATGGTATGGTTACATAATATTAACCAATAAAGATTGTGTTTTGTCAAGTGTAATAAAGATATTGTAATGTCCATTGTATAGACAAAAACAACAGACTAATCTTAATAACGTTAAGTCTCCATAAACGATCATTTTGCTTATTATATACATATATATGGGGTAAAAGTTTATAAAGAAAGGCATGTCGGTATGATGAAAAAATTAAAAGGGGTTATACCCTTAGTTTTGTGTCCTTTTTTGTGTCCCTTTTTCTCGTCGAAGTGTGCCCCTCTCTGTCCAAAAGCCTCCTCTTGATGACTTCCCTTATGTCCTGCAAGGTCATGGTGCTTTTTCTTTTTACCAGCTGCTTCCTCATATTCTTTCCGGTGGTGCTCGTCAGTTTTGTGACCTTTGCCACCTTTGTCTACGTAGTGGTCTGTTTTGGAACCTTTGACAACCTAAAATAAGAGTTATTTGAAATATGAAAAATAGTTTTATCAATTGAGTTTTTTTTATTAATATTCCATTTTAGTCTCATTTATTCTATTATTATTGCAGTGAATTAAAATATTAAGTCTCAATTAAGTGTATATTTTGTATCATTATAGGCACTTATCATGTAACTCATATGCCTCGGGGATAGTTGAGAAGTTAATTATAATTTAGCCTAGACATGTATTTATGAAAGGTATTAGACAAAAACACAACAAGTGCTAATGACATTTGTATTTGTAAAACACTATTTATAGAAATTTGTTCGAAGCTTATTTATAACTGTATTAAATATTAATTATTAGTGTGTCAGGGCCTTTGAGATTTATATGAATATGTATATAATGAATAGTAAAAACATGTGTATGTACCTTGCCTCCTTGTGCGTCAAAGTGACTGGCTTCTTGCGCATGACCCGATCCTTGTTTATGGGCCGAGGCATGGGGATTGTGCTTTATTACAACGTGACCAGCAGCTGGTGCCAAGTCTTCCTGCTGTTCATAGAACACTGCACCTGCTGGCGGTTCATTGCTGAACTGTATTGGTCTGGTGTTAGCTACTGGAGATAGGTTTACAGGCGCTGAAACAACTTCTATGGGTTCAGGACTTACTCCAAACGTGAGAGGCCCTGGGTTTATTTGCGTATTTAAATGACGAGCGATCCGGGTATTTGCGGGTAAATATCTGTGGTAGTGTTCAGCACTAGCCGCTAACATTTCCTGATAAGATGGAGCTGGGAAGGATCCTTCTTCAAACGGTTCATAGACTTCATATTGATGAATTGGTACCGGAGCTCGCTTAGACCTCTCGTGTCCACGCTTCACTCGAATATGTTCCTCATATGGACCTTCGACGTCACGCTTGTCGATGTGATAATCATTATAATCTTCTACGTCTTCTTCCTCTACCCAAGGTTCGGAATCTGCCAACGCGAAGGAAAGTAACGAGATCGCGAAAATGCAGATTGCCCGCATTTTCGTAGGCCTTTCACTAGAATGTCTCGAGAGCGGGTGACACGTCTTTATAGCTCGGGCAGGGTAAACACACTGTGTGCACTTGACGGTTGGCGGCGATCGGCGCACGCGCAGCTTAACTCGCTATCGGAACTATGAAGTGTAGAAAGCGTCTAACCCGATGCAAATTGGTTTTGTTTACGCGGTTAACCGAATTTAATAAACAATGACCGTGAATTGTTAGGCGTAAGATTTACAAATCTCGGTGTATATTTAATTAAATCCACCGCCTTCATCATTTCAATTTCGATTGATTTCTATTTAATTTCGATGATATTTTATTGCAAAAAGTTCCGTAACTTGGCTTTAAGCCTTGGCCGATATTTTTGATTGTCCAATAAATAATAATTATTTCGTTTTATGTACTCAACGTCCAAAATTATATTGATAGAGATTGAGATAGCTGATTGTTAATTCCATATGTAAACCCACATTGATAAAAATATAGTCAGATATTAATTAGTCCCGGCTAGATTTAGTATTAAAATTTTAACTATTTTTTACTACGTTTATCCTAGATAAGCAATTTAACTATGGAAGAGTTACACTGTCGTATTCATGGTAAATGTCTTAAAAGGACAAAACCATTTGAACTAGTGATTTAGTGTTAGTGCACGTCAGTACTAAATACACAGTGAGTGAAAGAAAAAAAATATAACACAAGAACAGAGTGTCTTCCCTTTAATAGAGACTGTAAGTAGTGTTATTGGACACTTTCTTATGTAAAAATCCTTATTAGTAAATTAGGTTAGACTTAAAATACTTATTAGTCTTAAGTTTGGCTAGATTGTAATGTGCCCTGATGTCTTAGTAAAGACACATGTATATAAATATTTTTTTTTACCATGAACCTAAAATAAGAAGTATTTAATTAATAAATCGATATCACTTATCATCTTATTGCTTATTGAAGTATTGTAATATTTAAATTCTCTCTCCCGAATTTACCAATGAAAAGGCGTAATTACATACTGTGAGGGATTATGACATTACACAGAAACGTACTTCCATAATAGCATCATCACTGTCGACTAATTGCCAGTTAAACCTAATCCAAGTACAATCTTTTGCAGTATTATAAATTTTGAGTAATTTGAGCGACTTTCTACGTCGTGATAACTGCACTTTCTATTGTCATAATTCTAAACATAGGTATGAATACATTTCTTAAATTTAATTAATGCAATGTGATTAATCGTGAATACCAAAATGGATTAATTACAATTTTAGTAGCGGTTGCGCGGTTCATGTCGAAAAGGGAAAACATATATGTGTTTTATATAACACTTATAAACGTATATTATGTTACAAAGATATAAATCTTTCCGTGGAAGTGAATTCGGTTGTCGGTGGATTGTATGTAGGCCTTGTAAATGAAAAATATATCTACTCTCATATTCTTAGGGCACTTAATTAAATTGTTACGGCGACCCTAATTTTGTATTAATACTTATTTATATATATTACTTTACTTCATTTATATATTGCACGCCGTTAGCCTAAAATGGACGCCCCCAAGCAAGGGACCTTTGGAAGCATTATTAGCCTATTAGTTATAACAGTACCAGTTTTGAGGTATTATTGTAAGAAGTGAAAGAGCAGTGTCACCACTAGACAATAGTGACCCTCCACATTATGGTGCACGTTTTAACCCCGAATGTGCACCAATTGCTTGTGGATTTATTTTTCTATACCTGCTTTGGTCTTGCCTATTTATATTTACATATCCATAGGCCTGGAACAGAAAAGCAAAGAATAGCAAAAGCATGGAGTGAACTAGAAGAGGCCTTTACCCTACATGGGGTTTCAATAACATAGTTTTAAATGAATAGTTATAAGATAAAAATTTTATTTAAGGTTGTTGGAAATAAATGGGCTTTATTATTATTATCTATAGGCCTGTCAGACACAGAAGGCTGGTTACTAGTACACTAGTACACTACTAATTATCAAGGTACATAAATCTGAATGAAGATGAAAGAATGTACAGCATTTTGTTGGATGTACAAAAACTCGTGTATAACGATAATATAAGAGCCAATGTTTTACATAAAAACAATTGGGACACGATTTTAGTTTTAATTGAAGTTTTTTGTGCAATTGAAATTAGCAATAATCAGCGGGACACTGAAACAAGGTGATTCTTTTTATGAGTACTCGCTTTTTGTGAAATTTTATTGCACTTTTTACAAACAACGGTCTAGTGGAGTTTTTGCAGTTTATTATATTAAAAAGATGTAATAAAAATGCGGGTAGAAAAAGTTTGTCAATTGCTACCTTTATTTTTTGTGTTACCAAAAATTATATCTTAACATTAGGCTTATACTATAAAATAAAAATCATTTTCACGGTTTCAGCTTTATTTTACAATCTTAAATAAAAATTTTTTTTATAAAATAATCATTACATTACCAATCGTATTTACATTTGATTGAAGTAATATTTCAAACTTATATATTTATGAATGAAACACTTTAAAATATAGATTAAAGACTGGTTATAATGAAAAAAATTATAGTAAAAAATACTTTTAACATAAAGCAGTAAAAACAGCCCCTAGTACTCTATAGCTCCCAATAGCGATAGCGAACTCGATTTCATTAATGGGTTTTTATACTACGCACCACCACCATGTGGAACCAGCTGCCCATTGAAGTATTACCACACAAATTCTACTAAGGAACCTTCAAGAAAGTACCAATTCTTTCAGCAGCTTCTAGCAGCATGTGTTCTCTTTCATCTTTTCATGTTCATCTTTATATCAGATGAGACTCTTTCCAGTTTGCCCCGTTCTATAAAAAATAACTCGACTTTGATTTGTCTTGTTCTTTTCATATAACAACTCTTCAGCATCGCTATAAACAACCTTAAAAACTTATGTACCTACGTAGTAATCTGTTCTTATTTCTTCCCTTTTTTTCATTTCTAAATTTCGTTAGACCAAGGTGTAATTTGAATTTTCTGAATTTCAGTTTTAAAATCAAAATCTTTCATAGTTATACATATATGTCGAAATATATAAAAACATATACAAAAATCCAGACATATTAAATCGTTGATACCACTTTAACGTTCATACAAATCTATTTATTATTGCAAATTTGGTACAAAAACGGAGTTTTAAAGGTTCGCTATCGCTATCGAGAGAGTACCTTCATCCAAAAACGACTTAATATTAATCACAATCTATGATCCTTATATCTAATAAGTCTTTAAATGGTCAGAAACCAATGCGAATGGGTCGGGCCCATTCCTGTTCTTCAACGGACAACTTTTGAGTTTTGTCTCGGATTTGTTGTGTGTGGGTTTAAATTGGGGGTTCGTTGTCGCTGGGAGAGTTTGACATTCGGCCTTTTCGTGAACGTCTGTATATTCATTAGTTCGATATGAATGTGCCGATACTTCGAGGTGGCTGTGATGGAGACAGGTCGATTTTGACTGCAATTGTAATAAAGCTACATTATATAACAGCGTTCAGATACGCGATAAAGGATATGGATAATTGAATACTGTTAATTTTGACATAAATTTAAACACAAGGATATTTTGCTGATGGACTGCCCAAAAGAGGATTGCGTCAGTTATCTGTATCTGTAAGTACTCTGGTAATATAAATAATAATAATTAATGCCTATATAAATCGCAGTTTAAAAAAAACTATTTTAACCGACTGCAAAATAATCTATGATTATCAGAAAGATTTATATTAGAAAGAATTCCTGTATGTACAGATTGTTGCTGTTAATTTAAGTCTCAGGGCATTATTTAGGATAAAACCCTATTGATGAATAAATAGATTAAAAAACACTTAGGGAAATATACTATATATAATTAAAATACTCTTAAAAGCCTACCTGTGTTACCCGTGTGTATCGCGCCGCCCGTCCTGCGAGCTCTGTCCTAAGTCTCCAAGCCCGCTCCGCTGCGCCGCCCGCCCCACGTCCGCCCTGCCACCTATAACCGATAATAACTTAAATCTGAAACAATGTTTCACTGGGAATCGAGCCCAGGAACTTCAGTAATCTACTACGACTGTGATAAATTGCCAGTAAAATCCGTACCACCAAAATAACATACATGCACCTAAGGTGCATGTAAGTTATTTTGGTGGTACGGATATCCGACACAATCGTATCATTGCAACATCAGAATTACAAGGATCAATAATTTAAACTGACCGAAATTTGATAATTCACCACGTTATATATAGATTACAAAAAATTTGAAAGAAACAGGTAAATTCGGTAATAAACGGCTGAATGCAAAGTTTTATCACTTCACCAGTTTAATCATTGACTTGTCCGTTCCTTGTCAATCGCAACCTGTTGCGATCACATAAATCGCGATTGGAGCGTCTGTAACCAGTGGATATGGTGGTCATCATGCATGGTCGGATACAGACCTTATACAGTGTCACCTTGTGTCACGCAGTTGAGTATATATATCCTTAGCGATCGGAATTTTTTAATTTAATTCTATTTATTATACACCGTTACACACGTTTTTCTCACACTTCTAACTTTAATATTATTATTATTATTATTTTTCTACTTGGTATTATAATTATTTATTTTATTTTATTAGAGGCGCAAACTAGCTGCTGTGGTCTCTGGCAGAATGACCAGCGCTGTGGAACTTTTTGCTCCTCAGCATAATGCTGAGCCAGGGCCAATTACAACCACAGTACACACACATTGCTCACTTGAAACGAACCGAATGGCAAAAGGGAATTTTTAATTTTATTGTTATTGATATGTCTTATTTTATTAGAGTATTGTTATTTTGTGTGTTTATGTGTGTGTGTTTTCGTTTGTAATAAATGTTATGTCTATGTCTATGAATAAGTTCGTTAGTGCGTGCCACAGTGTGACGTCATCACAGTGACTTGTAACTGCAGTTTGTAGGTGTCGCTACATAAGCGATCTCTTCCAGGCAACTATCTAAAAAGCTAAAACAGAGATATGACTAATCGTTACCTAGTGAGTAGATGCAGCAATCTCATCCTTTGTCCATCCCGACGCAGCAGCAAAGCGGCGGCTGTCAACGGAGGCAGAGACGCACGACGGGACGTTAGATATGAAACCCGGACAGCGCTTTGGTAGTATTTTAGGGATAAAGGCCATAGACCTAAGAGGATTAGAATAAAACATTTGACCATAGTTGCTACCACACTTTGAAATCAAATTTTAATATTGAATCTTGATTTTAGTTTGTTTTTAAATTTGTTTTAATTTTCTTTTTATTATTTTTATTATTACTATGAACTTAAGAAAATTGTAAATACTGTATTATTTGATTGTTACATTCATATTTTCTTTGAATTTTTATAATTCATGAAACGCTGTTTTTTTCTCTTCGCGTTTGTTATGTTTGCCTGTGCTTGTCACATTAAAAATGTATTTTAATTGTCTTGTATCAATGTATCAGTGTACCGAGACTACATTGTGAAAGTAGGAAATGTTATTTCGTATAGATCTAGGAAGCAGAAGTTCATCATTTGAGGATAGTTTTTTGAAGTCTAATAAAACAAGAGATTTGGAAGTGATCTTGTGTAAAAAAAAAAAATTTTTTGTAGTTGATTTTTATTAATCGGTAAACAAAATAAAAATATTCTTAATCGACCGTTAAATGTAAAAACCGATTTTTTGTATATATTGTATCAATATCTAACTGTCTTAGGCCGAGTTGAGTATGTTTGGTTAACATGGGCTTAAATTTTGAGTTCAACAACAAAAAAATAGTTTTGGAGTACCTATTGCACCATTATTATATATGTTAACGTAAAATTGTAAACACCGTTAGATTGTAATCTATCGGTTATCGGTATTCGGTAGATTGTACTACACTAACTTAGTTATCATTCAAACTTCTTTGGTCAATTACAGATTAATTTTACTTCCCAACAATTTCACATAACTACCGAATAATAATACGTTAATTTGTAAGCAGTTCGTTGAGGTTCACAATCTTTCGACAGTTTACCTTGCGAGATAGATTACAATCTAACGGTTTTTACAATTTTACGGTGACATATACAGCTCGTAAAAAATAAACAGAAAAACCAGTTAAATTATTGTACCTGGTCCCAAAAGTGACTTGGAAATGGACTATATTTAGTCTTTTACACGATACTCACCTTTCCCCTTCAGCCAGTTCCCGTAGCGGTAATAATGTTCCCAGTTGCGTGGCTCCAGGTCTAGCAGGCGGCGCAAGGCGGCGTGCTTGTCTTGGCCAGCAGCTGTCAGGAACATCTCCACGTGGGCGGGGACAAACCGTGGCTCCAGGGAAATGCAGCGCTCCAGCATCTTCAAGGATTCCGCGATGCGATTCTTCTTGCTGAAAATATTGTAACACTTTATTTTAACATTAGCCGACTCGGTAAACGTTGCACAATTAATATAAAAAAATGTAATCAAAATTTTTTTTTTACGAAAATAAAATTTGGTATGGGCTGCGCCCAATATAAATAATAAAAACCAAATTTTAATATGAAAAAATCAGTGGCGTCTGGGATAGGCCATGCCCCTATCAAAATCAGTGGCGCTAGAACCTATAAGTCTAGGCCTCAGAATGCTGTATCTATTGCATCATTTTTTTTTCTTAATAGACAAATAGGTGATTTGTCTTCTGTGCCAAAACACGCCGTTGACTTTTAGGGTCTAAGACATGCCGGTTTTCACACGATGTTTTCCTTCACCGTACGAACGAATGTTAAATGCGCACATAGACCTAGTCTATTGCTACACAGCCGGGGATTGAACCTAAGACAGGGATAAGAGGCACGCTGAATCCAGGACACCAATGCTCCGAGCCCTTATCACTTAGGCTTAACTTACAACCTATACTCCTTTTCTTTCAGACTTGGCAATAAATCTTTAAAATTTTAATATTCTCTTTTAAGTAATACTTAAAATTTAACTAAATCTTATACAACGGATTTTATCGAGAATTTGTGTTTTAGGGTAAGTCTCCGTAAACAAAATTAAATTTTAATTGTTATTGCACTTATAAATCTACAAATTATTGCACAGTGCTTGTAAAAATATCCATGAAGGCAACTGTTCAGTTGTGACGAAGTGAAAATTGTAGAACTTAATTACTTTATTTAAAAACAAAACAAATAAAGTTTAGATGAATTTCGGTAACAGTTTTAATTTTTTATGGAACTCTGAAATAACAGAATTCGTGACTTTTTTACCACATAATCATAAATACTATAAGAAATCTAATATATTTTACCTTTAAAAAAAAATATTGGTTGTTTGTAAAGTAGGTTTACGATCGAGATGTTTACGTGATAACGTCTTATTGGTGATATAAGTTTTTGGGAAGTAAGGAATTAATGAAGATAACAATTTTTTCAAATTTTAAATTACATCTATCGTTTTATTCACACTTTTGATGATAAATTTCGGGTGTAAAATGACAAGTTTACTTATTCGACTATGATATACATTTTTCTTCATACATTCACGGAATGACTGGCAGCGCTCGAGATGAGACGGGAGATCGGTCCGTCTCTCTCTCGTTATACCTGCGATCGCGCTCGTGAGGTTTTGGTGTGACACAAGTTTCTGAACATGTCACCCGACTAAAACGATTTTAAAGACGTTATCACGTCAAAAAATAAATATTTTATGAATAATCTCTCATAGTGTCATCTGTTGATCTTGCATTAAGTTGCTAAATGTAAATATTATGAGAACTTTTGCAAGCTTTACTTTGACGTCACGACTTTGTTGCATTCGGTCGTTAACTGATTAGCTAAGTACATAGTACTAAACAATTTATTATGAAATTCTTGTATTAAAATTATCAAGAATACAATATTTCATGATTATAACATTAAATATTCATTAGGGGACATAATAAATTTTACGTAAAATTAATTACTTATTGTGTAATGTTTTTAATTATCTGACAAGCTGATGCCAGCGACTTGGACCTCATAAAATTCGGTTGCTAGTCATTTATTGACACATTATAACATACATGTATTTATAAGAAACTAGCTGATCCGGCAAACGTCGTTTTGCCATGTTTATCATTTATGATAAAAAATAGGGGTTGGTCGTAGAGAGGTGAAAATTAGGGGTTGTATGTATTTTTTAATGTTGTATCATAAAAAAATAAAGAATAATTTTTTTATCAAAAATTTAAAAAAAAATTAGGGGTGGACTACCCTTAATATTTAGGGGGATGAAAAATAGATGTTGTCCGATTCTCAGACCTACCCAATATGCACACAAAATTTCATGAGAATCGGTCGAGCCGTTTCGGAGGAGTTTAACCACAAACACCGAGACACTAGAATTTATATATTAGATTAATCTTTTTCCTGTTGCAATGTAAATAATAATAATTGTCAACAAAACAAGTAATAAAAGCACATATGCCCGGCTGATTTAGTAAGAACTGTATTTCTCGAGCTTGTCTTTACATTTTATTTGATAATAAACATATATAAACAAGCTGTTTCCCGTTTCATCTGCCTTTCTGTAAGATATCAAATTCCACAAGTGACTGACCGATAAAGCCTCGCCAGGTTATAGTGCGCGTTGAGGTGCCTCGCGTTGTACCGCAGAGCCAGGAGGAAGTGGTGCTCAGCGCGTCCAGACCAGACTTCCAGCGTGCCCAGGTTATTGTGCGCGCTCGCGTAACTCGGCCACAGTCTGTAATATTCCGTTTAGACTTAAGATATTTAATCATCTAAAAGGTTTTTAAATATAACAGGCGGCAAACGGGCAGGAGACTCATTTGATCTTAAATGGCCGTCCATAGACACACATTGCTAGAAGGCTCGCAAGTGCGTTGCCGGCCTTTTAAGAATTGGTACGCTCTTTTCTTGTCCCTAAGTGGAATTGGTTCGGAAATACTTTAGTGGGCAGCTGGTTCCAAATAGTGTGGTACCTTATAAACGCTCGGTTGTGGAACGACGGACGTCGAGGTGATACGGGTAGAATTTCATATTCTGTCTCGACTTATTAAAAAAGGAAGAATCATAATTTCTTTGGTAGAATATATGGAAAACGAGCCTACGGGATGCCCAAAAAGTTCAGTCCTTATTGGCCCATGGACACCCACTAAAAAAAATATGTCATTAAAAAGGTACTACATCCTATCATTATAGCAAAACCCATGAGCATAGGCCATCCGCTAGTATTTTTTTTTTTTTAAATAGATTAAAAAGTCAAACAAAAATAAAAATAAATAACATTCATTCAGTCATTTTTCTATAGAGCTTTTAACTGACCAAATTCTTGAAAAAAAATTTTAACGATATTATTTTGAGCAATGAAGTTTATTCAAAGAAAATTAGTATACAACCCAATAAAATAAATAACTATTACAACTTACCGCAATGCTTCTTTATAATGTTTTATTGCGTTCTCTTGTTGCTCGATGTCTTTCAGGAAATTTGCAAAATTGTAATGCAATTTCGCGTTGTGAGGCAAAACGGCTAGGTCAGCTCTGAAATGTTTTACATACAAAATCGTTGCTGTATTCTGTATAGAAAGTCATGGTACAAATACCAGTCGTAATTGCTACGAATCGTAGATTTTTTTAATGCAGCATTTTCGTCTAATTTCCGATAGATTTGTGGTTTGAGTATAATTTCGCAGAGTTCTTTAGAATTTAAAGTCACATAATATAAAATATGTTTATTATGGAACATAAGATACAGGTATCACTTATAAAAAACGGCGTTAAAAATTCGGTAGAGGAGAGTGACCAAATATGGAATACCATTTTGATTTTTAGGCATAATTTCCACAAGTGTTATAAATAAAAAACTTTTTGTGGTAATTATTAACAATCATATATTTGTACTTTAGTTTGTAATAAGTTTAGGTTTTATTGATTAGTTTAAGGTAAGAAAAAATTTAAGAAACTAAATAACGATTTAGGTACCTAAATATGGAATAGGTACCCCAAATATGGAATACTATAAACACTATCAAAAATTAACCTTAAAATACACGAGACTCTTTGGAAACTTGGTATTATATAGAAAGGTACATAATTTTTTTAGAAAAATCACAAATCCAGGTATCAAACTCTGGCACAGCGCAATCATTACATGCCCAGGGTCCACACATAAGATACTTGATCCATGTGTCCCCATGAGTATCATTCGAAAACAGCACACCACAGAAAATACACTCCGAATCTTCAGATTCTGGAGCTGTATATCCTATCAAGGCATCGGGTTCACTGTCAGTATCAAATAGCATCACCTCCTCATCATCTGAATTAGGCTTAGTCTTCTCTTTTGTTTTTTTTCCTTTTGATATTTTCTCATTCTGGTTTTAATTCTTGTTTTTTGCCAACACGACAGTTTTCTTTCCAAGTGTAGGAGCTGCGGCTTTTCCTGGAGAAAATTCGTTTTTCTGACATAATCAAAACAAAGTAGATCTTGACACATCAACGTATTTTCCATCTTTTAAATAACCCATTTGTTTCTCTCTTACTAATTTTTTTACTTCCGCCACATGCTCTGAATCATTCTTTTCGTTTTGTTTTTGAGTTGACGCCCGCCATTTTGGTAAAACATTAAAAAAATATATAATTAACAAAATCATCATGTCAGCTGATACTTCAGAGAACCAATTATGGAATAGTCCATAATTGGATACTGTGATCTGTCCATATTTGGATTTTCCAACGATTTCAAACTGACATTCAGATTTTTATATTTAATAAAGTAATATCATCTAATACCGCTAAAACATACAAAAGAACGTCTAAACGTTCTCTAAAAGCTATAAAATCAATACTGTGTGCACTTTCTTTACGAAAAATACGTATTTTTAACATACCTTAGAAAGTTATGCGGTAGCTGCAAAACAAAAAACTGTCACAATGACGAAAGCACTTGCTCAACTGACATGCTTCAACTTGTACGCTTAAATGGGAGTAAAAGAAGACAGAAAATCATTGTTTATTGCGTATGTAAGTTTGCATTTGGGAGAAATAGGGGTATTCCATATTAGGGATACTATCCCATATTTGGTCACTTTCCTCTACTCTTTTAAAATAGCAAATTATCAAACAACACTTATTTTAAAACAAATATCGCAAATTAATTAGAAGTAGCCTGTCTAGCACTAGTCCCAGGCCCTTTTATCAACTAGATAATCGTTAACTTTAAAGTAAGCCTTTTTACACAGCTTTTCTTTAATACATATCTTAAATTTATTAAAAGGCAGAGATAAAAGAGCCTCTAGGATTTTATTAAAGAAGAGTATCAAGGGATACTCTTCGGAAAAAAGTATTATTAACTTTAGATAGTCCATAGCAACTCAACACATTCATAGCAAAGATATTCAGAAGTCAGATTATATGAGTAGATGTTTACGAGCCAAGACTGTACTAATTCAGAAAGAAGAATAATAAAACTAAAGAAGTTGTCCAAGGTATTATTATGTAATTAATGAAAACTTTGAAATTATGTTTTAATATCACTTTTATGATTTTTTTATATGTTATATAATGATATTTCATATATCTGGAAAACAGCTTCAATATGTTTGTACGAATACTTAAAATAGATAATAGTGAAACTTTGTGAGAAAAACGTTTATTTTTATAGTTATGGAGTAAATTTCTTTTGCCTCGCCATACCGGGGACGAAGTATACCTAAGTATCATCTCCCTCGTACGCCAGTCCTGGTTGCGTAGCACTGTTCGTGCAGCCCCACCGGCCACCACCACGGCCACGCCCAGCGCCATCAGCCGCTTCCCACTCCCACCCCCACGACGCCATAACGCCTGCATCCCGCACACCGTCAGTAAAACTGAACCCACGCTGGAAATAATTCATTTAGACTTCATCAAGCGTGGACAGTTTTGATGTTATTGCCCTTATGATTTTTCACTTGTTGGTAGTGCGTTTTAATCGGGCAGCAATGGAATTTTATTTCTGTTTCTGATCACCTATTGGTCTAAGATGATCCGGCTGCAGGATTAGTAGATTCATTGGTTATTTCTTAAAAACCAAATTTTTATGTATATTTATGAGAATAATAATTAATAGAACAATAATTCGTAGCCAGGTGTAAACACTAAATACGTATGATTTCGATATATTTATACGTTTATAACGTACATTTATCAAATCAAGTTGAAGCTTTTTCTTTTAATTAGGCAGTGCCTAATAAGAAAATAAATCTGAGGCCAAGACTTAGGGGTTATAGCGCCACTCCCTTTTTTTGTCCGGAGTGCTTTGCGATAAAGTCTGGTTTTATGCTTTCTGTGCGAGAATAGTATAAATTATTTATTTTATTTTTATAACTGAAGTTAAATGTACAGGATAGTTTTAAACTATGTATCCATATTTTAAATTCTGCAGGATATTTTAATAAAATATACCTTGGTATATAGAGCACTCTTTCAGCGACCACAAAGCCCACAGTGACGAGTAAATTCGAAGCTGGCAAATACGGGATGATGAGCAGCAATAGACCCGCCACTGCTGGTGTATGTCTTTGTACCTGAAAAAAATATTTCACGAAACCTTTGGGATAAATAGACAACTTAAAACACTCCATTTAACTTATTTTGAAATGACATTTTTGGCCTTTATGCCTTTATATACTATCAATCTGGTTCACCAAAATATACAAGGCATGAAAAGTAAATTACTAGAAATTGAGTTGTTTTTGAGCAGTGAAAAGGTTGACATACTGTGTATTACAGAACACTGGTTAAAGACATGTGAACTTATGTTCAATTTTTGTAATCATCAGATTGGTAGTTCGTTCTGCAGAGGAAATGCAATACACGGTGGCTCATTAATATTGCTTAGTAAAAAAATAAAATTTAAAGAAAGGAAGGACATAGTGAGCCTCTCTGTGGAACGCCTTATAGAAGTATCTTGTGTGGAGCTGGAGCAATTTATCATTGTTAGTTTGTATAGCCCTCCTTCAGCTCAATATGATAGTTTAGAAAAAATATTGGAGCAGGTTCTGTACAAATTGCAAAAATCCAAGAAAAAATTGATCGTTAGTGGAGACTTTAATGTAAATTTGCTTGACAACTGTAGTTCAAGTAAACGTTTGCTAAATCTGTTTAAATCATATAATTTAATTAATACTTTTATTGTACCAACTAGGGTAACAGCCACCACGGCAACATGTATTGACAATATCTATAGTAATATAGTTCCTCTCAACGCCTGTATTGTCAACAAACTTACATCTGACCACTCTGGTCAATTGTTTGAATTTGAAATACTAAAATGTAAAGATCAAAAAAAGAAAATATGCACAATTCCTGTAACAGAGGATCGGTTAGATAGATTTAGGAAAAATTTGATATTTAAAATGCCATTTTTGCGTAGTAACCAATGCCCTAATAATTTATATAGCACATTCTTTGATTCATTTATTGGTGAATTCAAAAATGTGTTCACTCCAAAGACTTTTTTGGTCTCGGAGAAACCTACCTTTTGTGACTGGGCAACTCCGGAGCTACACAAAAAAAGGCTAAAATTGTATGAGTTGTATGATGAAAAACAGTATAATGACAGTGAAGAATTTAAAACTTATGTTAGGATATTCTCAAAAAGTTTTAGGCAAGAGTGTAGAATCGCTAAGGCGAAACACTTAAGTCTTAGAATAAACAACAGCTCTGATAAGATAAAGGCTACTTGGAAAATTATAAACGAGGAGACTGGAAGAACCTCCAGAAAGGATACTGAATTCAAAGTGAACATAAACGGCAAAGTAATTAGTTCCGACCTCGAAGTAGCCTCTGCATTTGAAGAGTTTTTTACTAACATTCCTTTAAATACAACCAGCGTTTTAAATTCTTCACCATCAGCCGCCCTTTTATTATTGAAAAAGAATGTTCCTGTATGCAATCATAAGTTTGTATTTAGCCGCATTAGCTGCAATGACATTATAAAAACATTTAAACAGCTAAAAATAAAAAAAACTAAAGATCTTTGGGGTGTATCTGTTTTCATTTTACAATCAGTAATCAATACTATCAGTTCAGAGTTGGCTATAATATTTAATGAATGTATAGATTGTGGAGTCTTTCCAGACCAGATGAAGATAAGTAAAATCACACCGTTATTCAAAACGGGCAGCACTTCGGACCCCACAAATTTTAGACCCATATCTGTGCTGCCGGCTTTGAGTAAAATCTTTGAAAAAATCATTCTTGAACAATTATTGACACATTTTAATAATAATAAAATTATGCATAGCCAGCAGTTTGGTTTTACAAGAGGTCGCTCCACAGCAGATGCTGGCATTCAATTAATTTCCGAGATTTTAAATGCTTGGGAAAATTCTCATGATGCCATTGGAGTTTTTTGCGACTTATCAAAGGCTTTTGACTGTGTCCATCACGAAATCCTAATCAAGAAACTTCAACACTATGGCATTGGCGAAAGGGCGCTAAATCTTGTGGAATCATACCTGAGCGATAGAATTCAAAAGGTAAATGTAAATGGAGCTATATCACAGGGATCCTCTGTTACTATGGGAGTACCGCAGGGCTCCATACTTGGTCCCTTCTTATTCCTTGTCTATATAAATGACCTGCCATTTCTTGTAAAGGAGCTTCACGAGATAGTACTGTTTGCTGATGACACTTCGCTTTTATTTAAAGTGAAACGACAAAATCCATCACTTGATAACGTAAACAGTGCCATCTCCAGTGTAGTTCACTGGTTTAATACAAATAATCTTAAGTTAAACGAAAAGAAGACAAAATGTGTTAAATTTGTAACTACAAATGTAAAAAGTAGTCATTCTCAAATAATAATTAAAGACGAGGAAATAGACTTTGTTGATAATGCGGTGTTCTTGGGAATTACTTTAGATAGTAAACTCCAGTGGGGCCGACACATAGAAGGTCTTTCGAATAGGCTAAGTTCCGCAGCGTTCGCAGTTAAAAAGATACGCGATCTTACGGATGAGAACACAGCAAAGCTTGTTTATTTCAGCTATTTTCATAGTATAATGTCATATGGTGTTATTTTGTGGGGTAATGCAGCTGACATTAAATCGATATTTGTAGTGCAAAAGCGGGCTATAAGAGCGATCTGTGGGTTGTCCCCACGGGAGTCGGTCCGAAGCAAATTTAAGGAATTACATATTTTGACTCTGGCAAGTCAATACATTTATGAGAATATTTTGTATGTGCGGAAAAATATAGATATCTTTAAAAAGAATAGTAGCTTCCATAATTATAGTACTCGTAATAAAGACAAAATTAGCGCACCAACCAGAAGGCTGCATAAAACGAGTAATTCTTTCCAAGGCAATTGTATACGTTTTTTCAACAAAATCCCTAGTGAGATACAAGCGTTGTCAATAAATAAATTTAAATCGTACATCAAAGTAAAACTGCTTGCTAAGGCTTATTATAATATAAATGAATATTTAAACGATCCTAGTGCTTGGATATGAGTTGCTCCAGTATATATTATAGGTAACACGACTGAATCTCTCGGCTGCATTTCCAGACTCTGGGGCGATCGTCAACATCCACGACTGTTTTAATGTAAAGTGGGAACAAACCGTGATCCATGTGGTATCCAATTATTTCAGTATTATTATTATTTTCTTATGTAGCCAAGTCCACATTTCAAGGATCGTCATGCTCGCTTAAATGTCATTGCTTGTGGCGGCGTCCATGCGTCGGGTTGTCTCTCTCCCTAAAATATGGCGAGGGGGCCGATGGCTGGCCATGCGTCATACTCGTGAACGGGTGCTGCTTGTGGTGACTGGTCGTACTTGAATTCGTGTATGCGGTGATGTTAATTATTTCGACTATGTGTTTGCGTGTTGTTCCCACGAGAATGTAAGTGCGTGCTCCTATTTCACCATGCCTCCTGCTGATAGGGGCAAGTCTTTGTTTTTATTTATGTTCTTATTATTAATTACTTCAAATGTCATGTGGAACATGGTGTAATGGTTGCAGCTCCTTACAAACGTTGTGTAAAAAAAAAAAAAAAAAACATGGCGATTAAAAAGAGTGGCGGAGAGTTTATTGCCAGTTCTTCTCTTCCGTTCTACGCCCTTGATTTGAGAACTGGCAGTAAATGTAAAATTAGAAGCATTAATATTTATATCTTTAATGACGAATCACAAGTGTACATTGTGTTACCTACGTGAATAAATGATTTTTGAATTTTGAATTTGAATTTGAATTTACTAATGACAATATTTTTTATAACAATATGTAAAAAATGCGGGGCTTACAGCTTTTATTTTAGCTTGAATTATATTATCATCTTTAATTCGAATGGAGTGCTGATTTGGATGTATCAAGTATCTATACAAAAATGTTTATTTATTTCAAAAATACCATAAGATTTCCAGCCTTCTGGACTCAAAATGAATCAACAAGAAAATTATTTAACATAAGGAGCGTTCAAGTATTATGTAACGAAATTTATTCCTCTTGTAAAACGTTACTGCGGGGAGGGGATTGAATTACCCGTTATTGTTAATATTATTTTTGACATTCCGGTACTTTACACCATATAATGGTAACTTTTAGGTATAAAGAGTCACTGGGTGGTCACGAAACGTTTTACTATACTTGGGTACAGTACTGTACTAGGGTACAGAAAAACGTTGCGACGAGTTACATTGGGTCAAGAATCTCCAAAAATTGCGTGACGTAATACTTGAACGCTCCCATAGCCAAAAAAATGGTGTAGTAATATTCATATTTAATTCGAAAGGAATGATGGCCTTGCTTGAACTCGCTTACAGTTCGTGATTAAATTAAGCTTCCTGCTTGATACGCCTTTCGCCTAACATGTATTATTAAAAAAGACGGTAGAAGTACCTCTAAGTCCATAACAAATCTATAGGTCAAAGCCAGCAAGGCCAAAATGACGGCGCCAGTGAGCAGATTCCTATAGTCCCAGAGCGTGGTTACGAGTGGTACTGAACCCATCTGCCAATCGTGACTCAAGGTCCAGGGGCATATTAGGAGCCACCAGTTGAATGCGGCCAGGTAGCAGAAGGTCAACAACCTGGAAAATTACTCTCCTTTTAACCAAATATTTTTGCATATGGGTATGATGTATTTATTTTTTTTGAATTAGAGATTTAGTGTTAGTACACGTTAGACTTAACTGCTAAACAGTGGTGAGTAAAAAATTTTGTACACAAGTGCCTTCCCCTTAAAAGATACTGTAAGTAATGTTATTGGACACCTTCTTATGTTAAATAACCTTAGACTTAGACTTCATTTAATTATTCGCCTTAAGTTAGGCGAAGAAACAATTGATAAAAAAACTATTTTTCAAATTTTTCGCTCCATAAAAACTTCCCTTAACAATACAATTGAAAAAAGTCTAATCCAAGTTTAGAGCTTTTATAAGTTACGAAGAAATTTAAAATCAAGCAAAAATGACATAAAGCAACTAGCAAAGCTAGATATTTTCATAAACAATTTTTACCCGTGGTTTATTTTAGGAATTTTGGAAGATTATTAGTACTTATATCTATTCAAATACGAATCTATAATTATTATCAATAAACTTAAAAACATGTGCCTACTACAGGTTCGTAGTCGTATCGGCATTTAATCAAAACAGAACTAAAGGAGTCTAAATTCTTTACATCATTGGGTATTTCTGTGTTTTTTATTTTAGAACGCATCGAATGCCAGACCATCAGTCTTCAGACTTCGATAAGTCAATTTAAATATTAATTTAATGCTAAAATATATGTTTCAATGGACACATTATTTCTTGAGAAAAACATTTGTATAGATTATTATTAATATGCATTAAAACTTATAAATAATAATAGATTACCTAACAGTGAATGAGGGATGAAAGGCTGGAGGGTTATCTTGTGGTGAAAATGCTGGAAGAGATCCTTGTAGAAGAATCAGTCGGAACCCCGCTAATATGACCAAAGCCAAGAGACCCCTGCTCACACGGCTCCATACATTATCGCCTTTCCATCGCCAACGAACAGGAGATCTAAAATCAAAACGACATTTGGATTATTTTTATCACATTTACTAATAGATCAAGTCCGATTTTCGGGACAGATTTGCCCTCCTTGTAAAAAAATATACTGAGGAAATTAATTGTTTTGAAACATTATGTTAAACATCTAAAATATTACTGGTTTATATAAATAATAATAATAATAACTAAAAAAATAAAAAAATAAACATACAAGCTACAAAAGTTAAATAATAAAAAAAATATTGACAAAATAAATGTCATCTGAAATACATTATTTCACAAAAATTTGAAAATAATCAGTAGTTTAAGAATTGACGATTGAGCATAATACATTACTAAGGACAATATTATTATATGTATATCAAAGGATCGTTTGAATGGCGCCAAAACGCGGCGCGGTCACAGATTAGGTAAAATGTGAACGTCGTTGACTATGGAGTTTTATTATGCTATTAGAGCGCTTCCTAGCAAAAACCTAATATACCCATGGTGATAAAAATATTGTCAAAGTGACTTCTAACCTGTATCGTAATAAGCCATATAACATTGTTTCCTATAATCAACAATGTTGCAGTTTTTATAAACGACTAGCAAACTCGGCGAACTCCGTTTCGCCACCAGATGGCTTCGTTTTGTGTAACATTTCGTTTGGTGATCCCGCTTTTCTGTTGAAACTTTTCCTGAATTTTCTTTACTATAAACCTCACGGAGCCCGAGACCTTTCAACGAATGCAAAACCGTGGAAATCGGTTCGTGCGTTCTGGAGTTATAGCGTCAGGAAGGAATACCCGACTTATTTTTATATAGTAGATTACTAACTATACTTAAGAATTAAACTACTAGATGGCGCTTAACATATTGAAATAACGACATCTATAGGAAAAAGACAAAACTTGCAAAAAACTTCGAAGTATGGTATTTAAATTAAATTTAAAAGTCTAAAATTATACCTGCCAGTAATAACATTAAAAAATAAACTTAGATTATTAATTGTCTTCCATGGGTCCAAAAGAATCCAAAGAAACCTACATTAATTTAAGCATCACGTATTGAATGACATTGTAATAACTGTCAATTTCCATAGAGGTCGCTCTTACGATAAATTTAATGAAGCTGTTTAGATATTTTATTCGTAAGTTATTTTTTGGATATGTCACAATTCACATATTCATTTCTTAAAAGTGAGATCAACGTAAAGGACGAAACAACCATGTGCTTTTTGAGGAGTTTTTGAATAACACACAAGTTTTGTATATACAGATTTTGTAATTGTACATGTATACATACTTTTTATAGGTATAAAAGTGATCAGCCTTTTGTGCTGAATTTGGGTTTAAAGCCTGCGAGTTTCTTATAATATTTTAGCCCGAAGTTGACTGCAATTTTTTTAAATTTAAGTTAGTATGAAACTCTTTTCAAAGTGAAATCACTAAGGACCAGTCCTTTCCCAGTTCCCCTGATTGTGCCTCCAAAAACCAATTAGTGCCCGGAATATTTTATTTCAGAATAAAAATTATCAATCTAATGTACATTACAGATCATACCTGAATAATGTTCCCCAGCATTTGTACAAGTCAAAGACAATATTGAAGAGAAGCGCAGTTAGACCAGTCTCCTTAGCGAACATACTGAGAGCCGCCAACACAATACTCCATACCACTCGGTGGCGACTGGTACAACTGAAAAATATAAATTATATTGTTTTTATATGAACTTAAACTGAATCAAAAGATATGAAATCTTCATAAAATTTTCAATAACGTTAATTTTATATTTTCTGTTGGTAGTCAATGGGTCTCTGTAACGCGGCTTTGTCGGAACTACTGGAGGTGGTTTTAGTGGGTATTGCTCACCCAGTCTCTAAATAACAGAGATTTTGGCGTTGGTCGAGTCCCACCCACCCCTGTTCAGGGGATGCGCAAATGCATTTCGACCTCGGATATAAAAAAAAAAAAAATGGTAGTCAATGGGTATCGCATATTTCAAACTGCACTTTGCACCAAATTAAAACGCGTTCTAACATCACTGACATTGCTTTTATAAGTATAAAAATTATATTTATATTTATTATACTTAGTAGTAATTTTATCTTTTAATGAGAACTTTTCTATCCTTAAAGCTAATAAACGATCTGACTATTCAGCCATTAGATAATTAATAATCGACTCTTAGAGCCAAATGACAGAACGAGATAAACGTAAACTTAATGTTCATTGCAAAACAATTATTTCTATATTGGCTGATTCAATTTCGTCTATAAAAGTGAGGTACTTAGGCATCTTCAGACATTGACTGCTTCTTCTTCTTTTTCTTCTTTTCGCTTTTAGGAGTTTTCTGCTCTGTTACATCCATCTCTTCTTTTACTTCCGTGTCTGGATCCTCCTTTACTTCTGAGACAAGAGATTGCTTTTTCTTTTTCTTCTTTTCGCTTTTTGGTGTCTTCTCTTCTGCTACATCCATTTCTTCTTTAACTTCCGGTTCCTCTTTTACATCAGATGTAAGGGATTGCTTTTTCTTCTTTTTCTTCTTCTCTGAGACTGATCCATTCAACTGACCGTCTACATCATCGGTGGATTCTTATGTGTACTAGAGAGGTGCTTTTATTTATTGTAGGGACACAATTATGTATATTGCTCATAAGTGTTGAATGCGCAGCGACTGATGATGCCAGTGTTGCGTTAGCGTGGGGCGAGTGGTTTGCTCCTTTAGTAATATTTTTTATAACTTTTATTGACTACAATCAAGTAAGTATTTACAATTTTCTTAACCTACAAAGTAATAATTAAAAAGAAAATCAAAACAAATTTAAAAAGTTGGTCCCTGTGGCAGTGTACCTTTAACACTGGGAGCATTTCCTCGCTGTATTGAGATACTTATTTGTTGAGCTAGGAAAGCACCAGCTCTGGGGTCACCTAAGCGCCTGTGCACTTGAACTCCACGGCCCAAACGTGTTCACACAAGTAGCATCCCATACTGAAGCCACAGGGATACTTATGGGCACTCCTAAGCGATTATTATTCATAACTACATATGTAAAATACTTTTAATTATTACAGAAGATCGTTTCCTTTGCCACCTTTAGCCCGAGCCTCAACAATATTTTCCAAAAGTATTGCGATGATTAGCATTATACAGTATACTTCAAACCTCATAAATTTATTTCGTCTCATAAGCATATCATTTTCAAAAACTAAGCTTGCTTGTTTTATAGTTTCATGTCATGTATTATCTTGACAAATTTCACAACCCTTATCAAAATGTTATACGTATAAGGTTTCCTACGAAAATAGTCGAAATTATATTTTGTTAGAATTAAGATAGAATAAGTTAAAGGAATTAAATATTTTTAAAATTTTGTTGTTGTTAAAAATATAAACGGTATTAAAACAAATGGTGACTTTCACCAGTATAATACTCGAAACAGAACAGCCCTGCGATTCTGTAACTCACTTTTCGAACTCACACAGCGGTTTTCGCATCGGCGGTCGCTCTCAAATCAGTCGTGAAGCAGTCATTTTATGATTTGGCATTCTGAAAAGGTGGGAGCTTGTAGTTTATTGCTTATTAGAATGCCAAATCATAAAATGACTGCTTCACGACTGATTTGAGAGCGACCGCCGATGCGAAAACCGCTGTGTGTGTTCGAAAAGTGAGTTACAGAATCGCAGGGCTGATCTAAGTGTACTACCAACCAGGCTCCAGAAGATAAACCACTCCTTATATGGAAATTGTATTCATTTTTACATCAATCCCCAAGCGAAATTAGAGAATTATCACTGAATAAATTCAAAACTCTCGTAAAACGTAAATTAATCAATCAAGCCTTTTATAATTGTGACGATTATTTAAACGATCCTTATCCTTGGGATTGATTTTCTCCAGTTCTAATATTTATAGCTGCTTTGCCTTACAAACAGTTTTAACGAATCAAAACTTGGCGATTAAAAATAGTAGCGGAGAGTTCTACTTGCCCGCTCTACGCCCTTGACTTGCGAAGGCGAACTGGTAGTCAATGTAAATTTAGAATCAATTTAACATTCTGTTGACGTTCATAAGTGTACTTGGTTATATGAGTAAAGTTATTTTGAGTTTGAATATGAGTAGGAATTTGACTTAAGTACAACTTTAGTAATACAGGTCATATTAACGTTGCTTTTCAGACTCAAATTAGGCAAGTCTAACAAGGCGGACCCGCGGTCGAATATTTCACGCGACATCATACTAATAGCATAATCCCGGCGATTTGGGACGTCCCCGGGGCCGATACGAAACTTTCCCGGGCCTTTATCCCAAAGTCCCGAAACAAGAGGCAAGTCGGTAACAACATCAGGCGAGTTGAAAACTATTCCCACGTTAGAACCTCATTTACACTTTCTTAAAGATCTTGAGAAATGCTGAACTTTTGTCTCACTTGCGCTTAGCTGTCATAAGTCGACGTTTAATTAATTGGCATGCACTTACCTCGACTTACCTTGTTCATACTATTACCAATAATTATAATACTAAATGTCTTTAAATACCGTTTCAGATTATTGAAGTGAAACTTCTTTATCGGAATTAGAAACGCGCCATCTTTTTCTTGTCCCTACCACGGTTGATCCGAAGAGATTCGAAGCCATTAGTAACAAAAATATATAATAACGATAACAATGATAGTAATACTAATAATTCTATTACAATTAATGAAATTCTGTAATAATTTTAGTACTACATAGTAGTACAGTAATAAGTTAAAATGAAATAATTGTATTTGTATTCATGTCTATGATAATAAAGCCTTTTGTTAAACTTTATCTAATTTAACTTTATTTAACCAATTTCTGTAAAGTTGCATATAGTAGATCATTTTTCGAAAAATAAGGTCATAAAGAAGTTTCACTTCTTACGTGTGTACACCTAGTACACGCACACATTTTTTATTAGAGTCTATAGATCCGAAACAAATTGTTATATTTATTTCTGTTAACCTTAAAAATTCAAATTATATTATTAGATTAACCAATTATATTTTCTATATGTAATGTATGTAGAAAACTAAGTAGCGACACTTGGTCAACTGCAAAAGAACGAAAACTCTTCTTATCTCATTTATCTCTTTCATTGTTTAATAATTTGGTCAAACAGAAAAACAAAAAATATTAAAATTATTGGAGACACATACATTTTTCTTCATAACATTGGTTTAAATAAAACTCTTTGTAGATCATTGTAAATTACTATATTATACTATATTATATACTACATTAATAATTAGACTTACCCGTGGTAAAGTAGAAGAGAAGAAAGGAAGAAAAAACACGCCAACACGTCTGCGCGACCCACGACACCCGATACCTGAAAAGAAGCAGCATTTATATCAATAAACTATTTTATAATAGTCACAAAGCTGGTTTATCTTTTATTATTTCTGCAGCTTATGTTTAAAATGTTTTGAGGTTTTAAATATTACGATACGAAAAACCGAGAAAAAATTTATATGCTACTACCGCTACTGCGAGCACTTTTAAGTAATTTTTTCAATAATCTTAATAAGTAAAACCAAGTCGGGAAAAAACACAGAATAACTATATGAAAACAATGAAAAACTTGACAAAAAAAAATTTAATACAAAATGTTAGGAAAACTGTCTAACATTTAATGTTCATCCCGTCGATACGAAAAACTCTCCCCTCAAATTAATGAACGTATTTAAATAATGGTTTCGAATTGGCAAGATCCACAATATTCAGATAATGGCGTTTTTAAGATTTGAAAAAGGTAGAATTATGTCAGTAATGAAAAAGCCAAATCAAATATTTATGCATGCATGTCTTTTTGTGTTAATTTCTTAATAAAATAGTGAACCTAAAATTTTAAATTCATAATAAACTTTCATAAAATAATAAATTTCAGCTAATATCTATCAGGGCATTCAGTGACTGTAAGCAGCACGAAGTTCGCCGGGTCAGCTAGTATAATGTAAAAAGTAAAAACCTTTTACAGTGACTTTTCAAATAATAGTAATATGCAAATAAGCAATCGTTATATCTATTGAATAATCATAATTTCAATGCAAATATAAAGCTTTAAAAATATCCATTTGCCAATAATTGTTTGCAAAACGAGACCCCAAAAAGACTTGAAACACTAGAGAACCAAAGACTATAACGCAGAGTTCATAATTTTCGTCTATTGTTTTGTCATTTTCTTTTGATCGCATCACTGCAGGTGTTATCGAAAATAAGAATTTTGCGTTACCAGGCCATAAAATCTTCATAAAATCAGTTGTTATTGACCAATCACAATCAAAAAACGCGTTACAGTTATCAAAGAACTTTTTGCGTAAACGAAGGAAACAGAAGTACGTAAGCGATCCAATATTATTAAAATTAAATTAACATTTTTAAGCGAGTGAAGTGCGAAATGAAAACAGTCACCATCGTTAATTATCAGCTGAATTAATGATCACAACCACTGAATAAATTAATTAATTCACTGAGAAGCCGCTAGTTACAGTCCTTTATATTCCGGCAATTTTAATTACTTTTTGCAAAAGATACCTCCATTTTCACCGGAACCTTTTAATCTATCGTCATATATATATACGATTTAAATAATTACTTGTTAATTGTGGATTAATATTTTAGTAACCGCATTAGTTAATGTATTTTTTTTAATATTTCGTTAAGTAGTCTCGTCTCTAAATACTTATATGATTAAGTAAGTAGCTTAGCCCTTAGCGCTAGTATGATGTTATGAAGGTAATTAGTCTAGACCGGAATTTTACCTGCCTCCCTTTCTGGTACAAGATTGTGGCTTTGGGGCCAAAACACCTACATAAATCATTTTGGGATTTAAAGTTTGCGTTGTGCCCGCAGATGTTAGAATTTGTGCAGTGCGCGCTCTATTTCATAACACTCATTAGGCGGGTCCACACTGAGCGAGCAGCCTCGCGAGAAAACTTATCGCGAGGCGGCCGCGCGCGGTAAGTCCGAACCTCCAGAGCGCGACAAACGAATGAGGCGCCTTTGAGTAAATCAAAAAGCCGACACTCGATGGCTCGGGCGCTCGGTCGCTAGCCCGCGGCAGCGCGCACGCTTGCCTCGGCCTAGGCACGTCCACACTAACCGAGCTGTCTCCCGCGGCAAATGCCTCGCGAGGCTGCTCGCTCTGTGTGGACGCGCCTATTGCCCAATGGGATCGACGTCCTACATAAATTCGCGAGTTGTATATAGAACATTACGTGCTCTTCCGTGGCAGATCCCTAGTGTTCAAATACCGTGAAAAGACAACAGAGATTAAAATAAATGTAGAAACTTCTTTTTGCTATGGTTTTTTAATTGCATTGGCCTTTCTATATTTCTTACCCTATTTACATAATCCGTGATTAGTTAAAAGTTAAAAGTCTGAAAAATGTGTTTCTTACATTTTCTTATTACGTGCTTGATCACATGATAAGCGCGTACTATTTAAGTAAATATATTAATATGAATTTGTTTTTAATTTTTCTATTCAAATTTGATTTGTATGTTTATACACATAATTAAATCCTAATATACTTTCTACTGTTTACTCTTCCGCGGTGGATCCCCAGTGTTCAAACACCGCGAATAAGAAAAACCCTTAAAAAAAAAAAATTGGTTGTTTGTAAAGTAGGTTTACGATCGAGATGTTTACGTGATAACGTCTTATTGGTGATGTAAGTTTTTGGGAAGTAAGGAATTAATGAAGATAACAATTTTTTCAAATTTTAAATTACATCTATCGTTTTATTCACACTTTTGATGATAAATTTCGGGTGTAAAATGACAAGTTTACTTATTCGACTATGATATACATTTTTCTTCATACATTCACGGAATGACTGGCAGCGCTCGAGATGAGACGGGAGATCGGTCCGTCTCTCTCTCGTTATACCTGCGATCGCGCTCGTGAGGTTTTGGTGTGACACAAGTTTCTGAACATGTCACCCGACTAAAACGATTTTAAAGACGTTATCACGTCAAAAACTAAAAAAGTTGAAACTTTTTCTACTATAGTTTTTCCGTATTTTTTGGAAAAATCGCATTGGTGTTTCTTTATTTCTAACCCCATTTATCTAATCCGTGACCAATTAAGAGTGAAAAATGTGTCAAACTTTTTAATATAGAAATATGTCGTGCTTGATATTGACTTTTCGTATATTATATACAACTTCGCTATTCGAATTTGATGTGTATGTTTCATGTTTACATAATTAAATGCTAATATACCTACATAAAAAAAATCAGTGGCGCTACAACCTTATTAGGTCTAGGCCTCAGATTTCTGTATCTGTTTATTTGTCAATCTTATAGGTGATCAGCCTCCTGTGCCTAACACACTCCGTCGACTTTTTGGGTCTAAAGGAAGCTGATTTCCTCATGATATTTTTCTTCACAGTTTGAGCGAATGTTAAACGCGCATATAGAAAGAAAGTCCATAAGTGCAAGCCGGGGATCGAACCTACGACCTCAGGGATTACATTCGCTGAAGACACTTGGTCAACACTGCTCTAAAAATAAAATACTTTAAGCTAAAAATAATTTATAAACATCAAAGCCTTACATAATTTGCAACAATAATTGTTAATTATCGTCAATAAATTCCCGTTGTATTGTGCCTTTGATTTGTGTTCAATGGCAATTTTGTTAAAAGCTAATCAAACGTTCATTTCAAAGAGTTGAAGGAAACAATGGGCAACGAATTAAATGTTTTATAAATTTTTACATTTATACAATGGTATTGTTTCTGCGAAGGCCACCTGGTTTAACCGACTTTATAAATTGAGAACGATTCAATTATAATTATTTATATCTATTGCAGGTTCTGCAGTATTATCAGCCTTGAATTGGGCATAAAATTATTGTTAGAAAAATCGTATTGGACCCGAGCCGTGCGTGCGTATCTTTACAATGTTGACCTTCACTATACGATCAAGTGTTTATTATGCACCTTAATGTAGAAAGGAAATCATCATCAGCCTCTTTGTTTGGTCCGTTTATGGACGTAGGCCTCCTCCATCTTCTTTCAATACGCCCTGCTCTGGCCTCTTTACTGGGAGCCAACCTCCTTTACGATGTCTTCAGTCTACCTAGTCGGTGGACGGCCGCGCGGTCTTTTGATTTGCCAAAGTCTCCATTCAAGGAGGATCTTGTTCCACCGCCACTTAGATGTTGCAACAGCTCTTCCGCGTTCTTCTAGGTCACCCACTCACGCCGGTCTTTTCACGCTTAGCCTCATTTCAAGCAATGCACGCTCCATCGCCGCGCTGCACGACTCACAGGCTTTGCGTCGTGCGTTCAAAGAAGCAATTATTACCTTAGGTTTAAAAATGGACCGCTTACGCTTGATGCGTACTGTTATACTATTATTCCATTTTGGTTTGTATAGCAAAAACGAATTCATTACTTATTTATAGGTTATTTGACGTCACTATTGTTAGCTATTTAGTTAGTTATTCATTAGAGAAAAGTAAATAAACAGTTTTGAATAATCATCTAGAATTTATAGAATCAAACGGGTGGAATTTCAAAAGTACGAGCCAATTGCGATAATTTAAAAGTGTAATGCAAAAATGATTTAAATGGGTTAAGTTGCATCGCTGGCAACTTTTCAAATTAATCCGCCGGAGACAACCCTGCAATCAGCCGCCTAATAGCAAAAGTTCCGAGATTATTGCCTTCCAATAGCTCGCCTCGAATTACACTGCTGGTCTAGGGTTGCCAATGCGTAAAAATTGTTAATTTGAAAATTGTGTATAACAGAAAAAACAGACCTTTTTGGCGGAATGTGGACCTGGACAGAGAACACTAAAAAAATTCGTTTTGGAGGTCTAGAGACATTTTGGGTCCCAAAGCACGGAGTAAGTGAGTGTGAGTGTTTAAAATACTTCTAAATTGCATAATGTGCAATAAACACGACACAGCACTACATTAATACAAGTACGAAGTGTGGTGGCTCACACAGCTTACTCGCAATGAACACCCGGATTGACACACGGTCAACCGGTCAACGGACAACAACACTGATTTCAGTGACTAGAATACTTATTCTCAATTTCAATTAGACAAAGGCAGGCAAACTTGTGTCTGAGAATAAATAAATTAACAATTCAAGCAAACTAAAACTAATTCAAACAAAAAAACATTTGCACTACAATCCTTTAATGTCTGGGCCTAAGGTTTCTGTTTCTGTTTCGTAATCGTTTGTTATTTAATAGGCAAGTATATCAACCAGCTGTGCCTGACATATGTCATCGACTTTTTGTGTCTAAAGCACGTTTTCCTCTTCCATACATGCGAGTGTTGAATGCGCAGAAAGGCAAAAAGTATATTGGTGCACAGACGGAGTTTGAACCTACGACATCAGGGATCAGTTGCTAGCTCAAGCCATAACTTACATTGTTTAATTTGAATATAAAATTATATATTATTAAGATTCATTTATAACGGACATCATTACTACTCGAGGTAGGAAGGCTGCGTAGGAACGAAGGTAGGTCCTTAAGCGTAGGCGTACAAAGTACACATGTCAGAAGTGATACTTCTTTGTAAATTAATTGAGTAATTAACTAATTAAGCTGCCCAAATCCCATAATTTAATTTTGCCAGTCTTTCTAGATTAATGAATGATACTAAGGCTAATTAAAAACCAGAACTAAAATTAGTTGTTGTTATGTAATATAAAATACCACCATAAATATGGTAACAATTACCAAATAATATAACAAATTCATTATTATCATAATTGCTAACATATGTCCACATTTTCTAAAATAGCCGATCGGGTCTTAGCAAAAAAGATCTTAGTTATGTGCCCTTATAAAAATACAAGACCAACAAAAAAAATGGTAATTTAGTTACTTAATAAAATAATAATGATATTGATATGTATTAAAACACCATCGGTGTTCCAGTATCAATAGCTGTCTCCCTTTTCTTCGACAAAAACGCTGCACATCTTCGTGACGTGTCGTAAAAAATTTACCCTGATGCGCCTAAAGAAGTTTCACTTCAAAAAGTTTCAGAAACATACTTACTTAGTTAGCTGTTTAGATAACACTAAGACTACATTTTCTTAAAAAAATATTTTAAATATGTTTTATTATTATTTAACTATGGTCGGCGCAGCAATCCAGAAATATGCACTTCAATTTTTACAGCTTTCGACAACCCTACTATATTTAAGCGACTACAAACAGTGAAAATAATTAAGCGCTTGTTACGAACTCTCCTTTCATATAACACTTGTCATTTTGTGCAAATTAGTGATTTTCCGTGCTCACTCTTTATTAAAATGTAATCTATATCAGATTAACCATACCAATGCCGACTACTCTTTTGTCCGAATCGCAGGAAAACATTCATATTGCATTAACATTTTATTTGTACTTTAAAAAACTATTTATAAAAAATATAGATTGGTCGCTGCTCAGGAGAAAGAAGTGCGAACAATAAATGTTATTTTTAAGTAAAATTTAGTAATATTAAAGTAAAATATATATGTATTAACATTTTTATAGAAGAGCTGGGAAGCCTGACACAGATATTTTTTTATTTAAATTTTAAAGCATAAATATTATATAAAAAACAAAAATGTGTTTAACCATAACAAAATTATTCGTACTTTTCATAACAAAATTTTTCAAACTGTTTACAACTTGCGTGAGTGCATGAGTGAATGTGTGGGTGCATGTGAGGGATTGAGTGAGTGTGTGGATGCTTGTGAGTGAGTGAGTGAGTGTAATGTATAACATGTTAGGTCTCAGTGCATCTCCAACTCTGCATGTGGTGTGGTGTTCAATAACGTCCTTTAACCGTTTTTAAGATTGTGCACGGTGAGCGGGTATATATTAACAAGCCTATTTAATTTATAATAAATGAAGTCTCTAGGTACTTATAATAAATAAACCCATTTTTTAATTTAGTTTATGTAGTTACTGTGGGGCTTTATAAAATAATAGATGCTACATTTAAATAGACTTTGTTGGCCCTATAGTATATTATAATGTATTATCATTATTGGGGCTTCATTAGTGGAGTCATATTAATAGAGCCGACTGATGGGGCTTCAAAGTGAGTTACGCCCAGCCTGGATTCAAACAATGAGTTCGAAGTGATTGTTAATTATCCTTGTTACAGCTGAAGCTTGTAGCGTAGTTATTAACTTCGCTGTTGCCTGTTTAGAGTGAACGAATACTGTAACCCTCGACTTCATTTGTTTCTCTTATACAATGAATTTTATCTAAAATAAAACGTAAATTGTTGACATACTCTAAGCAGGCGTTTCCATTGAAGATAAGACTAGAGTAAATGAAATGTATAATTCTTTTAATTAATCTGTCTCTAGATTTTTTCTCATATATCGACGGCTCATTGGTCTAGTGGTTAGTACCCCTGACGGATCCATGGGTCCCGGGTTCGATCCCCGGCTAAGACATTATCGATATGATGAGCATTTGGTGTTGTGCTTAGGTCTTGGGTGTTTAAATATGTATTTATATGTCTATCTATCTATAATATGTATGTATATCCGTTACCTAGTACCCATAACACAAGCTTCACCAGCTTAACATGGGACTAGGTCAATTGGTGTGAATTGTCCAATAAAAAAAAAATCTGTAGAAACAAGGCCCTACATTTCAGGAAAGTAGCTTTATAATAGAACGATTATTTAAATCTATTCAAAGATTCAAGATTTTCCTGTAATTCGAAATATGTCTTTGAAAGCTTTCCGCTGATTCGTGAAATAAGAATTTTCTAAATCAATAAAATGAGTTACTCGCGCTCCGGGAAATATGATCAAAGTTGTATGGCTGCTCGGCCTAGAAATATAATCTCAAACACAACGGTAAAACTTGTGAGATAAAATAAAGTTTGGCAGATTTGAGTGGAGGAAACTCGATCACTCGGTGAAAAGGCGTCGCGTCTTTGTTCACGCGTATTCACTATATTGTCTGTATTATGAACTATAGAAAATATAAGTATTGGTAATGTCAAAAGTATTTGTTGATTATATGAAAATATATATGACAGAACGATATTATAATTATCCTACTAATATTATAAACGCGAAGGTTTGTAAGCATGGATGGATGTTTGTTATTCTTTCACGTAAAAACTACTGAATGGATTTGAATGTAAATTTACAATGATATTGTATGAATTGTCCAAAATATCAAGTAAGTAGGAAAAAATCTACCATCTGCGAGCTATTCTGGCGTGCTCTGGCAAAACCGCTAGAGTTACACATATGTAATGCATGATTGAAATGTTTATCTTAAAAAAGCCCGACACAGTATATATCTATATCTTATGTGTAACCCATTATAGCCAAAATAGTGAACCATAACTACAATAAAAACTTATAATTTATTTCAAATGCACATTTGGCACAGTAATAAATTAATTCCTAAATGAAAATAGATACTTTTATCACTTCTGGTATTTAAAGTACATAAAATACGTTACGCTACATCATTTGGACAAATATTATTTTAATCCTGCGCAGACGAAGTCATGGCCACTACCTAGTGATATTTATATGTGGAGCTTAGTAAAAGATATTTTTCCAATAAAGAAAATCCGAAACGTAACAAAATTCAAGCCCTCGAAAATATGCAAGAATAATATCTATTTAAATAAAAATAATTTACGACAAAACAGTAGATTTTATTAGCAAAAATGTTATCTCAATCATAATATACGTATTAGTGGGTTTATCTCGGCCGTAAAGTTTTGATGAGCAGACATTATGGAATATCGCGGATGACCCGGCAATCGAGATAATGTTCCGGGATGATACTGGGAAATTGTTGTTAATAAACTGTCGCCTGTAAGGCCCATCTATAAGGAAGGTCAGGTGTATTTAAAGTTCGTCGTCGTGGCATAACGATTCTTTACAATAATTAATCTTTATATTATACCTATACCGAAATTCATCAATATTTTTTCCATTAATTTTAATTTTAAGCAATATTGGCCCAATGGCTTGAGCGTGTGATTCTCAACCCTGAGGTTATAGGTTCGATCCTCCGCTGTTTACCAAAGGACTCTGTCTATGTTCGGTGAAGATCAAGATTTTAAGGAAACCGGCATGTCTTAAATCCAAAAATGGCCGACATAAGGTCTACTTGTCTATGTATCACCATATTCTAGAGCTAGAAGACCAGCAGTAGCTCTAGGCAGAAGATGAGTAGATGCTTGCAATGAGAAGTCACTCCACATGACAGCACCACAGAACAGATTCGCTCATACCCTTAGGGCTGATTGCAAATACCCGCATATAAAAAAATCATACTCTTAATACTGTTCTTACTACATAACGAACCCGGACTAAAAGTAATGGCAATATTTATTAAATTATCTAGTGAAATGCAATTTATTTGAATTAATAAGCGATGTTTAGGTAGTCCAAAAGAAACAGAGCAATTAGTAGACTGTGAAATTTTTAATTTGGCAAATCTCATTGAGGTTCAAAGTTCAAAAAATCTTCTCGAACCCAAAACTTTCGTAAAAACCAAGTGCACACAGTCATGGAGACTGCCATAGCATAAGCTGCATCAGTACATTTTCTATCTCCGGGACTTAATGAAGTTGCTTTAAGTTTCAGACATGCCCTAGTTGTTGAAAATTTTTCTCATACTTTGAGTTTTTACGTTACACTTCAAAGATAGTCGAGCTATTCAAAGTTAAAATTGTTAAGGCAATTCTAATAATAACTTCTATTTACTTTAGTACACTTTTCATCACACGGTGAAAACAATATAAATAAAAGAGACGAAATACTACATTATTAGTTTATCGACTTATAATAACCGTGAGTTTGTAGTTTTTTGTATGTTCAAGCTAGCTCTGTCATCAATTGACCGTTCTGGATGATCGAAGAGATTTGGAGTTGCCGCAAATAGGTCAATACAAATACAAAAACAAATAGTACATGTAATTCTTTTAAAACCAATCAATAGGAATAAGAAATATTATTGTAAAGAATTTATTATAAATGAAGGAGTTGTAAATAAGCTATCATTAAACCTTATTTAATACACTACGTCGGTATCGCACATGTCACTCCATTTATGTATTATGTGGTAAACTAGAATAGTTACATTTCTGGTAAAACATAAACTATTTTAGCCTTGAACTTGGATTGGATGAATACTTGCATAAAAACTTGATTTAAAATATTAACAATTTAGGACAATATTAACCTATTTATATCTGCATAATAATAATTATTAACCACAACAGACTTTAAAATACGTTGATTTACCCACCATAATAAAGATTCATGAGGAACTTAAGCCTTCAAAATGTACGCACAGAAATAAAAACCATTTTGTATTCGGTGACTTGCCCGAGGGTGGGGGAGGAGAAACTCATCAGATGACAGTTTCCTTGTCGTACTTGTGTCGGGCTTGGCCTTACGATGATTGATGTGCTTTTTTACTTTAAAGGTCCGCCGCGACCTCCAATTTTTTCATAGATATAAAAAGTTCGCCAAAGATAATGTTTCTCTTATTTAATCTACATATTAAAAAAGTAATATAGTATATAAAAAAGGGTGCGTGTACTTATGTACGCGCGTAAGAAGTTATACTTCTTTGACATTATTAAAAATAGTTTTTGATTGCATGCAAATAATTAATTACAATTAAATAATCAAAGACTGGAAAAGGAGTCATTGTTGTCAATAAAGTTCAGTTTACATTTGAAAAATTAAATAAATAAATATTTATTATTATTCTCTTACATTAAGTGTAACTTAAATTCTGTTATTATACGAATGTTGTTTTTAAATTATGTCCAATGCCGTAGCATCTTCCGTGGGCAACTTCATTCTGTTAATTTTGAGAAATTTCACTCTCATAAATTTTTCATAACGCGCCTAAAGAAGTATAACTTCAAAAAGGTTTTGAATCGAGAATATAAATCCACAATATTTGGATAGTGACGTATTTAATATTTAATAAATATATAATAATTTCAATCATGAAAATTGGAATAAACCAATATATTGGTTGATAAATATTTATCGTGAGTTCAGAAGCTATTTTTCTTTTTGAGTAATTTTCTTAATAAAGTAGCGAATTTCATTCTATTACTTTCATAAAACCATCAATTAAGTTCAGCTAATCTGTAACACGAAATTTTTTTACTGTTAGGCGTCAGCTAGTATATCAATAATAACTTTTTACACAAATTTTAGTTCGTCATTCGACCATTATCTTTTCGTATATCTAGTTAATAGATACAAAGCATTCATTGTTACGAATTATCTAAATGTTTATCAGAAATCATGGGTATTTATAATGTACAATAAAAAATCAATATCGTTAATAATAATTAGCAACGTTGATGACTAGGGCTATTTTTTTTAATATTTTGAGTTATATACAAAACGTCGAATCTTTTTAAATAACCTCAAAGTAAATATGATATTTTCTTAGCTCATTTTACCTCTGGCGTTGCGCAAATCGAGGCCGTAGGGAAGTCAGCCTATGAGAGCGGCACAAAGTGTGGTGGACATAATGTGTGCACGCTAATGTACACAAAACGCTACAAATAAGCAGGAAATGTGATTATACATGAAAGCTCAGCAATAACGCTACATTAGCAAGTGTTTAGTGCGCCCCGTCGCTATCAACGCAATTTATCGGGTAGATTTGCTCGTAAATTAGATGGACATAGCGAGAACACAGGCGGAATGCTATTATGAGACTTTTATCAAAATAAATTTAGCTGGAGAGGTGTTTTTACGATAAATAATAAAGTAAAAGGGAAAACAATTATTTTGCCGAGACTTCGCGCTGAGGATCCTGAATGTCCAAACGTTTTACATAAAGAAGTCCTAATTTGCGCTAAATCTCGAATCACAAAGAAACAACGCTTGTACGATAAGAACTAGCAGGAAATACGTGCGTTTTGTTTGATAGTGATAGTTCGACAACATCTCTAATCTAACACGACTCGAATAGGAAAGAGTGTTTCCGTTTGACAAATCACAATTGAACGCTTTTTAATTTTTTGTCATTTTCAGCACCTTGAATATCTGCTATCGATGTAATACGCACACACACTGTCGCGAAATTCAGCATTCTAATCACTTCAAAACAATCACCATGTTAATCCGTTAATTAATAATTAAAAGTCCAGTAGTGTAAGGAACAATATTGTTTAAAAGTTAATAATTTCATACACAGTCAACAGAAACAGATGCGGGATATAATTAAACTTGGTTACGTAATTATATTTACCTGAAGAGAAATCAGAAAGATAAACAATGGGGTGACCGCCAGTAAGTTTCTATTTGATTTTGACTAAGCCCTAACTAACATTAAACAGTTCTTCAAATATAACTGTACGAAGAGCTTTAGAGAACTTTGTTTTAATTCGGAATAGTTGTAACCGCTTTCTCATTTTTTAAACAGAATATCGTTAAATTTTTTGTTGCCTTTCAAAGCGAAACAATATTATAGAACCTGCGACATGTGGATTAGCCACCAACCACGGAGGCACTTATTTCATACCATTTAAAAAAGCAGTGGCGCTACACTTCTTTCTGCATCTGTATCGCAATCATTTGTTTTTTTTAAAACGCGCGTTATAAACACACCTTTTAAAAGTAGGTGCGCTCAGCCATCAGTGCCTGATTCACGACATCGACTTTTTGGGTGTAAGGCATGCCGGCTTCCTCACGATGTTTTCTTTCACCGTATGAGCCTCACCGCTCATACAAAGTCCATTGGTTCACAGGTGCATTAGGGGGTTCGACCAGAGTGAAGAGAGTCACACGCCAATCCATATAATCCATATTTTTTATAATCTAGATGCTAGATTAAAGTTTGATTTCTAGACTAAGCTTTCGTATATATCTGTGCTTCTATTAATATATATATTTATGTATATTTATATATATGTATATTATATATATATGTATATTTATCTTTAGGATTAATGCAGTAATTATAAGTGTTTACTTATGAGTTTCTAATTAAATTAATGTAACCTAAGTTACACTTCACTATTTACGTAGATGTTACAGCTTCCCTGTTTACGCAAGGAAAAAAGATTTTTCATAGAAATGGTTTATGCTTATAGCGATTTAAACTAGTCAAAAGCTTCATTAATGATAGAAATTAGACCGACTTTAAATGTAAGTTAACATCTATGATACAGAAATGCGTGAATTTAATCTGAAAACCCGATTTTACCTCAATTTAAATCATGAATTTTGGACAAATTCCGAAAAATTAATTATAGAAAATAATTTGAAGTTTTAATTTATTATCATCAAATTATCTTTTGATGTCAGGTACAGATACTTTTCAGAACTCAAATATTTCTCCGCGATTTTAATTTCATTTTATAGATCATGGTACGAAAAAAGGCATTTAATTTGGGAACCGAACTCATCAGAATCTCAAATGGATTTAAACAAAGCTCATGGCAGGCTACCAGACCCCAGATAAAAGTGATTACACTTTAAGTCAGTTATATTAAAAACCGTAAACGTCAACCGCATGCTCCACCACAATGTATTCTTAAAATTGTTACGCCTATAAAACTATTTAATCACCTTCCAAGAAGTTATAGATCACTGCTGTGTAATTCTTTCAAGGGGAAGGTGAATGAATTTTTAAAGGCAAGGTGCCTTTCTAGCTTGGGCGAGTATTTGGAGCATAAGTTTAACACCAATTATAAATAACTTTTATGGCCATAAAAGAAACAGAGGTAGGCAATTTAAAAGGTGGGCCGATGAAATCATGGAAATGGCAGGAAAGACTAAGACCTGGATGAGATTGGTATACGATAAGGAAAAATGGAGGACAATGGGGGAGGCCTTTGCCCGTAGGCACACAGAATCAGTTATCGTAGATTAAGAAAAATAACAGTTATAATGTATATATTTTGTATTCTGATATAAGGCTGTAAATAAATAAAAGTAAATAAATAACTTAACTCATTATTATGACATTGTAAAAATTAATATGACATTTGCATGCCTATTTATATATGGCTCATCGTGCGGATTTTTGTAGTTGATCGATCCAATTGTACAACAAAAGACAATTCACATCAATTGACCGAGTCCCATGCTAAGCTGGTGAAACTTGTGTTATGGGTACTAGGCAACGGATATACATACATATTATAGATAGATAGACATACATATTTAAACACCCAAGACCTAAGCACAACACCAAATGCTCATCACATCGATGTTCGTCTCAGCCGGGGATCGAACCCGGGACCTATGGATTCGCAGTCAGGGGTACTAACCACTAGACCAATGAGTCATCGAGTTGTGAACCCACTGGATTTACTATAGTTCGGTGCCATGTATGTATTTATGTTTAAACTTGAAATTGAAAAGACAAACCCAAGGGGTTATAAACTGATTTATATTCGGAGTTGGGACAATGATGGCACCAAAGTCTCAAACCCGAACTAGGCGTTAAACAATACAATTCTCTGAGGAATTTAATGGTCCCCTTTCAACTCGCGAAAGCGCTAATTGCTATGACCCGAATTTTCTTGAATTAGGTGAGCTTAAGTTTACTTTGTGGAGGAAAATTCGTATAATTAGGTTTATTTAATACTAAAACCACTTCGCAGCGAGGCTGTTGTTCTCTGTAATATAAAAAAATATTTGTTGTTTGAAAAAGGTGAATTAAATGTTACATATGAGCGTAGCTTTTTTATAGGCAAACAAGCAAGCGGGTACTTTAAAGTCCTGGTTCGATTCCTGGAGAAATAATGTTTATTTCTGTGTTATTTATTTACGTACGAAAAACATTTACCTAAGTGTCTGGACCTGTGATATCCATCTAATTATCTTCAGAATTAATAAAGCTGAAATTTTATGACCTATCAAGTGCAGAAGCGAATGAAACCACGCCACAGGCAATATTTTAACAGTGTGCTTAAAAGGAAATCACAAAATTTTTATTTTAATAATGAAATTAATTTCTAATACTTATGTCATTTCAAGTCTTAAGATATGATAGATTTAGTCAATGCCCAGTCTAAGCAGTTTTCTCCTTATGGTTAAGATTCCAATAAGTTTTGTACTTCTATATTTCTATAAACTTCGTTGTATTAAGAGCACAAATAAATAGGTTAATTAGAATGGCAACAGGCGGTCTAACGCTAACAATCTATCTCTTTCAAGCCTAGTAAATATACCACGGGATAGTGCAGGTATAGTTAACAAAACTAATTACAAAAACAATGGAGAACTACAATTAATCAAAAGGTACATGAATCACAATTAATGCCAGGTTAAAAAAAGGAGCAATACAAAATATATGAATAAGAGAAATAGGATGTGCGTACTGTTATACCCCTAAGATGTAAGCCTTAATGCTAACATAATACTAAATACATGTCATCATAAGATAAATGAGATAGATACTCCGGTTACTACGGAGATACTACTCCGGTTCCAAACTTCCAGTCTGCTTCGAGATATTATCCAGAACGGTTGTTTTATCCAATAATTCCAATTACGAGTCTTTGAATCCTGTAAATGTAATTAATTAAAAGTTTATTTTAATTGACGGCTCATTGGTCTAGTGGTTAGTACCCCTGACTGCAAATCCATGGGTCCCGGGTTCGATCCCCGGCTGAGACGAACATCGATGTGATGAGCATTTGGTGTTGTGCTTAGGTCTTGGGTGTTTAAATATGTATTTATATGTCTATCTATCTAAAATATGTATATCCGTTGCCTAGTACCCATAACACAAGCTGCACCAGCTTAGCATGGGACTAGGTCAATTGGTGTGAATTGTCCAATAAAAAAAGATATAAAAAATACACGGACTCGTATAACAGTACGTAGTCTTAAAAGACAAACAATATCTTTATATATATTTATTATTTCCTTCATTTATCATTCCTTTCTATATATATAAGCAAAAATATTTGAGTTGATAGTAACCTTTTTCATAATCTTAAATATATGCTACTGTTCTATTTATATTATATGTTGTAGTGAGGCTCGAGCACTGATCTAATAAAAGCCTTCGACACTCCGTCGTGAATATTCATATCGCTTTTTATTACGGATCCTCCTTTTATGGGCTGAATGTAAGATTAAGTGCCTCTCGCGATACCCGCCTAGCGCCTGCATTGATTTCTAAGGCTCTTACGAAAGACATGAAAATTTACGGAGGTTTCATTACGTGTTTTTAAAGAATTTTGTGGTGTCAACGTGATGTGAACTTTGCTAGCAATGAATCCTGTTTTTTTTGGAGACAGGTAGAGGTCTAGCCAATTTAGAAAAACATATGTGACGTGGAGTGCCCAGACCTCGAGGCCGATCGCTGGACCGATCACGTGTTCGAACAAATGATGTTGAATAGTGGTAAAGGACAGGCCTTTCAATCACCCAGGCGTTGAAGACAAGGGCGGGCGGAGATAATTGTGTGAAGACACTAAAACGACCTTCACAAATGAAGACGAGCGTGATGAAATCTAATAAATTACAAAATCTTTTTTGTTACTAATATGGCGACGTTCTTTTATATTTTTTGTAGAATTGGAAATACATAGCATTCTGTCTCTAAAAACTGTTTGAAATTTTCTCGTATCGAAGGCCCCACACAACCATCGGACTGGAATCATGAATGTAGTATATATATAGCCATAATACATCGTAATTTGTTGGCCATCGACCATTGGTTTTTACTGGGTAGGGGTTTATCCTTTATCTCCCGGACCAACGCCAGCACTCGTGTGTGGGTAATGCCTAATTTAATAAGCTTCCCGCCTATTTGTAATGTTCCAATGTAAAAAAAGGTCTTAAAAAATTAATAAATGATACAGTTACAATAACGTGCCTGTATCATAGCATTAGTAGGTTTCGGGGTAATGGACATTGTATCCTACTATACATCTTATTCAAAATCTACAAGTAGTTTTATAGTGAAGTTAGCCAGGCATATGAAAAATAAACCTGATAAACTCTTCCAACGTCAGCAACAAGTGCCTTTGTGCTGGACAATTGCTCTTTGAACTCGCTATCATATTTTATAGGGATATTTTTTATTGAAATATTGACATCATTAATTTAGTAGTAGCAACCCAGTCAGGTATTGTACTTAAAGCCCTGTGGCAAAATGAATCTGAATCAAAATGAAATCTAGATACGAATTTAGTAATAAGATTTTTCTCTTCCTCCCACTAAGGGGAATTGTATTAAATCATTGTCAGTATTTTTGCTGTATCTAAATAACTTACCTAAGTTAAGAAACATTTTAATCAAACACACAAAAATATAGCCACAAATACACGTTTAGATAAAAGATATATTTGTATTATTAGAAATGATTATATTAACGATCATTCAAACTTTAGACATTGTTCGAAAAATTATTTGACAAGGTACGGCAATGTATGTAGCGGTGTCGAGTGCGGTGACAGATTGCTTGTACATTTACGTCAGACGCAAGTCACATGTCAACGTCACACTGAATTAACTTCGCTATATTACGCAAATAACTACGCCGAGGTTCGCGGATTTTCTTTATGTAAATATGTGTATAATTTACGGCCTAACATGGCAGAAAATTGAGGAAAGTAATATATGCATTTAATGTTATAAGCCTTATATTACGTATTAGAAGATTAATAATGTTTTGTGATGTTTAGTTTTAGGTGCAAAGCAGTAGAGTGAGAAACATTCAATTACGCTGTACATCCACGTAATATGACAAGAAATATAATTCAAAGAATATATATTCAAATTATGTCAATAAATATTATTGACATAATTTGAATAATAATCGTAAAAAAAATTCTACACATAGATAAATCTAATTCTACAAATATAATCTTCACGATTTGATACATGCAATAATGTTCTTACTTATTTTTAATTATGACTATAACCAAACCATGACTAAACAACTAAATACCAACGTTTATACTACGAGCATATTAGTACATATACATACATACAATATAAATAATATAATCTTCGTTACATAATATTCCAAAAAAATACTGTTTGAATTGTGAACCATTGTCAATCAGATTTTGACAACTTACTGGCTATATTGCCATAAAGTAAACTCAAACTCAAAATATCTTTATTCACATAAGTAAACAAGTACATTTATGAACGTCAAAAAAGAAGTTAAATTAATTGTAAATTTACATTTACTACCAGTGCGCAAGTCAAGGGTGTAGAGCGGGTAAGAAAAACTGGCAAGAAACTTTCCGCCACTCTTTTTAATCGCCAAGAGTCATACAAATTGTTTGGACTGGAGCAAACCAATCCCAAGGATTAGGATCATTTAAGTATTCGTCAAATTTATAAAAAGCTTTATTGATTAATTTACGTTTAACGAGGGCTTTGAATTTATTTAGTGATAATTCTCTAATTTCCCTTGGGAGTTTGTTGTAAAAACGAATACAATTTCCATATAAGGAGTTTTAGGTTTATCTTCTGAAGCCCGATTGGTCGTAAACTCAAATTAGTTCTATTTCAAATTAGTAATATCCGGATAATCCAAGTAAGGAAAATAAAATGACTATGGACAGTGCTTGTATGTTTAAATGAAGTTAAGAACGAACCAACCTCTTTATTAATAGTCAATACTATTTTCTCTTTGCGTTATAAATAATATTAAAAATTCACAATATTTCAGCTATCTAGTATCTCCTAGTCTCATTTATACTTTGACGAACAATACACGCGGTATTCTAAGCGAATTATATCAACAAAGGCCAAGGGGACATCTTAAATTACATTAGCTTAAGGTACAAAGAGGCAATTACGCAACTTGTGAACTTGAAAGAAAACCTCGCCACGGCCGCATTGTTCGCTAAGACGTTTTATCCTCATCCCACACAAATTGTTTAGCTTTTGCGTATTAAACTTCCCAAAATTAATTCTGATACCATTCAGGTAAACAATTATGGAGGAATTAGGATTGTCTTTTCAAGAAATTGTATGGAATCTATACTTAATATTACATAGAGTTTTTGAAACTTCGATTACATCATCCTTAATGTATCTCATATTTTATCGTGGACGGCGTACATAGGGTACATAACTTTACTACTGATTAACGTGACCGAACAGCTAAGCATTCGAAGTAATAGTCTAATAATAATAACACGGACCACATCCATGCAAAACGATTAAAAAAAGACGTTATTGTTGAACGGCTGGACATTTCCTTACCCCTATATGATATTAGTAATATATATTATATACTCTTTATAATCTACTCGAAAGATAGCTTTATGTTAGTATCTCTAAGAATTATAATTAATTGTCACTCCGAACTCACTAATACATTATGTGTTATGCCTCTTCACTACTACACACCTGGTACTCAAAGGTGCATGGTGTAAATCTGTATAATCAATTGTTGTCATAAACAATAATTTTACAGAAGTCAACCCAAATATTCGGTATATTTATGATTACGACATATTTTCATTGAACCACATTTTTTTCTCATTTCGTTTTTTCCAAGGACACATTCTCAGCGTACAATTTATTTCTTATTTATAATTGAATGTACCTTTCATACGCTTTTATTAATTTGAGTTTTATTATATTTAAATAAGCATATTATGCTAAAATTCATTGAACAAGCTGACTATAATTCACGTTTCGCTGTCTGTTTGATGTGAGCCACTTTGATATGAGTGAATGAGGTGCTTCAAACGTCCTCGGGGTCGGTATTTTTCCGCATTTTCCGTAATAGGTATTATTTTTCATAACATTACCTTTGATACCACAATAATGGTAATAGCATTATATAATTATCTACATGAACTTTTCTTTTTTTGGGAATACAATTTAAGTTACAGTAATTTACATTAACGAAATTATATCATATCATATCACGTGATCGGGACTTTGTATTCCCAATACGTAGGACTAAACATTTTAAGGAATTTCAGTTTTAATTATTAATATTAATAATATTGAAACTAATTACTTTCTTAATATGCTTTTCTCTATAAAGTTTGGGTTAAATACACGGAGTTTGTTTTGTTAAGTCATTTCAACTGACATTCATTAATCAAAAAATATAGACTTGATAAGGAAGAAATAAAAATAATCGTTAAAAAAACTAAAAAACACGCTTTTAAAGCACATCAAACTTAAAAGTGAAAAATAAAAAAGCGCCCCACGCTTTTTCACAATAATACCAGTATTTTTTGTTCATTACCATTTTCAGCCTAATTTAGGAATTATTTTTCACTTTTTAGTTTGATGTGCTTTAAAAGCGTGTTTTTTAGTTTTTTAAACTATTATTTATTTTTTAGTTAATTTTTTTCATTTTTTTTTTCGGATTATTGCATTATCATCGATCTTTGACAGGTGCGCAAAATTTGAATTAAATCTGTCCGTTAAAAGTGGGTCAAAATCGAGTCCGAAGGAGTCGGTTACATACATAAATACATACATACAGGTGAAGCTAATATAAAGCGTGTAAAAATATTAATCATTTCCCAGCATGCGTAGGATATAAATGTCTCAATATATTCTTTAAAAAAATACTTGTTGCGATACTAGTGAACAGTGGCTATTCATACAATGCGGTTTCACAATGTGACCTCAGAGCATATGCCCGGGCCGTATCGCTCGCTAAAAGCACTATAAATAAATATTTCAACTCGTAGCTTCGGATGGGCTTCCTTCCGTGTCTATTAATGTGTAATGCCCGCCATTTTGTGTTGCAGCAGCTTTTAGGATATTTTATTTAGTTTCTAGCTTTTGTACGTAGATTTGTCTTTCGTTCTTTCACTCGCTTTCCATGATTTAATTTATAATTTGAAATGCCTTTAGGTATTTAAACGGTCTATCATATTACCTTAAGAATTCTAAATACTAATGACTGGATAGCAATATATATTTTAACAATCGATAGTGATAGTAAACGTTAAAAATTGATTTTTTACACTACTATACGTAGTATATATACGTATATGTACTATACTATTTTTTTATACGTAGCCATAACATCTATTTGTGTTCGATTTTTACAGTATAGCTTTCAACTTATGGCTGAAAGATTAATAGAAAATGAAATGCATACTTTTTGAATACAATTTAAGACTTTTCATATAAGTTTAGTAAAAAAATGTTCATACAAAATATGTTCAATAAGCAATCTGCGTTTAAAAATTACTTAAGAACAAGTAATTACTCGCTTATATATACCAAGTTATCCCAACCAATTGAGGAAAAAGGTGATGCAATTTTCACATTTCCAGTTCTCACTAGTTAAGTGAATTGTCTATCAATCAGCTGTACATACGAGCTTCTAGTTACACCCTGCACAGGTATAGTCACGGTTAAGATGAAAGCTATAAATCTCGCCGCTTCGTCGCAGATCCTATCAGTTTAATTCACTTGGGCCAATTAACTTGGTGCGACCCTCCTCGTTGTGGGTTCATATTTTGATGTTTGAATTTCGAACAAGCAAAGCAATTCCGATTATACGAGATAATACTTGTGTACATAAAAGGAGGTCGTGTGGAAAGCTTAATGGTTATACTTTACTGGTTCACTGACTGTGTGTGTATTGTATTGATGCCCGAGATATTTCGATTTACAAATTTAACATAAAATTAAAAAAAAAACAGCAAATTAGTTGAATTTTCATCACTATGGCAGTTCTTCTATGACTTCTAAATAATATCCGAGAGTAGAAGAAAATAATGTAAAATTGTAAAAAAATAAATTTTTGCGTTACTTATCTATTATAAATATCGCGATGACTTCTTTAATATAGAACTTGGTTAATAAGCGCAAGAATTGTACCTTGCTTAACATTTTCAATTTGAACAACAAAATATGTACTATAAAAAACTTACAACTTTGTAAGTAAAACATTTTTCTCTCAACATAATTTCCCTCTCGTCTCAACAGATCCTTAAAAAGTTGAACATCTCCACTATGAGGACATAATATCTGCAAAAACGCTGCAATCCACCGCGAAAATGCCTTGAAAATTCCTCGAGGGTCCTACCGGGTAAGGACAGTTAGCATTAATCCAGCGGTTAACAAACTGGTCGTTAAGAACGCTGAGTTATGGGGACAGGTACCCGTGTTAACGAGTGTTCAACCCCCTGATAAATAACCGCTGATACCGCGTAATGTCGCCTCTGTTAATGGTCCCGCGTTATTGAATGTTAAACTATAAAGTTCATATAACATAAGTATTAAATACATGTTTACAATTTACTCAATAGCGAGGCGTTCAATGAAGACATCCAATGTTGCATCATGCTTATTTATTTAGTTTTTATGGGAATGGATGCAAACGATTAGGCGGGTAACTAAAAGTTGACTATTTATTGTAAATGGTAGGTTGTGGAAATATAATTTTACATTTTTTTGCGTATTTATGTTCATTTTGTTTTTATATATAAGTTTCCCAATATCCCCGAATCTCGTGGTGCGGGATCTTATAAAAGTATATATATATATATATATATATTATATATACTATTCCTATTCTATATTCATAGGCGAGTGGGGGCTCGTCGCGACGTCTTGCCTCCGCTGTTGCTGCACTGAGTGAATTTAACTATCTTTTGCGATTATTTAATCTATTTAGTTCTACTTTCTATTTTGAATTTTTTTTTTTGTTATTTTCTTCTGTATTTTTAGGTATTCGTCTGATTTGAGTATGTGTTAAATAACTGTTGATGTATTTATTTATATTAATATTAGACTCAACAACATCTGGGTATCTTCTTATGTAATAGCTATTATCTAATTATCTTTTTTACTCATTTATTTTATATTAAAAACGAAATTATCAAACACAATAACTTTGTTTTCATAAGTTTGTAAAACCTTAAAAGGAACAAATCCAAAAAGCTAATCTTTGGATTAAGTGTTGGCGTAACGACGAATTGCTTTGTTATAATTATACTTTGACCTTTTATGATCTTAAGCTTTAGGAAAGGACCTTGATTGTAAAGTAGATTTTATTTCTATTATAATAAAAAATATTTAGTTCATATAAAAACTTTAACAATATAAAATGACCTTGTAAATGTGTCCCATTTTAATACATACCAAATAGGTATTAAAACAATTATAAAAACCAGTCGAGTCTTTAAGCATAAATTCGACCATAAACACACTGAGATCATAATATCTAATATATAAAATTCTCGTGTCACAGTTTTCGTTGCCATACTCCTCCGAAACGGCTTGACCGATTTTGATGAAATTTTTTGTGCTTATCCGGTATCTATGCGAATCGGCCAACATCTATTTTTCATCCCCCTAAATGTTAGGGGTAGTCCACCCCAAAATTTTTATTTTTATTTTTAGACAAAAATTTTAATTTGAATTTTTTTATCATACAGCATTAAAAAATACATACAACCCCAAATTTTCACCCCTCTACAATCAACCCCTATTTTTTATTATAAATGATAAACATGGCAAAACGGCGTTTGCCGGATCAGCTAGTAATATATAAAACAAGGTCGGGATTGTTTGAACACTATAACTTAAGAAAGCATGGATTTCCATGGAATTCTCAAACTAAAACTAAAAATATCTTTATTCGTATAGGTCAACAAGTGCACATCACGTCAAAAAGAATTTGAATTAATTGTAAATTTACATTTAGTACCAGTTCGCAAGTCAAGGGCGTAGAGCGGGTAAGAAGAACTGGCAAGAAACTTTCCGCCACTCTTTTTAATCGCCAAGTATTGAGTCATACAAATTGTTTGAAATGGAGCAAATCAATCCCAAGGATTAGGATCATTTAAGTATTCTCCGTCCCGAATAACAGAATAAGTATAACAGATTAATGGAAAAACAAATCTAATACAAAATGTTCATGGGCTTTGTAACTGTCAAACATTTAATGTTCATCCCGTCGATACGGTAAACTCTCCCCTCAAATTAAAGAACGTATTTAAAAAGGTTTCGAATCGACAAGATCCACATTGTTCGGATGATGGCGTATTTCAGATTTAAAAAAGAAGTAGAATAATGTCAGTAATAAAAAAGAAGATTGGTTGTCAAATATTTACGCGTCCGTTTATTTTGTGTAAACTAAGGAAAATATATCGAGCTTATAAATACAACAAATAATTGTACCGTTGAGTATAATTCGGTGAAACAAGTGAACTTAATGTTTATTTTTTATTCATTGTATTAAGGGGCTCCTAGACGGGCCACTTTTTCACGAAAATGTATAGCTCGTAGCAACAGCCAGCATTTACGGCTAGACTATGCAATACTCGGTAATATTTTTAGTATGGCTGGGATATATCGCCAAATATTTTTTGTATGTCCGATGAATGTTTAGTGTCCCAACCGTATATGGCCGGAACGATCGCTTTGAAATAGAAAATACTGCAATATTTCTCAGCCATATTATTGCTGTCTCGCTTTACGGCCTAAGTTTTTCACTTCGTCTTTTTTTTCCAGACTTAAAATATCTAATGTGTGATACATCGCCTATTGAAATAAGGTCGAATCCACATTGTTCTCAGTTTTTTTGTTTTGACTTTGCTTTCAAAACAATATAAGCTGCTGTAACGCGTATTATGTCATCCGCCATTGCAGGCATGGGTAGTCAAGCCATGTATATAGACCGTGTAAAGACAAAATAATGAGCCATATACTGTTGCAGAATTATTGCCGAGATATAAATTTTTTTGCCGTATGCTGCATTAAAAGGTTTTTTGTATTTTCGGGATATAGTCGGCAATGATGTAGCCACATATTTCATTAAAAGTGTAGCCCGTGTAGAGGCACCTTTACTTTTATAAAATCATAAATAAAGTTCAGCTAATCTGTGACACGACATCCATTGACTGTAAGGCGGTACAAAGTTCGCCGTTAAATTTAAGAAAATGGAAAACATTTTCGAAATTTGAAAACAGTATTTTCTGAAATTAGAATTTAGAACGATAGCCAAAACAAGCGCTGATTGGTTAAGCACAGTTAGCACTTCGTTTCGACCAATCAGAATACGGGAAAGTTTTGCATTGCTAATAATTACTGACTTCACTGATGAATAAGTAATATCTCATTTTCCTTATCAAATACGCTGAAATAAGGTTACATTATTTAATCTTTTGTTCGAGATTAATTAACGTCCCGCAAATTATTTCATTAACAGAATTTTAATTAATGATTAATATTTTAACGTGGGAAACCGTAGCTTGTCAATGTACCGGAAAGTATACACACATTTTATTGAAGTTGCAAATTTGATTGATATTGCTTAATATAGTGAGATTTTTTTTTAATTATATCTACATATATAATTCAGATATATACATGTAACCATATTAATACTAATAGAAGGAAAGAATCAAGAAATTAGCAAAAACATCCGTACCTTTAAAGGGTAGGTAATAAATACAACGCTTTATCGGGCCTCTTTTCTCCCATCTATGTATTAATATTTTTAAAATAATTTCAAAAATAACCAGGGATTCCACTTTTGTAATATATAGATAGCAAGAAATAATAATAATAATAATATGATTGGACAATTCACACCAATTGACCTAGTCCCATGCTAAGCTGGTGAAGCTTGTGTTATGAGTACTAGGCAACGGATATACATACATATTATAGATAGATAGACATATAAATACATATTTAAACACCCAAGACCTGAGCACAACACCAAATGCTCATCACATCGATGTTTGTCTCAGCCGGGGATCGAACCCGGAACCCATGGATTCGCAGTCAGGGGTACTAACCACTACCACCAGGTCGCCACCTCCCTTCTCTCGCCGTTCAATCAATTGGTCCCTCCATGAGCCCAAGCAGAGGTCGGAATCTTGCAGGACGCTCTAGTGGTAGTCGTGGAAAAAATCTTCCACCGTTAAGGCCCCAAAGTGGTTAAATAATTAAACAACTTGTCTATTAATGTGAATACTGTATAAACACGTTTAAAAATCGATGATTTATTTCCACCCTTGAATTGAAATCTTGAGGGTGAGTGGAACGAGATTTTCTATTCTGTCTATGAATTGAACCCTCAATGCATAGAAATGCAATGTAAGTAATAATTTCAAGTTGCGATTCATAGAGAAAATATAAAAGAATCGCGAATTCTAACTTACCTTAGTAATTTTTTACATAAATTGGGAATTAATGATCATTTTTTATATGTAAGACCAATTCAGTAATACAATTCATTCGTCATATATTTACATTAAAGAAAATTAATTGTCTTTATTAAAGAGATATCACAATTACCAGCTTCGTGGCAATAGATGTCGGCAACATATTAATAGTAATTGGGAGTACTTCAATAATTATTACTAATATGTATGACTATCACTGATTAGTAATCAGTCTTACTAAATCTAGTAATACGGATGAAACGGGTAATGCGATAGATACATTTACATTTAAATAAATTAATTATCTTTATCTAAAGAGATTCTATCTATTACAAATACCAGTTTCGTGGCAATATATGTCGGCAACATGTTGATAGGATAAAATAAAAAATATTGTTGTAAAACACACAAACTCACTGCTGATAAATATTTTATACGTCGATTAAACGACAATACACAATTACATTTCCACGTAAAGTAAGTAATAAATCAGATTATGATTGAGACAAAGACAGCTTAATCTGAAAAACTGCTAACAAAACTTCAAGGTTAAAAACTAACTGCTGATAATAATTCACTTCCAACAAAAGCTATTATCTCCGATTAATCTTTCTAGATGGTTAGTATATATACTATATAGCCTACAATAAATGACTATATATTCTATATATATTATTCTATTATATATTTAATTTATTATAAGGTTCGAATATGAAACCGTAAGAAACAACCAACACATTGATTGTTAGGGATTAAAATACTCTAATGTAATAAAACTTGAAGCCAAATAAGTAATTTAAACTTAGAATATCTTTTAAATTCTTTTAACATAAGTGAGCAAGACGTTCCATTTCTTCCTAAAATCTGTAGCGCCCGGGATTTTAACGCGACGACGTGAATCGTTCTTAAATATTTTAAATGTTCCTGCAAAAGTTTCCGGAATCTCCGAGGGAATTATTAAACAGTTCCAAGTTCCACACACGGGGTAATTACGAATAAAACTCGGATCTGAGCGTTATGAAATTGATGAGATGTTCGAGTTTCCTCGCTATTTGCGTGGATACGTTTCAATCGTCGTATTTAACTATTACCTAGGTACATATGCTAATAATAATAAATAAAGCCCATTTATTTTTAATCATTACAATATACAGTTTAGATTTGTTATGTTTTTTTTAGAGCAGTGTTGGCCTAGTGGCTTCAGTCTCTTTAGGTCTGGGCCTCAGACTTCTGAATCTGTTTCATGATCATTTTTCATTCTAATAGGCAAGTAGGTGATCAGCCTCCTGTGCCTGACACACGCCGTCGACTTTTTCTGTCTAGGACATGTCGGTGTCCTCACGATGTTTTCCTTCACCTTTCGAGCAAATGTTAAATGCGCACATAGAAAGAAAGTCTATTGGTGCACAGCCGGTAATCGAACTTACGACCTCAGGGATGAGAGTCGCACGCTGAAGCCACTAGGCCAACACTGCTCAAGCCAACACTGCAAGATAATTTAATATCGACGCAAAGTATTCTTGGCAACCCTTTGGTACATTAAACACTACGAAACTATATAACGACTCTTGTATCTCATTTTAGTATTAGTATTTATAGCTATTTACAACGTAAAGACGACAAACAATTTAGCCCAAGTCAACATTTACAGACATTCAGCCATTAACGACAGTGTTCATACAAAGTTCTAACATCTTGGAATATTCCACAGTAATACCAGGAATATTAGTGGTCCGATTATTATCAGTACATTTAATCAAGATTCACCCGGGACCCAATTAAGATGCCATCTGCGACGCGGCTTATTGGCTAAATATTTGAAACGCTTGCTTATAATAATTGAATAGCTCGGTGTATATTATAAATTTATTAATTATTTTATCTAATAGGTATATAAAATTCTTGTGTCACAATGTTCGTTCCCATACTCCTCCGAAGCAGCTCGACCGATTCTTATGAAACTTTTTATACATATTCAGTAAGTCTGAAAATCGGCTACTATCTATCTTTCAAACCCCTAATAAGGTCCACCCAAAAGTTTTATTTTTTAGATTTTTGTTTTGTTTTTATTTGTCTAAGAATCAGCATACAAAAATACATACAATTTAATTTTCACCCCTCTACGATCAAACCCTATTTTTTATTATTGTAGATAGTTATTTTTATTGAACTAAAAAAATGTTTCCTAAAAATAATATACATGGCAAAACAAACGTTTGCCATGTATATTATTTACGGGTCCGGGGTCAGCTAGTTTAATTATAATAATCCCTTGACGTTACTATTGTATATTGTGGTATATTTAAGATTTACATAAAAAAAAATATTTTTACTTTGTGATTTTATAATAAATTCATTATGAGCATGAAATAAAAAGATGAATGATCTTTGAGAGAGACGGAACTAAAATAAGAAGTACTAACCATAGCTAATACTAGAATATTCTTAATAATATAGATTTGTCCGAGTGGCTTCAGTATCAGCATGCGACCGCATTACGATCCCGTGCACAAATGAACTTTCTCTTTATGTAGGTTACATGGATTACTCGCATGTAAGGTAAAGGAAAACCCAAATGCCTCGACGCAAAGTTGACGGCATGTGTCGGGCACAAAATCACCATCACACATCAATTAGAAAATACAAATGATCACGACATAGAAATATGATGCCCAAACCTAAAAGATTTTGCTCTTCTTAATAGTATTTGTTCAAATATCAGTACTAACTTACAAAAGAAAATAAACAACATAACAAGTCCAGTTAAAAATATGTAACTTTTAACAACACAAAACTGAAAATTGAGCTACTTTCCGACACGTCCGGCTGACATTTTTCTCTTTAAGGACTTCTTTGACCACCTCGTTACGACTAACAGCTGTCTGCTGCAGTTCGGAATAATAAACAGACAAATACAAAGAAACTTCAACTGGTTGTTTAGTAAAGGGAGATTTAGTATTGAGTGTTTTGAAGAAAATTCTAGAATTTTTGCATCGTTTTCATATCTGAATAATTGGCGTTATATGGTTTAATACGAAATGTATTTTTTACATAAAAACTTTAAACAAAAAATATTGTATTTTTTAGATTACTACAATTATGTATTTGGTTTTTCTATAGGTGTTTTACAACTTGACAATCTAGAAGCTGCGGCTAGCAACGCGGTTAATAAGACACGGACAAATGAATTTAAAAAAAAATAAAAACTCTATAGTACCAATAAATAAAGTTACAATTTTTAACGTTAGTATTGTTTAATTTACCTATATTTAAACCAAATCAATTACCTATATAATAATAGCAAAACATACGATTAACGACGATAACAATATTATAGTTGAACTATTTCTTGAATTTATGACCTATATAGAAAATGTACTAATTTAAAAACTTATAAACTTCTTTTGCCTTCTCTACAATTCTGCTTTCTATGTGTAATCAAAAATATGTACGGTGAGGAATTCGGGAGCGTTAGATCAAGATTTTAGACGATAGGTACTTGTACTTTAGTAAGTCCCACCAGACTACTAAATATTTGCGCAGAAGGATTGAAACAATCTCATTAAATTATTTAGGTGTTAAATTAAAAACACTGAAATAATAAATAATTTTCATCCCTTGATAAACATCACAGTTCCGTGAGCACTCGGAAGGTATTACATTCCAACAAAATGCGGGAAATAAAATAATTCACCGTAAAAATACCTTCCTTCCAACGAATACATTTGCATTAGCGTGGCGGCATGTCATATCCATCGCAATTTAGATGAGAGAAAAATGCGAAACACGCGTAACCCTCCCCTCGCAGGCTCCCTTTAGTTTCAAACTAGGCATATTTACAGAACATATTATATTTAATTCAAGAATTTACTTTGTTGGAAATTTTTGTTTTGTCTTAAATATTTTTTCCTCGTTCGCGCTACATACTTTCGTAAACACCGCTATTTTGGGAGTCGACTTTCAGAATATTTTAGTATCTAGCACAGAAGGTTAAGCAAGTGCTTCGCCATTAGAAGTCATTCATTTTACAGTTAATACAAACGTAGAAGTATTCCCTCGTTTTATATAACTCATACATATCCCATCCTCTGTAATTAATATTAATAGCCTCTACCTCCCGTTAACAATCAGCTTGCGACGCCTTTGTGGTCAAAAGTAATGTTGTAATAAAAAATAAAAATGTTTGCGTGTACTAGGTGTACACACGTAAGAAGTGAAACTTCTTTATGACCTTATTTTTTGAAAAATGATCTACTATATGCAACTTAACGAAATTGGTTAAATAAAGTTTAACAAAAGGCTTTTATTATCGTAGACATGAATACAAATACAATTATTTCATTTTACCTTATTACTACTAAGATCATTACAGAATTTCATTAATTGTAATATAATTATTACTATCATTGTTATCGTTATTATATATTATAATTAATAGTTATACAAAATATAATAGTAAATATAAAATATAATTTAGTTAAATAACTATTTCTTTAAGCACAGTAAATTTTGATACACTGCCTAGCATACAATTTACAAATTAATTGCTGCAAATTGCGATTAGCAAATTTCAAGTCGAAAATGTAATCCGTTGTCAAACTTCAAAGTCAAAAACATACTATATGTCATATTTTAACGCCGATAAAGAAGTTTGACTTCAAAAAGCAACATGGCGCGTAACGGAAAAATGTGACGCATAACGCAAAAATGTTACACTAAATTTTTTTCCAACCCCGATAAAGAAGTTTCACTTCAAAAACGTGTGGCACTCGGGGACTGCCGCGGTAAAGCTATTGCATAGCATTTTTTATCAACTGATGCAATTATAAATATTTATTTATGCAGTATTTTTTTTCTTTGATATTATTTCAATCTACCACTCTACCAGACTCAGACTAAAACGCCTATAAAGTCTGTCTCACTCTAACGCGTACTGGCTGCACCGGCCGCGCTTACACTACGTCACCGATCTCGTCAGAGATCTGAATGCGCAGTATGCGTTCTGTCCCACTCTAACGCGTATTTGCCCCACCTATATTAGGTCATCGTGTGTTAGGTTTTTTTCGTTACGGAATTTCTTGATTCGGTCGTCGCGCTCAAAGCCCGCGATAAAATCTATGCAATAGATTAAAAATAAGTTAGCAAAAACCTTTAGTGTAATTAAATAAATTCACAACCCGTTGACCTTTATTGTTTATTTTTTTACATCATTAAAATCCCTATAAAGTATGTAAGCCAATTAGGCAAAATAACCGTAACTCAAACCGATCTAAAATAATGTTTTTAAACAAAAACTAGTCATTGTAACCTGTATAAAATATGCGTATATATCGTTAGTCTTACCGCTTCAGTGTGGATAGGATGGACCGCAAATAGCAAGGCTGCCAGTGCTGCGAAGGGCCGTTGAAGTCGCGCTATTAGTACGCCGGTTCTAGCCACCAGCGCACAGCAAGCGGCGTGTAGAATGACGTTGAACAGGTGCCACCACCATGCAGACACGCCGCATAGCGCATAATTCACTCTGAAAAAGAAATTAACAATAACATACGACAACATAGACACAAATGTTTTATTTGAATGTGTTATCTTAACGTTGTACCATTGACTTATCTACAAATGTCATATTTTTCATGTCATTAACAAAATCATAAAATATTTAAAATCGCTCGTGTCATAAATTTGTTAATAAATTATTAATTTATCAAAAAAGCCGTAATTACAATATTTTTACACCAAACAAAATAGTAAATTAATCGACACGACGCGACGATGACGTAACGTAAATTATGTCTTCGCTGGTCTAATCCTAATACTGTTTTGGAGTTTAATCTCGTCGGGCACTGTTTTCGATCGAAAGACACAATATTTGTATATTTTCCTGAAATTGACGCAATAATGCTACTATTTTAACATTACGTATCATGTTATGTTATCATGTTAAGGGATAGCTTTAGAGCAAATGTAGTGCTTACAAAAAAATATTTACCTATGCAAGCCAGCAAGAGAATCCTATAGGGATGCCATTGAACACACGCAAATGCGTCGTAAATCAAGTCTTTGTATAATATAATATCAAATTTGCCCGAACCATAAAGTTGCATCTAATTTTGAATTTAGACATTATTTGGAATACATATCAACAGATTTTCCGCGGTTGTAATATATGTATGTATTTAAAATATTAGAACTACACGCGATCAGTCATCACTATTCAAATTTAACAAATCTTTGAATGTTAATTAACGCACAAAAATTTGACGTTTGTTGGTGCGACGCCATCTTGAATAGAGAAGCGTTTTGGCGGGATTTTCAAATTGTAAATGTTTAATTATTTTTTGAAGCCTAAACAAAATTAAAAATATATAAAAACTTATAGGTTCCATTGTCACTAATAAATCTTGAATGGTATTAAAATCTGGTGAAACAGATATATTCGTATAAGTGATTAGGATGATTTCCGTTTTTGTCAGGAAAAACGTAACGAATATGACTAATCCTCTACATATCTCTTTTCACCACAGAGTAATTCTTAATATATTTAACATTTATTAAACATATTAACATTTTTACAGAATGAATACCATAGTTTAAAAAAATGGCTAATTTCGTTTTTATGAGGTTAGTGTAACGGAGTCTTTTAAAACTTTTAGAGTTGATTATAGCGTAAATTTTACAACAAATAACTCTTCATATTTATATTATAACTATTGACGTATACTTTTAAATTTAGTAAATTTTAGTTTGTGACACGAAGTAATAATATTAACAACGGTCATCATGAAATAGTTAAAACTTATAAAAACTCAATATCAATTTAGGTTCACTTAAATACAATGTTTTCGAGCTCCTTAAGGCACTTATCGTAGTTGTATTTTTTCCGTTGAAACGTCTCATGCTATAAATAAGAGCGCGATAAACAGTCAGACACTTGAGGTATTCCCGTCCTACATACGAACGCTTAAGGCGTCTAAATGTGCCATTGTCTCATGTAATAGTTCTGCGGTTGCAACGAAATGAGAATTTTTGAGACGGAATTCGTAGCGGCGTAATTGTCCTAAATCTCGCGCAAAATGTTTGCGAGCTCCTTTTGAAGAATACCCACACTCGACCTATATTTACTTGTAATTACTTGGAAAGCATTTAAAAATAAATTTTTGATGCGTTTTATGACTTTTATCATAGTTTTGGGTAATTAAAATACGTCATGAATTTTCCATTTGCATTTTTATAAGTACTATATGTATATTATATAAACTGTTGATGTATGTAGACTTCATTTTTAATATTTTTGTTATGTTATCTGTGAAAGTTTTATAGATATATATAATGATATATACAGTGTAAACTCTTTATAGCGAATTTCAAGGGACCGAGCCTTTTTTTTCGCCATAGAGAAATTTCGTTATTCGGGCAGAAAAAAAAATACAAATTTAACCAATTACCTGCAATAATTTCTAATTTGATTACTATTAATAGGGAAATTATTCTAAACACATATCAAATATAACGCTATTCTTTTACTGGCCATCTTGATAGTTTCAAAGTTTGTTTACAACTGATAATACACGATAGGTGACGGTGGTGCGTTTAGTAACTGAGACAAAAATTTCATGTTTTGCGTTGTTTTTACAATATAAAGAGGTTTTCGTTACAACGAATTACGTTATAAAGTGTTTAGTTTGTATATAATTAAAATTGTCTATGTGTTTATTTATAAATAAACCCAAATGTTATAAACGCGACGTTACAATACTCCAAAGTGGAAATTATTTATTCATCGTAATACAATATGTAATCCGAGTGTTTAAGACAGACATTTAGACGCACGGCCGCAGGCGAGACATGCCTCGACTCTGACAGTAAGGTTGCAAAATAAAAGATGATACACGTTTGAGAAGTTCACAAGGAGAAATTTGGTTATCAAAACGCTAGCACAGGAACAAAGCGTTTGTAGAGTTGAGACGTACTTGTATTTATTAATATTTGCCACAGATTTAATAAGTAAATAAATTTATATGTAAATACTAGAGTTGCCTAAACATGTGACACGAACGTAACAAAATTAAAATCTCAAACGTATGAAATATTATTAATATCTGAAACCTGTTCAAGGAATTAATGTTTAATGTAAATTTCCTAGAATATATATATATTCTTAATTAATTATATAATTGTCCAGCGTTTACTACTAACTGCAGTACAGTGTTGGACTAGTGGCTTCAGCTTGCGACTCTCATCCCTGACGGCGTAGGTTCGATCCCAGGCTGTGCACCAATGGACTTTCTTTCTATGTTAGCATTTAACATTCACTCGAACGGTGAAGGAAAATATCGTGACGAAACCGGCTTGTCTTGGACAAAAAGTCAGGCACTGGAGGCTGATCACTTATTATTATTAGATTGAAAAATGATGATGAAACAGTTTCAGAAATCTGAGGCCCAGACCTAAAGAGGTTGTAGCGCCACTGATATTTTTTTTACTACTAACTACTAATTATATTGCAACTTCTAGATTTGATGATTCCATTTATAACCCTTTGAGTACGATTATTAACTCGAAATCTAACGTGTACGTCATATGAAGCTATGAAATATAGATTTTTCACCGCAATATATCAAAGTCAAAGTGCCTTCACAAGACACTTTACAGCAAGATAAGGCGTACGGGTGAGATAAGCTCGAGTTAATCAAAACCGCATTGGAGGCACCTCATCTGCTTATAAATTCCGCGCGAGACAGGTTAATACATCAAGATGTGCGCTTGATTGAGCAACTGCTAACCGAGCTGCTGTCAGATATTCCTATCATTCATATTTTTTTCATGGTCAAAGTCAAAATCATTTAATCATATAGGTAACACATTGCACACTTATAATGCGAAATGCTTCTAATTTTACATTTACGTTCTCAAATCAAGGTTGTAAAACGGAAAGAAGAACTGGCAATAAACTCTCCGGCCTCCGCCACTCTTTTTAATCGCCAAGTTTTTTGTTTAACACAACGTTTGTTGTGTTAAACAAAAAACTGCAACCAGTATACCATGTTCCACATGTCATCTTAAGTAGTAAAATAAATTAAAAACAAAGATTTGTACTCTATCCTCCTTTTCCTTTATCCTCTCATGCTTGAGAAACACTATGTTTTGTTGATTGTCTGCTTTCTTTGTACTTAGAGGGATATGTGCGACGGCGAAGGTCAAAGTTGTGATACCAAGGACCAGAGCCCAGAAGCAGTCTGTTGAATAGATCCCCGTTAACAAAGACGTTGTAGTTACTGAATGCTGTCTCCGACACTTTATGCTTCCATAGAGAGTTCACAGTACCAATATTGCGTATATTATATTTCATTTTGTTTTCGACATTATCGTGTTATTTTAGTACCTACTGTTAGGACAGTGTATATATTTTTGTGAATAAATAAATGAGTAAAATATCACTAGATGACATTTATAATGTTCGTGACTGTCTTAAATACCCACTTATTTCTAAACTGTTTGATGTTCTTTGTTGTATTAACAGGGATTCCATACTTGTTATAAATTAAAGAAGTCATGTATCACGTAAGTATCTGAACTTATTCATAATAGGTTCTATGGGCAGAGCGCTCAGTGCGCCGAGAATAGAGATTAACATATATCTTATAAAGTTGATACGTGGAAAGGAAACCAATCCGGTACTGCTCCAGTGCCTAGTCCTCAGGTTTACGTTAGGACGCGACTTCAACCACCTTTATTCGTACCGTAAACTAAAACTAATCTTTTGAAAAGGGCACATGACACAATGCATTGAAATAATTAATGAACTTCATAGATTAACAGTCAAGTCAGTTTTTTAATCGTCCGTCGAGTCAACTGACAAAAGGTTTGCTTTATGTCAGTTCCTAGTGGTAGAAATTTGATATTTTGTAATTTATGTTTTAATCTTTGAAATAACGTGCTGTTATTTCTACATGTATTATTAATATTTAGTTGCCGCATTGGGGTGACCCGTAATGGTAGCTACAGTTATCAAATAAAGAAAACATAACTTAATTGGAGTTGAATGACACGTATTATTGATATACGGCAGCCATTACACCGGCGTAGTGTTGGTATAGACAACAGCCATAGATAATAGTGACACAGATTATCGTTGCCTTTTATATACACTCCTAGAATTTAAGATTTTATAATTACATCGTTTAATTCATTAAGGCTCATGTAAGTTATGAATAATACGATAAGTGGAGAAGTTAAGGAAAGCATCTAATACAATCCATTTCTTACTTATAAGAAACAAAAGGTTTAGGTTACACGGATTACGCCTTATAAAGGAAAATAATAAAACTTTTTATTTATGTTAGCAATATATATTTCATAGAAACATCCTTACTGTTACTCTTATACCAAAAATTGGAATAAAAACCGCGTCGGCTGTTTGTTGTATCTAATCAAAGAGACCGAAGCCCATGTCGTCATCCTCAGATTCTTCCTTCTTCGCCTCTTTCTCTTCTTTCTTAAAAGTCACATGAGAAGATCTTAATTAATTACACCGAAAAGCGGAGTATTTAATAGACTCCGCGACAAGACTCAATTCTGATCTTTCTACAACTTAAATACTTATTATAAAAAAATAAATCTTCGTAAAAAAAGATTTTGGTATTTGTTATAAAACGTATTTCTAATCGGTGTATAACCAAATTATTTTAAAGCGGTAAAGAAATAAATTCATTCCAAGTAGATTTCCGAGAATCGATACTCTGAGTGAATTTAAATGAGTAAAAGGGAAAAATCTGACAATAATATTTGTTCAAGAGAAAAATTGTGAAGTTGAAGGCGAGTTGAGAGTTCTTAGGGACTAGTTTTTATTCTATAATGATGAAAGACGAGAAAAGAATTTCATGTTCACCTGTTGATTTTCAAGAAATTTTCCCATTTTAATGTAGGTAACTTAAAGTGCGGTTAAAGGTAGTAATTTATTTTAATAACAATTAAAGGCTTTCTTAATATTTGTTTTTCTTTGTGTTACTACATTTTATTTGTTTCGCTTTACCATTAATGAAGATAATCTGTGTTGGGGTCAACTTATAAAGTCCGTGCAAAAAATAGAATTATAATTTAATCTTATACAGACATTAAAAATACGATTTTTTTTTGTTTTTGGCATCTATTTTTTCTTACACGTGAATTCGGTAAATTACTCGCAAACGTAAAACTCTAACTCAAACTCAAACTCAAAATATCTTTACTCAAGTAGGTAACTAAGTACACTTTTGAATAGTCAAGTTAAATTAATCGTAAATTTACATTTACTACCAGTTCGCAAGTCAAGGGCGTAGAGCGGGTAAGAAGAACTGGCAAGAAACTTTCCGCCACTCTTTTTAATCGCCAAGTATTGTCATACAAATTGTTTGAACTGGAGCAATTCAATCCCAAGGATTAGGATCATTTAAGTAGTCCTCAAATTTATAAAAAGCTTTGTTGATTAATTTTCGTTTAACGAGGACTTTGAATTTATTTAGTGATAATTCTCTAATTGCGCTTGGGAGTTTGTTGTAAAAACGAATACAATTTCCATATAAGGAGTGATTTATTTTTTGGAGCCTGGTTGGTCGTACCCTCAAATTAGTTCTATTTCGCGTATTATACTGGTGAAAGTCACCATTTGTTTTAAAATCGTTTATATTTTTTGGACATACAACAAGGCTTCAAGAATATATTGACCAGATAGTGTCATAATATTTAATTCCTTAAACTTATTCCGTACCGACTCCCTCGGAGAAACACAACAAATACCCCGAACAGCCCGCTTCTGCAGCACAAATATGGATTGAACCTCTGCAGCAGCACCCCACAATAAAATGCCGTACGACATAACGCTATGAAAGTAGCTATGATACACAATTTTAGCCGTGTCCTCATCAGTAAACTGTCGGATTTTCTTTACTGCATATGCTGCAGAGCTCAGCCTATTCGAAAGAGTCTCTATGTGTGGGCCCCATTGGAGTTTACTATCTATTGTTATGCCTAGAAAAACAGTTTTGTCAACAAAGTTTAGTTCACTGTCCTTAATTTTCAGGTTACCAATATCTCGCTTTACGCTAGTAGTTGTAAATCTAATACATTTTGTTTTATTCTCATTAAGCAATAAGTTATTTACATTAAACCAGTTAACTATACGAGAGATAGAATTGTTTACATCGTCCAATAATACGTTATTCCTATTCACTTTAAATAGAAGTGAAGTGTCATCAGCAAACAATACCATCTCATGAACTTCGTTGACAAAGAATGGGAGGTCATTTATGTAAATCAGAAATAAGAAAGGCCCGAGAATCGATCCTTGGGGGACGCCCATTGATACCTGCGAACCCGGAGAGGTGACTCCATTGACATGAACTCTTTGGATCCTTCCCTTTAAATATGAATTCATCAGGCTGGAAGCTTTGCCATCAACGCCATAGTGTTGAAGCTTTCCAACGAGTATATCCGGATGAACACAGTCAAAGGCCTTTGACAGGTCACAAAAGACGCCGACTCCATCATATGATTCTTCCCAGGCGTTAAATATGTCCGAAATCAACTTCACACCGGCATCGATTGTGGAGCGACCCTTAGTGAAACCATACTGTTTATTATGTAAGAGTTTATTTTTATTAAAATGTAAAGAAAGCTGGTCTAGCATTATCTTTTCAAAAACTTTGCTCAACGCAGGGAGCACGGAAACAGGTCTGAAGTTTGACGGATCAGACTCACTACCTGCCTTGAACAACGGTGTAATCTTACTTAATTTCATTTCGTCCGGAAAGACTCCACAATCGATACAGCTGTTAAAAATTATAGACAATTCAGAGCTTATTACATTAATAACGGAATTTAAAATGACTGTTGACATACCCCATATATCTTTACTTTTTTTTTAATTAATAAGCTTAAAAGTTTTAACGATGTCATTACAAGTTATGTGTTTAAACTGAAATTTAATATTACATTCAGGTACACATTTTTCTAGCAATGAGATCGCAGCAGCAGGTGAAGAATCCAGGGACTTGGTCGTATTTAGTGGTACATTTGTAAAGAACTCTTCAAAAGAAGAAGCTACCTCTGGGTCAGATTTTATTAACTTCCCTTTAACTTTTAACATATAATCAGTTCGTTTGTCAGACGTTTTACCTGATTCTTCATTTATTATTTTCCAGGTAGCTTTTACTTTATCCGTGCTATTTTTTATTTTTGAACTTAAATATTGAGACTTTGCAGTTTTGCAATCTTTTTTGAAATTATTTGAATACAACCTAACATATTCCCTAAATTCCACACTAGTGTTATATTGCATTTCGTCATAGATTTCATATAATTTTAACCTTTTCCTGTGTAACTCCTCATTTGCCCAGTCACAGAAACTTGTTTTCTCAGAGACCAATAAAGTCTTTTGAGTAAATACTTTCTTGAATTCATCAATAAATGATCCAAAAAAAGTATTGTATAAATTATTAGGGTATGAGTTGCCACACAGAAATGGCATTCTATAGACCAATGCTTCTCTAAATCTGTCCAAACGGTCATTTGTAATAGGAGTTATCACAATTTTCTTCTTTTTACATGTTTTTTGTTTCCTTAATTGGAATTCAAACCATTGACCAGTGTGATCAGATTTAAATCTATTGAAAATACAAACATTCAAAGGGGCTATGTCACTATATATGTTATCTATACAAGTTGCGGTGCTAGCTGTTATTCTTGTGGGTGAATGAAATTGATTTATTAAATTGTATGAACGAAAAAGACTAAGTATGCGTACACTTGAATTAGAATGACAAAGTAAATTGACATTAAAGTCCCCACACACAATTAGCCCTTTATTACACTTTACTAATTTACACAATATCTCCTCTAATACATTTTCAACATTATTATAGACAGCTGATGGAGGACAATATAGACATACAACAATGAATTGCTCCAGTTCCACACAGGAGATTTCAATAGTTAGTAAAAGATAAAATATTAAAAATGATTTCATATTTTGTAAGTTGTTGGAATTATTGTGGACAGGAGGACATTATAGCCTGTGTAAACGGTGCGTTAGTACATTCAAGTGCACTTGCTAGTAACTGCCATGGCCCAATGTCCGACATGATCGGAGTATCGTCGTCAGAATATTGCCAATAATATTCCGCTTACCTACAACATTATTCCAGCAACAAGAAACCTGAATTTTGTCCTCCGAAGACAGCGCTTGAATCTTTTTTAGGTTCATGCGTAGCTGAAGTTAACAATGGCGAGCCATGGAAAGCAATGACTGCCTTCTATGAAAAAGTTTTAAAGGTAAAGGAGGAGGCGATGAGGGCCCGAAAACAATTGAACAAGTTTACGCAACTTGCAAGACGATAAGAACTCGCTGGTACCCAGCTCAATCCTAAAGCAACGACTACGACATCGTGGGGTTTTTAGAGGGTAGGGTCTCAAATAACTCACGGCACATGCAATCGCACCATGAAGGATATAGATTAACAGCATTTCCCCAAAAATATACGTCTAACGCACTTCAATTTTTTAAAAAAATATATATAATATTAATACTCACATAAAAAATTATCTGGCGGCAACATGGTAATAATAATATCGAGTGTTGAGGAAGTCAACTTAAATTTTTCTTATAAAATCATCAACAATTAGGGACAGTTATATAAACGCATATAATATTAAGTCTCGCATAAAAAATTCTCTGGCGGCAACATGGCAATAATATCGAAATACCGTTTGCGATCACACTCTTGACGTAAGAAATATTTCTCATAAAGAGAACAATGAAATAAATTCCAGCTGGAATATATTACAGTAGCAAATTTTCATAGCCAACAAAACAAAGGTGAATGAAATTGAAGGAATAAAGTTAATAAAATTTTATTATACGCAGGGAATCCTCAATTCGTGAGACGGCACGTCAGGTCCAAAATATCTGTGTTGTTATTTTAAGTTTATTTCAACGTTACATTGCTTTGATGGGACAATTTACTGTTTATCTTTCGCTAGAATTAATATAAAAACTGTAATCTTCTAATGGCTTAGTAGAGACATAGGCAATAGAGAAAAAGGCTAAACACAAGTAGTGCTTCAACCTATTCGATTTGGGTATAAGAAGATATAAGATTGTATCATTTTTGAAGTTATACTTCTTTAGGCGCGTTATGAAAAATTTATGAGAGTGAAATTTTACAATGCGCGCGCACCTGTGACACAAAATTAGGAGTGTGATTATAGCGTGCGCGAGCGAGATAGGAATAAGACAATCTACAAGTAAAAAGAAATAGAATATGCGTGAAGTTCGTATGCCAAGAATTTTGAATGACCATAATGACATTTGTCATTTACCTTTTAAACAAATAAAGGAGTTTTAATTATTTTTTCAAAGAAATTTAGCAATGCTTTTTGAATTATAATCAGAAGTGATTTAAATTGAATATTTAAACCAATTAATATTTGTGAAAAAACTGTGCTCATCAACCTTCCTAAGTGCTTCAATACAATTGAGGTTAACTATCCGTATGTATTATTATTATCGAGTATTGTTTTGATTACAAAAATGACCACATTGTTTAATCAAAACATGTAATTTTTCTGATTTAATCTAGCAAATATAAGGACAAGAGACAAAAAACAATTGATGAATCAGTGTAAGTGCACTAAATTGAATACAAAAAAAGAGTTGTCATCTTAACGCTGTGAAACATCAAAAACTGGAGGTGGAACAAAGCCAAACTATTTTTAATAATGCTAAAGAAGTATAACTTCTTACGCGCGTACATAAGTACACGCACCCTTTTTTTTAAGCTATCGCATAGCTTCTATCGCGGGCCTCGAGCGTGGAGAACGAATTCAGAAATTCCGTAAAGAAAAAACCTTACGCGTTAGAGCTGGACAGAACGCATACTGCGTATTCACATCTCTCTGACGAGATCGGTGCAGCCAGTGCGCGTTAGAGTGAGACAGACTATATAGGCGAGTTAGTCTGAGTCTAGTAGAGTGGTAGATTCAATTAATTTATCAAATAAAAAACTTGAATTAATATCAAAGAAAAAAAATACTGCATAAATAAATAATTATAATTGCATAAGTTGAAAAAAAAAATGCAATAGATTTAGCGCGGCAGTCCCCGAGTGCCACACGTTTTTTTTAATAGGAGGCAAACGGGCAGGAGGCTCACCTGATGTTAAGTGATACCGCCGCCCATGGACACTCACATTGCTAGAAGGCTCTACGCTCTTTTCTTGAAGGACTCTAAGTCGAATTGGTTCGGAATTACTTCAGTGGGCTGCTGATTCGTGATTATTTATTTTTCTAGACAAGAAGTGATCAGCCTTACGTATGCCTGACACACTCACTTTTTGGATCAAAGGCATGACAGTTTCCTAACAATGCTTTCCTTCGCTGTACGAGCGAGTGTTTAATCTGCACATATTAGTAAGTCCATTGTTACTGCCGGGAATCGAACCTACGACTTCGGATGAGAGTTACTAACAAAAAACATCCTAATACTACTTACTATTTAGGTTTATTACAAAATATAGCTAACAACAATGCAACGGGAAACCCCTGCTCAATATCTTTCCCTAGTAGTCAGTAATCATGAACAAGATACTGACGGCCAACCTCCAGTAATTTTTTTATTTTTTTTTATTTAAATATATTTATTCACAAAAAAAAGTTACTAGTTTAGTTAATAATATTGTAATGTTTGGAAATTCACCACACACCCAAATTATGAAGTGATCACTACAATGATTAAGCAATATACTACAGGTTTCTATGATTTAGTTACGTTATTATTAAAGTTCTCAATATAAAACATTTATATATTTAAAAAAAAAAACAAAAAGAGGACCGTTATAAAAAGGAGAAAATTCAGAGGGATGGAAACGCCTGTAGGAAACCTTCACCCTACAATGAGGGCTACATGCGAGGAAAGCATAATTATTAAACATGACATGACTAACATTTTAATAGAATTCCTGAATTGGGACTTTATTCGTAAAAAATACTACACTTACAAATGAAAGAACTATAATAAAAATATGTTTAATATGGAACATAAGATACAGGTATCACTTATTCCACGTCATTAAATACCAATCTGTAGGCATTCCTACTCATCGGCAAAGAAGACAAAGGGCGTAGGCCGGCGTAAAAAAAAATATCGTGACGATAAAAAATAATTATAATGCTTGAAATAAAAGAAGACCCTGTTTTGTTTTTTTACTTTTACATGGACGTTGAAGTAACTATTTTTACTTTCGCTATCTATTGTCTATTATTTGTAAGACGAAAGAGAAACAATGTCCGCCGAAAGTTAGTTAATTGCCGAGGTTCTCCGTTAGGCAGGGACGGTACAGCATGAGATCATCGATCTTAATATCTCGAGATGTAATTAAAACTTTGCTTGCTCATTTAAGTTGCTTAAATTAACTTTACAAACTACTGTACTTAGAAAATTCGCACTGCAGTTTTGTTTATATTAGTCTTTGGGACAAAACTTAATTTGGATACGCAAAGCTTTCTTCCTTTTTTAATCTTTAAAAAACAGGACAATATTCAAAGTTTAACATATATTGTGTTTTGTGTACGTTACTCCGTGTTGACATTGATAATGTTAATTCTTAAGGTATGTAATTATTCACCTCAGGGACTAAAAAATTTTATATAAATCAGTAGTGCTACAACCTTTTTAAGGTCTGGGCCTCAGATTTCTGTATATGTTGCATGGTCATTTGTAAATCTACAAGTAGGTGATCAGCCTCCTGTGCCTGACACACGCCGTCGAATTTTTGGGTCTAAGGCAAGCCGGTTTCCTCACGATGTTGTCCTTCACCGTTCGAGCGAATGTTGTGAAAGACGAAAAGTCCATTGGTGCACAGCCGGAGATCGAACGTACGACCTCAGGGATGAGAGTCGCACGCTGAAGCCACAAAACCAACACTGCTCAGGGACTAAGGTGTTTGTTAAATTTATAAATAATCATTGTCAGAAGTAGATATATAACACACAGATTTTTCAAACAATTTTTCATGTAGTATATATAGATTCAAATAGTCTTGCAAAAAAGCCCACGCGCAGATTATTATTACACATAATTCGATTTTATGAATTACGTGGCAAAGTAGAATAAAAAATAATTTGTCGAGATTCATTATTAAGAAACAAATTCAAACGTAAAAGTACAGACTGTCACATAAAAGAAAACAGGAATTTCCTTCCATTCATTAAGTTCAAACGATCGCGCTGTATTATTTCTTTTTAACTCTCAGTCCATATAATTTGCTCAAACAAAGGCCGCCTGATTTGTTAACGGCTGAATTTTAGACACACTTTCCCTCAACAATGTATGAAAACGACTCGAGCTTGAATTATTTCGAATAATTTTGTTATTCTTTTGTTGTTGTTGTATAGGAATAAAACTTTTTAAATTCTAATTATATAAGTATAAAACAATTATATAGTTTATTTCATGCTTTAACCTTTGGTTTTGGCCTCAGATTTCTGTATCTGTTTCTTGATCTTTTTTTATAGGAAATTAGATAAATCTTTAAATGCCTATCACTGCTGTTTTAAAAGAGTACCGAGAGTTTTTTATGCCGGCTTTTTCTCTCGGCCTACACCCTCTGTCTTCTTTGCCGATGAGTAGGGATGCCTTCAAATTTAATGACGTGGAATAAGTGATACATGTATCTTATGTTCCATAATAAACATATTTTTTATATTTTATTTTACTGGTCTTTAATTTTTGTTCACGATGTTACCCATCCAGCCAGCCAACACTGCCCTCTCGAATTTATTAAGTACAGATTATGAAGCATTGATTACAGGTTCCAAGAAACATTAGTTAGAACTAAAGTTTATACTAATATTGTTTGTTTAGCCACTTCCTTGTGTCTTTATTCTTCTGTATAACATTATTGTTTCGCTTATGAGCTCATCCAAAACACAAATGCCACTTTGAACGAAAAAAAAATTGTTTGTTTAAACAAAATGATAGAGCACATCAATTGATTGTTTTCTCAATTGGACTTCAATCTAATATGTTTTGTGTTATAGATAGCAGTGTGTAGTGACCTATCAATATGTTCTGAAATCTGCACTTAAAAGTTTACGTTAATTATATAATAAAATATAATGAAAAAAAAATACTGGTATTATTGTGAAAAAGCGTGGGGCGCTCTGTGCCATATTTTTCGTCTATCGAGCAACCAGCGCTTTTTCAGAATAATACCAGTATTTTTTGTTCATTACCATTTTCAGCCTAAATTAGGAATTATTTTTCACTTTTTAGTTTGATGTGCTTTAAAAGCGTGTGTTCTAGTTTTTTTAACTATTATTTATTTTTTATTTTTTTATTGTTAACGGATTATTGCATTGTCATCGATCTTTGACAGGTGCGCAAAGTTTGAATTAAATCTGTTCGTTAAAAGTGGTCATACATACATACATACATACAAACATACATACATACTTACATACAGGTGAAGCTAATATAAAGCGTGTAAAAAAGTGGTTATGTAAACAAAACTTAGTAGTAGTAAATTAAAAAGTTTAATTACAATGTTCAGGTAATTGCGCTTCGTAGAATAACCTAAGATAAAAACACTGGTTGTTCATTGTTTAAAAAAGATAAAAGTTCTTGCGCGTTAATTCTCGAGAGAAGAATAAAAAATGCCCGATAGATCAATTAAAGTTGGATGGGAAGGGTTAATTCCTTTGGTATCTCTTTGAGAATTAATTTAACTTACCAAAAGCAACAAACTTATGCTTAGATTGAATTTTAGCGAGGTTAATCAATTCCTGTAATTTATTTATAAGAGTTGGGTAGCTCACCTGATATTATGACTCATGGTCATGTTTCAGCGGATTGAAAAGTGGGGTTATTAAGAAGTTCGAAAGAATCATGTACTAAATAATATAATATATCCCGATTTGGCATCCACATAAATTAATATAGACATACATATAGGTTAATGAATTCTCAATCACTTAGGGGGCGTCCATGAATTACGTGAGGTGTTTTTTTAAATTTTCTGTATGTCCCTCCCCCCCTGGTGAGATATCGTGAGATTTTATTCAACCCCCTCCCCCAACCCCCAATCTCACGTGAGATTTTTCAAAACGAGCTCGAAGAGCTCAAAAGCATAAAGAAGCTATCTCTTTGAGCTCGGAGAACTCAAAATAACACAGAATACGTACTTTTGAGCTCGAAGAGCTCAGGTAAGGCTGGTTGAGGATGCTCCCGTTTGGTTGAAAGAACCATAACTATCCTTCCTCCACACTTGTTAAAATCCATTACCTCAATTATTAACACTAAAAGTATAAATGTGAATCAAAGAAATAAAATTAAGTTAATTTTGTTTTCGAAACACGGAAATTAGCCCAAAACAGCTCGATTATTAAAGGACATAGGGACATTAATAGCTCGGGTCTAATTTAATCAGAGGTCGGGTCTCATGAAAATTAATGCGTCTCGCAAATACTCGTTTAACCCAATAGGAACGAGATTATTTTCTCAACAATTAGTGTGACGGCTCCTTTTTATTTTCGTATACCTTAATGAAGGAAAATGTCCACAAATTAAATCTGGCAAATACGACGTGTGAAGGCTTTTGAGGTTTTAGATGTAAGCTATTGTCGTTTTTTAAAACGATCGCTTTTGTATTATTTCTGATAAATACATTTTTGGAGATCTAATTAAAAAAAAATTGATATATTATTTATTAGTAATACTTTAGCCTCAAACGAAGACCATTTTTCTTATATATATAGATATATTATGCTTATTATGTATATTACAATCTTTTTAGGTTTTGCGGAATTGTTTTATGTCGTCCCTTTTAATAATTAAAAATCAATTATTGTAACTATCAACTAAAGCTTCAGTACATCCATCAGTCAATACTGTTTTGAAAACGATAAATCAAACACCAAACCAAACAAGACATTGCTCATACAATTTGGACAAAGTTCGATTGAGAAGGAAATCTAGTAGATAAACAATATATGAGCGTCTGATAGCGTGTTCCAAGCATCTACTTATATTAAACAATTTCCTCTTAGAAAAGTCTCGTGATGTATGACTTTATTATACGGCTTGCATATTACGTTACAATGATGTAGTGCTTATGTGCAGTAATAGAGAATGTTAAGGTGAAATTTAAATTGAGAAACGTTCAAGTTTTAATAAATCTTGGTATGTTTAATAAAGAGTAAGGATGCAGTTTCTTTACGATCGCCGTCAGTAGTGGAGTCTTAACAGAATTTAGTTTATACATTATTTATTAACATACGGTTTAAGAGATGTATAAAAGAGAAACGTCGTGGTTAAAAATAACTTTTTTTATATCTAATATATAAAATTCTCGTGTCACAGTTTTCGTTGCCATACTCCTCCGAAACGGCTTGACCGATTTTGATGAAATTTTTTGTGCTTATCCGGTATCTATGAGAATCGGCCAACATCTATTTTTCATCCCCCTAAATGTTAGGGGTAGTCCACCCCTAAATTTTTATTTTTATTTTTTAGACAAAATTTTTGATTTCTATTTTTTTATGATACAACATTAAAAAATACATACAATCCTCGATTTTCACCCTTCTACGATCAACGCCTATTTTTTATTATAAATGATATACATGGCAAAACGACGTTTGCCAGGTCAGCTAGTACTTTTATGTAATTATAGTTTGACAGTAATCTTTAAAAGTAAATTGTTGGGAATAAATGACTTGATGCGTAGTAAATAGGAATTAGATTAGTTATTATTACGCTGCTTCGAAAAAACTATCACTTTACTTCATAATAAATAAAAATATAGAAAATAATGAAATTCCAGATGTTTCCACGTGAAGTGAAGATCTGAACTTAGACCTTAAAGAGGTGACCGCATATTTAAAACGAAGCAATACACTCCTTGTCTGCGATTGGTTTAGATTTGCGAGATTTTGTTAAAAAAATTATTTTAAACCGATTTTATATTATTTTTAAAAATCCTGCCGTCTATCCTCCGATTATACAAAGGAAGTATCAAGGTATAAACTTTAGTTACAAAACTTTTAAAATACTATTTCTATGAAATAACCACTGAATATTCCAGCCGCACAGGGAATATGAGTTTAACCAATCGTAGAAGTCGAGAACCAGTCATATTTCAATTCACAATTTGAAGGTTATCTTCGAAATATTATACATAATGCGTTCAACTTTTAGCGGTGTTTTTCAAAAGATTTATTATGTTTAATTATTTATATTTTTGTGAAGTGAAACTTCTTTATCGGGGTTGGAAAAAAATTTAGTGTAACATTTTTTCGTTACGCGTCACATTTTTCGGTTACGCGTCACATGTTTCGGTTACGCGTCACATTTAACCGTTACGCGCGTCTTTTTCTTGTCCCTACCACGGTTGATTCAAAGAGATTCTAAACCATTAATAACAAAAATGTATAATAACGATAACAATGATACTAAAAATTCTATTACAATTTATGAAATACTGTAATAATCTTAGTGGTAATAAGGTAAAATGAAATAATTGTATTATTTGTATTCAAGTATGTGATATTAAAAGCCTTTTGTTAAACTTTATCTAATTTAACTTAATTTAACCAATTTCTGTAAAGTTGCATATAGATAATTTTTCGAAAAATAAGGTCATAAAGAAGTTTCACATCTAACGTGTGTACACTAGTACACGCACATTTTTTTATTTTAATTTGTGTCGTGTATGGGTGAAGAATAATAAGAATGTATTTGCCTTAAATTTAGTGTTGCTAGTACTTAAAGCAGAGTTGGGCCGATTTTTGGATAAAGGGGTTATTCTGATTAAAATCAAAATTGTTTGATATATTGCAATATCACGAGATAGCACTATTAACAATATTTTAATATGAGCATTCTCTGAAGTTTTTGCAACATTTATTTCCGAATATGGAAACATTTAAGTGGAATATAAAACCTATTTCGTGAGTATGAATTATACGGCATTTTAAAAAACCGAGCTCTATAGGGCGCACTCGCATTATAAAGGAGTCTATTCAACGAATCTGGGTCATGAAGATTCTCAAGACAATGCTTCGGATGTGATAAATGACACCGTGATGAGTTGGAAAACGTTTGGGATACGTTCAAATAAAATTCTAAGATATTGCTTGGAAGTAATTATTTCACATCACATGGCAGAGTCCATGGTAATTAGTATTCTACTGTTTTCTATTGGTATACAACTATTAAAAGTGTAGTACCCGCAAAACCAAAGAAATTTCTTTCATCAAAGTTTGTTCTGTCTTATACTACTTACGATGGTTTCTCGAATCACATATCAATATTTTCAATTTAGAATTTTGGCTGTGATATAACTTAATACTGCCCTTTTTTTAAATTCAATTTTAACCATCTGCAATCATTCTCTTTGCTTTTATCAGAATTTATGATATAATTTTGAGGCAATTAGGGATTGCAAATTCAATAATTTATTACGTAATTTGCAAACTATCAAACAGCGGTAAGTCTCTCCCATACAATTTGACGACTCATTGGTCTAGTGGTTAGTACCCCTGACTGCGAATCCATGGGTCCCGGGTTCGATCCCCGGCTGAGGCGAACATCGATGTGATGAGCATTTGGTGTTGTTCTTAGGTCTTGGGTGTTTAAATATGTATTTATATGTATATCTATCTATAATATGTATGTATATCCGTTGCCTAGTACCCATAACACAAGCTTCACCAGCTTAGCATGAGACTAGGTGTGAATTGCCTTAAAAAAAAAAAAAATATAGGAAGGGCATTCTACTATCACTCTCTTAGGTTCATTTGCTATATTTGCAATTTTAACTTTTGTATTTTTTTTGTCATATTTATTTTTGTAAACTTGTTATGAACATTATTTATTATAAGTATTGTTTGTGCACACCGTCCGGACTTACTATCAATGGCACACATTGATTAATATATATTTTTTTATAAATAATAATAACAGTGACGAAGGTTCTATTTCAGGGTGTGCGGAAACATCGCAAAACAGGGTCTCAGTAAGACGAGCGTTATCTGACGCAGGACTAACAAATTAAATAGCGTTCGTGATAAATCGGCTATATGTTATCCGTTTGCGGAACACGTATATCGCCTATCGATTCACGTCCCATATATTATATTGACTCATATTTCCAATTGCTATAGAGGCGTAGAGGAATTGAGTAGTTTCGTATTGAAACCTTTCCTAATATATCGAATTTTAAAACGCTAGATCAATTCATAGATTTTTGCTAACAAGAGCAATTTGTGGAAAATATTAAAGAACATCTGTAAAAATATAGAACATTTTCCGATGTAATTTAAGCATCAATAGCTGTTTAAATTATGTATCTTCTTCTTATTCTTGCGCCACTTTATTGCTAAAGGTTGGCTGTCAAGAACTTGAATTGCTGGGTATCTTGCGCTAGTCTTAAGCGAGTACCTCGACGGATGTTATGCCTGTCTACTTCCGTACGTTCCGCAACCACGACTTAATAAAAATAGTCGTCTATGCAGACATGAGGCTATATTAATCTTGTGTGTGTGTTCAATTGTCCGGTCACTTTAAAAACAAGACAAACCACTCTTCAACGCATTAAGCTTGCACTATGCAGTCTGATTAATACATCTGTATAATAAACAAAATAAAAAATCTGTGGCGCTACAACCCTTTTAGGTCTGTGCCTCAGATTTCTGTATGTTTCATGATAATTTGTCAATCTAATAGGCAAGTAGGTGATCAGCCTCCTGTGCCTGGCACACGCCGTCGACTTTTTGGGTCTAAGGCAAGCCGGTTTCCTCACGACGTTTTCCTTTACCGTTAGAGCGAATGTTAAATGCTTATATAGAAAGAAAGTCCATTGGTGCACATCCGGGGATCAAACCTACGTCGTCAAGGATGAGAGTCGCACGCTGAAGCCACTAGATAAAATATAAAATATCAATTATAATTTTAACTAGTCGAAGAGAATCTAGTATATTTAATGGTTCTAGGTTTATAAGTACTACAGGTAAACGACGAAGTAAGTAAGTCCTATAAATATTAATTTAAATTCTCATTATAACAGGAGTTAAAGTGGTCCTCAGTGGGCTATAAGATAATTCACGGTCAAATATTATTTTTACGTCTTATTTAATTTGTAATTTATGTTGTATCAAGAGTAATAGTTAAATGCAATATATTTTAATAAACGCATTATCTGTATTTTATAAAAACATGTTTTATCTACGATTATAGCTAATTATGTTTTGTGTGTATCATGTTCGTGGGAAAAAAGGATGATAATACTTTTGTATCTGCGGCTCTAATAGAAAATTGCGGGTACTTACGGAACGGGTTTTACTAGTTTAAGTACCCGCATAAAACGCGTAGCGAGTAAGTTACGTAAATGCATGTGTAATTTAAGTTTTATCTGCATCTACCCGTGCTCTCGTGTACGAAATTTTTGAAATTTGAAATTTGAAAATTATTCATCTTTCACTTATCCTTGTAGAGGTATTAGAAAGACTATAGTTTTTAGTCACATTTTGCCAAGGCTAGATTTTATAATTATTTATTAAGCCAATATTAGGTTAGATTAGACATACATATGAAATTAGCGTTTTGTATTGGAGACACAAAAAGTAGATTTTTAAAAAATAGAATATATTTTATTAATGAAAGTGTGAAAGTGAATGTACCATTGCTATCTATGCACTTTTGCCATCTATGGTTCATTGATCTTTTTACTAAAAAACCCATTCGGACGGGAATCAATGAAATATCTGAAGGTAGTTTCGACTGCCATAACAGAATTGAATTTTTTACCTAGCAACAAGTTATCCAAATTTTTAAAATGGAATCTGTTGTAGCAAGGTCAGGGGAGTAGGGTATTCAATTGGAATGTCTAAGAAATTCCAATTGAATAATCCTCTAATTTGGTAGCAGTCTGTTGTGCAGTGTATGTGAAGCAGCAGTTTCCTAGAACGATTGACCATTGATTGTTTAACAGCTGGCTTTTCCATTATGGTTTGCATTTGCTGACAATAGACATCTGCCGAAATCGTCTGGCCAGATTTAAGAAAGCTATAGTTAACGACCCCGGCACTAGTCCACGAAACGCTCACAAGTAACTTCTTCGGAGTAAATTTTGCTGCTAGCTTGCGATTTGGCTGGCTCGGTTGGGTTCAGTCATTGCGATGAGCGCTACAGATTATAGTATAGGATCCACTTTTACGTTTATATGTAAGGACCTAATATTACTAAAAGGAAATGTTAGGGCAAGTTTAGTGCTAATGAGTTCGTAAAGTGCAATTATGGGGTACTTGTAATGAAATACACAACATTAGCGAATATTTCAGGCCTCATTCATGGACGGCTATTAACTTGAGTTATTTCATTTATATCAACAATCTTTGTCTATGTATTTTAACGGAATATACATATTATACGTGACGGATGACGTATAATATTTTTTTTAAAAGAAATATCGCTACTTTCTATGGGTGAAGGATATCCTAATTACAAAGATATATAATTTTATTTTTAGCGACATCTAGAATCTGCGCTTACAATTCACTGTGATGACGTCATACCCTGAACGCGCTGACGAAGTTAATCCGGCCGCTAAGGATTCAAATTCTCGACCTTATCCAAAATGGCCTTCGGGCTAGTCAGTGTAAGGCTATGTTCACATGTAACGCGCGTTAACGCGCAATCAAATTTGAAGAGAGTTCAGATGATGAGCACTAATGCGTGTTGCGAGAGTACTCGTCAGTCTAGTTCGGTAGAAAGTAGAAAATGGACGTGGAAGAGGCTATTATTTTGTGGTTATATTATAAAGAAAAATATAGAAAAAGAAAACGTACACATTGGGTTCATCCAATTTTGAAAAATAGACCCAGTTTGTTATAAATATAATTACGAAAATTAACAAAATTGCATGCGATCGTGATGAAAGCGCGCGCTCAACTGAACAGCATACGGACATTACATTAATATCAAAGCGCGCGTCAACGCGCGATCACCTGCGTCTAGAGACTTTTTCTCTTAGCGCCGCGTTGACGCGCGTTAACGCGCTCTCATGTGAACAGTTGTATGAAAATACCACAATGTCTAGTCGCGCGATTTGAAAACGCGCGTCAAGTTTTTGCCATCTGAACATAGCCTTATTCTGGTCGAGGATCCTTCATTTACGCTGGACGAACAGCAGAACATCCTTAGTACCGTAGTATTCAAATTAAAAACATGGAAACTATCTTTTAATGACACATAATGAAATAATTAAGAACACTATAAGATTAGATAAAGAAGTTTATGCATCTATACTGGTTATCTCTTGAATGTCTTAGCTTTTGATGAGTGCTTTTCTATTAGAGAAAATACCACATTATTATAATTAATTAGTATTATTAACAAGTCTTATTAAACATAACAATATTTTAAAACAATATCTTCAACCTACAAACAATTGTCAATCAACTTGACGTAGCAGTCCTATTACTAAACTTGAAACGAGTTATATAAACGATTCGCGTATCTTTCAAATAGTCTAGAGTAGCTTAATAATTTGTTGTAAGGATGTGTAGCGTAAAACATGCATAAAGAAATGCAGCGCATTGCAGTAATCGCGTCACGCGAGTACGTTGTTGTGGCTACGTTTTAATTATAAGCTTAATATTAGCGACTTGGCCTAGAGCTTCAGCGCGCAACTCTGACTTCTGTGGTCGAACCCCGGCCGTGCTCCAATGGACTTTCTGTATATGTGTGTGTACCCAGTGTACACACACATATACATTATACAGACTTGGGTTTACTCACGATGTCTTCCTTCACCGTACGAGCCCCCTCATGAGGCCGCACGCTGAAGCGAACACTGCTCTACTATAAATTTTGAATGAATAACTTTTTCTCTTATAATAATAATAAATGCTATATTTGCAAAGAAAGTCGTACATAGGATACATGAGTTACAAAAGCCGCGCAATCAGCCAAGACAGTGTATGCAAAATAGAATTAAAAACATTTAAATAATGTAAAACTTATAATCTAAGAAAATCACGTAATAAAATCTAATCACCCTCTCTTGTAAGTTACATGCGTATAATTGTAAACTATTTTTAGCAGGTCAAATATCAAATATAAAATCGCATTTTATTTTCCATAGCTAAAACGCTATTGTTACATCTTCATAGACTTTATAGTCAAACACGTTAGGAATTCTATTGTAGCTTTGTCGCTTTGTCGCAAAAAATATAAACCAAACAGTGCTGGTGAAAAAAGCGTCGTGTATACAAGTTTGTCGTGTTATTGAAATCTAGATAAGTTCCCTCTTGTAAATTATTAAACAATAATCTAATAACTAAATACTTAGCTCTCACGTCTCAGCATGTTTATTATTCAAATGTATGTATGTATGTTACAAGTAAAAGAAAATCAAATGTAGATTTAATTATACTTTTCTTATCGTCTTAAAAATTAAAACGTCGTTGCACAATAATTTAAAACTACGTGGAAACTAATAATTCACAAGCATCACCGTTTTGATTATAGTATGAATCATTAAGATCAGAATTCTTGCTCACAGATAACACTTCGGCAAAGACAATTTTTATAACACTCCTACATACATACTACATCCTTCCTATGTAGCTAACGCACACATAAGCGGCTTTATTGCGAATGGTCCATCTGCCACAAATTTTAGTATCGAAAGATTTAATATCTTTTATCAGAAAGGACAGATTAAGTGTAGCAGATTGTGAGAATAGTGTTGAGTAGTTAAGCTTTCGTCAAAAGTCGTGCGTTGACATCGACATCAATACATTTTTAAGCAACTCCAAAACCTCCAAGCCTTTGTTCATACTTTCTTTCGGGGTAATAAATTATTAGGATTTACAACGACTTGTTCCTTTATGGGCTGGTTTCATTTTTTTAAAGGAATTAATTATGTCCGAGTACGATGAAAAGGAAAGCTTAAGAACAGAAGAGCATATAAATCAGTCTAAGCCATGACAATTCGGTGCGGAGACATACCCTGATGCTATTATCAATATATTGTATAGATATATATAGATCTCTATCGACATTAAACGACGCTCTGAGTACATGCCAAGCAGATCCATTTAATGACAGTCTCCATGTCTTCAGGCGTAAGATGCTGCAGCCACTGTTGATCCGTGACCATTAGTGATTATTGCAAGTAGAAAATTATTGTTTTTTTTTATATATAATTGTTAATTGCATGTTTTTTTTTTTAATCTAGTTTGTTTTTTTTACTTATATCTAGTTTGTTTCTTTTTTATGTTTAAGTTATTTTCTCTTCTTCATTGTAATGTTTCCCTTTAAATGATGTGCACACTTGTTATTGATGCACATGCATGTATCTTGTTTTCTATGTTATGTGTTCTCTGTAAGTGTTTGTATGTGTTTCGTTAGTGTGCCTTTTAAAATAAAATAATAAATAATAATATTGTGACTGCTAATTTCATAAAAATTCAAACTACACTCTCCGTAAAACCGGGCAATAGACAACGTTAAGGTACGGTTAGTAATCTAAAGCCTTTGTGGGAAAGATATAAAGAATTCTAAGCAAAAGCGAGCACCAGAGGGCACTAATGTGGGTTCATATAGTTGAGTTGTTCCCATTAAATTCAGTGTAAACAGACACTCACGCGATATCTTAGCGCTTAATCTACTAAAGTGCTTTAAATTTGAGGTAAGCTTACAAAGGAGGAAGGATTGAAAAAGGTTCTATTTCAAAGAGAACTAGAGCTCGTTTAAAAAGCCTTGAAAAGGGTCGAGTGGATCAAATAATCTGTTTTGGTGTTCGCATTAGATTAAAGGATTTCCGCTGTGTAATTTCTTTATTTAGTTTTGAATGAGTGTGTGTTAATTAGATTTATTTCATTTTACGGCCAACGAAGTAGAAGTCGTCGGCCGTAAAATATATTTTATTTTTTATGATTTTTATGATTGGACAATTCACACCAATTGACCTAGTCCCATGCTAAGCTGGTGAAGCTTGTGTTATGGGTACTAGGCAACGGATATACATACATATTATAGAAAGATAGATATATAAATACATATTTAAACACCTAAGACCTAAGCACAACATCAAATGCTCATCACATCGATGTTTGTCTCAGCCGGGGATCGTACCTGGGACCCATGGATTCGCAGTCAGGGGTACTAACCACTAGACCAATGAGCCGTCATAAATATGTACCGTTAATAACGTCGTCGTTTTCAAAGTGTAAAATATATGGGGAGTTTGTATGAATTCAATTGTATGTATATTCAAAATAGTATATCCAATTTAGATAAGATAGAATATAAGAAACGGGTTCGAATATATCCTCTGTCTACGTAGATTAAAGTCTGCGTTTATTTTAGACTAAGGCCTACAACGCACTAGCGGCTGGCCGCAATGCGGTGTGCCGCTGCGGCGGGCCGCGGTATATACGGTCCGCCGTAGCGGCCTGCCGTATTCCGGCTAACCGTCCCTATTGCGGTCCTATTGCGGTCTGCCGCAATCGTCACTCGTCAGTTCTTCTTGAAATATTACAAATTCAAATTTAATGACGTGGAAAAAGTGATACATGTATCTTATGTTCCATAATAAACATATTTTATTTTTTTATTTTTTACTCTTTTAAAATAGGTTTACAATATTTTGTTTACATTTGTTAAATAATTATATGTGATGACGTAGGTAGGACGGCTAACCGCGCCGAGTGCGTGGAGGGGACGCGGCGCGCCGCATCATTCAACCGGTGCGGCTCGCCGCAGCTCCAGATCAACCGGAGCGGTTGACGGTTGACCGCAAGTCAGTGCGTTGTTATCGTGCGGTTTCATATAATAATCGATGTGCGGCCCGCCGCAGCGGCACACCGCATTGCGGCCAGCCGCTAGTGCGTTGTAGGTCTAAGTAATACCTCTGTCAAATATATTCGTTCCCCATATACCTATAAATAGTTTTTTATATAAATATCAATCTACTGTAATCTACTAAACCCTCTCGATGATATAACGCGGCGTACAGCTCAAGTTGTACGAGAGTTTTCAACTAGTTTCGGTCTTGCGATAGAAAAGATTTTGCGGTACACAACTGTGTCGTGTGGCTGCTAAACTTGCTGACTAAATTTTAAACTATTACTTAGGACCTTCGTAAATCAAACATATAATATTGTTCACTGAGACAGATGTATGGTCACATAAATAGAAGTATATTCATTAATGTTTAGCTATCTCTGAGAGAGGGAGATGCTTCAACTATTAGCCGTTTATATTCCAATTATAAGTATTGACGATTATTTGAGAGACAGGAAACTATAAAAGCTTTGAGGACACATAACCATTTTATCATTGAATAAACTACCCTCTGTAATACGAAATAAGATTGAGTTTTGTACTAGTACCACTGCATTGAACGTTTCAAATGAGTCATGACATTATCCTTCACCGTACTATATACATGCAAGTGTTAAATGCTCAAACAGCAAGAATTATGCTCTTTTCAGCGGTTTAAAGCAATGCAGGCTGTGCGACAAAGCTGGGACGTTGATCAACTCTATTAGGATTGGTCACGTGAGATTTAGTAAAGAAATCAAGAAAGTAACTAAACTAATTTGCCCATTTCGTACTTTTGAACCTAAATTAAGTTTTATATAAATTATATTATATATCCTATACAATTTCTATAAACTCGTTTATCTCGAGGCCGAACATTTTAAATCTCTTTGAGGATAGAAAACTATTTTATTTTTTTGTGGCGCAGGCCTGCTATCGCTCACTGAAAGTAGAATTTCGATGTTAACACTAAAAGGTTTCTGAAAAATAATTCTGATTTGTCTTATAATTACTATTTCTTTTTTACAGATTTCAGTTTCATTTCGTAAATAATGTATTCATGAATCATCTTACCGCGTGGAGAGACTATTCTTACATGAAGGAAGTGTAATTCAGATACAACAAAGACAGGTAATGTTCTTTCTTTTCTTATCTTTACTGGTTCCTACCAGACGAGTGCGTTTGGTGTAATCTTCGTTCGTTTTTTCGGTTACTTAATCTTCGGTACTTTATTTCTCAAAGAATTACATTCACTTAGTGGGAATATATATGCCCGCCTTCCACTGCGAGCGGAACGGACCCATTACGGACTCCGCTATACTCGTAACGATGATTTTCATACGCTTCCACCCAAGCGGAGACGAGCGCAGCGGAGAGAGCGAGTTGAAAGAGTCACATATGAGGTTAGCGAGTTGACCGGTTTTCCCACGAAAATGAAATATGAAAATCATCGTTACGAGTATAGCGAAGGCCGTAATGGGTCCGTTCCGCTCGCAGTGGAAGGCGGGCATTAGAGTAGGTTGTAATGTACACCGTGTTATGAAATTATTTGAAAATGAAAATATTAGTTGCTAACAATATGTACAATATTTTTTACAAAAGTGCAGGTAGGTCGCATCGATGTTACAACAGGCATTATGTGACTAATGGATAGTAACAAAGTGCGTGCGTACTAAGTACACATGTCAGAAGTAAAACTTCTTTGGCAAACTAATTTTTAACTCTTGTTCAGATTTATACAAATCTAAAACTTTAGATTTCCGAGATTTAGAAGGAGGAAAAAAGGAAGATATTTTAGGAATTTAATGAATTTAACTGTCATTAAAATAGTAAAAGTGTCGAAAATTAATACAAATTATAAATTTAATTTTAATTTACAATTCGTCATTTGAGATTTTAATAAATAATTTTGCATAAAATATAAAATACTAATATTTCATAAATTCTGTTTATGAAATTTTAATTCTAAAAATAGATTTTCTATAAGGTAATTCACCCTTCTCAATCTCTCTCTCCCCCTTTTCATCGACGAAAAAGCTGTACATCTTAATGACGTTCCGTCAAAATTTTACCCTCATTTTTAGGCGCAAGAAGTTTCACTTCAATAATCTTTAAGTCTGAACTGATTTTATTTGATCATTTGACCTATTTTCTATACCTTCACTGCCTAAAAACACACGTCAACAACACTTAGGTCTTAGACATGCTAATTGACTTTTGATTTTCAGATATTTACCTAAATTAATTTACATTAACTTACTGTATCGATATCCAATCGCTATTAACCTTTGCCGATTATCCCCAAAGTGAACTTTACTGTACACCCCGTCATCAGGTGTCCCATCGATCTATGTCAACAAATTTCTATTACACAAAAGTAGACCTAACCGTCTGTGCATAAGTGATGAATTCCCGTAAAGTTGCTGCCATCACACGACCTGATGTTGAGTGGTGTGCAATTTTTGATGCAACGTGTCGACATCCATCAGTGTCAGGGCGGAATAGCCAATAAATTGTAGCATACTGTTGCTTTCCCTGTGCGGGGAATATCAAACGATGTATTGCTCTTTGTTTTTAAAACTGTTTCGGGAATGGCAGGATATTTTATTGCATTTTATGATTGCATCGCCAACTTTCGGGGGTCAAATACTCGTCAGAATTGCCGGCATTGTTTTATAAAAATTATTATTGCGCACGAAACAAATTATATCCCTTATATATATATATATGCTACGCATAAATATTATATACAAGAGTCCAACCTCTAAACAAATACAAATAAAAAATATATAACTTATTGTAACCCTATTTTTTTTTTAAACACCTTCAAAAACGAAATTAATTACACAATATCTACTATTTAGTCACTTTCACATTATAACTTATAAACAGGATCCAATCGGATCGGATCTACATTATGGTCGTACTGTGTTTAATTTACTAAGGTAGCCGTTCGTGGCATAATTACTCATTACATCTGTAAGGCGGAGAGTAATAGAGTATTGACTATGTGATTAATTATTATATTCTTTATAGTCTCGTATAGCTTGGAGAGTCGCACGCTGAAGCCACTACGCCAACAGCCTAGTGGCTTCAGCGTGCGACTGGAGTGTGTGGACGTGGAGTTAAATTTTTTGTGCACAAATAACAGTCGTTCAAACGGTGAAGGAAAACATCGTAAGGAAACCGGCTTGCCTTAGAGCCAAAAAGTCGACGGCGTATGTCAGGCACAGGAGGCTGATTACCTATTTGCCTATTAGATTGACAAATGATCATGAAACAGATTTAGAAATATGAGGCCCAGACCTAAAAGGTTGGTAGTGCCACTAATTTATTTATGTCTAGTATAAGATAAATGTACATTACAGTACATTGTAAATTTATAATAATACATAACTTTAATCCGGTAAAAGCTTTTTACATTTATATGATTTTAATATTCCATTTTAAATTAAAATTGAACGAAATATAAAAGGAACAACTCCTTGTATAAAACATGAAATTAATCACAAATTGGTATAGTGCTGCGTCACCTAATTGAGGTACTCGTGCGGTTAGCGGTGAGCGAAGCGGGCAGCGGGGGGGATTTGATTAATTTGTTTAATTAAAACGAGGATCGTATGCCCCTATAGCGGGAATTATTTTTATCCCGCGTTCCGGGTCGGCTGTCAATCTAATTAATGACCCTTTGAAGGGTTATCGCCAATTGAGGTATCAAAATTTGGCATTATTTCCAATACCGAAATAATCCTCGCAAATTAGATTTTATGTGTAATTTGAATTTGAAAGGTTGATCCTATTCTAAGAGGAAAATCCTTTTTATGCTGTGTGACATGGTCGTGAGATAGGTTCATTATAGGTTTGATTCCGGCTGAAGCAATAATTGTATTATCGTAAGCGGAGAACACATTTACCAATAAAGATGTTCCTTTTCGTATTTATTTAATTATTTCTTTTCTACTGATCTTATTTCCGAGATATTTAAATTAAGAAGCTATAATCTATATATATAAAAATGAAACCCGTTTTCCGTTGTCACGACATAACATAGAAACGGCTTGACCGATTTGTCTGATTATTTTTTTATAATATTCCTTGAAGTACGAGGATGGTTCTTATGGAGAGAAAATTAAAAAAAATTGAGTAAAAAAGTCTAAAAACAACACTTTTCTATATTCCCATACAAAATATTCGTAATAATATTTAAAGGCAATTTGAACTTTAATACCATACCATAAAGTTCAAGTGTTAGTGGAGGGGTTCCGGGAAGGTAAATTTTTATTTTTTGACATAATGTATTTGTTGTATTATCAACTTAATTTTTTTTATTTTTAGCTAGACCGGTGTCCCGAATAGACTGTTAGGCGGTACGATGTTCGCCAGGCCAGCTAGTAATTTATATAATTTTTTAATTGGTACACTTACCAATTCCAAGAGGAAGTTTTTAATTCGGTACGGACTTTTCTGCGACTCTATCATAGAACACTTTTTTTAGGTAAGTAGGTATTTTATGTCTTCAGATATTTTATCATCACAAGTTGAATAAACACCGTCAAGTCAAGGTGTTATATTCCCTTTGTATAAGACCACATCGTTTATAGTATCAAATTCGCGTTAATATCACTTTATAAACATACAACGGCCTGAAGCTAAAAGATCCTTTAAACCCATCAATTATAGGGAGAAATTTTCAACATGGGGATTAATCTGCCCTCTGTAATAGCCCGGTCTGCTCCAACGCGATGAGGGCGGTCATAATATCATTTACTCGCGAAAATTACAATTCTGAACCATCTGTGTAATATACCTTTACTAAAATGTTCTCTTAATTAAAATATAGGCGTGTACTGTGATTCTCATAACTTACTGTTACTACTTACAAAAATTGTACAAAGAAAATACAGATTTACATGTTATACCTACTCAAAAGTTAGCGATTAAAAAGAGTGGTGGAAAGTTTTTTGCCAGTTCTTCTTGCCCGCTCTACGACCTTGACTTGAGGACTGGTAGTTAATGTAACTTTACAATTAATTTAACTTCTTTTTTGAGGTTCATAAGTGTACTTGTTTACCTATATGAATAAAGATTGAGTTTGAGTTTATAGTTGAAGGTTATAACGTCTATAACTAAAGGGGTTATATTTTAAGTAATAATTAGTATCAATATTGTCACAGGCTACCAGCTGGTAGTATTTTTATCTTTATCGTGTATGTGTTAAGAAGTCGGGTCTAACCACGTACTTCCGTATGTCAAATATAATACTTTTTGACAAATGGAAGTCATACGTAGCGCTATGAATGTAAGCTACGAAGCTACGACGTAGTGGCTACGCTACGCCAAATACACTGCGTTAATGTGATACGCCACGTGCTGTGGTTCTAGAATGAGAGCATCTATTGTTGTTGTGTATATTTACTTGTATTAATGAATTCTCCCCAGTGCTTTCTTAACGAATTATTTATACCCTGTCATATCGTCATAGATAAAGTATTGATGAACGGGCACTACGTAAATCTAGGGACGCTTACAATCTTCGCATTACAATTCTGCGTAACAACACACTTGTATGTAAAAACGATTGTCTTATGACACTTATTTAGTAAGACATGTTCGTTTTAAGTTTCCTCTTCATAATACGAACAACCTTTAAAAGTTCTTTGTTCTCACTAAAGTGCGTGCTCCAACTACGATATACCCGCTAACGTTTTTTATTATTATTTTTCTTCCACGCCATGTGGACTAAGATGGTTGCAGCTCTTTATTGTAAAATTAAATAGCAGGGCATATAATCATCTTGCCTATTCTGGTGTGTAACTAGGACTATATAAAGTAATTCAATTATTATTCTATAAGTTGCCTACATGGATATTTACTTTGATATTTTTTAATGCACAACTTCGAACCTATTGCCACAGTGTTAGTCGGTTAACCACTTGGCTAACTCAGTAATATTCATGTAGTTGTAAAATTGTAACATTGAAAGAAATAAAATGTACCGCTAATGCTCTTTTTTAAATGCATGCAACAGTTTTATGAAACTAAAATCGTGACCGCGACCGCACCGTAATTAAGTACGAACTAGAACGGAATAACGTCAGACCGCATTGACGCTTCATTCATTGGATGAACTAAAATCAGAATATTAGTTAGTAAATTTAAATGATTATTTTTCCGACCCAAATATCGGCCAATAGAATTGCACCATTCGACGTCACGTGGTACAACCTACATGGTATTATACTGATAATTTTTTGTGAAAATTTTCTCTGGTCGTTGCTTCAAGAAAAGTATTAAGTAGTTGTTTTATTCATTATGAAATTCTTATTTGTTAACTGTACATTTCGTCTCATGGTGCAATTCTATTGGCCGACATTTGGGTCGGAAAAATAATCCCCCGAATACCACACGAGCTTCAAAATTATCGGGTATTTCCCGATAGGTTCGTTGCAAACAAATATAGTCGAGACGACTATAAGTCGTCATGACGACTATAGTGGTATTATAACTGACAATTTTTTATATTAATGTATAACTAGCGAAGCTGGGTCAAGTATTGGCTTCGCACGGTTGGATATGTTAAGGAAATAAACTAGGCATTTAGCATCTAACGACGAAATAATTTTAGAAATTGGTCCACTACTTTTGAGATTTCGTAACTCTCCTCTTTATAGCATTAGTCTGTAAAAAGCAGTAGCGCTACAGCCTTTCAGGTCTGTCACAGATATTGTGCCTGTTTCGTAACCCTTCTGTGCCTGACATACGACCTAAAGTATGCCAGTTTCCTGAGAATCTCTTCACACACATAGACAGAAAGTACATTGGTGCACAGCCAGGAATCCAACCTACATACTCAGAGATCAGAACCGCCCGCAGAAACCACTAGACCAACACTGATCGCCTTTATCTAGTTTCTTCCACTGAACAGTAGCGTTAAAATATGCTATGTATACAATATAAGTGTATGAATATTTCACGCGAAATATTATGATAGCATTCCTGAAGTTGGAATATTCGTGGCGTCAGTAATTCCATGGCTCGCTGCCTCATTACACTGTTTAATTGGTTTTGTTTATTATTGTTTAGTTCGTTAGCATACAAACCATGATTTCAAATATCAATATTAGTTTATGGTATGAAAATAGTACATAGGTTGTGTTATCGTATGGAAAGCTAACATTAACTAAAGTTAATCGTAACGTTTTCGCCCACGTTCTGACGTAAATAGAAAATGACTGTCAAAGGTATTGTAGTTGAAGTACGAATGGCCAGTGTTAGTATAGTGATTAAGCAAATGATTCTAAACCCTAAGGCTGTGGATTCAAATGGTAAGACTTGTACGAAATGGTAGGCGACGAGCGACACAACCCGATCTTTGTTCCATATTTAAACTTGACAGATAAATTATTAAGACAATAATTTTGAATATCGAATTGTTTTAAATAGTAAATAATAATTTTATCCTCTATACAAATACCTTCAACGTCAGTAGGTTATGTTGAAAACCCTAAAAAAGCAGGTCGTTTCTCGCAGATTTTTCATCTTGTATTACGTTTGAGGCTTCTCGGCTCAGTTTACTTCTATTATCATTGCTCGAGGAAAAATGTGTCCTTAGGAAATTTAATATAACTGATATCCTTTATTAAGAAAATGACTAAGGAAAATATAAGTAATTGAAGGAGTCTCAAGGTCGTTTCAATGATTTCAAATTCTCTTTCCTTCAGGGTATTTTATAACCTGAAAAATATGCCACTGATCTATATAATAAATCTGCCAAAATCAAATTTAAATATCAATCAAAATCGAATTATCGTGATGTAAAGGAACACGAAAAATTATTTTATAAATGTCTGTCTATATTAAAAAAAAAAATATATCAGTAGGTATATTTAACTTGCAGACACAAGTCAATTATCAATCAAAGTCAAAATCATTTATTCATTTAGGTAACACAATGTACAAAAACGTCAATAAAAAATACATATTAAATGCTTCTATTTTTAAATTTACTGCCAGTTTTCAAATCAAGGGTGTAGAACGGACGAAATATATATTTAAACCTTAGATCTCTTATAATGATATGATAATGATAATAAACAAACTTTTAAAAGTTATTTCTCTAAAATCGAATCAAGAATCCTAATGCTAGCATGTAAATAATATTTCTATGATCCATTTCTACTTAAATCGCAAATATGAGAAATCACTTACCAAACATAATATTCCCTTTCAGAGAAGCCTTGAGCTATACATCGGTCAAATAAACATCAACATACGGGAAATAGCTTTTAGTTATAGCCGTTATCTAAAATTTACATATTACAAGGTCTATTTTCTTACGTATATGTAGATTTATATTTTTGTTTTATAGTATGCGACTCTGATTTTGAGGACGTAGGTTCCATGTTATGTACTAATGTACTTTCTATGTGCGCATTTTATACTTTTTCATACGATAAAGCATCGTGAGGTAGCAATTTTTTAATTACCGCGTTTAAATTCGAATACAACCGCCTTCCATTCTTAATGTATAATTAAAATTACGCAAATTAAATGAAACTTTATGGTGTATAGCTAAATTATGCTGAAAAGTTTTCTGTTTTTATTCAATTCCCCATAAAAGAAATATTGTTGTAAAGTAAGTTCGCTAACCGAATCCTCTTAGATGAGGCCATAAAACATAAAGAAAGTGTTATTTATTATCTGAAACTGTAATCTAGTGGCGCCATCTATCACCGAGGGCTATTCCCTTAGCTATTATCGCGGAAAATGACGTCGTCGTTTGTTTAACACCAAGAAAACAAGTTCTGATTTGTGAGGTTCGGTACAATACGGATAAAATAAAAGTAAGCCCGCCTAAACACATATAATGGCTTGTGCGGTCATTCTTCTCTGCCGGGTTATATCGACCCAAGAAGTTAAGGCAAATATTTGCATTTCGTTATATTGAAATATTTAGACGGATTTAGTTGTAATACTTTATACCCTTGCCCTGAAATGTCTTTCATACAATTTAGATGAGTTTCGTGCAACATTTATACGATATAGGCTTTTTCTCTAGAATTACATTTGAAAGGTTTTGTCCTCATGTTTTAGGGACAGCACCGCTCTTTATATTTTTGTATGTATGTCAATTTATATCATGTGTTTGTCCTAATTTTGTGGTCCAAATAAAAAATTTATACAAATTTGTCTATTCGTAGTTGGTAAATGCTTTAAATACTTACCTAAAGGTGATTGTTGTTAGCGGCCTGTATGATTTATGGCTATGTGGATCAGACATCGGTGTACCCCAGAAGTCATCTTTGAATATCCTTAACACAGAATTGGCGCCGTTGACGTCCCCATTAGACACGATAGCTGGGATATCATCATGAACGAATTCGCCATTCAGACTGTTGGAGTAGGTCAAAGCGCCGACCGAGGCAACCAGAGCGTACGTCACCCACTCATTTTCACACACACTCCTCCATGACTTGGCAGCCGCTTCCTCGCGCACAGATGGTAGCGGTCGACGTCGCATTTTACTCGATTCACATGTTTACGCTTCAATAACTTATACTAATGTACGTCTTATGATACGTTAAGCGTGTAGAGATCTCATAGTCCGTTTATCAGGGGTGATGGATCACCGGGATATAAATCAACATAGTGGGTCAGCCGACCGCTAATGTCGTATTCATGAGCCGTAAGCTCGGCTTTCAAAAGATTTTCCTTTGTCGTTCTCGGCTTCTTAACTTCGCCTTTTATCAATAATGCGAGCTGAAACAAAGAAATTGTATATTATATAATTAGTTTAAGTATGATGTATGGAGTCCGTAAGTGCATGTCAGTAGGTATAATTGATTACTTTTCTTTGTCAAATAGATTTTTATTTCAGATTCTTTTACACATAAACACATTTATATTGTATTGTCTTTTAATGACATAACTTTCGCACATTTAATAATACAACAATTTTTTTATCGGATTGAAGTTTAAATTATTTTTCATAATTTTAATCGACTACTGTATATCGGAGTTGGTCGATACCAATTCCGGGGAAATAAATACAGATAATACAACTTTTACTACAGCTGTGATACTTTTTGACATTCAACACCTTTTGTCTTCAGTCACCGTGACCACGCACGCTGTAAAGCACGCGAAACGTCGGTTAAATTTAAAATTATGAAAAATAATTGTAAATTGTTTTATTATTACATATTTATATTTTAATCTCATTCTTTTTAAATATCTATTCCTATTTTGGCTAAGGCCCTTTACTTGTAATAATCATGACTAAATATAATAAACGTCGATACTTGGGTTTAAGATATGATGTTTTCCTCACGATGTTTAAGTCCATACTATCAAAAGTTAATTGTGCATATGAAGAAAATTTAATTGGCACGCAACCGCAATTGAATAACTTCAAGGTCCTAGGCGTATCTACTAGGCTCACACTTGAAAAGAATATCATAAGAGATGTTATTTCTATTTATACATGACTCGCTGTTGCCGAGTTGGTGTGGAAACGGGTAAACATATTCTCTACACTGAAACTCAAACACAGGAGCAATTGGGCTTCCTATTTATTTAGAAGAAATCAAAATACTATCAGTAATTCCCGAGATGTCTATAAACTCAAAAGTTTTTAGTTCTACTATAGACATGATTCTCAAATAAATTACTAACTTTGAACTTTCATAATTAACAAACCATACATGAGCTTTAAATATCGTTTTGAATCTTTAACGTTATTTTTGTAGCAATTAAACACTTATTCATTCGTATTGACAATAGTTTTTAATAATATATTCTTCGACGAGTTCTTCGTAACCTGTTATGCTTAAATCATATGTTACTATAGACATCTTTACATCAACAGATGTACAGTATTAGTCCTGGATAATTTATTGACGATACATTTTGTGTAATGTTTTACAAGGATTCGTTTACTTGTAGGTAAAATTAAATTTCCTTCTAAATTTAATCAAACGTACAACGGTAGGCGTCAATGGAAGGCCCCCATTTCGCGTCGCATCTGAAATGCTAATGTAACGTCTTAATTCTCTTAACTACTTCACGAATTAAGACCTCATCGTTTAATTAGGTTTGTAAGCGCTGATGACATAAAACTATTTAAAGCTAATACTAATATAATAGATGTATAAACGCGTATAAAAATGTATAAAAGATCAGCGTTATAGCTACTGAGGGAAATATATCGAAATCTATAATATAAAAATGAATCGCAAAATGTGTTGGTAAGCGCATAACTCAACAACGCCTGGACCAATTTGGCCAATTATTTTTTTATAATATCCCGGATGGTTTTTACGGAGAGAAAAATTAAAAAATCGAGTGAAAAAGTCTAAAAACAACACTTTTCTATATTCCCATACAAAAGATTCGTAATAATACTTGTAAGTCAATTTGAACTTTAATACCACACCATAAAGTTCAAGTGTTAGTGGAGGGGTTCCGGGAAGGTAAATTTTTATTTTTAGACATAATGTATTTGTTATCTTATAAACTTTCTTTTTTTTATCTTACTAGCTAGACCGGTGTCCCGAATAGCAGAAAAGTATTAAAAAAAAAAATAAAGAATCGACTGTTAGGCGGTACGATGTTCGCCAGGCCAGCTAGTTTCATATAAAAGGTTTAGCCTTTGGAAGTTACAGAATACCGACACTAATATCTAACCTTACGAAGTTTATGATACCTACTTTTATATTTGTAATGACAGCCTTCTTAGCTTGGTCTTTTAACCGGAGTTTTGGATTCGATTTCTGGGTCAATAATGTTTTCCAATAGGCATACAACAAATTAACGTAGAAATGTTAAACTATATAAGGTAACTAGCTGACCGGGCTCGTTTTACCATGTATATCATTTATAATAAAAAAATAGGGGTTGATCGTAGAGGGGTGAAAGTTAGGGGTTGTATGTATTTTTTAATGTTGTATCATAAAAAAATAAAAACAGAAAAAAATATCTAAAAATTAAAAAAAATATATATTTAGGGGTGGAATACCCTTAACATTTAGGGAGATGAAAAATAGATGTTGTCCGATTCTCAGACATACCCAATGTGCACACAAAATTTCATGACAATCAGTCGAGCCGTTTCGGAGGAGTTTAACCTCAATCACCGCGACACGAGAATTTTATATATTAGATATATATTATAATAACGATGTTGATCCAAAAGAATCTGTCAATAAATTAAATAATTTACTACGCGTTTCGTAACGATTCATCTTGTTTAGAAGTGAGCTTCAGATAATTTGACATTTTCCACATTAGTGGCGTCGTTTTGACACATATCTTATTCATCATATTTTCACGATGCTGCCTCGCAAATAATTTATCATATCTTGTCATAATAAAACCTGTTTTAAGGAATATTCTAAATGTTTATCTTAACTATTATTAACATTAGTCAGGATAGTTAATTAAAAGATAATGTGTACTTAAAAATTCTAGTGTTTAAGTATCTTTGTGATTAGCTTTTTCTAATAGGGAAAGTGGTGATCATTTTTATGTGCCGGACGTCAATTATTTGAATCTAAGGCATGCTGGTTTCACCACGATGTTTTCCTTCACCGTACGAGCGAGTGTTAAATGCGCGTATACACAGAAAAGGCAATGGTGCACCACGGGGGTTCGTTCCTACGACCTCAAGGGTGAAAGTTGCTCAAGCCACTGGGCAAACACACACTTCTCTTAAGTGATTAATTAATAAGAAGAACCATTATAGGTATGTCAGTTGTTTTTCAGCAAATCAGTATATAAGACGGTAAATTGCGCGTATAGAAAGATTTTACTATTTATTTTATTTATTTAGGTGCACAGCCGGGGTTTGAACTCACAACCTTGTGATTAAAGTACGCTAGACAAACGCAAATGGAAGCTAAAAAGAATTCTCTATGCACTAAAGGTATGATTCTAATAAAATGTACCTTATTCTTAAAAAAAAATGTATTTTTTTTATTTTTTTTATTATTATTCTTATTTTGTGTATTTCATGTATTACGTCACGCAATTTTTGGAGATTATTGACTCCCCATGTAACGCGCCGTAACGTTTTTTCTGTACCCAAGTACAGTACTGTTCCCAAGTATAGTAAAACGTTTCGTCACCACGTTAGTGACTCTTTATACCTACAAATTACTATTATGTGGTGAAAAGTACTGGAAAGTCGAAAATAATATTAACAACAACGCGTAATTCAATCCCCGCCCCGCATCGTCACGTTTTACAAAAAGAACCCCCCCCCCCCTTTTGTTACGTAATACTTGAACGCTTCCTACGTGTTTCGTTATATAGTTGTATAATAAATGTTATGTCTATGTTATTTACAAAAGGTTTGCCAATGGCCTGTATTATACGACTACTAGGGGAAAAATTCAGCAACTATTAGAAGAATAGCACAAAGTGTCACTTTCGTACGTCAAAAGTTAATACGTTTCTGACACCACACACTTACCGTTGTCTCGTTTCTTATTAACCTAAGTGTCGATTCTGAAGGTCGATTTACATCAAACGAACATAGAGCTAGAGCTAGAACAAGAGCATTCTTTCGTAATCTTTTAGTGTAAACGAAAACTAGAGGTATCGATTTACATCAAACGAACATAGAGCTAGAGCTAGAACACAAGAACGCTTTGAAAAGACCGCTCAGTGGCGCGAGCACGTCCGAACACGCTAGAACGCTCTAAGCAACTGTTCGCGCGCTCTTGCGCCGTTTACATCAAGCGAACGAGCATTCTTAGAATATTCTATAGAATCTTTGCGAACGCACTAAGAACAACGAAAGAATGCTCTACGCCTGTTTACACTAGAAGAATTTGATGTAGTGGGGATAGAATGAGCATTCGCTCGTTTGATGTAAATCGACCTTGATAGACCTTCCTGCGATTGATCGTTGACTCTTACAATCGTTATAAATAATTAAAATTATTTATTCTACTTGAAGTTTAATAGAATTTATTGCTGCTATGGTACAGATAAAATACGCAAAAAATGTTAGAACAATATTTTTGTGAATTCAAGTTTAAATCTGCTTCAATCCATTTTAATGGTTCGCTTTCTGTTATATAAATGTTAACAAGATCCAACGAAGTGAGAATTTTTTGCAGTTGATGAGAAAACTTGAAACCTCCCGGGAACCGGCTAAGCTTGATGTATGTTTATGGATTTACGAGTTTTAATCTGATGTAAGTTTATTTTTATGTTCACGCGTATGCTCTACCTGATAGTAGCTTGGAAATTGTGGGCTTAATTTTATGTGGTTACGTTAGGTTTAAGGCCAGATTTTAATTCACAAAGAAAATAATAAAAGGAGTGGGGGCCTACATTGAGCTTAAAAGCCTTAAAAACAAACCGGTTTTATAATATTAAGCGCTTTTCATACATTTCAATTATACAATTATTATTATTAATTATACATTCGCTAGGTGAAGGAAAACATTGTGAAGCACACAAAGTCGACGGCGTGTGTAAGGTCCAGAACAGTAACTTGTCGCTTAAGAAAAATAAATGACAAAACAGACAGAAATCTGAGGACCTAAAAGGTTGTAGCACCCATTGGTTTATTTACGTATAGACTTTATTATTTAGAGAGTATCTTCTTAATCTTTAAAGAAGATACACTGTTACAAGAAGGATACAAGAGGTGGTCTGTTGAATGTTTATTATACCTATGTTAAATAAAAGAATGAAAGACATTTATTTGATTAAAGCACAAATGTTAAAAAAAATACAGACACAATCACTTTAATCAAAAATGGGCCCAACTTATTTTTGAGTCGCTGTCACCAGCACTGATTTTCAGTGAGCCTATACTAACACTTTCACACTATTGTGAAGTAAGTTAAAGTTCTATAACTTTAACATTTGCTTATAATAAAGATAGTAATATAGAGTTAATTTTAAAAATAACTAATACATAGGCAGATAGATATTTAATAATAATATTATATTTCATTATTATTAATTTCATATAAAAATTTAAAAATGGCATTATTATATGACTCGGACTACACATGTTCGTTGCCATAGTTACAATGTTCGTGGAGCGAATTCGTAGTAACGACATTTTATATTCTGTATAATCATAATTAGTATTAATTATCTGTTAGTATTTATTTATTTATTAAGGAACACCAACAGATTACATGTATATATTCTCTAATTAACAATATTGGGTTTTATTCTAGCATGCAATCGAATAATAGGTGTACACAACATTGACTCTAATAAATGATAGCGGACAGAGTTTACTTAAGTATTTGTATCTTTAAACATAAATAAATTAAATTTGAACCAAATCCAATAAATTGAATAGTATTGCATCACTGAGTCTGTAATTGTTGCGTAATTTGATAAATAATAATTTAACTAAGTACTTTTGTTAAGGTTTAATAAATACAAAATCGTATGAATTTGTAAGAGGTATACATAATACAATCGCACATCAGGTACGCATGATATAAAAGCTCTTTCAAGTCTTGCCCTATTCAGGAACGGGAGCCTTTTCATCTTTGACAGATTAAATTTCAAATAAAGCTCTGTGCTCAACAGGAATATCCCAGTTTTATAGAATTCTTGTTAAATATGCAAATGTGTGCAGCCACCGACGTCAAGCTTTACAATTGGGTACATAGAACATTATTGGGATTTTCATATTTGTATTATTGTTATGTACAGAGACTGATCAAGAGTTCTGACCGCTCTAGGCTAATTATCAGGATGTGCCCTCGCTAGATGACAGGTGTGTTACGGTCGGTCTTAAAAATAGTATATTAGTTTAAATTTGTTTACTCGTGTGAAAATTTTAACAAGGTCATACTATCTATGAATGGTTTCAGATCGATCTGCAAGCGAAACTAACACTGGCCTTTAATTTGCACGTCTTGAAATCATTTTTTGCTGACCGTACACAAAGGCAAAGCCCCTCACGCATTATACGACTAAAATCATGACAAGTAACTGCAGGCTATCAAGTAGAAAACCAAATCCATGTCGTATTTGGCCACGTTACTTCTATTGGCTTAGTTTCTATGAACAACTTAGTTGTTGCGGCAATAGCCGCACTATTTAGGTTAAACCATGGACGTGGTCATCTAGTGTGTGTTGTTGCTTCCACTTACACCCTAATTTACAGGACCCTAAGTCGAATTGCTGAATTCTTTTTGATCTTTTAATGTCTTCCTCAACAGCAATACCCAAATATTTATGGCCTTCAGCATTTCGTGTTAACGCTCATATTTCGCAGTGTTTTGTTTTGTAGCCGCTGTATTTAGATATAAGAGCGGATTACTGACCCCCAAAGCTGTATCCCATAGGACCATATTGGTTTTATGACAGTTTTGTATGAGAAGTTTATTCTCCAGAATGGGTGCGGCTTTTCTACCTAAGTGCCAGTTCATGTTTATAAATAACTGATATATAACTAGATTTACAGGTCACATTATACTAATTAATAAGGACGATTATTCAGGGTTTATGATGTGCTTTTTGATTGATGATTTATAACATGTTTATACTAAGACCCTTTGTACTATTGCGTCAAAACCTGTAACAATATTCTCACAAAATTTTCACGAATCGAATATTTTTGTAATTATTTTTTTATTTTTTATTTTTCCCGTTAAGAGCCAGCAGTTTCTTGTTTCCGTAGTCAGTTCTAGTTTTGTGGGTTATTTTGAAACCGTGGCACTATTCTGAGCCGTCTACAGATGACCTAAATTTAATTTATCACTAGATGCCCTAGATCTCGGGTACTAACTGAACATAAAAGGTTTCAGTCGTCTCTGCGATTATTTTTTAACTATTATTATAAGTGAGAATTTAATATGCATTTGTGTAGTTCTAACTCCAACTTTAACTTGTCGGAAACTTTTTAATTAAAATTTGAACCCCTTCTTAATAAAAAAGTCCAATTGCACAGTTTAACTAGACTTTAGTTTAATTAAGTTAAGGCTTTTCAACATCACGCCTAAGCACAATTTTACAGAACGACACAGGTAAACATAAAAAAAATGATTTTAAAAATTAATTCATTCCCAATCACCAACTTTAACATACGACTTGTCCAAACAGTTTTCATTTTATGGTAAGTAATTGACACATGCGGTCGTAGACAAGCAAAGGTGAAAAAAATACATTTTAATTATAATTAACGCTCTGACCGGTCACCACCAAATCCATTAAAACTCGATAATATAATAGTATACTTCAAGAAGAATTGAGAGATCCTTTTACAAGATGAGAAAATGAAAAATCCAGATATCCGTAGAAGATCACTGATGCACTATCTTTCTCCCTTCAAAGAAAATAGAAATGGGCTGGACACGAGAATAGGTACAACAACGACACAAAGACTGGTAAAATGGCCAGGGCTACGAGACACAATATCGAGAGGCCGGTCTTATGCTAGATGTACAGACTTGCAGTGACAGCAAAAAATAACAAAAAATAGAATTTTGTGGAATGCCTTGCCTTGGAGGAGTACCTTTTACCCATATAAATACTTTTATTTGTATAACTTACTCTTTATGTCTTGTATTGTATATGTGTTTGTATTTTTATGGAATAACATATTGATGCACATGCATGTATCTTGTTTTCTATGTCATGTGTTTTCTGTAAGTGTTTGTATGTGTTTCGTTAGAGTGCCTTTTAAAATAATATAAAATAATTAAACATGATCAATATTCTAAAACCGTTATAAGCGGAGATACCCGTAATCGTTAGATAACGTTCTCACCGACCACATCGCGAGCTGATCTTGCGGTCTATAATTCAATTAAACTTCCACAGCCGAGCCTCATTAACTTTTGTTTTGCCACGCGAAGGGTTTACATAATTTCAGCATAATTTATGGCGAGAAAGTTTCTTCCTTTCAATGTAAATCTACATATTGATGGACATAATTCTGAATTTCGTCGAAAAATTTTTGATTAGACGGATTATGTATGGGTCATTGAACTCAAAAGAGACTGTCGGTATAATAAGAACAATCACAATAAGCAATGTGAACAGATTAGAAATAATACAGATAATCATTTTCGGTCAAACGTCGTTTTGCCATATCATTTAAAATAAAAAAATAGGGGTTGATCGTAGAGGGGTGAAAGTTAGGGGTTGTATGTATTTTTTAATTTTGTATCATAAAAAAATAGAAATTAAAAATTTTGTCTAAAAATAAAAAATAAAATTTAGGGGTGGACTACCCCTAACATTTAGGGGGATGAAAAATAGATGTTGGCCGATTCTCATAGATACCAGATAAGCACAAAAAATTTCATCAAAATCAGTCAAGCCGTTTCGGAGGAGTATGGCTACGAAAACTGTGACACGAGAATTTTATATATTAGATGATTGAGTGTACAATTATTATACGGAAACCTCAAAGGAACCTAAAAAACAATGATTCACCACAGTCCTGGAACATATATCTCCAACGTAATGGTGTCAGGTGTTCCATACACCAGACTTCTTCACATTAAGTCTGCAGAGGAGTATAATATGACAGTGACAAAGCTGCAGTGGATTAAACACAAAAACTATCAGTTATATAGATCGATCCGTTCTCCATGATTGATGAGTTCCAGCGCCGGACATCGCTTCAAGGACTGACGTCATCATTTTAACATGTTTGCGCAAAATCTTTTCTTAATGCATACAAGGTACACTCGTTCATGAAAGTTCAGCTCAATTGCACTGTTTTAAATAAATTACTATAGCAACACGATTCGATAGAAAGAGAAGAAAAAGGTCTTTGGTTAAAAGAGTCCCATTGGTAGTCTTAATAAAGACAACTTCAGGTGTAACAACGTTGATCAAATCGAGACTTAAATAATGAAATAAGATTCTAGCCCGATAAACAAGGAGGATGGTGGGTGGGTAGGTACGATCTGAATTGGTGACCTTAAACTCCAAAGACTGCGTTGGACTGGTCATCTTGAGAGAAGGACTGTGCAAGCTCCAAGTGTCTCCAAGTGTCGCAAGCGGTAGCGCGCAATTGATAACGTTCTCGACGTTCGAAGGACAAGGCTCACTTTCAATCACTGCGCCAACGTAACAATTTTGTATTAATTAATAATTACGCCTCATACTCAATTACGTGAAGTTAATTACGTTTTTAAACGATAAATGAGAATTAAACATTGAGGTGTGATGATGCAGCTGCGGTGATCAACAATATACAATTCACGGAATGTAACCACATTATCCGATTAATGGTTTAAGTGAAATGGCTGTACTTGTAACATCGCCACAATACATTTGTCACAGCTATGTTTAATTGTAATTAACTGTAGTATGAGTAGGCTCAGCAGGTGAGCTTCTCAGGCCTCATGATTTGAAACCTGGACACGAATAGATGTATGCGCAAATAACATTGTATGGTTACAGTACGGGTAGGGTCACCGCTATTATTTAGACCTAGAATCGATGCAATAGTGTTAAAATACCCCAATTGCAGGAAAAGACATTCTATTCAAACGTATATCTCTGGTAATTACTGAGGCATTGCGGCTATTTATTATGTGAATATCGTAATACAACAAAGTGCAGAATTCTAGTATAGATAAATTTGATTCTTCAGAAAACTATATTTATAGTGATTTAAAATGTACGCTTATCGGATTATTTTCACAACGCAACGCAATGCGATACTAAATCAACTAACAAAATTAAATCACTAATAATAATTATACAAAAGGTATTCTACGGCGCGTACATCAGCTTAAAATGTAACAATCATTCCCTATTCATAAATCGAACTCAAACAAAAGCAAAACAAGAGAACCTTTCAAAACATTAACAGAATAATAAAATTAAGCAAGCCACTTAGGAATCGAGTAGAATCACGAGAAATCGTCGGAAGTTTGTAAAGTTGACGAATCAGTTCCTAACCAAGCGTTGCGCCGTCCAGGCTCCATTTAAAATGCTAATCCGCTGGATCCCATTCCAGATTACGACGCTCAGTTCCTTTCCAGTTAACAACGTTCACTTGAATACCGACAATGGACTACACCGTGAATAAATAACCACTTCCAGCAGAAGGTGTTTTTGAATATTACCCCGGGTTGTGAATAAGTGAACGAATACCTGAGAGAATCGGGCACTGTTTGTGTTTGTAACGCTCACCTGTGTAGCTTTCGATCACATATTTTAGAATATAGGATTAGGGGATGGAAATACGATTTCGCACTTGCCATTTAAATATTTGTTTGGTTAAACTTGTGTTGGGGTTGTGTCGTACTGTTGTGACAGTAGAATTTATATGAATATTAAGAATCAAGAGCACTTTATTTAGCGTTTTACAAAATCAAAATTATTTATTCATTTAGGTAACACAATGTTCACTTATGAACGTCAAAAAGAAATGCATATTAAGTGATTTTAATTTTACATTTACTGCCAGTTCTCAAATCAAGGGCGTAGAACGGACGAGAAGAACTGGCAATAAACTCTCCGCTACTCTTTTTAATCGCCAAGTGTTTTATGTTACACAATGTTTGTAAGGAGCTGCAACTATTACACCATGTTCCTCACGACATCTTAAGTAATTAATAGTTTTTAATAATCAAATATAATAAAAACTAAGATTTGTCCTCTATCAGCAGTAGGCATGGTGAAATAGGAGCACGCACTTACATTCTCGTGGGAACAATATGCAAATACATAGTTGTAATAACTAACATAGTAGAAACCTAATGAATAGATTTTTCTTTTAGATAAATTATTATCTGTATCGGTTCCTGGGTCCAACGGCTTTAATTAATATTTACTAACGTACAACAGAATAATACTTATTAAATAAATATTATTAATGCTAAATGAATGCCATGAATTGAAATGCTATGCTAATCAATGCTGAAGAGAGTTCCTGCGTCTGGCTTTACTCTCGGGCGTACTCCAGTGATTTAGGTAATCGCCACGCATATAAAACTAAGAAAGCCTGAGTGAGCAAAATGTACTGCCTCGTACATTATCTATCATTTTAACAAGTGAAGTAGAAACGTCAGCTACATAAGGTAATATTGTATTCTGTCCGCTAGATTTTTAATTGTTACTTGATAGAACAAATAAAATGTTCAGTTATTCAATAAAAAAAATACAATATATTGTTAATATTTATTAGAAACTAGCTGGCCTGGCAAACATCGTACCGCCTAACAGTCGATTCTAAATTTTTTTTAATACTTATTCTGCTATTCGGGACACCGGTCTAGCTAGTAAGATAAAAAAAAGAAAGTTGATAATACAACAAATACATTATGTCAAAAAATAAAAATTTACCTTCCCGGAACCCCTCCACTAACACTTGAACTTTATGATATGGTATTAAAGTTCAAATTGCCTTTCAATATTATTACGAATATTTTGTATGGGAATATAGAAAAGTGTTGTTTTTAGACTTTTTCACTCAATTTTTTTATTTTTTCTCTTCGTAAGAACCATCCTCGTACTTCAAGGAATATTATTAAAAAATCAGACAAATCGGTCAAGCCGTTTTCATGTTATGTCGTGACAACGGAAAACGGGTTTCATTTTTATATATATAGATATCAAAATAATTTCACTTTATATCGTAAAAATTCTTAGCAAATACTACATTTTAACTCATTATCCGAGAGTTATCAGTTTCCAGGCAAATTCCTCTCCCAATTGATTCTAATTTCACCTTGCCTGGCGAGTTCAAGCAAATTCTGGCTTTATATCTATCGCGTTAGGGGTTGTTTTGGTGCTTATTAACAAAAGTTTTTGAGATAATTAATACAAATGACTCATTTCGCTGGCTCTTCTATCGGATAGCGCCGAGATAAATGTTAACATTTCAATTGAGCATTGATAAATAACACTTCAACAAATCAGATAGTAATTCATTTCAAGCACGAAACAAAAGGAATTTATCACACTTATCTTCATTAAGCAAGTCATGTTAATGATACTACTATTAATATACTTTGAATTTTATTTTATTTTTTATTTTATTTTTATTTTGTAAACCTACAGCTAACATAAATTATATACAATAAAAAACAGTTACATTAAAAATATAGCCAAATATGGAATACATAATAATACATTTAACTACAAAATGGTTCAAGAATTTATAAAAGGAAACAAACAAATAAAAACTATTCAATACGTTTATCTAAGTGGTACCTAATTTGGTTGTGTTGTATGATGGTGTAAAAGTGAGGGTAAGTACGTGAAGGTGTGTATGTGGGGTACGCTCATGATGCAGGTGATTTTGCGCTATGGATATTCTTAATACTTCTTTTAATCATATTCCGCGACAGCTTAAACAGGTCAAGGCTTAAATATTGGTCGTTGTATGTCCGGGCTGCGCGATACAAAACTGAGTTCCTTGCATAGTTAGTGTTAATGTGAGGAACATGGAACAAAGCACGATTACGAGTCTGGTAGGCAGGAACAAGGAAGGGCAATTTTTCTAGAAGGGAGCTACAATTAATTTTATTTGAGATGATGTCATGTAGTAGCAATAAATCATATTGTTTTCGTCGAGAGTCTAAAGAATTAATTTTAAAATGTTCACACGCGTCATTATATGTATTAAACTTATTGTAGGTCTTATAGGAGATAAATTTTATGAAGTCTTTTTGGATCTTTTCAATTTTTTCTTTGTGTACAGTGTAACTAGGTGACCAAACAGAGCAACCATATTCGAGAATACTTCTTACGTATGTATAGTATAGCACTTTCATACAGTCGACATCATGAAAATGTTCACTAACACGTCTTACAAAACCAAGCTGCTTATAGGCCTTGTCAACTATTGTGTCAATATGGTTATTATACGTCATTTTATAGTCTAACCATATACCTAAGTCACGAACACAATCTACTTCTTTTACAGATTTGTTATTAATATGATAGCTAAAGTTAATTTTGTTTTTTTTTCTGGTGAATGTTATTTTGACACATTTAGAAGCATTAACCGATATTCGATTTTGTCTATAATAATTGGAAAGGTTATTTAGGTCGGCCTGAATTTTGTGACAGTCTCCTTCTTTGTTTATTTTTAAATATATCTTTTTATCATCAGCGAACATAAGGTAATTTGAATCTTTAATGGTACTATTTATGTCATAAAGATATGCATTGTATAACAGGGGACCCAATATAGATCCTTGAGGAACTCCAGAACTTATACGAACAAAGTCACTTCTAGCACTGCCAACCGCAACCGCCTGTCTACGATTTGTTATATATGAACAAAACCAGCGATGAAGGTCACCACGTATCCCTAGAAGTTGGAGCTTATGTAATAGGATGGTGTGATCCACTCTGTCGAAAGCCTTCTCAAAGTCTGTGTAAATTACATCAACCTGTGCACCACCATCCATACTTTGCAGTACATAGTTCGTAAACACGGTTAAGTTGGTTATCGTAGAACGTTTATTGATAAAACCATGCTGTTCATCGGGAAGTGAATTACTTATTATATTGTGGATGGCTTTATAAATTATCTTTTCAAAGACTTTACTGAAAGTATTAAGTATCGATATTGGTCGATAATTTTCAATACTCAACCGCGAGCCACTCTTATGAATAGGTATTATTTTAGCTATCTTCCATACATCAGGATAAATGCCAAATGTGTTCACGGATAAGTTCTGTATTATGTACAGTGGTTCTGTAATAGCTTGAGCACATTTTTTGATAAAAATAGGTGGTATACCGTCATACCCAGCTCCTTTTTCCGCATTTAATGAATTTAGTATCTTCAATATATCAAATTTGGTAATATTTAGATTACATATAATATTGTCGGTTACTTCCGTATTAGTCTGCAGAATTTCATGGTATGAAGGTGCTGCTTGTTGAAATACGCTCTCAAAGAAAGTACTGAATCCCGTGCATGCTTCCGATTCGTTATTATATATATTGCTTCCTAATTGTAATCTATTTGGATAGCCAGTGTTATTAATTCGTAAGGTTTTTAGATATGACCAGATTTTCTTTGGATCTTTCTTTAACGATGTTTGTATTTTTTGCATATATAACTTAAAACATTTTTTTTGGACTGCCTTCTGTCTTGAACGAAGTAAGGAAAACTCATCGTAATCTCGTGGGTTCCCTCTTGCTTTCCATCGAGAGTGAGCGGTTCGTTTGTCGCGTATTATTGTGTATGAGCGACTTAGTATACCAGACCGGATATTTGTTATGAGCATAAAAGGTAGTCTTAGGCACATACTGATCAATTCCACGGTGGAGGATTGAATAAAATTTCTGCACAATTATGTCAATGGTGTCGCCTCTTAGAGAGTCATTCCAGTCTATACCGTTAAGATATTCATTTAATTTATCGTAGTTAGCCTTCTTGAAGTTATATCTTATCTCCTTTTTTAATTTAATACTAGGCGTCATCAATTCCGACACTTTCAGTTCCAGACATGGATGGCTTGGGTCTTCTTTAACGAGATAACTGCAAGATTTAGACACCTCGATGTATGTGTCACTAAATATTAGGTCTAGTATATTTCCAGAGGAGTTTTTATGATAATTGTACTGACTGAAGCCAAGACTACTGCATGCTTCAACAAACCTTGCACCCGCATTTTGTAGGTTTATAGTACCACGTCTAAGAAAGGTGGGATCAAAGGTTGGAGACCAGCCTATGTGGGGTAGATTGAAATCGCCAGCTATGATATAATGATCATTTGTGTGTAATGAGAAAATATATAGGAGAAAGTCTGTAAACGCTGTAAGTCTTACAGACTGCAAATCGTCAGGTGGTATGTATGCAATACATATATGTAGTTCGCGTTTATTGCATTCATTCGACGCGAGCGCACTAGCGGGAATAGTCAACCAGGTACACTCAACGCCGTCGCACGTCCACTCGGCCATCTCTTGCGCATGCAGTGACCTTTTCGTACATAACATAACACCGCCGCCCGACGTTTTAGTAGAATTTTTAGAATTCGGATCGAGACGGAGCACATCATATCGGTCATCACATAATTCAGTATTATAAAAGCCAGAAGTTAACCAAGTCTCGGTGATTAGAATAATATCGAAGTCGTTCATGAGTATGTTCTGTTTTAAATCTAATGTTTTTGTGCGCAATCCACGGACATTTTGATAAAACAAACTTAGGTTATTTGTAATCATTCTTACTATGTGTGAAGGTATAAAAGTGTATGCATATATTTATATATAGTACTAGCGATGAAGACCCGAGATGTTTAAGCACAGAATATTGAGGTTTTAACCGGCGCAAATGTTTGTATTTTTTAATAACATTTAATATCCATAGGCAGGTGTGTAAGTTGTATTTATGTAGAAGAGTGTTTTTATGAGTAGGTATAATGTTCATGTGATTTTGTGTGTATGAATGGTGGTTTTGAATGCTCAAATTAGGTAGTAAGGCTACTATGTAAAATTTAATTTGTTTTGTGTAATATAGGTACTTAATATAAGAACATATAATTAACAAATTTTCTCCAAATCGCGCCTGAAGTTTATTGATATAACAGGAGATTCCTCGTTCCGGCGTAAAAAAATGCAACAATTGCGAACCCACACAAATTTGAAGCCTTTTTTTATAGCAAGAGCTTTTGCCTCTTTCAAAAGTTGCTTGTTTTCTGGGGTCAAATGCTCATTGACAAAGAACTTTTTCGATTCCCCTGACAATCCTATATCCAGTGTTTGAATGCCTCGCTTTCGACGTAAGCCAGATAAAATTTTATCCTTAATATCACGTGATTTTAGGCGCACTACGATTGTCTTTGGTTTACCAGATACAGGTTGTTTCGGTTGAACTCGATTAGCATATTCGATGTGTTCATCCTGCAATACGACGTTTGCATGCTTTGCTATTTTTTTCACTAAGGCGTGTGTGGATTCGTTGGTGGAATGGGGTAACCCAACAATCTCGAGGTTGTTCATCCTATTCCATTGCTCTTGTTTATTTATTTGAGATTGCAGTTCTTTAATAAGGGTATTATTGTTTTGGACATCACTTTTCAAAATATTCACTTCCTCCCTGAGACGCTCAGCCTCGTTCACAAATGGGGTGACGATTGATTTTATCTCTTCCCTTATCTCACCAAGAAGAGACATTTTCAGAGATTCTATCAGCTTAGTTTCTAGGTGTTCAAGTTTGGAGTCTATTGCGTGGTTAATACCCTCTGTTATGAACAGCTAACTCATCTTTTGACACGCAACGGTCGCTCAATCCTATATGTATATCCTTCTTATTACGCCGCGCCTTTGATGTACGTATATTTTCAGGTGAAATACTTTGACCGCGATCCTCTCTGCGTAAGCATGGAGGACATATCCAGGAATTAATTAATGTCTCCGACGCAATATTCGCACATTCGATATGACAGCCTCTGAAGCATTTTGTACACCTGATTTGTGTACTTATATCCAGGTCTCTGACGCAAGCAATACACTTCGGCATTGTTTGTTATTTATTTATATTTACTCAATTTATGATTCCAATCGAAAAAGAAAAATTAAAAAATAATAAAAAAATCTAAGATTTGATCCTTATTACACTTCAGATCAAGATACCAAAGAGCTATCTATGGACAGGTGCCAATCAGTTGCCGACAAATGTTGCGAATAAATTGTACATAACACAGCTTAAGTTATTCAAAAATGTTCTTACGTCTTATAATCAAAGTATTGATTATCACAAATCACTTCTAAAACAGACGACACTTCACTTTCACTATAGTTCTTATGATATGACTCAGACTACGAAGAATGATGACCAATTATTCCCAACGAAGTATGACGGTTAATCAAAAAATTTTCACAACTGAATAATTACAGTATACATATATCTTTGCTTGCTTCTACACGATATATGTTGTAGGCGATAGCTTAGTTTATTATAATCCCTTTATTGAACCTTATTATGCACTTATTCTATTTTTAAATGATAATTATTTACTTAGCACCAAACCTTACCGAAAAAATACACCTAAACAATAATTATAAAACTGTTATTGAGAGTAATTTGAATAAAACATGAATTTAGATAATGATAAAAAAATAATAGCTAAAAATATTAATTTGTATACACCAGTGACACAAAACGATCTGGTGTAGTCGATTCGACGATGATGTACCATTCTTGTAAATAATATGTCTAAATGTGTGTCTTGGGCTTAATAACGAAGACTGTTTTTGATCGAAATATAATATATACCAATGTATTTCTGTAATTTAAGAATGATAATAGGGTACAGGAGTGTGAGCAGGCCGCGTGGTTTCCAGGAGGGGTATAAACAATCTGAACTCTTATCTCCTTTTTCATGGACGCCTAGACTGATCGATCGCCCAGATCTCCTATCTCAAGTTTAGTTTCCTGTCTCTAGACGGACATACCGTTTTGTCCTCGGTTAATACAAAAAAATATTTTTCTAGTAACGCCCCCATAAATAAAATTTGTGCTAAGTATAATGATTTATTTTACATTTTTAGTCAAACAAATGCCTCTTACAAAAGTATTATATTAAGTAAATAGTCACACATACTCTCTACACACACACAGATACGCACACAAAGATATTAATAATCTGAAATGGTTTTTAAATCCTATCAAATTATGAATTTTTTATACCTACTATGTTAACTAGAAATATTAATTGTATAGGCAAATATTCCTATCGAAAACACTGAAAATAGTTATCACGTCTTGGATCACGCGTCGTGGGTACAGATATCCACTTATCTCGAAACACACTTACCCAAATGCGAAAGTCTTGTCCTTTGGAGAACGTAAACAAAACTTTTTACTGCGAATATACAAACATATGTGTTCAGGAATTAAGGTCAACTTGAAATTACGGTGAAATCTTTTCGCTACACTTAATTCAATTTAAAGTAACATTCTTTCAGTCTTAATTTATCTAAAATAAGGGATATTGATAGTAGTGTTAGCCTAGTGGCTTAAGCGAATGACCTGTCTATGCACGAATGGAAGTTTCTTTCGCTACGCAATTAAAACTTGTTCCTACGGTGAAGGTAATCATGGAACTGACATATCTTTAACCATAAATTTACGACATGTGTCAGAAACAAAAGGCTCATCATCGTCTTGTCTATAAAATAATAATAAAAACTGATGCGGCGATGACCCGTTTAGGGTTGTAACGCAATTACAATATTATTATTAAATAAAATAAATTTATGTATACGGAATATTTGTTTAATGTAATTTAGCTATTTTTGTTAATAGTCCTTATTAAAATAAACTTGTTTTAACTTATTGAAGTATTTCGAAACCAATTCGACTAGGGGTGTTGAAGAAAAGAGGGTATCAATTTTTATAAGGCCGACAACGCACTCGGCATGGAGTGTTATTGGATGGTGGTTTCACTTAACATCAGATGAGGCTCCTGTCCATTTGCCCCTGAACTATACAAGAACTGAATCTGAAACTGTGTATATGGAGTATGCAGACATTTCTGTGTCTTAATAGGTTTATGAGGGCAAAGTTACATATTCCTCAATTGACCCCAAGACTGCTGAAATATAACTATGGATTAGCCACTAAGCCACATAGAAAATTTAACTTTAGATTAATTTATTTTGAGTAAGTGAATATAAAAATATAAAATGTTAAACGTATTCTTGCAATAGGTACTTTTGTACTTTATTAAATACATAATGTATCTTAGTCTGACTTACACAAGGTTAAATATTAAATCTAATAAACTGAGGGCAAGCTAAGATAAATATATTTAGTTTTTTCAGCGTATTTTCCTGTAAATCGACTTTAGTACGTGACAAGATAATACAGCCTGGGTGAACGCCTAACGACTGTTTGCAGGGCAAACAAGCCGAGATACGTAACATTGAACCTAAATTCGATATCTTTTACGATTTCTACTATATTTATTCGATATATGTATAGTCTATATTTAAAAGGAGTGCTGGCCTAGTGGCTTCAGAGTGCGACTCTCATACCTGAGGTCGTAGGTTCGATCCCCGGCTGTGCACCAATGGACTTTCTTTCTATGTGCGCATTTAACATTTGCTCGAACGGTGAGAAAACATCGTGAGGAAACCGACATGTCTTAAACCCAAAAAGTCGACGGCATGTGTCAGGCTGATCATCTACTTGCCTATTAGATTTAAAAAATTATCATGAAACAGATTCAGAAATCTGAGGCCAAGACCTAAAGAGGTTGTAGCGCCACTGATTATTATTATTATATTTAAACGGCAGTCTATTGTTTTATGAGACATACATTTATTACATAACATAGTCTATATATAATAAATTTGTGTTTATATATTTAAATAAATTAATTTATGTATATTTAAAACCTTACGGTAAAAGGGATATACAGTACCTTGTTAATTATTGAGTTAAAATCATAAAAAACCCAGATTTTTATAATGTTTCACAGTCTTATATTGATGTGTAAGCCTATGTGTATAAAATTGTATTGATACATCATTAACTAATGTATATACAAAGTGTATACAAGTATACAGAACGAAAAACTGTATAAATAAAGTTTTTCCCCGAGAGATAGATTCATCTTTACAAATAGACGCGGCGAATGCAAGTGTTTCAGTAACGGTGTTTTTCAGGATGTCGGTAAATATTCATGTTTGAAACCACTGTATCAGAAAGTCAGCCACTGTGTGGTGCGAGGGATGAGATTATAAGGTAAAACAAAATTTATAGATATAACTAGCTGATCCGGCAAACGTCGTTTTGCCATGTTTATCATTTATAACAAAAAATAGGGGTTGATCGTAGAGGGGTGAAAATTAGGGGTTGTATTGTAGTGGTGTAATTACTAATTATTGTTTATATAGAAATTTCGTAATTGTATTTGTAATATTGTCTACGCATCATTATTTCGTAATTCCACTTGCACGTGGATCAATCAGTCGCCCTATAACCGCCATGTAAGTCAGAGGACAATAAAGCTAGTGAATTCTACTACGGTTTTCATTTAGTGTACCTCAAACACTAAACTGGTGACCCCGACGTGATCCGCGGGTGGACCGACGTGATTCGCGGGCGACCCGACGTGATTCGCGGGCGGCCCGACGTGATTCAATGTGATCCAAAGGAATAAAAGAGAAAATAAAAATAGGGCGGGGCGACTCACAAAAATATGTAAAAATTTGTCGTGCAAGTATACAAAGAAAGCGCACAACAACGGCGAAATCGCAGCCATGGCCGGAGCATCATCAGCAGCACCACAGATGCCTGCTGTAGCAGACACAATTACGGGGCTCATGCAGCAAATAAACAAGCTCATGCTGGAAGTTGCGGCACTCCGCAGCGAGGAACAAGATCAAGGACGTCCCAGGAGTCGCGGCCATCAAAGCTACAGGAGCAGGTCCGCGTCGCACAAAAGAAGGACTCCAGGGGATCCAGAGTGGCTCTGCAGGTTTCATTTCCGGTGGAGGAAGAACGCGAGGAGGTGCGAGGAACCTTGTGCCTGGCGTAAAGACAGACAGCGGCGCGGGAAACTAGTACCAGTATATCCGCAGGCGGTGGACGGATGTACTGAGGGACAGGTATCTAGTAATCACCGTTTGTTAGTTAGGGATAGTTTATCTAAGTTTACTTTCCTGATAGACACAGGAGCTAATATTTCTGTAATCCCGAAATGGTGTGTTAAACAACGCACACTAATTCATTGCGATTTTAAATTATACGCGGCTAATGACAGCGAGATAAAAACATACGGCATATGTTATTTAACAATAACTTTTGGTCTTAGGAGAGATTTAAAATGGCCGTTCATAGTGTGCGATGTTAAGCAACCAATAATCGGGGCAGATTTTTTAAGAAATTTTAGATTGTCAGTAGATTTATATAATAATAGATTAGTTGACCTTGTTACTAATTTGTACGTTTGTGGAACAAAGGGTGTAAACTCGATAGGAGCGGTGAAGTCTATTAGTAGTAGCCAGCCGTACGCGGAATTACTTGAGCAATTCAAGGAAATCACGCGTCCACCTATTTTTAAGGAAGTGCCAGAACATTCTGTCTATCATCATATTGAGACAACAGGTCCGCCAGTGTATACGCGTGCAAGGAAGCTGCCACCGCACAGGTATGATTTAGTTAAAAAAGAATTTCAGCTGATGCAGGAGTTAGGGATATGCAGACCATCGAGTAGTCCGTGGGCCAGCCCACTACATGTAGTGCCTAAAAAGAACGGTGACATTCGACCTTGCGGGGACTATAGAATGCTTAATGCAATTACAAAACCGGACCGTTATCCGATACCTAGAGTTCAGGACTTTACCTATGGTTTACACAACAAAAAAGTTTTTTCAAAAATTGATATTTGTCGAGCGTATCATGTTATAAAAATTAGGCCGGAAGATATTGAAAAGACCGCGATTATTACCCCATTCGGACTTTTTGAGTTCCCAAGGATGACGTTTGGACTGCGTAACGCGGCCCAAACATTCCAAAGGTTTATAAATAGTACGATATTAGCAGGCATAGAACATTTGAATAGCTTAGATGATAAGAATATAACCGGAGAATCATATGTATTCGGGTACCTTGATGACGTCATCATTGGATCAGACAACGAGCTAATACACCAAAAGCATTTGCGACTATTGTTCGAGCGTTTCAGTAAATATAGTATGTCAATTAACTTAGGAAAATGTGTTTTTGGTCAAACAAAAATAGATTTTTTAGGATACGAGGTCTCAGAAAAAGGTATTAGTCCGTTACACGACAAAGTTCAAGCTATTGAAATGTACCCGAAGCCAGAAACTATTGTTGACCTTCGCAGGTTTCTCGGCATGATAAACTTTTATAGGAATCACATACCGAACGCCGCGAAAGTACAGGGAACGTTAGATAGGTATTTACATGGAGCAAAAAAGAACGATAAGCGTAAGATACAGTGGACAGACGAGGCTAGTAGGGCATTTGATTTGTGTAAGGAGAATTTAAAAAACGCCGCTACTTTATCGCATCCGATTGCAAACGCAGAATTAGCTTTAATGACCGACGCATCCGATTTCAGTATCGGCTCGGTGTTACAACAAAAGGAAAACAACGCTTGGAGACCCCTAGGATACTTTTCAAAAAGGCTTACGGAATCCCAAAAGAAGTACTGCACATATGACAAGGAACTTTTGGCGATTTACTCAGGCATCGTTTATTTTAGGGACTTAATAGAAGGTAGGAATTTTACGGTGTATACAGACCATAAACCGTTAACATTCGCATTTAGTAAGTTAGGCTCAAACAAAGAATTACCTAGAAGGGCGCGACAGCTGTTATTTATTAGCGAATTTACAAATAACATTCAACACGTAATAGGTAGTGAGAACGCAGTTGCGGACGCATTGTCGAGGATAGAAGAGATAACATGTCCGAACCCGATTCAATACGTAGACATCGCCCATGCGCAGGCCGATGACGCTGAGTTAGCAAATTTATTGAGTACAAGTACCGCTAGTAGCATACAATTGAAACAAATAAACTTAAATAATTCCGATGATTTGATTTATTGCGAAACGTCTACTAAAAATATTAGGCCATACATTCCGAAAGAGTTTAGAAAGTCTATATTTGATTATTTCCATGGGTTAGCGCATCCAGGGGTAAAGGGTTCGCGAACACTTATATGTAAAAAAGCATTTTGGCCAAATATGAACAAGGATATAGGGATTTGGGCAAAGACATGTATTCAATGTCAAAAAAGTAAAATAGTGCGACACACGGTGTCTAAGTTAGGTACTTTCGAGGAAGGCGACCGTTTTGCACATTTGCATATCGATTTAATAGGACCACTACCCGTGACGGAACATGGCTATCGGTACTGCGTGACGATGATAGATCGGCGTACACGATGGCCTGAGATTTGTCCAGTTACAGATATGACGGCTGAGACTGTTGCAAAAGCAGTTTATGATAACTGGATCTGTAGGTACGGTTGTCCAATTTTCCTGACGTCAGACCAGGGCCGGCAGTTTGAGAGCGAATTATTCATAGATTTAATGAAAATATTAGGCATTCGTAAAACACGCACTAGTCCTTATCATCCGCAGGCAAATGGTAAAATAGAAAGATGGCATAGGTCTTTAAAAGCGGCATTGATGGCGAGGTTAAATAATAACGCAGCTTGGTTCGCAGAATTACCTACGGTGATGCTAGGTCTGCGAGCAGCGTGTCAGGCGGACAGCGATTACATAAGCGCAGCGGAATTCGCTCTAGGTCATTGTTTACGTTTACCTGGTGAATTTTGTAGCGATAGTATTAGTAAAATAGAGAATCCACAAGCGTACATAATTAGATTGAGAGATATTTTAAATAGTATTAAACCTAAATCTAGAGATTTTAGTAATAAAAATATGTTTGTACATGCTGATTTAAGTTCCTGTTCACATGTTTTCTTGAGAATAGACGCAGTACGGAAACCTTTAGTACCACCTTATTGCGGACCCTACAAGGTATTGGAAAGGAATAAAAAGAATTTTAAGATTGCGATAAATGATAAAATTTCTTACGTTTCAATAGACCGTGTAAAGCCAGCGTACATACTAGATGAGTTTAATAGCAACCAGGTTAGCGGAAACTTAGATCAGCATAAGCAGGTTAATGAACCTTTAAAAACGCGTAGTGGTAGAAGTGTTAAGCAACCCGTTAGGTTTATGTTTTGATTTGTAAGCAACATACTTAGTATTGCAAATTCAGCGATTGTTCAGCTAATTGCAAAATCAATTTGTATTTACATTAAAAAGAAAAATATAGAATTCATTTATCCTACGTATATAGTTATAACATTTACACATTGTCATAGTTTTATTTAAAAGTTTCAGTAGTAATTTATTTTTTTGTGTTTATATGTATCTACTCATTTTGTTTTTTTTTAAGAAGGGGGTGTATGTAGTGGTGTAATTACTAATTATTGTTTATATAGAAATTTCGTAATTGTATTTGTAATATTGTCTACGCATCATTATTTCGTAATTCCACTTGCACGTGGATCAATCAGTCGCCCTATAACCGCCATGTAAGTCAGAGGACAATAAAGCTAGTGAATTCTACTACGGTTTTCATTTAGTGTACCTCAAACAGTATGTATTTTTTAATGCTGAATCATAAAAAAATAAAAATTTAAAATTTTGTCTGAAAATTAAAAATTTAGGGATGGACTACCCCTAACATTTAGGGGGATGAAAAATAGATGTTGGCCGATTCTCATAGATACCGGATAAGCACAAAAAATTTCATCAAATTCGGTCCAGCCGTTTCGGAGGAGTATGGCAACGAAAACTGTGACACGAGAATTTTATATATTAGATAATTTATGTAAGACAGTTTTCAAAACCAATTTTTATAAGATAATCTATTCTATTCATAAGATTAGCCAGAAAAACAAGATTTTTGTATAACCAAAATCAATATACACATAACTTTGAGCACAAACTTGCTTATAAAATGACCGACATCGTGACCCTTAAAAGGTTGGAATTCCATTAGCAATGTTGGTTTAAAGACTTTTATTCTCATCAAAAATATTGGAAATAAAGAGATAACAAAATAGTTTTTTTTATTTAGAGGGCAAACAGGCTACACTTTATATTATGTGATACCACCACCCATGGACACTCAATGCCAGAGGAATCACAATTGCTATAGCTTATGGAATGCATTAGACAATCTCTAACATATAACGCGAATCGCTCACCAACCACAGCCCAATCCATTCGTTCGAATAACAGATATGGAGCAAAGTTAGAATTGCAAATCTACAAACTCACGGCTCGCTCAGGCGTCAATGATACTCACTTGAAATGTTACTTTTCTATTTCCAGCAATGGATCGCTTGCTACGTGGTAAGTTCTCTGTAGGTGATGTAGATTTTAGACAAGTATTTATAAATAAAACGAGCCTTTTCTTACGTAATACGTTATTGAACAATCCATAGCGAAGAATAAGTCATTCAAATTCAAATCATCTTAGACCTTTGTGAGGTCATGCTATCGCCCATGGACAATCCCAGAAAGTTCGCAAGTCCATTGCGTGGGCTTTTTAATAATTGGTAGGCCCTTTACTTTAAGGACCCTAAGCTTAATTATAATGTTATTAATGTTGAGATAATGATGATTCTTCGTTTTTGTTTATTACGTTTGTCTTTAAACTTACGGTCATATCAACATATAATAAGATTTAATTTGCAAAATAATATCTATCAAGATAATATATCATAAAGGAAAACGGGAGTGATAATTTGATAATGAGGTTTTATAGTATTTAAATAAAGAGTTAGTTTCTAGTGACGATTATAAAAATAATATGACACGACAGCTTTAATGAACACAGAATTATCATTTATGTTACTATGTAAAAATAAACAGATACAAATTTCTTAGAAAAGAGGCGAGCGGATGTGTATTTGCTTAATTTGTTGATATTTGCTTTTGAATAAGTTCCAAACTTATAACTTTTTGCATGGAGTACTATCCGCCGGGCAATGGCAGCTTCGTTAAACATTTCCGGGAAACTCGTTTCCTTCGTCCGCTGTAAAAGCCTTATCTGAACTTTGAAAATCGAAATACATAAATCAATCAAAGATTAAATCAACGTCCAGAGATGGTTTTAAGCGCAAGGTCACGCGACAATTTAATCCGAAAATTTATTGCGATTTCTCTAAGAGGTTTTGACCTCGTCTTTTATCAATAAACAGTTTGTAGAGGGTTTCAGGTCAAACAGCGATTCATTTGACAAGTAAATTAATGACATTTCAATAAACCAGATTTCTTTGACTTTGATTCCTTTAGGGCTTTTGAAACGAACAAATTAAGAACTTAATAAAGTAATTACTTTGCTAGGATAAATATTTGTGAATATATTCATGTAAATTTTAGTAAAGGTAACTAGCTGGTGCCCGCGATTTCGTCTACTCAGGATTAAAATAATATTTGTCCAAATGATGTAGCGTGAAAGATGTTTTATGTACTTTAAATACCAGAAGCTATATAAGTAAGTTTTCATTTAGGAATTAATTTATTACTGTGCCAAATGTGCATTTGAAATATATTATTAATTTTTATCGTAGTTACGGCTTACTATTCTGGCTTATAATGGCTTATACATAAGATATAGATATATACTGTGGCGAGTTTTTTTGTAGGACTATTTAAGATAAACATTTCCATCATACATATTACATATGTGTAGCTCTAGTGGTTTTGGCTGCGCACGCCATAATAGCTCGCAAATAGTAGATTTTTTCTACTTTACTTGATATTTGGGACAATTCACACAATAGCTAAGATATATAATTGTGAAGTTTCATAAAAACCCATTCAGTAGTTTTTACGTGAAAAAGTAACAAACATGCATCTATACTTACAAACTTTCGCGTTTATAATGTTAGTAGGATGATGTATATTTTTCTTTCTGACGGCAAAATCGGCCAGCATTCGAGTCACTCTAGCTATAATTTTAAATTGGTTTTATTATTACTAGTAATGTAGAAGAATTTTGTTTTTCTTTCTCACGGCAAAAGCGGCAAGTAATCGAGTCTCTTTAGTACTTGTAAGTTTGTACTATTTCAAATGTTTATGACAGTAAGTTGCAGTTGATTATAACCGAAATAACCATAGATAAAATTGTGACCAATTTTCGAATTACAAACCTTTAAAGTCCAACTAATAGGTGCTTAATGTGGCTATTAAGATGGTCTGGCGCAGTAACATCGGCTCGGAATGTTCCCGACGACCCAAACGACCAATTGAGATATCGTATCTATATCGAATTCAGAATAAGGCCGTAACATTTCTACCACATTTTGGCAATTTGGTAAATTAATATCAATCTAATATGAGCACGTATGGGCATGATTAGTGGTTTATTTCACTATTATTGGATGTTCGTAATAACGGTGCGATTTTACGTACCATAATATTGATATAACGAGTTATTGCTAAAAAAGGTTTTTGAAGAATATTTGACTTCACGAAATATAATATATAGTGTAATTGCTTGTTGCATCAATTATATTCACAATGAATACTAGTATATTATATATATTTAATTAACAAAACTAACATATAACTAAGTATATTTAAGTTATCATGTAAGTGACTATTGTCTGCCCTGCGATTCTGTAACTCACTTCACGAACTCACACAGCGGTTTTCGCATCGGCGGTCGCTCTCAAATCAGTCGTGAAGCAGTCATTTTATGATTTGGCATTCTGGGACCGCCGATGCGAAAACCGCTGTGTGAGTTGGTGAAGTGAGTTACAGAATCGCAGGGCTGTTATGAGAATAAATGTCTTTAAACCTAACATACAATTATAATCTATAGAATCTTAATCTAAACTATACATAATATCTAATAATGGTAAAAAATTATTAAAATAAATATTAAAAGCTTGGTCGTAGTGTGCGTTTAAGGCAGCATTTCCACGCTATTATCTTTAATTATGTTGTAACTTTGAATAAAAGTGTATACTCTTACATAAATAATTTTCAATCCCGTACGGCCGTGTGGAAACCGTAAAACGGAAATATTAATGACATTGAAAATTGGATTTATAACATATACTTAAGTTAGACTTCAGAAACGAGACTTAGCGCGAACGACTCTTAGAGCTTATTTTCTCTTACCCTTAAACCAATAACATATCTTAACTTTAATTTATACAGTTTCTATCTGCCTCAGATCTCGCACCGACTCCAAGTCATCTTCAACCGCCGTATTCTGGACAACTACGAAGATCTCTAACAAGAAACTTTAGGAGCTCAAGCAGATCAAGCGACGCAAATAGGATAGACCATACACTCCGAAGGGTTCCCAATCATATCCCCAAGCAGGCGCTTGATTGGAACCCGCAATGAAAGCGGAAGCGTGGCCTTCCCAAGTAAACCTGGTGTCTTACAATTGCAGATGAGGCAAAGAGAGCCGGAAAGACTTGGAGCGAGGTGAAACACGAGGCTGACGCGATGGGGACTCACTGTGGACCCTCTCTGCCCCATTTAGGGGTAATAGGACATTAAGTCCGTGCAAAAATAACACCTTATTATACTACTACTACTTAGTTCTTATCTATATATATAAAAATGAAACCCGTTTTCCGTTGTCACGACATAAAATGAAAACGACTTGACCGATTTGGCCAACTCTTTTTTTATAATATTCTTTGAAGTACGAGGATGGTTCTTACGGAGAGAAAAATTTAAAAAATTGAGTGAAAAAGTCTAAAAACAACACTTTTCTATATTTCCATACATAATATTCGTAATATTACTTAAAAGTCAATTTTAACTTAAATACCACATCATAAAGTTCAAGTGTTAGCGGAGGGGTTCCGGGAAGGTAAATTTTATTTTTTGACATAATGTGTTTGTTGTCTTATCAACTTTCTTTTTTTTATCTTAGCTAGACCGGTGTCCCGAATAGCAGAATAAGTATTTAAAAATAAATAAAGAATCGACTGTTAGGCGGTACGATGTTCGCCAGGCCAGCTAGTTTTTAATAATAATTTTATAAAACATCCAAAATATACACAAAAACTTTTGCTATAATGTTACCGTGGATGGAAAACAATTATACATTTATAATAGAAACCTACAAACATAATAAACTCTGTTACGTGTCAAAATAAAATATCAAGTGCCGCAAACCAAACCTTTGATAATTCTCTCCAAGCCGCTCTCTTACACGTCAAGGTTTATTAGGTACCTATATTTGATGGCTCATTGGTCTAGTGGTTAGTACCCCTGACTGCGAATCCATGGGTCCCGGGTTCGATCCCCGGCTGAGACAAACATCGATGTGATGAGCATTTGGTGTTGTGCTTAGGTCTTGGGTGTTTAAATATGTATTTATATGTCTATCTATCTATAATATGTATGTATATCCGTTGCCTAGTACCCATAACACAAGCTTCACCAGCTTAGCATGGGACTAGGTCAATTGGTGTGAATTGTCCAATCATATTATTATTATTATTAAAATAATAATATTACAGAATTGTAAGTACAATGAAGGGAACTGGAATATTATTTATCACGTGTAGCTCATGTAAACAGTCTTAATTCACAAGGCATATAATTTGTGACAAACCACTAAGCATCAGAAAGTTTGGGCCAAGTTCAGTCGCAAATGGCGCGTGAACATCGCTTAAATGATGACGTATGAATGCCCTTCCATAGATAATTTGACGATATCGTTTATATTGCGTTAATCGACTAAATAAAGCTACATATTTGCGATTATAATCAAATAACGAACTAAGGAAATAACATACTAAGACGGTTACGGGTAAACATATCGGCTTTCGACACGTTGTTACCAACGCATCTTGAGTTTTTTTGGACATGTAACACGCAGTATCCAGGAAAACTTATCCCCTACTCGCTGGACCGATCAAGTAAAGGCCCTTAACTAGGCTTGCCAAAAACAGAGGAGAGCGGAAGAAGTTGTTCGGCGCCACTAACACGACCTTCAGAATTCAAGAGTGCTTCTGAAGAAGACTATTCAAATCTTTATATATATAATTCTTCTGTGAGTGTGGATGTCACTGAACTTCTCTCAAACGACTGGACCGATTTTGATGAAATTTTTTGTGTGTGTTCAAGGGGATCTGGGAATGGTTTAGATTCACAAATCAGCCCGCCAGATGGCGCTGCAGTCGGTACTTTCATACTTTGCTTTACTAATTGCTTGAAATATCATGCAGGAGAACGTCTGTCGGGTCCACTAGTAAACATATAAAATATAGAAATAATAATAAAACTAGAACCGCTTGATCGCAAATGTAGGTTTTCTTAATTCTACTCGGTGATCAGCTTTCTCTGTCTGACAGACCATTAATTTGTTGGTTTTTGGGCATGGTTTCCTTGCGATATTTTGACCGTATGGATTACATATTAATTGCATTCGATGTCCGGCTGTACAACAATAGCTTCTATCTATCTACCGATAAATAATTACTTCCAATGCGAAGGAAATCAGCTTGTTTTAAACTATTAAGCAATAAAGCTTTTTATTGATTAATAGTTTAAAATGATCCTATTCCTTGGGATTGATTTGCTCCAGTTCAAATATTTATGGCTGCTCTGCCTTAGAAGCAAGTATGACTCAAAACTTGGCGATTAAAAAGAGTGGCGGAGAGTTTCTTGCCTGCCCTGCGATTCTGTAACTCACTTCACGAACTCACACAGCGGTTTTCGCATCGGCGGTCACTCTCAAATCAGTCGTGAAGCAGTCATTTTATGATTTGGCATTCTGAAAAGGTGGGAGCTTGTAGTTTATTGTTTATCAGAATGTCAAATCATAAAATGACTGCTTCACGACTGATTTGAGAGCGACCGCCGATGCGAAAACCGCTGTGTGAGTTCGTGAAGTGAGTTACAGAATCGCAGGGCTGCTCTACGCCCTTGACTTGCGAATTGGTAGTAAATGTAAATTTAGAATCAATGTAACATCTTTTCTGTTGACGTACTTATGTGTGCTTGGTTACCTATATGAATAAAGCTATTTTGAGTTTAAGTTGAGAAAGACAGTTATGGACAAAGATGTTTGCAAATAGCTTGAGGAGGCCTTTACCCGTGAAGGGGTTCCGAACAATTACTGAAAGAAGCTAGGATAACAAGAAATAAAATTAATAACAAATCTAAGCTGTATATTTTACTTTTGTAATGATTGAATTTAAAGGGCCTTTTATTATTACTATTAGGGATATATGTTAGCTGTAAACACAATCAAGCTTATCAAGATACAGAAATCGCAAGCTATTAACATTCTTGTAATTTTAATTATCAAATAAATATAGTAAAGGTTTATATAAAATCCATTTAAAAAGGACATCATTAGGGGAAAATATTTTCCGTTCGACGAGGAATGTTCGGAACGCCCACTCGATATCGATCGCTACGTGTATTACATTCTTTGAGATTATCTTTCCCTTTACAACTCTTTGTAGGTTCATTATCCCAAATAAATATCTTTATAGAAGTAAATATTTAACAATTTTCATTTATTCAAAGTAATTTGGGTTTCATGAATTTAAATACAATTTTTAATCAACCTATTTTTAATAAATATAAAACATTGGGACTTTTTTCTTTTTCAATTATTTGTGATCTTACAAGACCGGCTTTATAGTTTATGGCGTACACACTGAAGGGCCTGGATTTGATATCCGGCAAAACAATAATTGTTTTGGTCGGGAAGCCACATAAGATAAGTAAAACGCACACAGCAGTATATCAGCCTCATGGTGTAATTATGCAGTGTTGTCCTAGTGGTTTTAGCGTGTGATTCTCGGCCCTGGTCGTAGGTTCTATCCGCGGCAGTGCACTGATGGCCTTTTTCTCTATGTGCGTCACTCGTACGGTACGGCATGCCTTATACCGCTGATCACAAAACACGAAACAGATAAAGTCACCTATAGCCCAGACATATAAGAACTTGTAGCGCCACTAGTTTTGTTTTATCATGATGCAATTGGGAGATAGCTTTACTTGTAATTGTGTTTATGTATAGCCTAAAATGCATAAGTTTATGACAACAAAGTTTATATTCTATCATCAGTGTAAACCAATTAGTATAAATAAGTTCAATACAAGAAATCGAGTAACAGTGCGACTGAAGAGCCAAAAAGCGACATGACATTAAAAGACAAAAAGTGAAAAGTAATTATAATAATAATAATTTATTTTTTCCCATATAACTAACTGATACAACAAGCGATAAACCTACTAGCTTGAGGGTGGCCCTCTTTTATGGAAAACTTTCTTTAGGCAAGTACATCAGCCTAAGCGCGAAATAAAAATCTGTTACTTTACTTGTTCTTTAGCATTACACTATTAAGACAAATTATAATGCTATTTGTTCAATTCAAAAATCATTTATTCATTTAGGTAACATAATGTACACTTATGAACGTCAATAAAGAAATACATTTTAAATGCTTCTAATTTTACATTTACTGTCAGTTCTCAAATCACATTAACATCAGCCTATATATAGTCAATAAAAAAGACTGCTGGAGCCCACGAACATAGGCTCCACCATCACGTGAATGTCGAGGCTATTCAACTCCTTGACACCACGGGCCTAGTGAGAAGACTTAAAAGAACAAAACCATTTGAACTAGTGCATTAGTGTTAGTGCACGTCAGTACTAAATACACAGTGAGTGAAAGAAAAAAATAGAACACAAGAACAGAGTGTCTTCCCTTTAATAGAGACTGTAAGTAGTGTTATTGGACACTTTCTTATGTAAAAATCCTTATTAGTAAATTAGGTTAGACTTAAATTACTTATTAGTCTTAAGTTAGGCTAGATTGTAATGTACCATGATGTCTTAGTAAAGACACATGTATATAAAAAAAAAATTAACATCAGCCTATAAAACAAATAACAAATCTTAAAAATCAGGCTCCTAAACCAAACAAGAGCAAAGTTAACGAACAACAAACTCGTATTACTAAAACATAGCGAAAATTCGTGTAATGCTTTATTTAGGAGAGCATCAGTCAAGCGAGGTCTCTCGGGGAGAGAGTTATTAAGAGTAAAGCTCCTCATAAATACAACTTACAAAATTAAAGCTTGTCCAAGAGCAATATCAGAATAATGTTGCCATTATAAAGGACGGGGGAAAAATTTCAAAACCGTCGCCGCATAGTAATCGAATAGAGAATTTATGATGCGTCGATACTTTTAGAGGTATACTTTGTGTAACCATTATTCTTCATATACATTATGTGAATTATCTGCAGTATTCGTGCATAATTTTATATACCTTACAAAGAGTACACGTACGCCACGTGTAACGTACTTTAAAATATTGAATAAAAAAGACGTAATAATATTTATTTTACGTATATTATTCATAGACAATGACATGTAGGATTTGGTTTTGTTCAAAGATACTTTATTTCTTAAAGAATTACATTCACTTAGTGAGAAAATTTAGAGTAGGTTAGTTATGTACATCGTGTTATGAAATTATTTGAAAATAAGCTATATAAAATAAGAATATTAGTTGCTAACAATATGTACAATATTTTTTTACAAAAGTGCAGGTAGGTCGCATCGATGTTACAACAGGCATTATGTGACTAATGAATAGTTATATTTTTTGTGCCTTTTTTGATGTTTTCGTAAATACATATTTATTCTATTGATTTATATTGAACTTTTACGATTTCAGATAGATATGTTTGTGTTTTTATTTTTGTAATTTTATAGTTATGTTGTTAATTACATGTTTTTTTTTATTTTGTAAAAGGTTTTATTCTTTTTAAACTGGATGGCGATTTATTAAATATTTGCGCGCGTTGATACATAAGTTTTATTAGCCCTTGGTTGTATTAAACATAATTGATCAATTCATTTTCTTAATGATTGTATAGCCATAATTTAATTCATATTGTCTTTGAAACATTGCTTAATATCAAGACAATTACTTTAATAACAGGCTAACCAGAAGGCTGACCAAACAAAAAAGAAAAATCCTTAAACCACTGACCCTCATGACATATTTGGTTTAAACTTTATATATTATGTATTATGTAGCACTTTTTCTATTGTTTAAACTAAGAGTACTAAAACACCAGAAAACCACTAAGAGGCCTTAGTGCCTGAAGTTTTAATTTGCGTTTAAAGCTTTTGAAATGTGCAGTTGATCATGTCTATATTCTAAACATATTCATAATCAAATGAGAATTTTTACAATACATATTAAGAAACTTATATTGTATAAATTCAAATCAACTTGGGAGATAATAAGAATAGTCCATTTATGTTATAAACATTCTCCGCATTGTGACCTCAATCCATCAAGCAAAAAGTTATTTTCGACAGACCGCTAAATGTCTGAAGAAAAACGTATATTATTCTCATATTTTTTAAATAAACGAAGTACATTTCTCTTCATTGTTATTTTTCTACTTGGCGTATGAAATACAATTTATATGTTATGTTTTTGTTGAGTTATATTTTTATTAACAACATACATTACCAAGAAACTTATCTTTCTAGCTCGGTACAGAGGTAGACTAGTATCTACTAGTAGATGATGAGACATTGGAATTTCACAGAACAAGGTTTTGGTAACGGTAACCGACATGGCAAAAAATGATCTAAAGTTATACAAATAGAGGAATGATTTTTTTATCGTGTACCAAACAAATATAAAAATATTTTTTTAATTATATATCTAATAGTATTATAACGTTGCGTTGCGTAGTATAACAAAACTAGGTTTAAGTCACTGAACACTTCTTATAAGCTGTAGACGATTTTTTTACGAACTCTGTATTTTATCAGAACCAAGTTTATATATTCTAGAAGCAGAAAACTAAACTACTTATAATTATATTATGACTGAAAAAGGCATCCAAAATTTTTTAAAACAATTTTCCTGTATCGACAGAGGGCCTACATGTATTAACAAAATTACTACGCCATGGTTGTCAAACAATTTAATCACTGTCCTAGAAGTTATAGATGTGAGACTGCCGTGTAATGCTTTCAAGGGGAATGTGATTAAATTTTTCAAGTTTCGGTGCATTTATAGCGTGACATGATGATAGTTAATATGACATTTTAGTTTCGTTCTTATGACATCATGATAGTTAATATGACATTTTTATGCCTATTTTTATACGGCTGATTGTGCCGTTTTTCACTTTCTTTGCAAATTATTATTTATTGATGTGTATATAATAATAAACCTGAATGAAACAACTTTAAAACTAGTTGAAAAACTCTTGTCATGGCGTTATATAGTAGATTTCATTAAAGATTTGTCACTCACATCTGAAATAATCCGATACAAGTGTAGCAGAGGGGCGCGTGTGTGAGACCGCCATCACTCTGGGAGATTGATGTCGAGCTCCGCGTTACTGAACGACCCATCGGCTTATTGAGTCGGGTATGGATGGGCTACTTGTACCTTTATAGGCTTCAAACTGTTTTATTAAATAAGAAATGCGATTATATACGCACTGTTGGTAGTATACAAAGACTAGACAAGAACTTGGATATGGATACTGGACTTTTAATGGTGAGATGTTGGCGCATTTACATATAAATAATATTGTTCAATAGTACTTAAACTAATGATTCGTTATATATCCCTTTTATAACTAAAATTAAGAGCTTGATATATTCAGTTGTGCACTGATCAATTTAAAAAAATCGTTGTGAAACACTTATAATCCGCATTGTTAAGCAAAAAATTACTAGTAAAGACTAAAATTGGAAGTGTGAAGTATGTTCACCATAATTGTCATGTATTTTAGAATAGATAGATTAACTTAAAATATAGACAATGCAGAGCTAGAGCGCGGGATAAAAGATGGACACTAGTAATAACGAAATGGACTGGACCTATTGGAAAGAGATGTATAGGACGACAAAGGAAAAGATGGACAGATGACATTGTAGAACTAGCGGGGGAAAACTGGATGAATGTTGCTCAAAACAAAGAGAAATGGAAAAATATGGAGGAAGCTTTTACCCTAAAAGCGGCCAAACAAAAACTAGACATAAAAAATGAAAATAAATCAAACTTAAATTTTGTTTAAAACTTACTAACTTAACTAATACTATACTAATAAAATATTAAGGAATATAAACTAACCAATTGTTGTATGGATTAAATAAAACTTTAATAATAATAGACAATGCATTATTTATAATGTAATAAATCAAATTGATTGTCTAAACATATCTAAATCTTGTACGAGTTCTGTTAGATAAGAGATATTCACAATCGTTTATTCTGACTTTAAGGTAAGTTTCAAAATTGAATCAAAGATATGTAAAATTGTTCGTAAAAATGTTAGATGTCAAATATCAACTTAAAGTATACCCTTAATTATTTAAAAACCCTTGTCAGAGCATTTTAAAACAACAATCGAAGCACAGATGAGCATACAAAACCGGAAACCGATCAAATATAGCACAATGGAATCATTGCGTTACTAATGAGAGAACGCCCGTCATTAATTATTAGCAGCGTGTATTGTTGCTGTATCATCTGATAGTTCCGCCCATTTCTAATTAATTCGATCAATTCAATGAAAGCAATTGAAGGATGAATCGGGTAAAAAATTATAGGGTGAGACAGTCTTCATATTTCATACTCGTCTGTCGTTAGACCAAATGAAGAAGAAGAAGTGGCACCTGTAGAAGAACACAGAGTTGACGGAATAAGCCTTCGTTGTTACCAGGTCCCATCCAAAAGAGAAAGGGTTGGTGCCGTGGATTTTTAGTGGGTAATGCGGAATTACTGATTTATTATTTTTTCGTTGGAAAATGCTTTACGCATACTCGCGGAGCGACTCCCTTCTAGTGGAGGGTAATATGGGACTCGCTACAACCCCACTTGGCTACCAGCAATCGCCTGAGGCACGGTCTCACACACGCATATGCAGAACGGCATTTACCCACGAAATGACTTGTATTTAACCTTCAGAATCAGGTGAGCCGAACTGTTTTGTAATACTCAGGACCCTTGTTTCCTAAGTGCTTAGTGGTATCCTAATCGTATATAATTGCTATAACGTAAGAAATAAAGAACAAAAAGGCATTTTTAAAGAAATTTTCAAATTTCCCTTTTAATTAAAATGTGAGCGTATTTTGACTTGTATTTGTAACATTCGTAACACAAACTAGTGCTGATAATATCAAAATACGTTAAGAGAAATAACAGAGAATAAAATGGGATGGTTGTTACAAGAACATGAGCAATATTTCAAAAAATAAAATCAAAACTCTCTTGATGTTTGTCGTACACAAGAGAACAAACTTAACATCGGGTCGTGATTTGGTACCTGAAGAAGAACACAGACTAGACGGAATAAGGCTTCGCTGTTGCCAAGCCCCATCCAAAAGTGGGAGAGAAACTCCAACTTTGATTTTGTGCCCTTTGGAGTAGAGACTTGGGCCGTGAGGTTCATGTGCCCCTATTAGAGATTTAAATTGGCGCCTGGTCGAAAGTACCGGTGCCCCAAAGCTGGTGCTTTACTGGCTCAACGAATAAGTATTGCCACACAGCGAGAAAATGCTGCCAGCGTTGAAAGTACACTGCCACAGAGACCAAACTTTTTAAATTTGTTTTAATTTTCTTTTTATACATTATTATTTATTTTACTTTGTAGGTTAAGAGTATTGTAATTACTTTAAACTCTCTTCTGTTGTCTTGATTTTATTTTTCTACTACAGCATGCTTAAGACGAAGTATCTAGGATGAAAACCAGTTTTGAACAATATCTAGGAACCAGGTACTCGATAAGTTATAACGTAGGTCGATAGTCTCCTGTCCTGATTTGAAGAGCCCTCATAAGTCAGGCTTTGTTAGTGGAGCTAGAGCTGCTTATATTGTTCTAAACTTTGCTCCTGCTCCTTGGCAGAGATTGTTTAGCACTAGGCACAATCTTGTACACGGCCTTTTTGAGAACATTTAACTTATATCCGACGCCTGGATACATATATTATAAAACACTAATTAACTATGGTAAACATACCATCATGTCAAATATTACACTGTATTCAAGATGTGAACAATAAACTTCCTTTTTAAGCGTCAAAAACCTTTTAAGTATTTCATAAACTACAAAAAGCACAGAGACAAAAGCAATAATATTTATTATTTGAGTTAGTCTATAATATATAGTTTTAAATAAAAAATCTTTTATTATTTATTTAATATACAAAAGCATTTACAGGTAATCGTTTTGACTTCTGACTTCGGTTCATAAACTAAATATGTAATAAATGAATGTCCTTCGACTTGTAATGTATCTACATGTATGATTTGTGATTGACATCAGATTAAATTAAATACACTAAACTAAGTAAAAGTTCTCGTCAAAAATTATCGTGATTCTTGTGCACTTTTTCTTTTTCATGTGACCTTTTTTTGGTTTTCACTGTTACATATATTTTAATTGCTTTGTTAAGTTCCATTCGTTTTGACTATATGTTTATGTTTTTTTCACTTCATGCGCTAACTTATCTAATTTATTGTATTATTTAATTTCTCACATGGTTTCCTGGTAAACAACTTCGTGTATAGTGCGTTTAATAGGCGTTCAATTATGCGTTTTCATATGAATTAGAATAATGACAACCTAACCTTTCTATTCCCACAGAAAATATTCTTTAAACATCACAGTGAACCCACTTGATTCTAGGAAAGTATTTTAAACACGCCTGGCATCGTAACATAATACTTATAATTCCATTGGTGCACGCAAAGTGTAACGCGTCTATAGCAGCTACTGTATTGCAATTATTTAACGAAACAAATGGTCGTAGGTTCAAATTTCAGTAAAACAAAAATTAAGAAAACGAAAATTAAAACCAATTTAAGAGTTTGGTCCCTGCGGCAGTGTACCTTTAATACTTTTTCTATATTATATTAAATATTATGTTAATTTATATTAATACATAACTTAAATACGGTAAAAAAGTGTTTTCTTTGTAAATACAAATTATACGTTACTCGTATGAAGCATGAATAAATGAAGTGCCATTTGTGAAAAAAAATATTACATAATAAAACTTCACTTGTTCAACATTTTTTTAAATCTCCTAGTTATTCCAATTATTCGTTGAATCTCGGTTAATGAGAGATTTCTAGTCAGAGCTCGTGCCTACTTTACATGATTTAGACTTAAAGCTGGGTAGAATATTTTCTAGTTTTAACTAACTACGTATGTTACGGTTAAAAGGTTTAAGTAGAACTTGTGAGTAACATAATTAGCCACTTTGTAAAAGACTCTTAATTTTAATTGAAAGGACAGGTGATAAGTTACAGTCCTTTGGGAATTTAAATACTTGATTAAAACTAACAATTGTAACATGCCATGCATTAAATATGATATCTTTTCTAACATCGTTAGAAAAGATATCATAGTTGCGTTAAAAAATAATTTACAAATAATCAAAAAGTAAAATCTAAATAAATCAGTGCCGCTTCAACCTCTTTAGGTCTTGGTTTAAGATATGTCGGTTTCCTCACGATGTTTTCCTTCACCGTTAGAGCAAATGTTAAATGCGCACATAGAAAGAAAGTCCATTGGTGCACAGCCGGGGATTGAACCTACGATATCAGGTATGAGAGTCTCACGCTGAAGCCACTAGGCCAACACTGCTCAAACTGCAAAAAGTAGAATCAGTCAGGAATGTATCTAAAGTTTTGCTTCATTATTTGCCTCTCTTGTTATACATTAGAAGCAGTGTTAGCAACTTCGTAGGAGGAAGGAAACCTTATATCTGACCGAAGCTCAGAAGAATTTCGAGGTCATTTGCCAACTAAGTTGTGGGTCTGTATCTTATTCTTAGACCCCCAGTGTGTCAGACCCATAAAAGACAACAATTGCATACAAAAAACATTTTTTTCGTGGGGAAATGCGTTACGCATACCCACCCGCGGCTCGGTTGACCTGGTGGGGAAGGGCTATGTGTTGGGCAGTTGTACATACCCACTAAAACCCCACGGCGCCACCAGCAATCGGCCGGGGCATGACACGGCAACAGCGTAGCCTTGTCCGCATACAAAAAACTAACATACCTTTCTCCATTTATATGATGAATAAAACAATTATTCAGAGTATAACCATAATATTTCACATAAAGGCCTCACAGCGCTCCTTACACATGTCGTAATATAAATTCATGCGGAACGAGGCGAGTTTTATATGCTATGATAGTGGGTAAAACAACTTGCTTTTACGACCTCGTATGTATTAGGGAAATCTTGCATTATCTTTCATAAAACTTGAGTTGAATTGTATGAATCATCTATTATATAATGGGTAGAAACTTGTCGTTAAGTAATCTTCGAAACTATTTAACTACTAAACAGTAGCACTATTTGGGATTATTTCATTAAAATTATTAAAATTAAAAACTTACCGACACTTAAATCGAAAAAAACGTTACTTATAAAACAGTGCAAAAATATTGCGAAATATAATGTCCGAGTAGTTAAGGACCGATTTAAATAACACAGTTTGAGATTCCTATTGGAATTAATACATTTAAAATTTCACCTACGTAAAATTTGACTATGTGGTTCTAAAGGCTAAATTTACATTATTCAATTAAATTCACACATATCGACGTTTCAAGTGTTTTTCAGGAATTGTCTTTGAAAGACTGCCGCATAATATATATATGTCTCATACTAAACAGCTACCTATTATTATGAAGTCATATTACCGTCATCTATTGCTAAATGTTAACTGGGAATGAAATTTAAGTACAGCTATAAACCATTCAACATCTATATTATGTCTTCCTCTGCTGTCAAAACTGACATACATTTCCAATGTCAGTTTTCCCGCGTGAAATTTAATATATCCAGTAGAATCAATTACTCAGTAACTTGGTGTGATTGGCTCGGGCTGTTTGTACTAAAATTACAACTTTCGAGATAACTGGCCAAGGCAATTCCAACTTGGCTTGTTATTAGGCTATTAGCTTTATAGAAATACTAAATGTAATACTTTTACGTTAACTTTCTATTCATGTAATAACTTAAAACGCAAAAAGGATATATATTTAACTATGCGTTTATCGGGTTTTATAAGCAAATGCACGAGTTGCAACAAAAAATCTACATCGCTTAAGTGATTCAATTAAATTTCAAGAGGTCGTTTTAATCTTCAGAATTACATCCTGGAAAATATAACTTCTCAACAAAACATCTAATCGATGAAGAACATTAATAAATGGACTACTTACGAGTCGAATTGCACAATTAGTTTTCTAAAATCGCTTGAAAATATACAACATTATCGTTAATCTTTCGTAAACAACTATTTATGCACATGTATCATAAATCTATAATAACAAGTCTTAGTAACAAAAGATTTTCCATACAGTTTTATAAAAATCATTTTAGAAATCATTTTCATCAGTTGATCATAGCATAGCATAGCATTCATAGCTTAATGACTTATGGCTTATTATTATGCCTTGCCTATGCCTTGCGATTCTGTAACTCACTTTTCGAACTCACACAGCGGTTCTCACAGCGGCGGTCGCGCTCAAATCATTCGTAAAGCAGTCATTTTACGATTTGGCATTCTGATAAGGAGGGAGCTTGTAGTTTATTGTTTATCAGAATCTGCCTTGCGATTCTGTAACTCACTTTTTGAACTCTCACAGCGGTTTTCGTATCGGCGTACACCCCCTGTCTTCTTTGCCGATGAGTAGGGATTCCAACAAATTCAAATTTAATAACGTGGAATAAGTGATACATGTATCTTATGTTCCATAAATACACATATTTTTTATTTTTTTTTATTCATATGATATTTGCTCAGTTGTGTATATAATAATAAAATTATGATTCATTACTTGAAAGCGCAAACAATAAGTATAAAATTCCTATAAATTAATATTTAATTTTTCCATAAATTGATTACGCAGGCTGATGTAGCGAGAACTGTATTTCAGGAGACTGGGCTCCTGTGCCTATGTGCCTGGACCTTTAATATCAAAGTTTTATTACAATTAAAATATTTTTTTCCCACATAATTCATATTTTGGTAGGCGGTAGTTCGTACTAGCCAAATACTGAAACAAAATATTAAAACCTAACAACTATTAACTAACTTTAACAATCTTGAAATATTAGCAAACATTATTTCCTCCGCTTTTTTTCCCTTTATCGAACAGTGTTAGCTTAGTGGATTAATCGTGCGACCCATCTCTATGGTCATCAACTCTCGGTTGAGTTGGTTGCGCAGTTGACATTCAATTGCAATTCTACAGCATGTACCGTGGAGAGTGTTCAAAGGAGTTGTTTGGATTAATACCAGCAGCTAAGTTTCATCATCGGACCTCAAGGCAGAAGGCCATCCACAACTGAGCGTTTCTTAAGGTAGTTTTTGCCGTCAGCACATCGAGAAGGTACCAGCTCCCCCCTAAAGTATTTTCGAACCAATTCGACGTAGGGTCCTTTAAGAAAAGAATACCAATTCTTAAAAGACCGGCAACGCACTTGTGAGCTTTCAGGCATTCGAAATGAATTGATCAGTTAACCCAGATGAGCCTCCTACCAGTTTGCCCCCTGTTATATTATAACAAAAAATTACAGCTTGTACGATGAAAGCAAAGGTCAAATGAACGGCAGAGATATTGTCTTGTAATCTTCAAATGTCGTAAACTATTTTCCAGACAGCAATTTTCAATAATGTAAACAAAAACAAAGGCGTTGTACAACTCTTTTGTTTTTTATCGCTATTATTCATTTATTATATTTAATTAAATTCATAGTGCCCCATAGCGTTTTTTATTTCGACAATTTACGTAGCGTAACAAATCCTAGAACTAATCTCAAACAATCTCATTTAAACAAATTATATCCGATTTCATGAACAACGTTGTTGTAATATAAATTGAAATTCTTCGTACAACTCGCAAGATTCGGGGGCATATTTCTAGCTTGGAATTTGGGTTCGTGTAATAAACTTTCTCAGTCCTCAGTCACCACTCATCAATTTAGCCGTAAGGCATAGTATATATCTACATTGTTTTACAGTGTACATTATGAAAACAGAAGGCAAAGGCAGATAAGATATTACGCTAAAAAGGTAATATGCTGACATAATAACTTTTTTAGCGTAATATTATAATGGATATGTTAACGTAAAGTTGTAAAATGTAAACATCGTTAGATTGTAATCTATCTCTATTCCGTTCAACCAATCAGCGCGCGAGGTACGATCCGTTTCACAATTTGACGGTTTCACTTCGATAGATTACAATCTACCGAATAATAATACGTTAAATTGTAAGCAGTACGCTGAGGTTCACAATCTTTCGACAGTTTACAATCTCGCGAGATAGATTACAATCTAACTGTGTTTACAATTTTACGGTGACAGATATATTCAATTTTCCCATATTGCGAGTAATAACGAACAGCAGCAGCAGTGTTAGCCTAGTGGCTTCAGCGTGCGACTCTCATCCCTGAGGTCGTAGTGTCGATCCCCGGCTGTGCACCAATGGACTTTCTTTCTATGTGCGCATTTCAACATTCGCTCGAACGGTGAAGGAAAACATCGTGAGGAAACCGACACGCCTTAGGCCCAAAAATTGGACGGCGTGAGTCGGGCACTGGAGGCTGATCACGTACTGGCCTATTGGATTGAAAAATGATCATGAAACAATCAGAAATCTAAGGCTCAGACCTAAAGAGGTTGTAACACCAAGATATTATAAAAATATATTTTATATTACTTTCTATAATCAAGTTGTTGTGGTTTATGGCTCTTATTACTTAAACGAACGGTAAAGACTCGTAATTTTATATTATTTACACCGAACGTAAGTAGCCATAAAATAATTAAAGCTCAAGGTAATTTTCTTAGCTCCTCCCTTCAATTTGTACCCATTTACCTTATACAACATATTCTGTAAATGTGTGTGTAATGTGTTTGGGAGAAGCCTTGACCCTCTGGGAATTTGCTTTATAATAAAAACGTTAATTTCATAGGTCATTTAATGTAAATTGTGAATAAAATATAATTATTTCTACTAAAATTATTATAGAATCCCTTTTGTGATTTCTATAGTTTATCACAAAATAAGTTAATTATTAAAAATGTGTATCTAAGTGTTTATCCCCTACTTAATACTTATTTCACTTACTTACAAACCTTACTTGTTCTTCGCGCCTCATTTATATCACTAAATACTAGGACTAAAAGGTTTGTTATATAATAATTAATTATAATACAATTTCTATATTTTATCATGTATAAAATGTTAATATTAAAGCAGCCCTGCGATTCAGAGTTGTGTGTAAAAGTGAGTTACAGAATTACAAGGCTGCACTTTGGATAATTAGGTCAAGACTAAATCTCTCAATAATAACCATATTGAACACAAGAATAAAAATGCATAATTCAAAGAGAGATACCCATATAAAACTTCATAAGAATTCGAAACCCATGAGCATACATCCGGAGATAACGGACCATGAATTCCAAACTTGGAAACTATTTAAGCTAGTGACCGCAAAATCCACTGTTCTAAAGCCCTTTTTGAAATGAAAAACAGGTTTGCGAGGTGAACATCATGGGCTTATCGGCAACTCCGGACTCACATATTTTATTCATGAAGGATGCTTCGGTTATATACCATGATCAAAGATTTAAACCTATTATGAAGAACAAAACATGCTGGTCACGCAGTCTTTAAGAGGAAATCAAAGGATTTATTTATATCGTTATCTCTGTGTTAATAACGTCAATAGTAACATTGTCTGTAGGTGTACAAACATGATGAGATATATATAAATGAGTTATTATTCTAATATGAAAAAGACAAGTCGAGCATAGCTTTTTGGTTAGAGCAGGGAACAGATTTAATGAGTTATTTATTGACTTGATATGTTCGCCACGTGTGTGGTGACAGCAAGGAGAGCTCTGACACAAAACTATTTCGATTATGAGGAATGTTCTTCGTAACCTTTTATTGACAACTAAATTAAATTCTGTTTTTATTGAAGTTATACTTCTTTAGGCGCGTTATGAAAAATTGATGAGAATGAAAATCTACGATGCGCGCGCACCGTGACACAAAATTACCAGAATGAAGTTGCCCACGGAAGATGCTACGGCATTGGACATAATTTAAAAACAACATTCGAATAATAATAGAATTTATGTTACACTTAATGTAAGAGAATAATAATAAATATTTATTTATTTAATTTTTAAATGTAAACTGAACTTTATTGACTAAAGTGACTCCTTTTCCAGTCTTTGATTATTTAATTGTAATTAATTATTTGCATGCAATCAGTATAACTTCTTACGCGCATACACGCACCCTTTTCTTTTGTTGTACAACCAAAATATTTGGCATGTTTCCCTTCTTATTTAAGAAAAACTGTATGTGAAGATATTTAATTGGTAAGCGGTTTAAGAGTTACCACTGGCAAGCTTATTCGTTTGGCAAATTGTACGTAATGTCAAATTTTATATTTCTATAATAATTTGAATGAAAAATGTTATATTACTTACTACCAAAAATTATTAGTATTAGGTCTTAGTTCACAATGTTTTGTTCCCGCAAGAGTCATTGCGAGTTATGACAAAATCACACCTAACATTCATTGAATAGCCCGCTAACGAATTAAAAATCTAACGAACTACTCTGAAATAAATTTTGACATTTTCATGAATCATGTTATAGTGACTTAAGCTACGGATTCCTAGAAAAGCGGTGTCGTTAACTAACGGCCGTCTTTGCGGTGGCCACGGTGTGGTTTCCTAGAAAGTAAATACGGTCGCACGTATTTTTAAAGTGTTATTCCAATTACGTTCCACAAATTTTGTTTCATCTGAGCTTGTGTGTACTCTTTGGATTTGATATTGTACAAATCATGATTTTTAACAAAATCTATTAATTGTTCATCATTTTCGCTCGTCCAAGTCATTGTATTAATTAAATATGCGCACCGCTACACGCGAAAAACGTTGAACTACTGTTTATCACCGCTATGACGGTCGTCATGCAAATGACAGCACCGCTATTTGACGTTACGGTGACACTAACCTACTCCCATGTTATTTATAGACAACGTATGGGTGACGTCTCCCAACGTTACATTACGGCCGTTAGATAACGGCACCGCTTTTCTAGGAAACCGTAGCTTTAAAGGGTTAAATGAAAATTTCGAATAATTATAATTATGATAGCGAGCTCACGTCGAAAGATTTTAAGAGGTTGTTAAAAATTACGAGTGTTGTTTATACGTTTCAGCTTTCATAATTTATTTTTGTTTATATATTCTTTTAACGATAAAATAACTCAAGTGATTATCATAATACTGACTGATGATTGAATAACCAATTCGAATTTATAATAAAAAATCCTTGTAATTTTACACTTAAACACATTTATATTTCTATCTCATTCTTTTTAGGTACCTGTGTACCCTTTTTTTGGCAAGGGCCTCCTCCTAATCCTGTCTGCGCTGTACCACTCTCTGCCACACTTGTAGTTTTGTAAGCTGCGCTTTAGTGTTTGTGATACATATGTTAGTACAGGTATTATACAAGTATTGAGAAGTTTTCTTATAATTATTAATCTTTTAATCGTTCAATGTAATTGTTAGGATATTGTTTAGTGAGTAGCTTTAGGAATACTATTGAGCAAATAAACAAACAAACACATAATTACCATGCTTTTGTTCTTATTTTCATGACTTCGCTTGGATTCTCATGAATTTGAATTTAACGATTACAAAAGTGATATTATATTAAGTGATAATAAAAGATCCAAAGAGTGACGAATGAAAGAGTCCTGCAACAAAAATACGGAAATTTGCATATGTTGGACACGTTTTGCGTCTTCGATACTTGTTGCAGCTGTTAATGATGGGCAAAATTCAAGCAGGAAAAAGACGTGGTTGCGTATACGGGAGCGGACCGGTTTCACGTCCGCCGAGAAACTGTTTTAACTAGAGCAAGATACCCGACAATTCAAGTTGTTAACAACCAACCTTTAGTAATAAAGTGGCTCCTGAAGAAGAAGAAAGAAAGATAAAGAAAATGACTAACCTACGCCTCATGTCTAAGCAGTTTTATAAAGGGACAGTAATGTTAGGCGTTTGATTCAAATATAAATTTAAAATTAAAATAACGTTTAGAAATTTCTTATCTCCCTTTGATTGGTTATATTGTCGATTCTTGCTTACGGCGAATGAAATTTAAAGTACCTCTGCTGTTAAGTCAAAGACATATATTGTATACTATAAAAAGTTATAGTGCTTCTCTCTGGGTAAGGTCCGTAAGTTTTTCGGACTATAACAAATGTTTTATTAACATTCCGATAACTACTACTGTTATACTGATTTTATTCTAAATAAACATTTCAAAGCTTAATGCATAATTTGATATTAAATTAAAAATTATTAGGCCTTAATTTTTAGACAGAATAAAACAGTGTTTACGACCCAAGGCTATTAATACACTTTGCTTACTCAGGTTTTCAGGATTTTTATAAGAGTGGCGATTACCTAAAGGCCCAGAGAGTATAGCCAGACGCAGAGTGCCTGCGACATTATAAGCATAGCATAGCATTTTATTACATAGCATTAAATTATTTTATATCCTTTGTTTAACGCGGGTTGATAATAAATTGTGTACTTTATATTTATACATTGTTTATAAGATCCGCACCGACCCAGGAACCGTACAGTGTTTTTGTAGATAACGGGCCGTGTGGAATACCTTTGTGTAATAGTTAGGACCAAATTAAAGAGGTGAACTTCATTGTAATGAATATTAAAAGTTTCACGCTTTATACACGGTTAGGTTTTGATTAAAGACAAAAGAGGCTATGCCTAGATTAAAATAAATAAGCTTACATGCCAAATATATAGTAATTATCTTTCAGCAAACTGTTATATATTTATTTATAGCCTGTCCTTCGACCATCGCATTCCCTAATTTTTTCTCTAGCGGTTCCACATTGGACTATTAATAATTAAATTCTTCGAGAGTCTGCTGTTGTGAAATACAAACACTAGGATCGAATATAAATGAAAGCAGAATTTGTAAAATAGCAGTAGCAGAAAAAACGTTATTCAAATAGCGAATTCCTGCTTACATAATTGTACCTCTGTGAAAAGATTTTAATGAAAAACAAACATATGAACTCATGTGTGAATTGAACGCGTGGACAGCTACGCAAAGCAAATTATGTTGCGGGAACCTACCCGAATGTGACATTCCAACAAATGGCTTACCGGATCTAAATTAAGACTGGAATTTCGTGCAGCTATTCATTTTGAAAACAAAATACAGATAATCAGATTTCGCTTCATATACTGGCCGTTAATCTGACAAAGATTTAGTTAATCATTGTGTTGCTACGTCCGCTAAGGTTACTGAGTCTTAATAAAATACTATAAATGCTTACTAGTAGTTACAATAACGAGTTTAACTATAAAATAAGCATTTTGTCTTAATATTACATTATTTTGTCTTAAAACCTTTTTAATACAGCTGTTAAACTTCTGAAATCATAAAATTCAACGGTAACTTTTGCAGCGAATATAAAGTGTTTGTTTAAAATCTTTAAAAGTTTTTATAACTCCTTATAAAGATATTAAACAATAGATAAAAATATTAAACATAGATCACTATGCTCACCTGACCTAAGAAAGGTCAAGACTGACAAAGAAGTCTGCTGACATTTGCCTAAAAGTCGCTTTCCTATTGTGGAACCGTTTTAGTTTCATTGTGTTTATTCTTCCTCTGAAATTTAAATCTCTTTTTACTTATTAGTCAGAATCTATAAAATGTTAGTTTCTCAAAATCTAATATGTAAAATTCTCGTGTCACAGTATTTGTAATTAAACTCCTCCGAAATGGCTCGACTGACTTTCATGAAATTTTGTGTGCATATTGGTTAGGTCTGTGTATCGAAAAACATTTGTTTTTATTTTTTATGATACAGCATACAAAAATACATACAACCCTTAATTTTCACTCCTCTACGATCAACCCCTATGTTTTACTATAGTAGATAAAAAAAATACTAAAAAAAATTTCCTATAAAAATAAGTTACGACATCATGATCCCACGCCCATTGCTACTCAGCAACTTTAAAATAAAATTATCCAAGAAAGTTAGCTAAAAAAGTATCTTATAAATGGGATCAGAGGCAAAGTTCAGAAATACAAGGATTAAACTCGACAACGTGAACCACCAAGTCTTGCTTCATCCGGGCAATCACTTCAAACATTGTAATCGGATTGTCGCTCCCGCATTAAATGTTTAAGCACTTGTGAATTATTTAACTGTTCCGGCCGTTTAGCGAAATGCCCGTATTTCCTGTTACAATACAACTTATTGAGCGCCAAATTGAATTCGGTTTAATAATCCAGAATTTTTTCGATTAATAAATATTATTTACCTGAAAATTTCTCTTTAAAAATGAAATTGACTAGTTAATTGGACATTGTATTCGAATAAAGGAATGAAGTTCTCAATTATTTTTAGTAATACTTTTGTTCAAGATTTTATATACTAATTTTACATTTGAATGTCAACCTCACTGGTCGATGCCCTGCGATATATCGTTATATATCTGCGGTGTATAGTTATATCTAGGTAAGTATGGCTAGTAAATAATTAATCAAAGGAATTGATGTGACGGTCCCGGAACTTAAAATTTTACATAAAATAAACTTATACATACAAAAAAAACTTCAACAATAAAAGTTACTCGTACAACCACAACACACACTTAGAATGTACCATATTCCATTTTTTCTTTCCATAATTTTTTGTTATTATTATTATTTTGTGTGTTTCGTTACTAATAAATGTTATGTCTATGTCTATTAAAGCTAAATTTTCTTCCTCTTTTCCCAATAAACCCCAAAACTACTTAACGGATTTCATATGGTTTAGACAAATCGATTAAGCTTAACACGGATCTAAATTTATTATTTATCGAATGCGAATGACAGGAAAAATATATCGTAAAGATAATCAAAGATAAGTCTTATCTTTCTTTAACAATTCTTAGAAAAAATTCTATTGGAACTAAGTATTTACACTCCAAGCAAAGCACTCAGAAATTTACGCTAAGTTATTTAATTGTATTGTGTATATTTTTTAGGTTTTCCGGTATAAGCAATCACAGAAATATTTGATTGTCAACATAAAAACACAGCTCCCGCCCACGGCCCGCCCAACGAATTTACGACGTCTCGTAAAACAATAGACGTTACATTTAGTTTAGCAATCTTTACAGCCTATTTTCCTTTAACATTTTCACTATAAGGTACTTGAAACACCCGTAAAGTACATGGTTTATGTGTGTGTCTATACAGCATCTTAGCGTTAGATATGTCAATATGTTTTATACCGCATACAAGTCAAGGATTTTTAATACAAGAAATTCGTTATCTTTACGGATTAATACGCGTATAGTAGTACTAGTAACAACGAATTTATTTAACTATCCGCCTTAAGCACAAATACTTGAAATGTACTTGACATGAGCGATAATATTTTTAAACAATTCAAAAAGACGCGACAAAATTTCGGTTACGGAAACTTTAATCAACATTCACAAACCCATTCTTTAAATTTGGAATACCCCTAACAAAGTTTTAAATATTAAAATTACAATATTACACCGTTAATGACCAGGGTCGGAATACTCACCTACGGAAAAAGTCCACTGAACACGTCACGCACAGAACGAAAGGCGCGCGGCGCAGAGGCGACTCTCGCCCGCGGTTGGAGTCCTACTGCAGAATATCCTTAGTTTCATCCCGCATCAGAGGTATAAGCTACGCGCATGCGCGACTTCAAATGGGATTGTCAGCTGACGGGTGCCACTTAAGGTCACTGTGTCAGTATCTGTGATAAGGAAAAGGGATATCTTATGTAATTTCGTTTTATGTTTTACCCTTACTTGAACAATATTTTTTCTAGCGAGATTTGTTATGCGCCACAGTTTTTAACTTCTAACTTTAGTATTACGTATATGAATAGAGAATATGATTTTTTACATACGATAAACTAAATAATTAGCATTTATGGGACTGGAACTTCAATTAAGGTTTTAGTTTAGTATCGTTACACGAATACTACAACAAAAACCAATGGCGCTACAACCTTTGATCTCTGCCTCATGTGTGTACCTAATTCGTGTTCATTTGTTTTATATCATTTTCTAATAGGGAAGTAGGTGCTTGACAAACGCCGTCGACTTTTTAGGTCTAAGGCTGGTTGGCCCACGATTTTTTCATTCATCTTACCAGCGGGTGTTTAACGTGCACATAGACAGAAGAGTCCATGAATGGAAGGGGTTCGAATCTCCTAGCCACTAGGCCGACACTACTCACTCGAGTACTTATTAACGAATATAAACCCAAAATTATTATATTATTTACATAACTCGACTTTTCGTGTGCATTTGCAGTGATTGTGGACAGTAAGGGACTATAAATATTATATATTGTTTCGCTAACCATGATGCGCGTTAATGTTATATTTAACTGCATTTTAGTTTATTAACAAAATGTCTTTTAAACTCTATTATTATACTTAACAATCATATGATTATATACAAAGAACCTAAGACTCTTAAAAAAAAATATAATAACTAAAATATATTATTAAAAGGAGTCCCTTTAGGCAAGGTTCCGAAGATACTGGCAGCGTTCCCCTTTGAATAGCAAACAAAATGATTTGATAACATGATGTTTTATAAAAATAAATACAAATCTGTATGTTGCTCTGTCTTCTTCATTTATCGCTTCCTCTCAAAGACTTCTTAAAGCTCTTAATTATCGTGGTGAGCCTGCCCGATAGCTTTGAGATAATCCCACCACCTTGAACCCTTGGACCGTAGGGTCCGTCTGTTACCTTAGGTCTCGTGGTGCAGACATCCAGTACTTATTGTTACTTATATATTCACTATTTACGTCTGTGGGGCTTAGGGATCCATAGGGTTGTTAGATTATTTAATCTCACTCAATCATATATTTAGTTATCTAATGTAGTTCATTCATACACTACATATACTATACAGATACTACTGAGATTTAATACATAACTCAAACTCAAACTCAAACTCAAAATATCTTTATTCAAGTAGGTAACCAAGTACACTTTTGAATAGTCAAGTTAAATTAATCGTAAATTTACATTTACTACCAGTTCGCAAGTCAAGGGCGTAGAGCGGGTAAGAAGAACTGGCAAGAAACTTTCCGCCACTTTTTTTAATCGCCAAGTATTGTCATACAAATTGTTTGAACTGGAGCAATTCAATCCCAAGGATTAGGATCATTTAAGTAGTCCTCAAATTTATAAAAAGCTTTGTTGATTAATTTTCGTTTAACGAGGACTTTGAATTTATTTAGTGATAATTCTCTAATTGCGCTTGGGAGTTTGTTGTAAAAACGAATACAATTTCCATATAAGGAGTGGTTTATCTTTTGGAGCCTGGTTGGTCGTACACTCAAATTAGTTCTATTTCGCGTATTATACTTCGCGTAAATGTGTGGTTACATATAAATGTAACCACACATTTCACCGTCCACTAGCTGGCAGGCTGTACAAAGCCTGTTATAAAAGCTTTTAAAGATCTTAAAATTAAATCTACAGAAGATCTTTGGGGATTGTCTGTAAAAGTCTGTAGTTCTATCATCGAAACTATTGCGCCTTATTTAGCTTTCATATTTAACACCAGCATAGACCAAGGAGTCTTTCCGGATCTCATGAAACACAGTAAAGTAGTTCCGTTGTTCAAATCCGGTGATAGTAAAGAACCCAATAATTATAGACCTGTGTCAATTCTGCCAGCTCTCAGTAAGGTGTTTGAAAAGTTAATGCTCAATCAAATGTTATGTCACTTTAATAAAAACTCCATCTTTCATGAACAACAGTACGGTTTCACCAAAGGGCGTTGTACAACTGACGCCGGTGTCTCCCTAATCAAGAACATTTTTAACGCTTGGGAGGAAGCACAAGATGCCATTGGAATCTTTTGCGACCTTTCGAAGGCGTTCGATTGCGTAGACCATGAGACTCTTCTGCTGAAACTTAATCACTACGGGATTAAGAACAAAGCTCTGGACTTACTAAGATCTTACTTGAAAAACAGACAGGTTAAAGTTCAGGTTAACGGCATAAACTCGTTAGGGTCTGAAATTACAATGGGCGTTCCTCAAGGTTCAATATTGGGTCCATTCCTCTTTTTAGTATACATAAATGATTTACCCCAATTAGTTCAGAATAAACCGAAGATGGTGTTATTTGCAGATGACACATCATTGATTTTTAAAGTAGATCGACGGTCACAAAATCGTGACGACGTGAATAACTCTATTCTTCGGGTCCAAAATTGGTTTACGGTAAACAATTTGGCACTGAATGATAAAAAAACTAAATGTATTAGATTTACGTTGCCAAATGTTAAAAGTAAGGAATGTGACATAATGTTGAATGAAGGAAAACTGGAATTTATTAATCAAACGGTTTTCCTAGGCATCACGCTAGACGAGAAGTTACAATGGGGACCTCATATCACATCTCTTGCGGGGCGGCTGAGCTCAGCCGTTTATGCGGTTAGAAAGATAAGATATTTAACCAATGTAGAAACTGCGCGTTTGGTCTATTTTAGCTACTTTCACAGCATAATGTCTTACGGCATTTTACTGTGGGGTCGGGCTGCTGACATAGAATCCATTTTTATTTTGCAAAAGAGAGCGGTCAGAGCCATTTATAATCTACGTCGTTGCGAATCTCTCAGGGAACTATTTAAAAAGATTAATATTATGACAGTACCTTGCCAATTCATTTATGAAAATATTATGTATGTAAGAAAGAATCTACATCTTTTTTGTAAAATAAATGAAAGACATAATTTTAGTACTAGAAATAAAGATAAAATAGCTCAACCATCTTTCAGATTAGCCAAAGTTCAAAATTCATTTATGGGGTACTGTGTGAAATGTTACAATAAAATACCTTGTGACATTTTAAAACTAAATGAACGAAAATTTAAATGTTTTATTAAAAGTACACTTTGTAAACAAGCATATTACAAATTAGATGATTATATTCAAGATAAGAATGCTTGGAAACATGCTGGTCCTGCTCCATAGGACAATCCTATGATTGGCTCTATAGCCTGGACAAATCAAATTTTTTGCTTTAATGCTACAAATGTAATTATTATTATTATTATTATTTTTTTTTGTATCTCACACACTGTTTTGTTGTGTTTTTTTTTAATATTTTTATTACTCTTGAATGTTAATATTCTACGGTTTCGATATTTGTAAATATGTGAGGAACATGTATACTAACTTTTTTAGTATAGTAGTTTATTCTAAGAGTACATTGTCTTCACATATAATTATTTAACAAATGTAACAAAATATTGTAAACCTATTTTAAAAGAGTAAGTGTGGAGTTTCTTGCCCATTCTTCTCCACACGAAACTACCTTTTGGAAGGGGCAACTAGAATCATCTTTATATTTTATTTTTTTTTGACGTTCAAAAGTGCCATTTTAGATGGTCTAATTGAAATAAACGATTTGACTTTGACTTTGACTTTAAAATTACGAACTATACTTAAAGCTCAAAATTGATAATTTTTCACTCACCTCTTCTTTAACTAAATTATTTTTCTATAACTAACTGATCTGAAATTATCGTGATTCATTTGTTTTTTATTATTCTCCCTTTCACTGTTTACGCATGTTTTATTTAGCTTTGCTTTGTTACATTAGTTTTGTCTAAGTAAACTTTAATGTCTTAAGCCGAATTTACATTACGAAACTAGTGGCTCGGAATTAGTTTTATGACATAAATTTCATCAACAATTTCACGTGTAAATTTACAGTTTCATAATGCATGCATCGGTTTCGCGACACTGGATAAATTTCGTGCCATGCGCATATTTTTTGTAAAACTAATGTCACGCAACTACTTTCACGATGAAAACGCGACACGAAACTAGTGTCGCGAAAGCATTTGCACAGGGCAGACGTGTGTGTTTGAGTGCATCGTGCAGCTAAATGACCGCCAAAATGGCAAACCAACGTTGGTCAGTTGATAAAAATATAATTTTCGAATTTTATATATTAACATCTGTACCACGACGTTCTGCATCGCAAAATGAAGCTTTGATGTTGACAGAGCCATGTCGTTGGTGATACTGTTGATTTCACGACACTATTATTTTTTGTTAAAGTAGTTTCACACGTGCTGCAACTATTTTCATGAAACTAATTCCAACATGCATAACACTAGTTTCGTAATGTAAATTCGGCTTTATGTCTAGTTCTGCACTTCTTGCGCTCACCTTATATACATTTTTTTTTCTCACAGTGGTTACCTGGAAAAAATCGCTCGATACGATATTATTTCATTATTTAAATTGTACCTACTGTATTTCTGTAATACTGCAACGTGTTATTAAATATGCTTATATGATTCCGGATTAAAATGTATCGTTTTTATAAACACACATTTAAAGCTAATTTAATTGCGTACTGTAAAGTCATTTTGCGATATGCAAGTATGAACTTGCTAACTTGTTAGTATACCGTCGCCGTCTACGAAAATTCGTAGCAGCTGAGTAAACCATATTGCGAGCCGCAATCTTATGCGATTATCACAACAATGGTACAAGGTTCTGGAGTAAATATATATTTCAAGTAATGATTGTTTTTTTTATAGTCCACTAATCTGGTACTCGTTTCTTTTATTGGCAAATAGGTGCTCAATGTTCTGTGCCTGTGTACGTCGTCTATATCATGTTCTGTGTGTTTGTATCCATTGATTTGGATACGACCGCACGACGTGAATGGTGGGAATCGCTACGCTAGTAATATGGCTATAGAACATTTATTTCGGTAACGACTTTAAAATAAATTTACACAGATACATTTCTATACCTTTGCACAAACTATTAACAGGTACAAAATACGAAAAATACAAAATTGAGGAATACAGATAAACAACAACAATGAATAATAAATAAAAGTAATTTAACAAATAGCGTTGGTCTAGTGGCTTCAGCGTGCGACACTCATCCCCGAGGTCGTAGGTTCAAACCCCGGTTGTGCACTAATGGACTTTATTTTTATGTGCGCATGAAACATTCGCTTCAACTGTGAAGGAAAAACGACGAAACCGGTTTGCCTTAGACACAAAAGTCGACGGCATGTGTCAGGCATAGGAGGCTGATCACCTACTTACTTTTAGATTGACAAATGATCATGAAATAGATACAGAAATCTGAGGCCCAGATCTAAAAAAAGTTGTAACGCCACTTTTTATTTAACAAATAACACACAAATATAGGCTTGCATAATTCAAAATATTTTAACTTCATAATAATAAAACAATTTGGCTGCAAAATGCTGGAAACTTAATAATAAAACAATATTAATAGTAATAATGCTGACATCTATAGCGATACACGGGATAAACGGGATCCAAATCGCTACTGCGTGTTACAGAGCACCGACGCTGATCTTGAACTACTAAAAATAATAGAAACACAAAAACTAAAGTGTAAAAATTCATTAAATTCAAAGTTAATGAAACAATTTTTCTTTTATGCCTCTTGTCATAAAAAATAGCTGTAAATTTTCTTTTAATTTTCCAGCCACTATCAAAAATGTGCAATTAACTCGAGCAATAAGCAGTTACGAGTGTGACCACCAGGGGGCAGCTAACGCGCTAATGAAAATTCTCGCAATATTAAACTGAAAGAAAACCGCGTTAGTTGACATTTGGCTTAATGAAAAATTTCATAACAGCCTGGGATTGCGAACAACACTTGTGGGCGATATGGCCAGCAATTTGGACTGGTTAGACGCATCTCGGGTAACCATACTTTATTGGAATAGAGGGATTTTTTTTTTTAAATTACGAACGCTATTTATTGTTTACTTACTGACTCTGCTGGTGTAGCCACCCAGAGTTAGCCTTGACCGCTGAAATAAAAGAACTGCCACCGTTGTTTATCTGCTACTACTTCCCGGTATGGTTAAGTTTGTGTCATTTTAAAATGAAACTTTTATTACATCGTCTCAAACTTTTTCGTCTGCATGTCGCATGTCGCGTGACGGTCGGCCGCGGCGTAGGGATAAAGTGAAAGGCGCTCAAAGCCAAGGCCAATATGGCGGCGGCTATAGTTCGCAGCAGCTGACCGAGAATATTATTTAATATGTGTATATCATTTAAATAATTGTTTTAAATATATGTATTATGTATGATGTACTCTCTAAGACACAGAGTTCAATAAAAATATATGTTGGAGACTTAGTCTACTTTTATTATTTCCCATTATTATTCCAATTTTCCAAGTATAAAATTAAGATTGATAAAGCGATTTTTATACCCTTAATGGAATATTATTCCCAAAAAATTTAGTTAAATGTCTATAATGTGAAAAAAAGTATCACTTTTACCATGGGTTCATAAAACCACACAATCCTTTTTTTTTGTTAAGCTAACCCCAACATATTTTCTGGTAATTTAAATGTAGAAACTGATGATTTTAATTACAATACATTAAGTCAGTTTTATTGGTTTTCTTATATTATTACAGTGTTAATACTTATAATAAATAAGACACGATATTTATAAATAGATATAACCATAAAAAAAAAACTATAACTTTATATAAAAATTCATTAGAAAATTGACTCTCATAAATGTAAACACAATGTCAATCTGCAAAATTGTGAACATTGTTGAAATTATCCCAAGGCAACGAGAATTATGGTATACATCATCAAATATAGGGGAATTCATAATTTTGTGGATTTGGAAGCGAATATACCGAAGTTACAAAGCTAAATTTTATTTATTTATTAGTTTTGCTTACGGAGTACTGTTTTAATTACCCGTGGGCTCCGCGCCAAAGCTTAGTCGTCTTTAAAATACCACTTTTTAGAGTTGATTAAAAAAACTCAACGAGCTATGGGGATTAAAAGGTTTATTTAGGAATGTAGGTTATTTAGTACGGTCACTTCTAATTAGTCACATTCAGCGAAATAAATAAAATATTTTTTTAGATGCTTTCAAATATTCAAAGTTTAAAACTATTTAACTTGATACTTAAATTTTATCAAATTTTATAATTTTATCGTTTTACCAAAAAGTAAATTAATCTAAGCATCTCTTTAGAAATTCTTGATTCAATAACATTAATAGAAATCATATAATTCGTATCAACCTTGTCGCAATTAATTATTTTTCTATAAAAATATATCGCCATAGTATGTATATGGACACTAATATAATATACAAATATTAGGTCATCACAATAATATAATAAAATTTGGTACGTAAAATGACTTCATATTATGCCTATTGGCTTAATCATGGGAACCACGCTAAGATCATAAGTTCAAATCCCGGCTGCGTACCGACAGATTTTTCTATACTTGTTATATTATTAAGACAACATTGTAACAGACCATACTTTGTTATTACAGAAAATTATTAACTTATTGAATATTAGTAGCGGTTTGAATTCGTCAAATTTCTTTAGCGTCTAGTCTACTTAAACTCCAATATAGAAAGTAACAATGCTGGGTAAAATATTAAGAGGAAACTAAACGGAAAAATATAGTCGAAAAACGAAGTAGCTGCAATGAAAGACTAAAATAACAATAGGGGAGAGTGCAAATTTTTTCCATTCCATTCGTGTTCTATTACCGAGCCTTTGTTTCACTTTTTTATTTGTAATTTGTATCCGGTCGGCCATCGGGGTTATTAGAAACATACTATCGATGCAACAAGAATATTGCTATTTAGGTCAAATAAGGCCTGACTTAACGCTTCTTTTAACATATAAAAAAATATTTCGGGCTAGGGAAAACTGCTTAATTGTTTTTAATTATTACATAGCTTACTTATACATGTACTTGCTTCATTAAGTATGTTGTGTTCTTAATCACTCTGAAAGTAAGCTACACGATAAATATTAGAAGATAAAGATAATATTACGAGGATAAAGTTACTTGAAGCTCTGGTCTTATTGAAGACTAGTCGTCACGCTAATTAATATAGAAAACTGGTCCATTGTGATAAATTATAATTACCGATAATGGTAAAATATTATTATTCGTGTAATAAAACTTATTGTACCTAGGTAACACTGAAAATTTTTCGAAAATGAAAAACGGCTTAATGTAGAATGTAACGCAGCCTATCATAGCTTTGTTGTTGAGTAAGCCCACAACGAAAGTCATAATAAATCATTGACCGAAATTTTTTTCATGTTAGGTTCATCTTCACGTGTAAGAAGAGTTTTAGATTTGCCGCCAATTCACAAAAACAAATGACAAATGAAAGCAATATACATTAAATTACCAAAGAGTTCTAAAATTTAAATTCAAAAACTTTTTTGTTTCTATTGTAGACTGGCCAGTTCTAAATACTTTCAGTGCTACCCACGTACTATGGTACTGGGTTTGTTGCTTTAACATACAATTGTTTCGTATTCAAGCTCAAAAAGCTTACCTGTACAGGATGTAAAAGCTTTTTCATTGGTGGTATGGATTTTAAATGAAATCTTTGCAAATCAAATTTACATCTTATCTGCAAATTCCAAAGGGCGAGTCAAGTTGTTCGTCCGTTAACAGTTATTTTGTCACAAGATTGTGAAATTTACATACTTAAAGAAAAAGTTTAGGTAAGACAAGGTTAGCCTTAAACCTAGTCATAAAAAAAGGGTGCGTGTACTTATGTACGCGCGTAAGAAGTTATACTTCTTTGGCATTATTAAAAAAGATATTGGTTGTTTGTAAAGTAGGTTTACGATCGAGATGTTTACGTGATAACGTCTTATTGGTGATATAAGTTTTTGGGAAGTAAGGAATTAATGAAGATAACAATTTTTTCAAATTTTAAATTACATCTATCGTTTTATTCACACTTTTGATGATAAATTTCGGGTGTAAAATGACAAGTTTACTTATTCGACTATGATATACATTTTTCTTCATACATTCACGGAATGACTGGCAGCGCTCGAGATGAGACGGGAGATCGATCCGTCTCTCTCTCGTTATACCTGCGATCGCGCTCGTGAGGTTTTGGTGTGACACAAGTTTTGGAACATGTCACCCGACTAAAACGATTTTAAAGACGTTATCACGTCAAAATAGTTTTTGATTGCATGCAAATAATTAATTACAATTAAATAATCAAAGACTGGAAAAGGAGTCATTATAGTCAATAAAGTTCAGTTTACATTTGAAAAATTAAATAAATAAATATTTATTATTATTCTCTTACATTACACTTATCTTACACTTAGTAACATAAATTCTATTATTATTCGAATGTTGTTTTTAAATTATGTAGAATGCCGTAGCATCTTCCGTGGGCAACTTCATTCTATTAATTTTGTGTCACGGTGCGCGCGCATCGTAAAATTTCACTCTCATCAATTTTTCATAACGCGCCTAAAGAAGTATAACTTCAAAAATAATATCTACGTTCTTTAGGAGGACAATATGAAACTGTTATAAAGAAAGTATAAAAGATAAAAGGCATCGGTATGAGACAGCCGGTGTCCGTACCACATGCAGGCTTTGTTTCGGCCTACACTGATTCATTCAACACCCGCTATTGTGGGTTTTATAGATATATATTTTTCTTATAGTAGGTATACCACTTAATGACAGGTTTAAAGTTATAATAAATAACTTTATTTTATGTAAACCTTTTTCTTATAATCTATAATCCTGAATTCACTAATTTAATCATTCAATAACTAAGCCAATAAAAAGAGTGGCAGAGAGTTTCTTGTCAGTTACAGAATCGCAGGGCTAGTAGTAAATGATAAATTTAAAATTTATTTAACATCTTTTCTGACGTTCATAATTGTACTTGTTTATATGAATAAAGTTGTTTTGACTTTGACTAGAATTTGTTTTTTTTTTTCACTTGTTTCTGTATTCAAATATTGTTATTCAGAACAGGTACATGGAAGAGCAATCCAGGACAAAGGTGCAATTAGCCTTACGCCACAGGGTGCTAGCGACAAGTGCCATTACTCCCATAAGTCCTTGGTCATTATATGGAAATCGTGTAACGAGCACGCAGGCACGTGCCAACCCTATCAGGTAGGATTCTAATGATAAAGGGGCGCAGTACTAAGGTATTCAAAGGCAAAACTCTGGGTTCATTAAGAAGATAGTACTCTGATATTTATTTAACACTTTGTTTCTACTTTAGTATACAACTAGCATAAACTAGGCACTGGAGGCTGATCACCTACTTGCCTATTAGATTTAAAAAAGAATGATCATGAAACAGATTCAGAAATCTGAGGCCAAGACCTAAAGAGGTTGTAGCGCCACCAATTTATTTGTTTATACAACTAGCAAGGAAAAATATCCAATAAAAAAAAATAAAAAAAAATTTGATGTTAAGTAATTTATAGCAATTTCAAGATGATTAAAGACAAATATTATCATTATTCATATTTCATGTGGAAAATAGTAATGATTTATAATCATTCAATTACATATAGGACTTCGTTTCAAAAACAAAGCTAGTCCAACAAAAACGCAAAGTAAATCTGTAACTATGCCAAAACTTTTCCTTTTTTCGTTGTTTAATGCTCAACAAAAACGTTTCTCTACAAACTTTATATCGAAACAGCTTAAATCAAGTTAACACAGTTTAAATCAAAGCTACAAACTCTATCAGAAACAAGCAGGAGTTAGCGAGATATATTAAAGTGCTTACATCCGAAAATCAAGAGGAATTTACATAGTAATTGCAGATGCAAATGAAGATAGCTAGAAATGCTGAGTCCGAAAGGCTAGAAATGGAGTGGCGAGAGCCGCAGACGGTGCAGCTCTGACAAATAGCTTCGATTGTCTCCTAATATGTTATACCAGTATTGCGAGTTTGAGTTATACGAATTTATATAATATTTTTAAATTTGGAAGGCACAGACTAAAATTATTATCAATGGAGAGTATGTAGACCTCAAGTTAAACAACTAAAATAATATTTTTAAATTTGGAAGGCACAGACTAATATAATCAATGGAGAGTATGTAGACCTCGAGTTATACGAGTAAAAAATATTTTTAAATTTGGAAGGCACAGACTAATATTATCAATAGAGAGTATGTCGACCTCGAGTTATACAACTAAAATAATATTTTTAAATTTGGAAGGCACAGACTAAGATTATCAATGGAGAGTATGTAGACCTCGAGTTATACAACTAAAATAATATTTTTAAATTTGGAAGGCACAGACTAAGATTATCAATGGAGAGTATGTAGACCTCGAGTTATACAACTAAAATAATATTTTTAAATTTGGAAGGCACAGACTAAGATTATCAATGGAGAGTATGTAGACCTCGAGTTATACAACTAAAATAATATTTTTAAATTTGGAAGGCACAGACTACAATCATCAATTGAAAACTGTCCGCGTTTACTGACGAAGCTATTACGTATATACGTATATCCAAATGAAGTTATTTACTAAAATAATGAATCTGTACTGTATCATAGTTACACTTATAATAAATGAAGGCGTTATTGATAAATAGAAGACTTTCGATAAATTAAATAATAAAATTCCGTGCTGTGTTATCATACTGGTGAAGTCCGCGATTCTCCAACCTCTCGTACTCTTACAAGAATAGGTTTTCTTACTGCGCCTAACACACGCTAGTAAGCTGAAGAAAGATATTGAAGTTATAGACTATAGATAAGCGCCCATAATGAAAAATTATGAATAAAATGGATGTACAAGATTGACGACATTATACGTCGACATTATAAGTCGCGGGAACAACATGGGGTAGAGTGGCCATAGAAAGGCCAGAATGGAGAAGATTGGAGGAGGCCTTTGCCACCTGGCAAACGGACACGCAAAAGTGGAACAAAAGAACAATCTACGAAAAATAAAGAAACAATACTCTCATGTCCGAAAAGAGGCTATAATATAATATATACAAGATTGTGTACTACATATGCATTATTGAACTGGACAGTTTTTATCACCACCATCTCTTGATGTTGTTTTTTTATTAAAACGAATTTTTAAAAATATTGTAATAATATGCTCTAAAAATCGTGGTCCGTTTTTAAATACTATAATAATAATCGTACGTATGTTATTATATACTAATACTGAAATAATTTAGAAACATTATACTTCTTTTAATCACCAAAACGTTTTCGGAAAAATAAAATTTAATTACACCGCAACGAGCGTAAGTCGGTCACAGAGGCTTCGAAATTAATCCAGGCATTTTTCCAAAATGTTGACATGACAAAATTAAAAAATAATTCTAAACAGCGCCGTTTAGGGACGTTATTAAATATTTTTATAACCGAGTAGCGTAACTTTTGATAGAAAAAGTTGCTTCTCGGCCGTAAATACAATTATGTTGATATTTTTACCCGATTTGCTACGAACTTTTTAAATTTTTCCGCTCCTTGCTCAGGTGACCCTGTTATTAATGAAAAACTCAATTAAATAGACGCTTCCTTATAGAAAGCAATTCAATGTTTATTCAAAGATGTTCTTTTGTGTCAAATTAAGCATAACAATTTAAGTTAAAATAAAATTTCCTTTAACATTAAGAATATAAGGCGATGATGGTACGCCATCCGTGCTTCACCACGCTTCAATCTAATATAATAGGTAAATTATATTTAGAAATTAACTCGCGAATGGTTTCCAACTCATTTAAAATATAATATTAAATCTATGATTTAAAATATTACCTAACTTTAATATTAAGTAATAATAATTACCATTAATGAGTAGATATAAATTTGAAACTGGAGATTCTTGTACATCGAAGCTAAAACCAATCTCAAACTAAGGCCATTTTAAGTAAAACTACAAAAAGCAGAGTGGCGCAGTGGAAGCGTGCTGGGCCCATAACCCAGAGGTCCGTGGATCGAAACCACGCTCTGCTAGAAGAGTAGTTTTGCGACTACTCCTGTTAGGACAATTTTGTTTGTTTGCTTTTAAATGTTACGCATTAAAAATATGTTTAAATAATTAAATAATTAAGAGTCCATACCAAAAGACAACTTTTTCTAAAAAAGTTATATTTGGGTATTAACTTTAAAAAACCAATAAACGATATGAATATTCTGAAAGCATTGTGGTAAATACTGAAGATTCTCCTGAAACTGCAACAACAACAGATTGTGAATCGATAATAGATTCACAGCCGTTGGACGGGGTCGGAATGGAAGAATTTAACTTACTCATATTAACATTTATCTTAGTAAGACTAGAATGTCCTAAGTAGTTTTGCACTTCTTGGACAGATGGGCACCTCATTAAATTTATTTTTCAATAAATGGTTGCCTGGAAGTGATCGCTCAAAAGCGATAACGCCGTACATTAATTGTTATTATCTTTACAAATTTTTGTATGAAATAATTAAATAAATACTTAATTAGACCATTGCGACATTGCTACAAGCTGCATGTGGCCGTGGCAAGATTGTCTAATCTCAATCTCCTGTTTTAGTCCAAGACTCACTGTTAGTCCTTACCGCGTTACTAACATAGCAAAGCCTTAACGCCAACTTTGCCTACATATATGTACTTTAATGAAACAAAACTAAACATATTTACTGAATGCCTCGCAAATGAAAGCAATTTCCTTATTTCTACTAAATCGATTATTTAGAATGTTCCTATACACGTTAGGGTGCGTACAGACTATGTAACATATTATGTAACTTGTGTTTTATAACACGTCCACATTATGTAACCTTGTTATTTAACATTATAACATAAAACAATACTGTTCACATTAGAATAACAATGCAATATAACAATGTTATATAACCATTTTTGTTAGTCGTTCTCCAGTGCTATCCACAATGTCGACACGAGAGGACGTTATGCTGGCTGCGGCTGCGACTGTTGTAATTTTAAATAACAAAAGAAAAACAAAAAAACGTAGATGCTGGGTTCGTCCTAGCATACATATCAATAACATGTTATTATAACATGTTTTATAACATTCAGTGTCCACATTATCTGAAACATGTTGTATAGCAATGTTGTATAACATGTTATGTTATATAGACTGTACGCACCTTTACTATTCGAATAATGCTGCGCCAGTCACACCTTTATTGCAAAACGTATAAAGAACAAATTTCAATGACCGGGAAGAATGGAAGAGGACCTGTGTATTTATTTTTAAGGTTCTATGATTATTTCCATTTTTAGTGAACAGTTTCAATGCAATGAACGTGAGCAAGTTAACATTTACGTTAATCATTTTTAGTATTTTATCATTAAACACCAATATATTCATATGTTAAGCCTCTATTAAAAGTTTCTAAGCATATCATTACTTTGAAAATAAATATTGTATGCGTACAAAGTACACGTCATGTCAGAAGTTAAGCTTTTTGTCTCTTGTTCATATTTATACAAATCTAAAACTTTAGATTTCCGCGACTTAGAGGGAGGGAAAAAGGAAGATATGTTAGGAATTTAATGAATTTAATTGTCATTAAAATATTAAAAAGTGTCGAAAATTAATAAAAATTCTAAATTTATTTCTTCAATAGTAAAAACATGTGTCATTTTAATTTACATTTCGTCATTTGAGATTCCAATAAATTATTTTGCATAAAATATAAAATCCTAATATTTCATAAATTCTCTTCACGAAATTTTAATTTTAAAAATAGAATTTCTATAAGGTATAGGTCTCTCTTATCTATCTATCTTAAGGTCTTATTTTAATGTTTATTAAATAAAGAGACATCGAAAGTGGAAGAGGGTGGGCTACACGCTCCGAAGGGATCCAATTCACATTGTCAAGCAAGACTGCAATCCTTAATACAAAAGAAAACTTGGCCCAAAACAGACCTGGCACCAATGCGTTGTTGCAGCATTAGTGAAGTTAAAAGAGTTGTCCAAGATCGATCAGGTTGGTGTTCTACGCTGGATGCCTTCTGTCCCACCTGGGAGATAGGACCTTAAGTCAAGTATAAAACTGAGTCTACACAAGTTTATAAATATCCTAATTCCATCCAAATCAAGCTCACCCTAATCAAACGAGATATCCACAAAGGCTCAAAGCTAGTCTAGATACATGTATTTAGCGGCGGAATTAAAAATTCCAACATCGGCATTCGAAAATCTCTTGTATTATTTACGTTGGTATTCAATCAAATTAAATTATTTTTTAATATAATTTATACAAATAAGTCATGTATGAACATAAGAATATTTCTCCTTTGATATCTTCGTTGGAAATAATATTTTTCATTGTTGAAGGTCGCGTCACTGTACAATATTATTTGTATGCCGATTGTAATACTCTACCTTATTGTATTCAAGTCTTATTGTATACAATAAATTCGTAAATAAATCATTTTTTAAATAAATTGTCTTAATGAAAGTTCTGTGTATATATTTTGTTTCTTAAATAAGATTAAAATATATCTTCTTTTTCACTGTCATGTGTGTCAGGCACAGGAGGCTGATCGCCTACTTGCCCATTAGATTGACAAATGATCATGAAATAGATACAGAAATCTGAGGATCAAACCTAAAAGAAGGTTGTAGTGCCGTTGATTTATTTTTGAATTTTTTATTGTCAGGTTCTTTCACGCGTAATCCTTGACCTTCCTGAACCATAATTTAGGTGCTGCCCTCATTCCACGTTCCTGTGACTCCTCATCTTTAATCCCTTATCTTACATACTCCGTCCTATATATGCTTATGGTATGCAGTATGGTATTAACCCCTTCTTTTTACAATCTTCGATTAAATACTGAATGCACACAATCACTGTGTTTCCAATGCAACGGACGCAGTAATGCACCAAATAGCTGCTGATAGAAATTCCATCCACGTTGCAGCGCCGAATGAAGTCGAGGTAAAATTTTACAATTAGGGCACACAAAGGAATAATACAGATACTGGTTCCATGAATAGAAATTCAAGCGTCATTTTGTTGAATTCACGAGCTGTTTCGGAATTCCGAGTCGGAAATGGGGAAAAATACACATTTACGCCATTTGCTGGAGATTAAAATGTTTTGTCGTTCATAATCTGTGTTGAGGCGAATGCAAAATGCTCTCCCGTTACAATCCTTAGGGACGTTATCGATGCGCTATATAACTTAAATCTTAATCACTCGTGTAAACTCGCTGGCTAGAACGTAAATAATAAAATTATTTTGTACTACTAGACTCAGCCAAGCGTTGCTGTGGCTAAGATTTTTGTTATATTACATAGTAGTAAATTATTCAAGAGAAACGACAGGAAAACACCAATCCACCATGCTTTTTTGGTGGTTATACCATTAAATTGTAGCTTAAGTGAAACGTTGGTTATTATTTTGATATGTAATTATTTTATATTGTTGTGACGTAACTATAAAAGATAGAGACATGTTGTCGCGACATTTTTTATAGATAGTCATGTGTCCTGAAAAATTGTAACACATCATTTTATTCTATCATTAATAGTTTTCGCAGCGCACACGATTGAAGAAAGTTTTTTGTTTATTTTTTTACACCTTGGGTTAGATTATTCAAGTTTTAGTAAGTATCCCTATTTTTTTTAATGAAACATAGGCTATGTCACTCGGGAATAGTGTAGCTTGCCAACGGTGAATTTTTGAAATCGGTCCAGTAGTTTCGGAGCCTATTCATTTCAAACAAACAAAAAATCAAACCTTTCCTCTTTATAAAATTAAGTATAGATCTGCGTTAATTAAGTTCGACAGAATAATAATTTAGTGCATTCAACAATCATATTATTATTTACTTCAGTTGAAGTTCACGTTCTACTATTGAATAGTACGACTTGGCATTCTGATAAACAATAAACTAAACCTTATCAGAATGCCAAATCATAAAATGACTGCTTCACGACTGATTTGAGCGCGACCGCCGCTGCGAAAACCGCTGTCTGAGTTCGAAAAGTGAGTTACAGAATCGCAAGGCTCTTCTCTTTCCGCACGATTCTAACTCGTGTAAATGTTAACAATTCGTAATTAATAACACGTTATTTATAAGACATGGCAGGGCATGGGCATATTTCTCCTTTTCTAATCAGTACTAAACAATTTATATCTGTCACCGTAAAATTGTAAACACCGTTAGATTGTAATATATCTCGCGAGATTGTAAACTGTCGAAAGATTGTGAACCTCAACGAACTGCTACCAATTTAAGGTATTATTATTCGGTAGTTATATGAAATTGTTGGGAAGTAAAATTAATCTGTAATTGACCAAAGAAGTTTGAATGATAACTAAGTTAGTGTAGTACAATCTACCGAATAATAATACGTTAAATTGTAAGCAGTACGCTGAGGTTCACAATCTTTCGACAGTTTATAATCTCGCGAGATAGATTACAATCTAACGGTGTTTACAATTTTACGTTAACATATCCACGTGATGTTCATATGGTATAAAAACAGCGAGAATACCTTATGCCCTGAATAGTTCATATGAATTCATTTGTTCATTAAATATTGCTGGGAACTTTAAAATTGCTTTAAGTCGACGGAAAGTTTTTCTTTGAGTTACGAGTTGGCAACTAATCTGCATGCGTAATGCTTGCGTCGGACTATTCGCGGCCTAACTTTAACTTGATTTACTTCAAATTCTACTTGTCTGACATTACTACACAACTACTTAGTTTAAAGGTGACTGTATCACTTTAACGTTCGTTTCAAACTGAGCGCTTTTACTATCACTTTTGAATTAGCTGTCTAGTGTCTATCGAGGTATTTCCTGAAACGACTTATTGACGTCATCGGGTCTATAAAACATAATCCTCCCTAATCATACAAACTAAATCAGTCTCATTGAACTTTTGCTTCTTCCCTCCAAATTGTGTTAATTAGTTAAAACAGCAATAATCTAATGGTTTATTGATTATTTAATAACTAATTTATGTCAGGTAGTCGAATAAACTTTGTGGCATCTAATTGACTGTAAATTAAATTTAGAAACGTATGTTATCTTTTTGTTTGTATGTTTCTTATAAAATAAAAATAAGGGTCTTTCCAGAATGCCAATATTCAAATACTTAAAATCCAGCAATACACTTTCCTTCTAGTGTTGTTAGTGTACACGGCCGGTATTAGTGTTCAAAGCTCGCCTAGGAGCTAAAAGTCGTAAAACTGTATGCGAGGCATCATTTTACAAGCCTCTACAGTCCCTAGTGAAGCCTCCGAGCCTTATTTATATTTCTCCCAAGAATAAAATGTCACATCTGCAGTGCGGGAAATATTTACGTTCTGATTCATATAAAACAAGTATTGAATGGTCTTTGAAAACAGAGATATCAAATATAAACGAAGACCCGTAGCCAAGCAGCGGACAGAAATCTCTGCGACATTTTGATTTTCCTCTATTAGATACCTGATGTTTCTTTGTCGTAAGGACATTCATTGGCCAAATATAATAATAAATGCATAGTACCAAGCTGGAGTTAAAACTCAGGGTTAGGACTTCACTAAAAGCGACTAGACTACATATAGTTCTCACTCAAATTATGTAGTGAAAGTAAATTAAAAACCTCTAAGAAAATACCCCAAATTATAAAAACCAACAGCTTTAGTAGATTGTGCCCATGAATTAATACTAAAGTAATAAAAAGCTCAACAATTAATGGTGAGTGCTACGTGTTATCGACGCGAGGTTAATCTCATGAATATGCAACTCACCGCGGCGTCACATCACAACAGGGAAACTGTGACTAGTTAGCTTTGATACTTGATTACAAAGTAAATTTAAAGTAGACGATTTCAGAGATCAGCCTTATGTTGCCACCAAATTTCTTCTTTTTAAAGTAAAAATGAGCGCTAGATCGTTTACGATCGAAGTATTGGGTTGTTCCTTACAATGCAGACATAGAAAAAAAGGAACATTGTGGAGTGTCTTTAATTTACTGATAAAGACATTTACTTTTTTACAGTTTTACTATTGTTTTAATTATTATTATCATTTTATGGGTTAATTTTATATCTTGTTTAGATTTCATTTGAACATTGACCAACTGCTGACACGGCTCACATGATGTTCTTAATTTTAACAGCTGAAGATGCGCGACAGCTCACAAGAATAATATTATGTCTTTGCAAATTGGTGAAGGTAGTTTTTTTTTATAGAACGGGGGGCAAACGGGCAGGAGGCTCACCTGATGTTAAGTGATACCGCCGCCCATGGACACTCTCAATGCCAGAGGGCTCGCGAGTGCGTTGCCGGCCTTTTAAGAATTGGTAGTATTTAAGATGTCTTATAACAATAAACTAGATTTGAATATTAGAGTAACAACTCTGTCTTATTCATATTTCGCTTCTAGCAAAGTGGTGCAGAAGAAGAAGCCCTTAACTCCACCACGTTCAACCTTTGATCCTACCTACATCCTATGACCCGTAGGGCTCCGGCTGTTACCTCAGGTCTCTTGGTGCAGACATCCCGTGCTTATTTATATATTGACTATTTATTTGTTAGTGTTATGTACACTATGTATAGGACTTAGGGATCCATAGGGCGGATCCGACATCTGACATTTATTACACAGTCCACTGGCTGGCAATCTGTACTTTGGTAGTTCTTGCCGTTTATAATGTTATGATGCTTCAATATTTCCACATCACAATAAAACCACTAAACAATTTATTTATTATTCAACCGAACCATTTTGACCGAATGTCTATGTAATTAAGGAACAAACATCCAAAATGCATGATCAATAAAATTATGCCTGGTTTATGTCATCACCATAAATAATTATTTATCTGCAGCTGAGTTTCATCATCGGACGTGGAGGCAGAATACGAAATATCACTACCACCTCGACGCCCGTCGTTCGTTTTTTAATACAGTTTTTGCCACGTATCAGTACTATGTGGAACCAGCTGCCCACTGAAGTATTTCCGAACCAATTCGAGTTAGGTTCCTTCAAGACAAGAGCAACAAAGAAACAATTCTTAAAAGGCCGGCAACGCACTGACGAACCCACTAGCATTGAAAGTGTCCAGTCCAGAGAGTGTTATCACTTAACGTGAGCATCCTGTCCGTTTGCCCCCTTTTCTATAAAAAATAATAATAATAATGATATAATGATGTAACTATATTTTGTAAATGATCAAAACGTTTCAATCGGGATGCACTATTGAGCTTAATATATACGCAGCCTCTCATGGTAATTGATATTATTTTACGTATTTCTGCCGATACACCAGTTAACATAAAACAATAAAACAGAGTTTATTTAACGTCACGTATTCTATAATTCACCAGCTATTAAAATCGACGCTACAACAGAAGAAGAAAGTTTCAAAAGAAAATAAAGAAACAATGTTGTAACTTTTAAAAACAAATTTACGCTTGCTGATATTTATGGATGTTTAAAAGTTACGCTGGCAACATTACAGCTAATACGAAACTTCTACATAGACTCACGTAACGAGGTTTTATATCTCTTTCAATTTTGATGCTTGCTAAAGAGCAATAAATACATTATTAACGTTTTAAATACAATTAAAAGTACCATATATATCACCATGTTACTGATATTCATCTACGTTTATTTAGTACGACTTTAGCCGGCCGATAAGGAAATATTTATAATCTCTGGATAGAAAACAATGAAAGCGTGTTGCTAAGCAACAGTTGTATTCGACGTGAATTATAGCCAGCAATTAGAAAACATAAATGTTAAACACTTCTGCCTCCATAGATAAAATATATTAATATAGAAAACCTCATTTCGTCAACCTTAACTAAATTAATTGTGATCTGTGCGTCAGTAACAGACTAAAATTTAATTAATATTCTGTACTGCCTTGCTATATTTACTTCATTGTATGCTGGAATTGCTATTTAAGTCCATCGTTTTTCATTTAATAAATAGGATTAAATATGTTGTCCAGTAAAATCGGCCTTATTGAAATTTTAAATACATTATTGTCTATATTACTAGTATGATATTAATATTAAAAACAAAATAATTTAACCACGTTTAATTGTTTATTAAATTTAATAAGCTATTCCGATATTTTACAAAACTGTAGCATAATATTTAAATAGAGAACTACTTAAATAAAATTCTATGCATTTCTAGCAGCTGACAACAAAAACATTTAAATTTAAATAATCATCAAAGTGTCTCAACTAATTCCGATAGGAGAAACAAATGTTATTAGTTTGCCATCCCGCTGAGCACTCCATTACATAGCATTCGCTCGCATTTACATAATTCATTTTCTAAACCACTGACTCTTGTTCTTCGCATTATCTTGTTGACTCTAATGTACTAATACACCTTACTCTCGGCGATCGAGGAGATAAGGATTCAAGTTTTGAACTATAATTTTGAAGGGCTTTTACATTGTAGCTATTGTTTTAAACAAAATTTTGACGAAATCGTTGCTTTGTATGAAAAATAATTATCTATCTGCACTAGCACGCAACATATTTGTAACATAATAATATATAGAATGCTAACGGAGGAATATAAGAGGTTGTTAGAATTAAGTAGTGCTACCGTCGCATGCTTTGCTTGCTGGATCCAAAGAGTTGTAATGGAAGAACTTCAATAAATCGAGACAATGCGAAAGTTTATACAGACTATTAAAACGGATAGTCGCATATCCCGAACATGTTTTCCGTCTTCGATACGACATGTTGCACCTCATACTGATGGGCAAAATTCTGGTAGCAGGAAAAAGTCGTGCTTGCAGAGCGTAGACTATCGCAAGACCCAGCATCAAGTTGTAAAAAGCCAACCTTTAGTTATAAAGTGGGAACTGAGATGAATAACAAAATTAAGTACCTACCATACCGCACAGTACAATACCAACCACACTTAGCATATAATATCTGTCGGCACCAGCATTTTTGTTGATTAAAGAATTGCAGTAGAGGTAAATAAGCAATTAAACTCATTGGTTAAAAAAAATATAAGTAACTCAAAATGTTGAAGAATGTTCAACAGTTGTGATTAATAGTGACCATTAAAATTATTTATTAGACGTAAGAGCAATACTCTATTACCATACCCACCAGATTATAGTTTTAATTCAGCAAAATTTAAGATAATTGAATCACTTTGATAAATATTGTCCAAATGTATTTGATAATAATAATAATATAGCCTTTTTTATTTCCATATATTTAAGTTTAATTTGAAATGTTTTTATCAATGATAGTATTTACTTTTAGCTATATGTTAGTCGCCATTGGATATGGACCCCTCTTCCCCTTTCCAGATGTATCATTCCAATAGTCTACCAGTCTTTTTCTGCTATTTATTATATATTAGTAAGTATAATATACTACGGTACTATAGTACATCAATCGTAAAAACAAATGAAGTTACCATGTAATATTTACCATTTCATTCATGAGCTAAAAATGTGAGACACAATACTTTAAATATTTCTGTTTATTTTTATGTTCTTTAACCGATGAACAACCATCAAATATGGTGTACAAACAATAAACCATATAAAATTAGAGAAGTTAGTTGTAATGTCGTCGTAAAAGCGAATGTTAGGAAATTAGCAAGTGACGATCATGGACGAGCGATGAAAACTCGATTAGACTCGACTCTCGCAGCGTTTTGCGAAAATTGCTGCCATCAGGAATCGTTAAGACCGATCAATTGTTGCTAATAATTGAATATTGTTTAAATGGAATGAAAATGGAACAAGCCATTTAGCTAAACATAATTATTATAGTTATTAGCTATTATCACCCTATACTTTTATAATACAAAATTAACTGAAGGTTGTTTTATAATAATAATAATAATTTTATTAATCAGACAAATATTGATTGATTGATTAGTGAGTTAGTAACAATAGTTTCCTAAGATCTATGTTAGTAGAATTAGTAAAAAATAAGAAAAAAGGATATTCAACAAAAACTATTAGGAACAAAGCCCTGCGGAGATGTCGGAGCAGTGTCGTAAATAGGGGCACTCCATTCTCTCGACTATCATCCGTAAGTTATAAGCCGTGTTAAAGAAAAAATATGTAGGTATATAAAGTTTTTAAATGATTTTATAATGCGATTAATATTTTTAATATTATATGCTTGGCATGCTAATTTTCTCTAGACAAAAACTCGTAGGCTCGGTGGATTTTTTATCTGCGCATTTAACTTTCGCTCTCTCAGTAAAGGAAAACATTGTGAGGAAACCGGCCTATCTTAGACCCAAACAGTCGACGGCGTGTGTGGCTAATTATATAAAATAACAAGCACTTGAGGCTAATTATACTGCTTGCCTATTAGTCTTCAAGTGGAGTCGAGAATGATTTATATTATTAGATATATTTTTGTATGTAACACGTATGTACAGGACAACGCCTGTCGGATCCGCTACTATTCTAATGAAAACTGTCAAACTCATTTTGATACGATACTTAAGACAAGTTCGTTTTCACTTAAAATCTGAGCCTTTTATATCATTCTCATTCAAGGCAACAACGACGCCAGCTAACGACCATGACACCAATTGCGTTGATTTGTGTAATTAGAAACTTCTCCAAGATAATTGGACGATATTGCCGCTATCTACTGTTAAATTGCAAATAGCTTCAAAACTTGCTTCCCAAACAGAATTTCAAAGGTATGTCTTAAAAACTAAAATTGTATGTGTATTTCTACGTACAGTGTAGCCTGCGTCGTTTAATTCTTAATTGGAATATGATAGGGCAATATTGAATATTAATTTTGCAGTCAAATGTTCGAAATCTGGCTACCAAGACACATTTTTTTATTTATTAACACTTCGTTGCAAGTAGACAGAAATATGGAACAATTAAAATTATTAACTAAAAATGAAGGGCAAGTAGTGGCCTTATCGATTTCGAGCGATGTCTTCCAGGCAACCACTGTGAGAAAAATTAAATAAATTATATAAGGTGCAAGAAATGCAAAACTACATAATACATAGTTATTAAGACAAAATAAAACTTTGAATGCCAAATCGTAAAATGACTGCTTAACGACTGATTTGAGCGCGACCGCCGCTGCGAAAACCGCTGTGAGAGTTCGAAAAGTGAGTTACAGAATCGCAAGGCAGGTGAGCCGCCCGTTTGGTATATAAAAAAATACCATTTTAAAAAGTAAATGTAAACGGATGTACGCTTGTCATCTGTCAATTACCACAGACAACCAACACACTCTCTGGCCCGAAATACGCACACTCGCTTCTAATAAATTATTATTGAGGTAGGTCTAACTTAGGTCGATCGTACAGAAAAACCTTTCATCCCTAGTCTACAATATATTCCTTAAAAACACTTAAAATGTCAATTGGCTAATTTGTTGATGGGATATGGGATTAGACCTTTTTTCAAAGAGAAATTCCTTTTAAAAAATATATAACCTACACCAAAATCCACTAAAAGTAATAAATAAATACTTATCTTAATAATTTATCTTAGGAATTTATTTACTTATTTGCTCAACAGTATTGCTACAGCTACTCAGTAAACAATATCCAGACAATTACATTGTACACAAAAGCTAAAAATGGAACTTAAATGTATTAAAGGTTTAAGTTTATTTATATAAAAGGGGTGTACAGCTTGCTAGCCAGTGGACTGTGGATTTAAATAATTAATAAATGTTAGGAGTATCTGCATAGTATGTGTAGTGTATGTATTAGCAAGCTACACTAGATGCCATGAACCTAACAAACCTACAGATCCCTAAGCCCTACTGATGTAACGCATAAACAGTGAATATATAAATAAGTACGGGATCTCTATACCGCCTAAGGTAATAAACAGAGCCCTACGGGTAGGGCAAGGTGGTGGGATCTCAAAGCTCGGGCAGGCTCACCACGATAATTAAGTGCTTGTCTTTTGATACTGACTTTGAGAGGAAACGAAAATTAATAAGACAAAACAATATTCAAATGTGATTTATTGATAAAAAGGCCGGCAACGCACTCGAGCCCTCCGGCATTGAGAGTGTCCATGGGCGGCGGTATCAGTTAACATCAGGTGAGCCTCCTGCCCGTTTGCACCCTGTTTGTATTCACACATATTATATAACATTATTAATGTGTGCTGTCCGAGCATCGCGCACCTTCTGCTGTTTAAATTTGGACCAACCACGTAAGTCGTGTCAACAGTTGGTCAATGATGTCAAGCAAAATCTGAACACGTATGGAAATCTATTAAGTTATATTTGAAAGTCGGTACATTTTTCACACGTTTCATATACGTTAGTAAACCGTCGACTTATATGCGATTAATCAAGATGCGGGGATGCAAATTTTAAGATACATTTTATCTGATTTTAAATCTAATAAATACAGCTTTAAGTATTTATCACTTTTTTATGTTAAGCTGATAATTATGAAATAATTCTTTAGCGTGAATTAGTTTGTCATAGACCCAGTCTTAGTAGACTTATTAGTCGTTATTAAACGGTATATTTCGTAGTTTTAGATTTTTTATGTAATATTTTGACGTGACAACGTCTAGTAAATCGATGAACGCCGGCTTGACACTAGAAAAAGTATGACTAATTGTCCCGTTACGCTCATTGTACGCTTGCGCCGCATCTATCTTCCACTCGAAGACTTTAGTATGCAATAATTTTATCAATGTTTTACTATGACGTTGTCACGTTAAACTATCGTCCGTAAACTTTACAACTTTACAGACTATTTTTTTTTAGATAATACTTATATTTGTTTAATCACCATTAAAGATGGACGTTTGGGTGCAGTTGTAAGACGCTTCGCTAAGACGAATGATGTGTCTAGTCTAGATTGACCACTTAGGACGACTATTAGGAAATATTAGCTATTCGGAATTTTTTACATAAAAAGTCATTTTCGTAATTTATCCTAATAGAATAGACAAAAAAATTGATAAGATAATAGTGAAACCTGCTCATTCCGTAAAGCGTATTTAAAATGTGTGAGACTTATTTTTCAGTACTAATTACGTTCCATATTAATTCAATTAAAAAATTTGTGTATTAATAATTCTCACGAATCAGACCACTGTTGATTGTCAGGTGCTTGCGTTGACCCACCTCACTTGAACAGTTTCATCCACAAACAGCAAGCGTCCACGGGGAAATCATACCGGCACTAATTATTTGAATTTATTAACACCTCGACAATACTTCGAATAATACGCTAATTATTTGTACAGCGGGTGAATGAATAATATACATATATCATGAATAATATTCGATTCAAATCAATGTGTGTTTAGTCTGTGCAGAATTCATTATTTAATTTCAAATTTCGAAAAAATAACAGCTAAACTAACTTGATATGATTATTCACGCAAGTATATAACTTTGCCAGAATAAAACGCGTCTCGCCATTACAAATATGCAATTATTTCTCATGAATTTCAAATTATAGATACATTTGTGCCGACGTTTCATGTGCTTTACAGAAAATATCGTCACGCGTTCCCTTTTTAAATTTTATATAACAACGTGCTTTAAAAATAACTTGTTTGATGGCGTTTTTTAGGTTTAGATAAATAAAAATATAAAAGGTATCGAGGAAAAATATACAGCGGAAATTCGGCCCCACATGGAGTACTATTCTCACCTCGGGGCGTTAGCTCCCCAATACCAGCTCTTTCTACCTAAGGTCCTTCAAGAAAAGAGCGTATTAACTCTTAGAAGGCTGGCACAGTCCCGAACCCTCTGGCATTGAGTATCCATGGGCGGCGGTTCTAAAAGAAATTGTAGAAAACTGTGATATTTTTTTAGAAGCGATAAAATATTTTATATCCCCATATGAGGTTAAATACAGTCTCGTGTTAGAGCGAGTAAGAAATAAATTCACCCGTTACCTCTACAAAAGACTGTATGAAGTGTATCCCTTGTATTCGACCCTGTTTGTTTTGGGTATGGTGGGTTATGACCAGCTACGCCTCAAAAGAGAGCTTGCTTTGTCAGTGTATTTATTTAGGATACTTACGGGTCGGGTTCATAATCTGGATATAATGGAGAGACTGGGTCTACGGGTACCAAGTAAAAACCTGAGGCGGAAGTCTCAACTTTTGGATGTACCGAGCGCACACTCCAACTTGGTTAGCAAAGCGCCACTCACGCGAGTAATAAATAATAAACAGAATTTCTATCCAGGTAGACCTATTTGTTTGTAAACTGGCTGAGTTCACAAGAGTTGCTGGCTATATTATTAGTTATAAGATCTAGGACTAATATTAAATATAAACATAAATTAATAATATACATTGAAATAAATAACTAAACTTAACATAAACTAAAATATATCATTAAAAGGAGTCCCTTTAGGCAAGGTTCCGAAGATACTGGCAGCGTTCCCCCTTTGAATTGCTAGACTAATTCTTTGTCCGAGGTAGCTGCTAGATTTTCGGTCTCCTGTGATGTCGACTAACCTTTTTGAAATATCTTTAAAAAAAATTTATTATATATTTATTTATTTTATTTCTTTTCTTTAGATTTAGATCTAGGTATGTAACTATGTATGCATATTATGCATATAGTAACTGCTAAGATAGAATGTCGTATAAAATAAATAAATATTTCACTAATGATAGATTTGTCATCGAAGTATTTTATTCCTTTCTTCTATTTCCTTTTTCTATTATTTTTGGTAGGATCTAGTCTAAACGAAAGGCTCAAAGGAAGTTTTGTTCCATAAGTTTGTCTGAATAACTATATATACTTATGTATTTTTGCACTTCTTTCTTACCTTATCAAGCCAGTTGCCCTCCGTTTCATTTAATTGTATTTTCATTAAATGTATTCAACGAAGTGTTAACAAATAAATAAATAAGTTTTATGCTTATGTTGAAATCTCGAGACTAGACTAAACGGCTTAAGTCCAGTTTAGACGAATGTCGCCCAAACAGTGAAAGCACTTTCCGGACAATTAGTGAAAAGACAAAGCGACTAATGCAATACAGAATTAGTGCTGGACTAATCACTCTCCAATGAAATTATTTATTTAATAGTTCCGACTTTGTGCTCGCTATAACAAGCTTAACGCTGCCAATTAACTATCGAAACGAAACAAAGAATTGATTTGTATGTCGTTTATTTGGTATTAATATTTATTTGGCATTGAGGCAATGTTCAAAGAATATTTGACATAAGATTGTAATTTTTATGTTACAAAATAAAAAGCGTATGACAAATTAATCATGTATAATAATTAAGTCCGTTTATTTCGAATAATTATAAATTAACGGTCTTACTAATAAAAAATCACTATACATGCGTTATAACAAGGTGACAGTAATTCAATGAATAGAGCTTGTACAGGGCATAAACACCTCTTTGACCAATAATCGATGTGTATTGGTTGAATAATAAAACGACCCTTATTTATTGTTACCCTGGCAACCCGCCGTGTTTGATTGACGTTTGATTTAATAATTCTGATACAACTCATAATTCTAATGTAAGTTGTATTTATTTTATCAACCAAAGCAATTATATACACATTTACTTAATATATTAATAACATTTTATTATTTGCAGCTAATAGAAACTCCAAAACCTCAGACAAAGAGGACTAGAATTTTACATAAAAAGCCGCGTTCTGCATTGCAAAAGTTAGAAGAGGATAGTATCAATGTGATAGAGAAAGGACTATTTCATTCAAAACCCCTTAAACGATCATACTTAAATTTTTTAGACATCTCAAATAGTGGAAAGTGCCAAACTCCGCAACACGGTACTGTTCCAGTGTTTGCAGGAAGAGCACGAAACAAAACAAAGGCAGATGGCTGAAACACATGAGCTCAAACTGAAGCAACTTGCCGAAGCTCACGAAAGGGCTAGACAGTAGTTAAAGCAGCAATTAAATGAATAATTATATATTTATTTAAAAAAAACCCCTGTTCTAAATGAAATATAACTTTTTATTTATTTCAAGTCCTTAACTATCCACACCTATGTAAATAAAACAGCCTTAAAAATATATTTCAATAAAAGCAGCTCTAGCAGCTTGTCCAGCTAGATTGCTTGGGGGCGTCTAGGTTGGCCTTGGTTCTTCTGGAGCATTCTCAGTGTCATCATACGTAACATCCAGGTCTTCTTTGATATCAATAGCAATATTGTGGAGGATTGCCAGTGCTACTATATAAAATTTGACATTTTCTAATAACACTGAGAAGCCAAGAAGAAGACACCTAAATCGAAAACCCTCCACCTCTATTACTCTTTTCGACATCAACTCGCACTATGTCACAGATCTTCATAACATACTTCTTTGAAAAGCGGTATTTTGTTTTGAAATCGCCATGCGAAAGTAATAACGGATTGCACCGAGTTTGGTATGTTTAGACTTTCCTTGGAGGCGGCAAATCGTATGTCAATATATATAGCTGCATATCAATATTATCTAAATCTTCCATTTGATCTATAAAATCTATTTTCAACAAACACAAATACATACTAACTTAAATCTTGCCTTGAACTAAACAGTCAAAAAATGCTGTCAAACGCGAAATCAGATAAAATAACGCATTTTTTGTCTTATACACCCGTAAAACTAGGCCTCTGCGTTGTATAAGCATTGTACAAGTCTTCATACAAACCAGACACTTGTTATAACAGCAGTATACATCAACCTTGTCAATTCAGGAATTATTAGTAACATTTTTCTTATAACAGGCTTATACAATGTGCATAAATCTTTATTAGTAAGACCGGTAGAATATACAGCTTAGATTTGTTACATTTTTTCTCGTTATCCTGATATCCTAACTTTCAGTACCATTGATCGGAATCCCTTCATGAGTAAAGACCCCCTTTTATATGAACTAAAAAATACAACCAATAGTTATCATGACTGTATGTTAAAAAGTCTTCAGTCACCGTGACCACGCACGCTGTAAAGCACGCGAAAAGTCGGTTAAATTTAAAATTATGAAAAATTATTGTTGTAATTATAAAAATTGTTTTATTATCAAATGTGTCAAAGTTATGTCAATAAAAGACAATACTATAGTATTTTACCTCTTTATAACGATTATATATAGGTAATCAAAGAAAATTAAAGTGCCTTCACTAGGCTGTAACAAAACAACCATTAAAACACCGACAAAGGAACAGACAGTTCTGTTGTAACGACTGAACGGGCGCAGTTAAAACGGTATTGCGGCAATTTAACAATCGCCGGAACCCTGCCTGTAACAGCTACTGAGCATGTTATGGCTCCGAAACGTTCCTAATATCTGTAATAACTGAACGCCGAACCAATAAGTGGCCAGGTCACGACTTATCCTATGGTCCGAGTTACGAGAGCCCGCTGTTATATCTAATATTTCATGTCTTAAGACTGATAAACCTACACCAAGTTAAAACTATTGCCATAGTAAAAAAATACACTAAAAATTAATTTACGTTGATCGTAATAAAGCTTAAAAGGCCGTAGATTTGAATGTAAAGCACTAAGTTTGGGACTGTATGACCAATCACATTTCTTAATTACAGTTTCGTTTTATTTAAAAAAAGAAGAATATTTTGTTTTATGTTACAGGAGGCAGACGGACAAGAGTCACCTGATGTTAAGTGATACCGCGGCCCATGGACACTCGCACTGCCAAAAGGCTGCAAGCGCGCTGCCGGCCTTTTTAAGAAATGGTACGCTCTTTTCTTGAAGGACCCTAAGTCGAATTGGTTCGGAAATACTTCAGTGGGCAGCTGGTTCCACATTGTGGTGGTGCGCGGCAGAAATGTGATGGAAACAGAAACTAAGCAGACATAGTATTTCTGTCCAACAAATTTTAAACTTATATACTCATACCAATCATAAAATTACTAAGCCCATCAAAACATTTACATAGGTAGCCGATGCAAGAAACTAGTTGAAACTCATAACTGTTAATCTTAAATGAATTAATTAAGTGAGGAATCTTTAGATTACAATGCATTAATTGTCCAATTTGCAACCACTGTAGTATCAGGTAGTGCTGCATGATTTAGTTTGGAGAAACATCTAGATATAATATGGCGATACTCCTTAATTGTTTCGTAAATATTTGTTTTGTTCTAAGTAACTACACACGCCGTCGACATCTTTGGGTCTAAAATATGTTTTCGTCTGAGCTAGTGTTAAATGGAGAAAAACGAACGAACTTGTAAAATTGTATTAACTATTAGGAATGGACCACGCATATTAGTTTGCACTAAATGAGTAACGAAATATGACACCGCACTAATTGTACAAGCTTGTTACTTGCATCGTCACACATTATACAACAATTAATAATTAATGATGCATTGTGCTATATACTTAAGACCATAATTATGTAGGAATTGAATTTATCTTCCGATTTTGTTTAAAGATTGAGAGATGTACTAAATAACATTATTTCTTATTTCTCTTGATCGGTTCTGCATTAACATGCGAGGTAAATGTATTAAGCGATTTTGACTTTTTATCACAAATGTACTAAATCTGAAGCTCACTTGTATAATCCTCAATCCTATCATGGTGTCAAAAACAGGGAAGTACAAGAATAAGTCAAGGAAGCAGAAATAAATATCTGTTTTTTTTTTATAGAACAGGGGGCAAACGGGCAGGAGGCTCACCTGATGTTAAGTGATACTGCCGCCCATGGAACCTCTCAATGCCAGAGGGCTCGCGAGTGCGTTGCCGGCCTTTCAAAAATTGAAAATGTGACTAAAGGAAGGATGGCGAACGCTTAAATTTCACACCAGCCAAGCTTATCTACGTTCCAGATCAACGAAAACTACTCGATGATAAAGTAACAAGATTCAAGATATTTTTATATGAATATATAATAAAAAATATGCAATAGCGATATTCCTGTCTTATTCCCACGTCCAAACCAATAGACAATTTATAACACTGTCCCCGACCTCGGTGCTACTTTGTTTATTTCTCTTGAGAATACACCTTATTATTGGACAAAAAATATTTTCTTTGAATATAAAGCGATCATACAAGTACTGTTTTGTTATTTCTTATAAAGACAAAGAAAATATATATTTTAACTATTGCATGTGCGTCGTTTGCGTGTAAGCGTAAAGATATTTATTTATTTACACTTCGTTACAGTTACACAAATTTATAGTACAATTAATAAAAATTGTATAATAAGGAGGGCAACTGGCAGTGTTATCGCTTTCGAGCGATCTCTTCCAGGCAACCACTGTGAGAAAATAACCAACTAAATAAGCTCAAATAGTGCAACAAAAGATATACAATTACTTAGACAAAAATAATAAACAAAACAATGCAATTAAAACATTATATGTAGTCAGTGAACTGGACACATGTAAAAGAAAAGGGCACATGGATCACAATAATTTTAGTTAGATCAGTTAGTAAGAATGTTAAGAATACGATATCGACGACATGTCGACACATGTTTGACGTTTGTACAGTAGAGATTCAAAGGAAGATAGAGAAGAAGCTAAGCACATAGGGACGGAACGTAAATTCCATAACCTTTGCAGAGACCTTAAAGGATTCGCCAAGAAGGGAAGAGTTATGAGATGGGATTTCAAAGACATAGTTTTAGCGTAGGCTATAGCTATGTCTCCTATAAATTTGAAATCGTTTTTGAGGATGAAAGGAACTTTAGGATTGAATTGGATGGAACATAAGAGATAAGGAAAGCGACTTGGTTTATCGAAATAGTTTAGCATAATAATCGAATATAATAAGTAGATACATAAAACTGAATTTTGCTTCTATTGCTTTACGAAAAAAATACATCAAAGCTCAATTATAAAACATTCGCTACATATATATATATATATATATATATATATATATAGTGTACATTTTGCTAACTCAATCTTGTTTAGTTTTATAAGCATGGCGATTTCCTTAATCTTTGAACTTACACCCCGAGAGTACAGCCAGACGTAGGCACTTTCTTCAACTGTTGCATTGCGTTCATTCGTACATAGCAATTAACATTTCATTATGTCGCTTTCATTATATTCTAGTGTCATTTCAAATCAATTTTCTATTCCAACTTTTTAATAATAAATAAAGCATACATCAAAGACAAATTGATTCGATACATAATTTACCAGCGGCTGATGATTAACAACTATTCCTAACCATAAAACCGACGATACGGCCATAAAGTCCGCCATAAATAATTCCGCTGACATTAAATTTATTGGTTTCAGTAAAAGGATATTATCGTTGTATCTAATTACTGTCACTTTGATAAATTACATGCATTTTACGAGTCTTAATGATACTTTGTGTGATCAGTCCGTGGTTCGCAATGGATTGGATAGAACTGTTGAATAGAGCACAGTTCCACGGAGCTGCAAGACTTGCGTCTTCGAGGGATAGGTATTTTTGATTTTAGACTAATGTGTCAAATACACGACACAATAGTGTAGTAATAACAAGCTTTTCATGAAATGTTACATGGGCTGAACATTTAGAGGACGCAATTTTATTAATGGGACATGTAGGGGAGGTCAATACAAGCTTAAACCCAAGTTTGTAGGGTTGGCGCCCTTTTCCCCCCCGGCCGCCATCTTGGAAAAAGGGGTGAAAACACGTTTTTGGCTATATCTCCTAAAGTTCCATCGTACAAAAAAATTGTGAGGACATATTTTGTAGCAAATCGCTTTGCCTACAATTATGTCTGTGTGACTTTTTATGATAAATCCAAAAGGTTATGAGACGCCTTCAGTTTTATTACATTAGTTTCGCGACCCAGAGGTCAAACGTGGGTTCTTTTTATATATCTGAATTAATTCTTCACATATAGTATATGCTTATACTAAGACCAAACATTGTGATACGTAAGTCAAACACAGATCATAAAAAATATAAAGAAAACTAGGAAACAGACAAAGAAATTTGAAGACAGACCCTGGAGATCTAATTCTCCCCTGAACAGGCTCACGGGGCTTACTTTAGAACGGCAGACAAAATGCAAAGTTGACGAAATATTATTCATCTCTGAACATCAAACCTAGAGTCGAACTAAGAAACGAAAGTGAATTCTCGCGCCAAAAATAGAGATGGTGATTAAAAAATATGTATGTTATGTAATGCCATGTGTAGTACGCTATTTGCATTGCATTAAGCATTACCATAAGGCATATTATGGCGAAGAACCTGAATTTTTGGGTTCGATAAGCAAAACAATTATTGTTTCAGTATGGTTACAAGGTTGTATACAATTAAAATTAACTATTAAACTACTTAAACTAAATTCCTAGTAATAATATTATTGGTAATAAAAATACAAATATAATTAATTAGAAGACGATTTTACGGGACGACCAAAAAGGCCAGTCTTCGCAGCCCATAGACACCCATTTTTAGTGGGTGCGTTGCCGGCCTTTGAGGGAGGAGTACACTAGATTTTTAAACATTTGGAGGTCGTATCTCTGAGGGAAGACCCCCACCGGGAGTCGATTCCACAGTTCGCTAGTTCGAGTAGTTATTATTACTTTGTAGTTTAAGAAAATTGTAAATACAAATTATACGTTTGTAGCATGATTAAATGATTCAAGTATTAAAAGACACTATTTCACAGGTTCCAATGGTTAATTGCTCATCTGATTTTCATCTTTTGCTCAGTGGCTGTGGTCTATGTAACAGTCACCAGATTCTATGATAATCCTACATACATCGTACAGCTCACCCCTGTAATGTCTTTGAAGAACTTTCCGACCATTGCGGTATGCCCGCAGGTTCACTTCTTGGATCATAAGATTGATGAGTTTCTCAGAAAATTGTAAGTAGTTACTGATTTATAACTATCTACTAAAGAAAGCATTGTTAAGAGCCTATCTCGAACCTAATCCGCTGTTTCGCTGGTAATTTTTTATCTGTTTAACAAAAATTATTGTCTGATATTCTTATTGTACCTTTATTTTATCTTTTATATATTTTAGTTGTATTTTTTAATATTTTTTTTTGGTCATACATTTTAGATAAAAGAGTTTGTAACATATACCGTATGTATGATGTGGTAAACTTTAATAAATAAACTATACCTGGCGAACCATTTCGTCGAATGCATTTAAATATTATAAATAACTAGCTGACCCGGCAAACGTTGTTTTGCCATATATATTATTTCTAGGAAACAATTTTTTAGTTCAATAGATAAATAACTATCTACTTTAATAAAAAATAGGGGTTGATTGTACAGGGGTGAAAATTAGGGGTTGTATGCATTTTTGTATGTTGTTTCATAAAAAAATTTAAAAAAAAAAATCATTTTTTGGGTTGGACACCCCTTATCACTTAAGGATTTGAAAGATAGATAGTGGCCGATTCTCAGACTTACTAAATATGCATAAAAAATTCATAAGAATCGGTCGACCCGTATCGGAGGAGTATGGAAACGTACATTGTGACACGAGAATTTTATATATTAGATTAAGCCATCTAAACTATTGTTAATAGAATAAAGTACACATTTATATTGATAACTAGTGTTTGACCATAAGTAGTGACGAATGAAAAGCATGCAAATCTTATCGTAATAATATATGTTATACAATGATTATCAGTTTTGTATTAATAATATATGTAAAACAGCTGAAAAAACACAATTGTTATTGAGCACCTCCTTAAGTTACGACCAATCAATAAGCCAAGTATTATAAATAAATTTTAATAAAATTGATGAGTTTGAGACAATGTTAAGCGAGATGCGGTCTTTCGGACACCATGCCTGTCTAGTAGGTGCCATTTTTAACCACTATTTATAGGCACATGTTCTAAACTTTGGGGAAGGTTGTAGGGAATAAACAATTCTAATAGCTTATATATATATTATAAGAAGCACGTAAAATAGTATGCAATTTTAAGAGACCATAAATCAAATTCCAAGAAATTATACATTTTAAAGTTTCTTAATACGTTTAAGATGTAACCCCTCAAGGCTTTGTGTGTTACACACACACATTTTATATACTATAGCGGCAATATGTGGACGACCAGCTGCGAAGCGAAAAACCAATTTTTTATATTTATATAGTAACTTAGAGTAAAGTTCTTTCAGAGTGTTTCCCCCGTCAACAAACATTACTTATATTAGAGAAGTTTTACCACAGTTAGCAGCATTGTACTCCAGTGATACTGTTTACAAAGTTAAAGATTTAGAGAGCATATTAGAACTGTTGGCATACAACAAGCTCGATGTTGAAACTGCTAGCCTCCTGCTGACAGCCACCTGTGACGAAACAATACTAAAGTACGTACATAATATTGCAAATTTATCATAAGTTACTGTTTAAGCCTGGTTTTTGACAACTTTGACCATGTGGATTTTTGAAATTATCCCGGGCTAGAATCATAAATCGGTTTCTGGACATTTTAGAGGTGCCAAGTCAGCGCTGATCCTCTTACAAAAATATTTTTTTCAATACTAAACGTAAGTTGTTATACCAAGTTGCTAGTCATATTCTAAATTACATTTTGACGTGACAACGTCTTATAATTCGATGGAGCCGGCTGCACGCACGAAAAAACATGACTCATGCGGCGTTACCTCACGGCGCGGCGTTACCTCTGAGGCGTTCCATTTTAGGCTTGAAGTGCGAGCGAGAGCGCGAAGCGACAGTGAGGCACAATCGGACTCCGCGCTCTTCAGCGTTCGACATCTGTCTCTCTCCTACTTGAGTGAGCGATTCGTGACGTTGTCACGTTCAACTATCGTCAGTAAACCGACTTTACAGACAACCGATTTTTTTTAGATGTTCCTGGAGGGGCAGAGACGCAAACTGTTCCTCATTATTTCACATGGAACTAACTCGCTACGGTTTTTGTTGCATTTTCAATGGACGCTCGTTCAGAAGGTTAAAACTTTAATATTTAGGTTTTACCTCTTATTCTAATAATTAAAACTACGAACTACATTTGTACAGTTTTTATAATTATACTAGCTGACCGGCCAAGCGTTGCTGTGGCTAAGGTTTTTGTTATATTACATAGTAGCAAACTATTCAAGGGAAACGGTAGGAGAACACCATTCATGGAGACCACCATGCTTTATTGGTGGTTATGCCATTAAATTGTAGCTTATGTGAAACGTTGGAACTTCCAACATAGTGCCATCTGTTAGAATTATGACTATCAAATAATAAACAAATATTTTGCAATAAAATAATATTGCGGGTAAATTAAGATGTACGCTATCCTATCTTTTAAGTTAGATCAAACTGCACACGGTGTGCATTTGATTGATATCGGTTCGGTAGTTTAGGAGTCCATAGCGGACAAACAACGTGACACGTAATTTATATATATTAAAATATTATTGCTGATGAAATAATTGTATGTTCTGAAACACAACAATTCCGAAACATTACGGTCACAAATTTTACTTAATAATACGGGAAAGAAGAGGTAAAAATACTTAAAAGATTTCTAAGAATTGATTATTTTGCAGAGAGGTACGAGAACCTAAACACATTAAAAAGGAGGGTGAAAAGATGCACATATATAAAATGGGAATAATGTATGGATTAAACATCGCAATTGAACAGAATGTGTCGAAGCCTCCAGTTAATTTAGATTTATCGTACAAATGGGTAAACGACTCATTATATATAATGTCAGTTCTAGTGTGTCTATATTGAGTAGAATATTAAAATCATGTGAAAAAAGTTTTGAGAGATCCAACGGTTAAAAGTTTACAATGTCATAGGTAATATTTCCTTTGGTAAAACAAATTTTATGATATGATATATTTAATAATGAACGTACTGATTTAATGTTTCACCTTAATTGAAAAACCGCTCACTTTTTTGCTAAAAGTATAACGTCCCTTATCATCTGTTAAATTTTTTGACGTGATAACGTCTTTAAAATCGTTTTAGTCGGGTGACATGTTCAGAAACTTGTGTCACACCAAAACCTCACGAGCGCGATCGCAGGTATAACGAGAGAGAGACGGACCGATCTCCCGTCTCATCTCGAGCGCTGCCAGTCATTCCGTGAATGTATGAAGAAAAATGTATATCATAGTCGAATAAGTAAACTTGTCATTTTACACCCGAATAAAACGATAGATGTAATTTAAAATTTGAAAAAATTGTTATCTTCATTAATTCCTTACTTCCCAAAAACTTATATCACCAATAAGACGTTATCACGTAATCATCTCGATCGTAAACCTACTTTACAAACAACCAATATTTTTTTTTGGTACAGATATCCGCGTTAAGTCCCGGAAATATGTACGTTGATGTCGTATCAAACGGTGTCCCTATACCTCCTGGTATAGAGGTGTGGGCAGGCTATACAATGAAGTCCATTCAGCTCTCTGAAGAAGCTCGCAGCCTCAGTCCAAAACTTCGCCGTTGCTACTTAGCTAATGAACCACTTAAATACTTTCCAGAATATCAGAGGTATGTTGTGTATTAACATGTATATTTAATATAGATCTAATATATAAAATTCTCGTGTCACAGTTTTCGTTGCCATACTCCTCCGAAACGGCTTGACCGATTTTATCCGGTATCTATGAGAATCGGCCTACATTTATTTTTCATCCCCCTAAATGTTAGGGGTAGTCCAGTCCACCCCTAAATTTTTATTTTTATTTTTTAGACAAAATTTTTAATTTCTATTTTTTTTTCTAATACAGCATTAAAAAATACATACAACCCCTAATTTTCACCCCTCTACGATCAACCCCTATTTTTTATTATAAATGATAAACATGGCAAAACGACGTTTGCCGGATCAGCTAGTAAAAAATAAAATGAAATAGGTAAGGTAATCCACACAATGAAGTATTTGTCTATTAATAGAAACAATTTGTACAAATCAATTCTTCTCCAATCTATAAAGAACAGTATGATCGTACAGAATATATATATGTAAATTAAAGTACGAGGTACACATATACTTATAACTTTATTTCAACAAAAATAACCAACAAAATTGGTTATAAAACGAGAGTATGTTCGTTAAAAAAAGAAAAAGAAATAAATTTATGAATATGATGATATTAATGTGTAATTGTGTGTGTGTGAAAGACGAAACAAATCTAAGTGAAAGTGTGCATGAAAAAGATGGATTAGGGGCCATCCATAAAGTACGTCACACGAATTTTAGGACTTTTGAACCCCTCCCCCCGTCCTTGTCACATTTTTATAACCCCCCCCCCCCCCTCCTGATGTGACGTCACACATTTTTTAAATTTATGTATGTATTTAAAAATATTCGTTGTAATCACAACTTTAAACAATTCGCGTAAGGTTGATTTTGCAATAATATATGCTTGTAACTTATAGAAAGAGACAGAAATAGTGTTTCGGGACACTTTCGAGCGTTACTTTTATTCGAGACTGTGCATCTTGGGTTTTTTGTATATCAATGGTTTTAGTATTTAAAATTTTAACATGTGACGTCACAAAAGTATTGACCCCCCCATGCCCCTTGTCACACGATGTCACACTTCGGTGATACCCTCCCTCCCCATTAACGTGTGACGTACTTTATGGGTGGCCCCTTAAGGAAAAATGTATAATGTAGGAATTAACAGTAATTCTGTTTTGTCATAGTTCAGTGCACCGAGCCAATGGTTTAAAGTTGTTTTACATTTGTGGTATCTTTTGCAGACGCTATTGCATGTTCGAGTGTAAAATGGATCGAGTGGCGTTGCGGTGTAAGTGCGCTCTTTTGAATTATCCTCCCGTGCTTGGAATGCCCATATGCGGCCCAAGACAGTTAGCATGCGCTAGAGCAGCTGCAGGTATACTTCTTAACGACTTAAGGAAAGAAAGTTTTTTATATTTAGTTATTAAGCTTACGACATCACACTTACTACTAAATCTACTAATTATTTTACAAAATCTTACATCTTAAATGTGTGACAATTAAAGTACCTACCTAAACATAAGTTTCACAAAAAAAAATAGAAATTAAAATTAAAACATATTATACAAGATAATACAAGCACACAATAAAATAAAATTAAATTATAGAAATTTGTTGGCACTTAAAGCAGAAAAAAAAGAAACCGATCAGCCCACTACCGAATATATCCAGCTCCGGATAAGCTATGTTCAATCCGTTAAAATCACGAAGAATTCGAACGAGAGGTGCCTGAACTCCTAGGTTGGTTTTGGCAGAAGGAATTGGGAAAATATTGTTGATTTTAAACTTAGGGAATGAGTAAGGGACGACAATTTTAATATTTTGTAAGAGGTCACTACTCTGTATATGATTACATTGAGCAGTTTATGCAGGAAGGTAACACCGGCTAAAGTTTTCCGATTGTACAGTGATAACATATTTATAATTTATAAAGTTATCAGTATGTATTATCTATTTTGTAGCTTATCATTAAAAAAATCAAACACACCACTACACGCAATACTCGGCGAGTGAGTTTGCTTATCTTGCGGAAGCCGCGTACACATTATTTCAAGAAGTCTATTAAGTATGAGGGTGTGCAATTATTTAATCAATTACCGTCTAAAATTCGTTTAACCAATTCAAAAGGGCATTAAAGATACATATCAGAATGAGCCTAGTAGACTAATATTGGGACGGCTGATGGTGACGTGTATCTCGTTCGTATATACATATAAAGTTTCTCATGTAAATAAAAAACATTATTTTTGTAATGAGAAATAAAGTTATTTAAACATTATTTTCGCGAACATGTCCAGAAATTTACGGATTAAAAAGTTATATTCCAGCAAACAGCCCAAATTTCTTAAAATATTTTCCAAACATTTCATAATGATCTCATAGGTACCTAGGTAATGTTGACGTAAGGTTTATAAAGTTATATATTTTTATTTTAGTTCTTAATTTTAACTAAGCGGAGTTCGTTAATATTTTTATATGTTCACTCCGGGCCACCGCATGCAACTATATAAAGCGCAAATTCGGCCCCACATGGAGTACTGCTCTCACCTCTGGGCGGGGGCTCCCCAGTACCAGCTCCTTCCACTTGACCGTATTCAACGCAGAGCGGTTCGAATCGTCGACGACCAATCCCTCTCCGAGCGGCTTGATCCTTTGGCGTTGCGTAGAGATGTGGGGTCACTTTGCATCTTCTACCGCATTTACCATGGAGAGTGTTCAGAGGAGTTGTTCGGATTAATACCTGCAGCTGAATTTCATCGAAATTTCAGAATACGAAATTCCACCCGTATCACCTCGACGTCCGCTGTTCCACAACTGAGCGTTTTTCAAGGCAGTTTTTGCCGCGCACCACCACTTTGTGAAACCAGCTGCCCACTGAAGTATTTCCAAACCAATTCGACTTAGGGTCCTTCAAGAAAAGAGCGTACCGATTCCTGAAAGGCCGGCAACGCACTCGCGAGCCCTCTGGCATTGAGAGTGTCCATGGGCGGCGGTATCACTTAACATCAAGTGAGCCTCCTGCCCGTTTGCCCCCTGTTTTATAAAAAAAAAAAAAAAAAACATCAGGTGAGCCTCCTGCCCGTTTGCCCCGTGTTCTATAAAAAAAAAATTTTCGTCTTCAATAGAATTTCCTTTTTTCGAAAAGGTTTTACTAGTAATGAATTATAAGTCTGAAATGTTTTTTTTGTTTTTTTCAGATCGATTTGATATTTGCCAATGCCCATTGGCTTGCGAGAAGGAGACTCTAAACACGAGACATTTTTCATTCCCATTAACTCCAGATACGCCTACGTATGATACATTTTAGTAAGTTATACTAAAAATATATGCTCTTAACTTTTGTCTGTGTTAATCTGTATGTAGCTATAGCTGAATTTGGTCTTTCTAGTTACTCTTAATATCTATGAAGCGACAAAAAAATTCAATGATCACACTAGGAAACAAAAATGCACCTGATTATTTTGCAAATTCTTCTTCTTCTTATAGTGCCATCTCCTTGCGAAGGTTGGCGATCATCATGGCTATTTTAATTTTGGATGCCGCGCTTCTAAACAATGACTTGGTGCTTTAACCAAACCATTGTCTCAAGTTTTTCAACCAGGACGTGCGCCTGCGGCCAGGTCTCCTTCTACCTGCCACTTTGCCTTGTATGATTAGTTGAAGGAGCTCATATTTTTTGGAGTTGCGTAAAACGTGTCCGAAATACTCAAGTTTCCTTTTCTTAACCGTCATAAGCACTTCTTTGTTCTTCTGCATTCTGTCCAGCACGGTTGTATTTCGTATGCGGTCTGTCCAAGATATTTTAAGCATACGTCGATAAACCCACATCTCAAACGCTTCCAGTTTTTTGGACATAGTGTCTGTCAGCGTCCAAGATTCTACGCCGTAGAGCAGCACAGAGAAGACGTAACATCGCGCAATGCGAGTTCTAAGCTGTAAATTTAGGCGCTTGTCATTTTGCAAATGCAAATTTTTATTTTTACCTAGAGTCATATATTATTATTTTATTATATTATTATCTTACGATGCAGTTTTTTACAAAAATATTTTTTTATGAAAAAGACCACGTGGTTGTGAGTGGTTTTTATACTAAAAAAAATCAGATTTCTGTAATTCGTAAAATAATTTTAGTTTATTCTATACGGCAAGTCACCTACTTGCCGTATAGAATATGGTTCTGTGTCTGACACAAGCTGTTGGCTTTTTTGGTCTATGGTATGCCGGTTTCCTCACGATGTATTTCGTTTTCTCTCTCCTAGATCTTTAGATGCGCATACAGTATAGTCCATTGCTGCACAGTTGGTTTGCATCCAAGACCTCAGGAATGAGAGTCGCACGCTGAATTCCCTAGCTCAACACCAATCCTTTTTATCCTGTAAATAACAAAACCTTTTAAGTATTAAAAGTAAGTAAAGTAGTAAAACCATAGTTTTTCCTACATCTATAATTTTTATATCTTGGACTTGGATACTTTATAAAAAATAATTAAAACAGTGGCACTACAACCGTTTTAGGTCTGGGCCTCAGATTTCTGTATCTGTTTCACGACCATTTGTAAATCTACAAGTGGGTGATCAGCCTCCTGTTATACACGCCGTCTACTATTTTAAAGCCTATGGCAAGCCGGTTTCCTCGCATTGTTTTCCTTCACCGTTCGAGCACATAGATCGTAACTGTATTATGTGCACAGCTAGGGATAGAACCTATACGGCCTTAGGGATGAGAGTCGAACACTGAAGCCGTTTAAAAATAATATCATCATCAATAAATCTGAAATACATTTATTTATTTAATTGCGTTGAAAAAGTCAGTAAAAATTTGCTTGGAAAAAAGGGATATTACCTTTAGCCTTTATAATATTTTGTATTTCTGTTTACCTTAGTTGTGTTTTCCCTCTTAGGCGCGAAACACACAGAAAAGGCGTAAGGTGAAGGCGCGGCGCAGGCACCTTGCCGCTTCAAAACGCGTCAATACAAAATATACGTAAGCGGCACGTTGTTAATTATACTCAAGCGGCGTGGCACAGGCACGCCGTTTCGTCGTCTGTTCCGAGTCGCTAGCTGTCGCGACTAGAGTGGAATTTCGCATCTTCGTCATCTGAAGAGGAAGACATACTATCATGATAAAGTCAGCCTGCGTAATGACTCTTTGTGCCTTATCTGTTCCACGCCGGCTCTGCGCCTGCGCCGCGCCTTCACCTTACGCCTTTTCTGTACGTTTCGCGCCTTAAACATTATCTTATATGTAGCGCAATTTAAGGACACGTCTAATTATAACATATATTACTTTTTATATGTGTATTGTGATGAGTCTCCATGTTTCCTTTATTAAATAAAAACATAACATACAGAATTGTATTAGAAGCTACAAAGTATGGCTATACAGCTATAGTTTTCCTTATCTAAAAAAAACCAGGGTAGGTATAGTTTTAAAATTAAACTTAGTGATTAAATTATCAATTGAGATTTTGCAAAGAAAATACATTTATTAATAGAAAATCAGTATGGCTTAATGAAAGCTTAGTTTCTGTATTTAAGTAACTTTTACAGTGATAATCTGGACCTGAGCAAAGTGACCATAATAAGGCTTTATGTACATGGGTTTACAAAGACAGTAAAATCTCGACGGTCATATTTTTCGAGGTCTAATTTGTTTGGTAAGTTCTTCACAAGATTTTTTTAACATTATGGCCTGGTAACGAGACCTTTATGCTTTTTTCGGGTTATCCAAATGTTTCATTTGTTTATAAACATTATAACACTTGATTTTCAGCAAATTACACAGGTAGGCGGTAGGTATCACTAAGGGCCGGCGCCCATTATCGGCATCTGAAAGGAAAAGGATCCTTCGGCATCCTACATGCAAGCGCACACTATCGGCAATTATGCTTTGGCATGCTGCAACGTTCTTAGGGATGACGAAGCGTCCTTAAGGATGCAGCACCGTCCTGTAGTGCCGAAGCGTCTCAATATCTATTGTATCTAATATTATCTCAAACTATCCCCCGAGTGTTGCCTCGGCGCCGGCGGCGTCTCTAAGGTTGCCGAAGCATCCCGAAGCATTCTCAAGGCTGCCGATACACTGCATACCGAAGCGGTATTTTTGTTATTACAACCACATATTATTGGAAATTTCTACTTTATAGCCATTATGTTATAGTATATTGCTATTTGCCACCTAAAATCCTCAGTCGTACCGATGCCGATAATGGGCGCCGGCCCTTACTTCTATTGCCTCTATGCCTTAATTGACGCATTATTCACATTGGAAGACACAGATAACAAACTTTTTATATCACACAGTAGTGATATAGTCTATGACTTTTTTCAGCACAACTAGGCGGAGTATTTAATATATTCTTCGGTTGCAGTATTCTGACTGTATTAGAACTACTGTTTCTATTGAGAAGATATATTCGCGAGCGGCGCCTGGCTACACATCAACAGCGTGAAACTTGGCCCTTTACTCGTTAACTGTATTTAAATAAGTGTATTATATCACATTAGGTCTATGTCTACCATATAAGCGTTGACAACCACACGTAACATTATCTTTATGTATAATTTTTCTCTGTATATTTGTACTGAAACCCCTAAACCGATGTTGGTGAAATGTTTTGTGTGTGTTCAAGTGGATTCGAGAGGTTTAGATTTACGTGTGTAACGGACAACGTCTGTCGGTTCTGCTAGTAATCAATAATAGCCATACATTGTAAGATTATCATTTATTTTATATTCATAGCACGTCGGAAAACAGTATTTATAAGGCTTATAGAAGGAAACATTAATTTCGTTTTTAATAATACAAATCTTATAATTTGTTTAAAGGAAAAACTTGACTACTAAACTGACCAATTTGTAATGATATAACGTCTCCCGATGACCAAATACTTGATATATCAATCAAAAGTAAAGAAAAATCAAAAGATCAATAAAATACATCAAGTAGACATTATTGTATAAATGATTTATATCGTACTAAAAATTTCATACTGGAGAGATGGTATCCATTGATTTGATAGTATTGGCAACGCGTGATTTAGCAAAAACGTAATTCGTTTTGTACGTGAGTGTAATCACATTTGCCGAAGATTGATTCCGCATCGCCATCGTTATTCCCGCATCTATCATATTTCTGTATAATAGGAAAATACTATATTCCAATAATTACACAGTAAAACTGTGGAAGCATATATTATCCAGTAAATAAATACTTTTCTACGCTCATATCATTCATTCTTATCCAAAACTGATCAAAATAAATTTTAAACTAAGAAAAGTTTTTCAACAAATAAAATTTAGTACCACATGGGGCAATGTCAAACCCAAAAATAGTTGGGACATATTATTAGAAGCATATTTATCAATGGGTTAACCGGACGGTACTCGAGTGCATACTCTATGACAACGAGGAAGAACCGCTTAATCTCTATAGCATATTATAAATTCTCTGTGGCAGCGCACGCCCGCTTCAGCGCATGCGCGGTATGTCATTAGTTTTGGCGCCATTCAACACTGTCATTTGTTCGCAATATTATAAATAGTGAATTAATTATTTATATAGTTTAACAATTTGTGAGATAAGTTTTATTCTCGAATATCATATAATTATGAAAAAATATCTACGCGCGATATTTCAGATAATGTGACGGAAAATACTAAGTCGAGATTATATGATATGGAAACTACGCAAACGAGAGAAGGTATTTCTTCGGTTTTTCTATACCTACATATATCACTACGTAAAGCAACTTTTATAATAATTTGTGTTGTTTTGTATTATATATATAAAATACCCCTAAAACAAACCGGGCTATATTTTTATTACCCTCCTAATAAAATTGTATGATAAAAGTCGGTCAGCGCAAAACAATAACAAAGGTTCAGTTACAGGATCAAACTGAGCGGAACTCGCAAATATTTTATTTCAATAAGGAAAAACACGAGCAACGCTGAACAATTTAGCTGGGGTATATAATATATGAATACGTATAAAAGTGAGTTATGTTTAAAGGCCGCAGAGGCTGTCATATTTTGATCTATTTATGAATTACAGCGTTCTATATTAAAGTGATATAGCGTGTTAAGAGTATTTACACACAACTTTACATTAATAATGTTATTGAAAAATTTAATCGAATTTTTGTGTTGTCGAAGAAACATGCTAACTAGAATATATTGAAAACGGTCCTGATATAATTTAATGGAATATTTCTCTTTAATACCAACATAAAGTTTGTAATCGACGACTCATTGGTCTAGTGGTTAGTACCCCTGACTGCGAATCCATGGATCCCGGGTTCGATCCCCGGCTGAGACAAACATCGATGTGATGAGCATTTGGTGTTGTGCTTAGGTCTTGGGAGTTTAAATATGTATTTATATATCTATCTATAGTATGTATATATATCCGTTGCCTAGTACCCATAACACAAGCTTCACTAGCTTAGCATGGGACTAGGTCAATTGGTGTGAATTGTCCAATCATAAAAATAAAAAAAATAAAAAAATAATCTCATATATATGAGATTACTTTACCTTTATAATTTATATAATACCATATAATGTGGAATTTGCAATTGTATTTGTACAAGTGTAGGATTGTAAAGATGTAATTTCTACATAATAATTATTAATGTTTTGAGATTATGGTTCAGTATAACAAAGCCATTTAATTTTTACCAAAGAAATATATATGTTAACGTAAAATTGTAAAAACCGTTAGATTGTAATCTATCGGTTATCGGTTATCGGTATTCGGTAGATTGTACTACACTAACTTAGTTATCATTCAAACTTCTTTGGTCAATTACAGATTAATTTTACTTCCCAACAATTTCATATAACTACCGAATAATAATACGTTAATTTGTAAGCAGTTCGTTGAGGTTCACAATCTTTCGACAGTTTACAATCTCGCGAGATAGATTACAATCTAACGGTTTTTACAATTTTACGGTGACATATATATATATATAAAGCTATATTGCAACGTTTCATGCATTCGTCGCTTTTTATTTTGAGGGGTTAGGAGGATAGCTTTTGCACTTTCGTATAGAAAGTCCAAAGGTAGTCCAGGGTTTGAATATTTGTAAAAAAAAATTTCAACGGCCCACTTAAAGGGTAGCCCATAGTTGGATCAGATTTGCGGCATTTGGTCAAGAACTGTCGGCAATTTGGTTCAAGTCTTAGTGCAAAAAAACGAAAAACAAGATGGCCGTTTGACAATCCCACACATCCAAAAACGACGTCTGGGTACCGTCATCGCTGAAGTTTTGCAAGGCTTCTTCTATTCGGTTGCGTAATCAGAAATAGCTGTCCCGATCTCTGTCTTCAACTAATAATAATAAACCCTCATGTATTATCATGAAATATTGTTCATACATATCAAACATTTTGTATGAACTAAAAGTTTCATACAAATGTGCGTGTTCGTTCTATACTCTTTTGAGACCTGGCCGTAATTAGAAGCATTAATTTACTGTTTTGATATGTATACAGTGTACCAACATGAATAAATGCTATTTTGATTTGATTTTGATAGCATGACGTGTACACACTGATTTTAATATTTCAATTCATGTTTCGAGGTCTTTGAAAATAATAAATATACGAAAACCTATACTGCTGAACACGAGATCATTGTAAATTAAAAGCAATTAGCATTCAGGATTAATTATGTAAGAAACAATGTTTTCGGCAATAATGATATAATATTTTGCTTCTCAAATTATACAATTGCATGTATCACGCAACAGATTCCTGTGCGCGTACGCATGATTTGTATTATCCGTAACAAAGTAAATAACGATATGGAATTATAATTACGTCGGTCTTCAACTCCGTGGCTAAATTGGTCACTTGGTATCTTTAAGTCGTTGGTTTGATTCTTCTAAAAATAGTAATTGTTTTTTTTTTCGCTTGATATGCCTACACACAAATACAGTGTTTATAATATACTTAACCTACCTTAAGTTTAACTTAGGCAAGGAGAGCTCTGACATCTGAGCTCCTCAGTGGAATAAATTGTGAATCATAAGTTTTTATAAGTGTTTAAGTTATACTAAACTGTTAAGTGTTACTTAACCAATTTTTACTTAGTTTACTACTTTCTTTGATATATATAGTTGAATAAAATCATTTTAATGTTACCAATCGCAAATTAGTACTTAACTATATGTAAAGTTTTATTTAATGGCGTAAAAAGAACATAAGTAAGTTAGTAATAATCTGTAAATCTTTCTCAATAAATAAAATAAAAATAAATATCGCAATACAGTGAAGAAGTTAGTTATCTAAAGATACACGGGCACAGGGACCAAACTTTTTAAATTTGTTTTAACTCTCTATTTCAGAGCAGTGTTGTCATAGTGGCTTTAGCGTGCGACTCTCATCCCTGAGATCGTAGGTTCGAACCCCGGCTTGCACGTACAAGTGCACCAACGGACTTTCTATGTGGGCATTTAACATTCGCTCGAGCGTTGAAGAAAAACATCGTGAGGAAACCGACATGTCTTATACCCAAAAAGTCGACGGCATGTGTCAGATACAGCAGGCTGATCACCTAATTGCGTATTAGATTGAAAAAAAATGATCTTGAAACAGATTCAGACATCTGAGGCCCAGACCTAAGGAGGTTGTAGCGCCACTGATTTATTTATTTTTTAATTTTCTATTTATCTTCTTTTAATTAATTATTATTACTATGTAGTTTAAGAATATTGTCATTGTTTAAATTGTTAGAAATTTGAGTTTTATAATCTCACAAACGACCGTATTAATTTACAAACACCATACGTACCTACTTGGCTAATCGTTGATTCATTTTAATGCAATAGAATATTTTATTTAAAAAAAAAAGAGTGGCGGAGAGTTTATTGCCAGTTCTCTTCCGTTCTCCGCCCTTGATTCGAGAACTGGCAGTAAATGTAAAAATAGAAGCATTTAATGTATATTTCTTTTTTTTGACGTTCATAAGAGTGCATTGTGTTACCTACATGAATAAATGATTTTTGTTTCTTTGTTTATTAAGTACTTAACGAAGGGTAAAATTATTAACTGAAGTATTTCCGACCCAGTTGTACTTAGGGTCCTTCAAGACAAGAGCGTACCAATTCTTAAAAGGCCGGCAACGCACTTGCGAGCCTTCTGGCCATGTGAGCGTCCATGGGCGGCGGTATCACTGAACCTCAGGTGAGCCTCCTGCTCGTATGCCTCCTATTACATAAAAAATATTATTAAAGATTAATTTAATATTCTATATATACATACTTAATTTCTTTACAATTTTAAAGGAAGCACGACAAAATTGTCGTGCCGTGTTTAATATATAAAATATATTTTAATTGTAATAAAGATAATACCGTTACTATAACGATATCTTTATATTATGTTCGCAGAGTGAGTTCACAGTAGCGATATTGTGTATCTTATGTATTTCATATTATATATTTTGTAATATTTCATTTATTTTTCAACATTATCACATTGGTTTAGTATTTTTGTGAAAAAATAAATAAACTTCCTTTTTTTCCTTGATTTGCATAGATTCTTATTAACTATTCTAATAGCATCATATAGACATAAATAACTTAAACAATTAAAATATAGCATAGTCAAATATAAATACAATTATAAATCAGATCCTACAATCATCTACAATATTAATTGTTATATTTCCGTTTACAATTTGTGCTAAAATTAGTCTGAATAGTGATTATTTGTGCATTTTAGTTTTAGAACTATTCACGATGGCGCGTAAAAAACTTATAGACATCGCACTTGGTGAGTAAAACGAATTAAAATTTTATAAAAATATAGGCAAATGTCTATTAATTTAATATTCTGTCATTTTTCAGGGTTGTATGCAATCCTGTTTATTCAAGCGTATACAACTGAAGCTACTAGAATCCCGCGTCAGTCTTGTATATGCACGAAAATCTATAAACCAATATGCGGGTCAGACGGAAAAACTTACGACAACGACTGCGAACTAAAATGTTTTAATGATGGTATTGTAGAAGGTCCTCTAGTAACCACAAAATATGACGGAGAATGTAAAGATGAGAGCTGTGTTTGTACGAAAATATATCAACCTGTTTGTGGTTCAGACGGAGAAACCTACAACAACGAGTGTCTTTTGAAATGCAAGAACAATGAAAATAAAAACGATACCCTAATAAAAATATCCTATGAAGGCGAATGTAAAAAGGAAGAAACTTGTGTTTGTACTAAAATCTACTTACCGATTTGCGGATCCGATGGAAAAACGTATAATAACGAGTGTTTGCTTAAATGTTATAATGAAGAAAATAAGAAAGACCCTATTGTTACTATAGCATACGAAGGAGAATGTAAAGAAGAAGGGTGCTTCTGCCCGCTTAATGTTGACCCTGTTTGTGGATCAGATGGGAAAACTTACAATAATGAGTGTGAACTGGCATGTTTTAATATCAAAAATAAAAATGATCCAATCACTATTGCATACTCAGGAGAATGTAAAAAGGAAGAAGGTTGTCTATGTTCTAAAATCTACGCACCAGTCTGTGCATCGGATGGAAAAACATATGCAAATGAATGTGAACTAAAATGTTACAATATCGGAAGTAAAAAAGATCCAGTTACTATTGCATACCCAGGAGAATGTAAAAAGGAAGAAGGTTGTCTGTGTTCTAAAATCTATGCACCAGTCTGTGGATCGGATGGGAAAATATATGCAAATGAATGTGAACTAAAATGTTACAATATCGAAAATAAAAAAGATCCAGTTACTATTGCATACCCAGGAGAATGTAAAAAGGAAGAAGGTTGTCTGTGTTCTAAAATCTACGCACCAGTCTGTGCATCGGATGGAAAAACATATGCAAATGAATGTGAACTAAAATGTTACAATATTGAAAATAAAAAAGATCCAGTTACTATTGCATACCCAGGAGAATGTAAAAAGGAAGAAGGTTGTCTGTGTTCTAAAATCTATGCACCAGTCTGTGGATCGGATGGAAAAACATATGCAAATGAATGTGAAGTAAAATGTTACAATATTGAAAATAAAAAAGATATTACAGTGTTTATATCTTATGAAGGTGAATGTAAAGAAGATACCAATTGTTTTTGTCCCACAATTTATCAACCTATTTGCTCTATTGGTGGTATTACGTTTGGGAATGATTGTCTTTTAAACTGCAAAAACAGGGAACTAGAGAAGAATGGTGAAAAACCTTTATTAGTAGTAAGTTACGGTAAATGTTCTGATGATTGTATCTGCTCTGACATTTACGAACCAGTTTGTGGAACTGATGGGAAAACATATCCAAATGAATGTGAACTTATGTGCAATAACAAGGAATTAAAAGATCCAGAAAAATATATAAGTATATCTTATCCAGGTCTGTGTAAAGTAAAATGCGATTGTAAATCTCCGGAAGAAAACGTGTGTGGAAGCGACGGCCAAACTTATAAAAGTCCATGCATTTTAGAGTGTGAAAGTAAACAGATTGAAGAATCTGGCCTAACACCAATTGAAATTGTTAAGAAAGGGGCCTGTACGTACCCATGCAAATGTTTAGATATATATCAACCTGTATGTGGCAGTGATCAAAAGTCTTATAAAAACTATTGTATACTAGATTGTGTTAACAAAAATTTAAGACCACCTTATGAGTATGAAAACACTAAATATATCAATGGCTACGGTAATACCTACAATAATAATTATAGATACAACACTTTTGGATACGCAGATGGACACCTACCAAATTATTATAATCCGTATCGATTCTCTTACGGGGGCAATGGATACGATGACTATTCACACCTCAGATATAAACGCGATGAATATGAAAGTATAGAAATTACTAAAAGCGAAGATAAACAAACAACAGATATAGTTGTTCAAGATAAAACTTCAGGAACAAAAGACGAAGTAATACAATTCCCTATCACTATTAAAAGTATAGGTCTTTGCCAAGAATGTTATTGCTACAATATTTACGATCCAGTCTGCGGAAGTGATGATGAGACATATGAAAATGAATGTGAGCTTAACTGTAAAAACAAAAAACTAAAAGATAAAGAATTAATATTTATAAAAGCAAAGGGTCGTTGTGGACAATGTCACTGCCCTGAAATCTTTGCGCCGGTGTGTGGTAGCGATGGATATACTTATCCGAATATATGCGAATTTTACTGTCAACGAAGTAAAGAAGAAAAGGAAAAGAAAGAAGAAGAGGACAAAGGAAAGGACATATTCGTTAAATACTTTGGCGATTGTCACCCATATTCAAAATATTAAACTCTTATCCTTTTAATACACAAAACGTGAAGAGTGTTAAATGATCGAATCTTACTTTAATAACCGAATAGTTAGAAACTTTATAAGCCAGTACTAATTTAATAAAGTATATGACTTAATTATTATTTTCTTGACGACAATCCTATGGAAAGAATATACATTTAATATTAAAATTTTAGGTTGTACAAATTAAATAGAATTTGGTTTCTGTTTAAGTTTGCGTTTCCAAGCATAGCTCCTGTCCGATTCTAATGATCGAAATGTCAGTAGTTGACAAGATTTTTAAAAGGGTTTCGGAGTAGGTATTTATTAGTGGCTATAAAACCTATACAATTTTAAGTGTTATTATTCTAGGATTTGTGAGAACATATTATACAAGCAAACATATTATTTCGGTCAAAACTCTGAAGAAATTGAACAATTATATTTAATTTAAAAAGGATTTGCTATAACAAAAATGTATGAAATGAAGTCGAATTGTAAGGTTGAAAAATTGTTTTCGATAAAAACAGACATTAAATTTTAAGTAAAGTTCACTTGTCTCGAATAAATTTTTCTTTGTATCAGACAATAAAAAAAATATAATTGTCATTTAAACAGCTGCCCCTATTACTCGGTTTGTTTATAAAGATGTGCATAATATAATGGAAAAAAGATATTGACAAAAAGTAACTTGATTTGTCTTATTATAAATATAAAAACGCCATTGTTTTGCAAATATGTTCACTGAAATAATATGGAAACAAACTAGAACTTTAAAAAGGGTGGACATTTTAAACTCATTTAAAAAGGTTTCGTACATATAGTTTGTCACAAAACAGCTGTGTGATTTAAAATGAGTCTGCTTGCAAATCGTGTCTATCAAGAAATCGTTCTCTTAAATAAATCTGCTTCAACACCTTTACTCTGTAACTTACCAATCTCGACGCTTCGATGTAGTTCTCTATATCCGCAACGCTTACGCCGCAACCTTGGAATCGCGAATAGAAGCTCATTATTGGGATCGAGATCGCTATTGGAAGTTACAGGGTAAGAACGCAGTTGAAAGTTCAGACATGATTTCGCTCTACCCTGCTCTATACAAACTATAGGTTTGACAATATTATATTGTATATCTAAATTAAATAAGCGCAGGTAAATCGTAGGCGTAATGACCGCAAAGAAAAAAATTTGTACAATATTAACTTTTCTATTTTTTAACGGAATAATATGATAAATAGATTTTTAATAAACTTAATTTTGATCGACTTTATAGGAAGACTCTTTTCATTTCTCATCCAGTACATGATTTATTAAATGATAATATTATAAACAAGTAAAGCCAGAATAAGCTATATTGTTGTCTTAAATTAAATATAATAAATTCAGTGTTACTCATGGTATGTTAATATGTATTGTGTGTTTCACGTATAAGTTACCAGTTTAACAAACAACAGATAGTATAAATTAAATTTGGAGTTTTTAATTTGATAGTGCATAATCAGCTTGATGGCGAATTGTTGCTTGACAACATGAAGTCGATACTTTGTGAGTTTGGTTAATCAATTTAATGACCTAATTATAATATTTTTCAGAATGTTTCGTTTAAAATAAATCGTTTTTTTACAGATATTTCAGCCTTACTTTTTATGTCTCATCCAGCATGGAGTACAACCCCTGTTCGTGATCCATGCGTCTGTACTAGAATTTATAAGCCAGTCTGTGGTAGTGACGGCAAGACATACGGCAGCGATTGCGTACTCTCCTGTAAAAATTCAGAACTGCATAAATCACACCATATTAAAAAATTATATGATGGTGAGTGTAAAGAACCATTGCATCCATGCATTTGTCCCACTATCTATCAACCTGTGTGTGGTAGCGATGGTAAAACTTATAACAATGCTTGCGAACTGAAATGTAAAAACGACGAACTGAAAAGAAAAAATCAACCTTGTGTAGAAGAAGTCAGCAAGGGTAAGTGCAAGTCACCTTGTATATGTCCTTTAAATTTGGCACCTGTATGTGGAGATGATGGAAACACTTATAGTAATAAATGTGTACTAGATTGTAAAAACAAAGAAGAAAAATGTAACATAAAAGTAGCTTATACAGGAGAATGTTCTGATTTGTGTCCGTGTCCCGCAAATTTGGCACCAGTTTGTGGAGATGATGGAGAAACCTACAGCAATAAATGTTTACTAGAATGTCGAAACAAGAAGTTGAAACGAGAAGGTAAAAAACTAATTACTATCGCTAGCAAAGGCGAATGCCCTGATATTTGTTTATGCACTGCTGATTATAATCCCGTTTGCGGAAGTGACGGAAACACATATAGTAATAAATGTGTCTTGGGGTGTAAAAATAAAGAACAAAAAAGAAAAGGAGGAAAGCATATAACAGTCGCATATAAAGGAGAATGTTCTGATGTATGTGCATGTCCATTAAATATTGACCCCATATGTGGCACTGATGGAAAAACCTATTCTAATCAATGTGATCTTGATTGTAAAAATAAAAAAGGAAACCAAAATATAACAGTCGCTTATGAAGGAGAATGTTCTGATTTATGTGCATGTCCATTCAACTATGACCCTATATGTGGAACTGATGGCAAAACTTATTCTAATCAATGTGATCTTGATTGTGAAAATAATAAGCGAAAGAAAAATAACCAGCCAATTGTGAAAGTCTTCAGTTCAGGTCCGTGCACTGAGAAATGCATGTGCACTGCAATTTCAGACCCAGTGTGTGGAGATGATGGGAACACGTACACCAATAAATGTGTTCTAGATTGTAAAAATAAAGAAGAAAAGTGTAACATAAAAGTTGCTTATAACGGAGAATGTTCTGATTTATGTCCATGTCCCACAATTTTGCTACCAGTTTGTGGAGATGATGGAGAAACCTACAGCAATAAATGTTTACTGGAATGTCGAAACAAAAAGTTGAAACGAGAAGGTAAAAAACTAATTAGTATTGCTAGCAAAGGCGAATGCCCTGATATATGTGCATGCACTGCTGACTACAATCCCGTTTGCGGAAGTGACGGAAACACATATAGTAATAAATGTGTATTGGGATGTAAAAATAAAGAACAACAAAAACAAGGAGGAAAACATATAACTATAGCATATAAAGGCGAATGCCCTGATGAGTGCACATGCACTGCCGACTATAATCCCGTATGCGGAAGTGACGGAAAAACCTACTCTAATCAATGTGATCTTGATTGTAATAATAAAAAAGGAAACCAAAATATAACAGTCGCCTATAAAGGAGAATGTACTGATATATGCCCATGTCCCACTATTTTGGCACCAGTTTGTGGAGATGATGGAGAAACCTATAGCAATGAATGTTTACTAGAATGTCGAAACAAAAAGTTGAAACGAGAAGGTAAAAAACTAATTACTATCGCTAGCGAAGGCGAATGCCCTGATATTTGTTTATGCACTGCTGATTATAATCCCGTTTGCGGAAGTGACGGAAACACATATAGTAATAAATGTGTATTGGGATGTAAAAATAAAGAACAACAAAAACAAGGAGGAAAACATATAACTATAGCATATAAAGGCGAATGCCCTGATGAGTGCACATGCACTGCTGACTATAATCCTGTTTGCGGAAGTGACGGAAACACATATAGTAATAAATGTGTTTTGGGGTGCAAAAATAAAGAACAACAAAAACAAGGAGGAAAACATATAACTGTAGCATATAAAGGAGAATGTTCTGATGTATGTGCATGTCCTCTAAATATTGACCCCATATGTGGAACTGATGGTAAAACTTATTCTAATCAATGTGTTCTTGATTGTGAAAATAAAAAAGGAAACCTAAATATAACAGTCGCTTATGAAGGAGAATGTTCTGATGTATGTGCATGTCCTCTTAATATTGACCCTATATGTGGAACTGATGGTAAAACTTATTCTAATCAATGTGATCTTGATTGTAAAAATAAAAAAGTAAACCTAAATATAACAGTCGCTTATGAAGGAGAATGTTCAGATTTATGTCCATGTCCCACTAATTTGGCACCAGTTTGTGGAGATGATGGAGAAACCTATAGCAATAAATGTTTACTGGAATGTCGAAACAAAAAGTTGAAACGAGAAGGTAAAAAACTAATTAGTATTGCTAGCAAAGGCGAATGCCCTGATATATGTGCATGCACTGCTGACTACAATCCAGTTTGCGGAAGTGACGGAAACACATATAGTAATAAATGTGTCTTGGGGTGTAAAAATAAAGAACAAAAAAGAAAAGGAGGAAAGCATATAACAGTCGCATATAAAGGAGAATGTTCTGATGTATGTGCATGTCCTCTAAATATTGACCCCATATGTGGCACTGATGGAAAAACCTATTCTAATCAATGTGATCTTGATTGTAAAAATAAAAAAGGAAACCAAAATATAACAGTCGCTTATGAAGGAGAATGTTCTGATTTATGTGCATGTCCATTCAACTATGACCCTATATGTGGAACTGATGGCAAAACTTATTCTAATCAATGTGATCTTGATTGTGAAAATAATAAGCGAAAGAAAAATAACCAGCCAATTGTGAAAGTCTTCAGTTCAGGTCCGTGCACTGAGAAATGCATGTGCACTGCAATTTCAGACCCAGTGTGTGGAGATGATGGGAACACGTACACCAATAAATGTGTTCTAGATTGTAAAAATAAAGAAGAAAAGTGTAACATAAAAGTTGCTTATAACGGAGAATGTTCTGATTTATGTCCATGTCCCACAATTTTGCTACCAGTTTGTGGAGATGATGGAGAAACCTACAGCAATAAATGTTTACTGGAATGTCGAAACAAAAAGTTGAAACGAGAAGGTAAAAAACTAATTAGTATTGCTAGCAAAGGCGAATGCCCTGATATATGTGCATGCACTGCTGACTACAATCCCGTTTGCGGAAGTGACGGAAACACATATAGTAATAAATGTGTATTGGGATGTAAAAATAAAGAACAACAAAAACAAGGAGGAAAACATATAACTATAGCATATAAAGGCGAATGCCCTGATGAGTGCACATGCACTGCCGACTATAATCCCGTATGCGGAAGTGACGGAAAAACCTACTCTAATCAATGTGATCTTGATTGTAATAATAAAAAAGGAAACCAAAATATAACAGTCGCCTATAAAGGAGAATGTACTGATATATGCCCATGTCCCACTATTTTGGCACCAGTTTGTGGAGATGATGGAGAAACCTATAGCAATGAATGTTTACTAGAATGTCGAAACAAAAAGTTGAAACGAGAAGGTAAAAAACTAATTACTATCGCTAGCGAAGGCGAATGCCCTGATATTGTTTATGCACTGCTGATTATAATCCCGTTTGCGGAAGTGACGGAAACACATATAGTAATAAATGTGTATTGGGATGTAAAAATAAAGAACAACAAAAACAAGGAGGAAAACATATAACTATAGCATATAAAGGCGAATGCCCTGATGAGTGCACATGCACTGCTGACTATAATCCTGTTTGCGGAAGTGACGGAAACACATATAGTAATAAATGTGTTTTGGGGTGCAAAAATAAAGAACAACAAAAACAAGGAGGAAAACATATAACTGTAGCATATAAAGGAGAATGTTCTGATGTATGTGCATGTCCTCTAAATATTGACCCCATATGTGGAACTGATGGTAAAACTTATTCTAATCAATGTGTTCTTGATTGTGAAAATAAAAAAGGAAACCTAAATATAACAGTCGCTTATGAAGGAGAATGTTCTGATGTATGTGCATGTCCTCTTAATATTGACCCTATATGTGGAACTGATGGTAAAACTTATTCTAATCAATGTGATCTTGATTGTAAAAATAAAAAAGTTAACCTAAATATAACAGTCGCTTATGAAGGAGAATGTTCAGATTTATGTCCATGTCCCACTAATATGGCACCCGTTTGTGGAGATGATGGAGAAACCTATAGCAATGAATGTTTACTAGAATGTCGAAACAAAAAGTTGAAACGAGAAGGTAAAAAACTAATTACTATCGCTGGCGAAGGCGAATGCCCTGATATTTGTTTATGCACTGCTGATTATAATCCCGTTTGCGGAAGTGACGGAAACACATATAGTAATAAATGTGTATTGGGATGTAAAAATAAAGAACAACAAAAACAAGGAGGAAAACATATAACTATAGCATATAAAGGCGAATGCCCTGATGAGTGCACATGCACTGCCGACTATAATCCCGTATGCGGAAGTGACGGAAAAACCTACTCTAATCAATGTGATCTTGATTGTAATAATAAAAAAGGAAACCAAAATATAACAGTCGCCTATAAAGGAGAATGTACTGATATATGCCCATGTCCCACTATTTTGGCACCAGTTTGTGGAGATGATGGAGAAACCTATAGCAATGAATGTTTACTAGAATGTCGAAACAAAAAGTTGAAACGAGAAGGTAAAAAACTAATTACTATCGCTAGCGAAGGCGAATGCCCTGATATTTGTTTATGCACTGCTGATTATAATCCCGTTTGCGGAAGTGACGGAAACACATATAGTAATAAATGTGTATTGGGATGTAAAAATAAAGAACAACAAAAACAAGGAGGAAAACATATAACTATAGCATATAAAGGCGAATGCCCTGATGAGTGCACATGCACTGCTGACTATAATCCTGTTTGCGGAAGTGACGGAAACACATATAGTAATAAATGTGTTTTGGGGTGCAAAAATAAAGAACAACAAAAACAAGGAGGAAAACATATAACTGTAGCATATAAAGGAGAATGTTCTGATGTATGTGCATGTCCTCTAAATATTGACCCCATATGTGGAACTGATGGTAAAACTTATTCTAATCAATGTGTTCTTGATTGTGAAAATAAAAAAGGAAACCTAAATATAACAGTCGCTTATGAAGGAGAATGTTCTGATGTATGTGCATGTCCTCTTAATATTGACCCTATATGTGGAACTGATGGTAAAACTTATTCTAATCAATGTGATCTTGATTGTAAAAATAAAAAAGTAAACCTAAATATAACAGTCGCTTATGAAGGAGAATGTTCAGATTTATGTCCATGTCCCACTAATTTGGCACCAGTTTGTGGAGATGATGGAGAAACCTATAGCAATAAATGTTTACTGGAATGTCGAAACAAAAAGTTGAAACGAGAAGGTAAAAAACTAATTAGTATTGCTAGCAAAGGCGAATGCCCTGATATATGTGCATGCACTGCTGACTACAATCCAGTTTGCGGAAGTGACGGAAACACATATAGTAATAAATGTGTCTTGGGGTGTAAAAATAAAGAACAAAAAAGAAAAGGAGGAAAGCATATAACAGTCGCATATAAAGGAGAATGTTCTGATGTATGTGCATGTCCTCTAAATATTGACCCCATATGTGGCACTGATGGAAAAACCTATTCTAATCAATGTGATCTTGATTGTAAAAATAAAAAAGGAAACCAAAATATAACAGTCGCTTATGAAGGAGAATGTTCTGATTTATGTGCATGTCCATTCAACTATGACCCTATATGTGGAACTGATGGCAAAACTTATTCTAATCAATGTGATCTTGATTGTGAAAATAATAAGCGAAAGAAAAATAACCAGCCAATTGTGAAAGTCTTCAGTTCAGGTCCGTGCACTGAGAAATGCATGTGCACTGCAATTTCAGACCCAGTGTGTGGAGATGATGGGAACACGTACACCAATAAATGTGTTCTAGATTGTAAAAATAAAGAAGAAAAGTGTAACATAAAAGTTGCTTATAACGGAGAATGTTCTGATTTATGTCCATGTCCCACAATTTTGCTACCAGTTTGTGGAGATGATGGAGAAACCTACAGCAATAAATGTTTACTGGAATGTCGAAACAAAAAGTTGAAACGAGAAGGTAAAAAACTAATTAGTATTGCTAGCAAAGGCGAATGCCCTGATATATGTGCATGCACTGCTGACTACAATCCCGTTTGCGGAAGTGACGGAAACACATATAGTAATAAATGTGTATTGGGATGTAAAAATAAAGAACAACAAAAACAAGGAGGAAAACATATAACTATAGCATATAAAGGCGAATGCCCTGATGAGTGCACATGCACTGCCGACTATAATCCCGTATGCGGAAGTGACGGAAAAACCTACTCTAATCAATGTGATCTTGATTGTAATAATAAAAAAGGAAACCAAAATATAACAGTCGCCTATAAAGGAGAATGTACTGATATATGCCCATGTCCCACTATTTTGGCACCAGTTTGTGGAGATGATGGAGAAACCTATAGCAATGAATGTTTACTAGAATGTCGAAACAAAAAGTTGAAACGAGAAGGTAAAAAACTAATTACTATCGCTAGCGAAGGCGAATGCCCTGATATTGTTTATGCACTGCTGATTATAATCCCGTTTGCGGAAGTGACGGAAACACATATAGTAATAAATGTGTATTGGGATGTAAAAATAAAGAACAACAAAAACAAGGAGGAAAACATATAACTATAGCATATAAAGGCGAATGCCCTGATGAGTGCACATGCACTGCTGACTATAATCCTGTTTGCGGAAGTGACGGAAACACATATAGTAATAAATGTGTTTTGGGGTGCAAAAATAAAGAACAACAAAAACAAGGAGGAAAACATATAACTGTAGCATATAAAGGAGAATGTTCTGATGTATGTGCATGTCCTCTAAATATTGACCCCATATGTGGAACTGATGGTAAAACTTATTCTAATCAATGTGTTCTTGATTGTGAAAATAAAAAAGGAAACCTAAATATAACAGTCGCTTATGAAGGAGAATGTTCTGATGTATGTGCATGTCCTCTTAATATTGACCCTATATGTGGAACTGATGGTAAAACTTATTCTAATCAATGTGATCTTGATTGTAAAAATAAAAAAGTTAACCTAAATATAACAGTCGCTTATGAAGGAGAATGTTCAGATTTATGTCCATGTCCCACTAATATGGCACCCGTTTGTGGAGATGATGGAGAAACCTATAGCAATGAATGTTTACTAGAATGTCGAAACAAAAAGTTGAAACGAGAAGGTAAAAAACTAATTACTATCGCTGGCGAAGGCGAATGCCCTGATATTTGTTTATGCACTGCTGATTATAATCCCGTTTGCGGAAGTGACGGAAACACATATAGTAATAAATGTGTATTGGGATGTAAAAATAAAGAACAACAAAAACAAGGAGGAAAACATATAACTATAGCATATAAAGGCGAATGCCCTGATGAGTGCACATGCACTGCCGACTATAATCCCGTATGCGGAAGTGACGGAAAAACCTACTCTAATCAATGTGATCTTGATTGTAATAATAAAAAAGGAAACCAAAATATAACAGTCGCCTATAAAGGAGAATGTACTGATATATGCCCATGTCCCACTATTTTGGCACCAGTTTGTGGAGATGATGGAGAAACCTATAGCAATGAATGTTTACTAGAATGTCGAAACAAAAAGTTGAAACGAGAAGGTAAAAAACTAATTACTATCGCTAGCGAAGGCGAATGCCCTGATATTTGTTTATGCACTGCTGATTATAATCCCGTTTGCGGAAGTGACGGAAACACATATAGTAATAAATGTGTATTGGGATGTAAAAATAAAGAACAACAAAAACAAGGAGGAAAACATATAACTATAGCATATAAAGGCGAATGCCCTGATGAGTGCACATGCACTGCCGACTATAATCCCGTATGCGGAAGTGACGGAAAAACCTACTCTAATCAATGTGATCTTGATTGTAATAATAAAAAAGGAAACCAAAATATAACAGTCGCCTATAAAGGAGAATGTACTGATATATGCCCATGTCCCACTATTTTGGCACCAGTTTGTGGAGATGATGGAGAAACCTATAGCAATGAATGTTTACTAGAATGTCGAAACAAAAAGTTGAAACGAGAAGGTAAAAAACTAATTACTATCGCTAGTGAAGGCGAATGCCCTGATATTTGTTTATGCACTGCTGATTATAATCCCGTTTGCGGAAGTGACGGAAACACATATAGTAATAAATGTGTATTGGGATGTAAAAATAAAGAACAACAAAAACAAGGAGGAAAACATATAACTATAGCATATAAAGGCGAATGCCCTGATGAGTGCACATGCACTGCTGACTATAATCCTGTTTGCGGAAGTGACGGAAACACATATAGTAATAAATGTGTTTTGGGGTGTAAAAATAAAGAACAACAAAAACAAGGAGGAAAACATATAACTGTAGCATATAAAGGAGAATGTTCTGATGTATGTGCATGTCCTCTAAATATTGACCCCATATGTGGAACTGATGGAAAAACCTACTCTAATCAATGTGATCTTGATTGTATAAATAAAAAAGGAAACCAAAATATAACAGTCGCTTATGAAGGAGAATGTTCTGATGTATGTGCATGTCCTCTAAATATTGACCCCATATGTGGAACTGATGGAAAAACCTATTCTAATCAATGTGATCTTGATTGTAAAAATAAAAAAGATAAATCTAACATAAAAGTAGCATATAAAGGAGAATGTTCTGATGTATGTGCTTGTCCAAAAAACTATGATCCTATATGTGGAACTGATGGAAAAACTTACTCTAATCAATGTGATCTTGATTGTAAAAATAAAAAAGAAAAATGTTACATAAAAGTAGCATATAAAGGAGAATGTTCCGATGTATGTGCATGTCCATTGAACTATGACCCTATATGTGGAACTGATGGAAAAACCTATTCTAATCAATGTGATCTTGATTGTGAAAATAATAAGCGAAAGAAAAATAACCAATCTATTATCCATCTAGCTTATAAAGGGGAGTGTGAGGACGGTTGTTTCTGTATAGAAGTTTATCAACCAGTGTGTGGCAGCGACGGCAAAACTTATGGAAATAGCTGTAAGCTGGGGTGTAAAAATAAAGAACTAGAAAGAAACAATCAAACTACTATACGCCAAGTTTATGAAGGAGAGTGTGACGAAGGTTGTTTCTGTATAGAAGTTTATCAACCAGTGTGTGGCAGCGACGGCAAAACTTATGGAAATAGCTGTAAGTTGGGGTGTAAAAATAAAGAACTAGAAAGAAACAATCAAACTACTATACGCCAAGTTTATGAAGGAGAGTGTGACGAAGGTTGTTTCTGTATAGAAGTTTATCAACCAGTGTGTGGCAGCGACGGCAAAACTTATGGAAATAGCTGTAAGCTGGGGTGTAAAAATAAAGAACTAGAAAGAAACAATCAAACTACGATACGCCAAGTTTATGAAGGAGAGTGCGACGAAGGTTGTTTCTGTATAGAAGTTTATCAACCAGTGTGTGGCAGCGACGGCAAAACTTATGGAAATAGCTGTAAGTTGGGGTGTAAAAATAAAGAACTAGAAAGAAACAATCAAACTACTATACGCCAAGTTTATGAAGGAGAGTGTGACGAAGGTTGTTTCTGTATAGAAGTTTATCAACCAGTGTGTGGCAGCGACGGCAAAACTTATGGAAATAGCTGTAAGCTGGGGTGTAAAAATAAAGAACTAGAAAGAAACAATCAAACTACGATACGCCAAGTTTATGAAGGAGAGTGCGACGAAGGTTGCTTCTGTATAGCAGTTTATCAACCGGTGTGTGGCAGCGACGGCAAAACTTATGGAAATAGCTGTAAGCTGGGGTGTAAAAATAAAGAACTAGAAAGAAACAATCAAACTACGATACGCCAAGTTTATGAAGGAGAGTGCGACGAAGGTTGTTTCTGTATAGAAGTTTATCAACCAGTGTGTGGCAGCGACGGCAAAACTTATGGAAATAGCTGTAAGTTGGGGTGTAAAAATAAAGAACTAGAAAGAAACAATCAAACTACTATACGCCAAGTTTATGAAGGAGAGTGTGACGAAGGTTGTTTCTGTATAGAAGTTTATCAACCAGTGTGTGGCAGCGACGGCAAAACTTATGGAAATAGCTGTAAGCTGGGGTGTAAAAATAAAGAACTAGAAAGAAACAATCAAACTACGATACGCCAAGTTTATGAAGGAGAGTGCGACGAAGGTTGCTTCTGTATAGCAGTTTATCAACCGGTGTGTGGCAGCGACGGCAAAACTTATGGAAATAGCTGTAAGCTGGGGTGTAAAAATAAAGAACTAGAAAGAAACAATCAAACTACGATACGCCAAGTTTATGAAGGAGAGTGCGACGAAGGTTGTTTCTGTATAGAAGTTTATCAACCAGTGTGTGGCAGCGACGGCAAAACTTATGGAAATAGCTGTAAGCTAGGATGCAGAAACAAAGAACTGGAAAAAAATCATCAGCCAACTATCTGCCAAATTCATGAGGGAGCATGTGATGACGGATGCGATTGCAATGCTGCAGTTCAGCCGGTTTGTGGTAGCGATGGACAAACTTACATAAATGAATTTGAATTGTCTTGTGTAAGTAGAAATTTGGTTGAAAACGGTTTATCTCCTTTAACTGTTTTTAATCGAGACCTTTGCCAATACCCGTGTAGATGTTACAATAGTATCATTCCTGTTTGTGGAACCGATAACAAATCGTACCAGAATCTTTGCGTTCTACAATGCGCCAGTCGCAACAACCAAGAACTAAAAATCGGTTTGCAGTACAGAGGAGCATGTCAGAGTTGTTCCTGCCCAAAAATATATGAACCAGTTTGTGGAAGTGACGGCAACACATATGATAACGAATGCAAACTAAACTGTGAAAGTAAGAGAGTTGAAAAATTGGGTCAACACTTATATGTCGCTTATAGAGGCGAATGTGAATGCTTTTGTCCTGATATCGACGATCCAGTTTGTGCAAGCGATGGAAACACATATGGTAACAAATGCGCCCTTGACTGCGAAAACAAAGTACGTAGTCGTCATAACGAAAAGCCTCTAACTATATCGTATCAAGGACAATGTCATGCATACAATTATTTCAACTGCGATGCCTGTCCCCACCTGTTTCGCCCCGTATGCGGTGACAATGGCATCTCCTATTGGAACATTTGTTTCTTGTACTGCGACGCCGTTAATAATGTAAAAAATAAAAGATCACCAGTTAAGTTTTGTGATCTTGGCCCTTGTTAACTGCTTCTATTCAATCACGCAATCATTGATAATTGTTTAACTACATAATTACTTTATTTAATCTAGTATAATAATTTGTATTGAGTTTCAAATTTAATGCGCAGTTAGGGCAATACATATTACGAAATCAATAAACAATACTTAATGTTATGTAGAATTGTTGAAATCAATAAAATCATTTGTTTATTTATTTTCTATCTTTACTGTCTCTAGTATATTACCGAAGCGAAAGGAACGTCTTTTCCTTTCCTTAATCTATTCCTTTCCTTTCCTAATCTATTCCTTTATCTTTTCCTATATCTTAATCTACATATCGTTTAAATAAATAAGCTTATTACATTTAACTCTATTAGTCTATTTTATTTATTTCGAATTCTAGTTTAGTCACTTATCTATTATATAAGTCTTCCACTACGAATAATTTGTGAAATAACATTTATGAGAGCTATGCGCTGTAGTGTTGAAAAATCCCTATAATATTTAACTTGATATTAATTCAATATCAGTTTAAATTACGCAGTAAAATTATACATAAAAACGTTTAACATTTGATTACACTTATGCATACGGTAACTTTTATGCTCGCCTTACACTGAGTGTTGAGCGAGAAATAGTTGACCGGCGTCACGAGTATAGCGGAGTCCGTAATGGGTCCGTTCCGCTTGCAGTGGAAGGCGGGCATTATAATTTAAAACATCGTTAGTTAATCCCTTGTTATATCACTGTGATATTTTCTCTCAATTAAACTGAACGTAATGAAAAAAAAGTTAATAAAGCTTTGGCTTTATTATTAATAGCGGAAAACTAAATACAAAAGGCCATAGACTACAGAAATGGTGCCCTAAAAATAATAATGGTATACTGCTTATAAATCAGTAGGTATTTGTCGTGGCATTTAATTCAGCAATAATTTAATTTTTTTCTTTGTTCGATATTCAAATGTTACGAACCGTGATTTTATAAAATAAAATGCTTTAATTTTAACCATAAGAATATAGCAAGTGTAAATACATAAGCATCTAAAATTACACGAAAATGTTAAATACCTAGGCAAGAGCACACTGCACCGATATCCAAAAAAAATCCTAATTATATCATCAAATTCCTTAGATAAATAGGCATTTTATTCACTCTACAATACCAATCAATAGAAATAAGATATTGTTATTTAATATTTTTAGTGCATTTCGGAGTCGAAATGTTATTAATTCTATTTTTGAAGATGCCTACGGCTTTGGACATAATTTAAAAACAACATTCGAATAATAATAGAATTTATGTTACACTTAGTGTAAGAGAATAATAATAAATATTTGTTTATTTAATTTTTCAAATGTAAACTGAACTTTATTGACTATAATGACTCCTTTTCCAGTCTTTGATTATTTAATTGTAATTAATTATTTGCATGCAATCAAAAACTATTTTAATAATGCCAAAGAAGTATACGCGCGTACATAAGTACACGCACCCTTTTTTGTGACTGAGTGATCGAGTATAATGTGTAACTACATGTAAGGTCTCAGGAGCTCAATCTCTGCAACTCTGCGTAAGGTGTGTTCATAAGCCAATCCTTTAAGCCTTTATTTTTAATTGTGGACGGGTAGATATTAAGCAGTCTATTTAATTTATAATGAGCAGTGTTCAGCGTGCGACTCTCATCCCTGAGGTCGTAGGTTCGATCCTCGGCTGTGTACCAATGGACTTTCTTTCTATGTGCGCATTTACATTCGCTCAAACGGTGAAGGTAAACATCGTGAGGAAACCGCCTTGCCTTAGACCCAAAACGTCGACGGCGTGCTTCAGGCACAGAAGGCTGCTAACCTACTTGCCTATTAAATTAACAAATGATCATGAAACAGATCCAGAAATCTGAGGCCCAGACCTAAAACTCGTAGCGCCATTGATTTTTTTTTTATATTTAATTTATTATAACGAGTAGATGTATGTAGTCTGCCTGCATATTGCGTCATTATATACAATATACATCTAAAAACTTATTGGTTGTAGTCGGCCACAGAGGAAATCTAGCGCACGTTTTTGTTACAACGGGATGGACTACGGCGAACGTGTAGGTTCATGTACTTGTTATTGTAACTGCAATTTTCACTAGAATTTCACAATTGAAATAAGATGTCTATGGTTCTAAAGAATTTAACTGATTTAAACATTTCTACCTAAAACGCTTTATTTAGTTGCAACCAGAGCTAGTTAGGCATTCTCACAAGCATTTTAGCACTTAATAATTTATTTATTGTTTATTGTTATACACTCACAATATATAGTTAAAAATATATATTACAAAATGAAAGGATTCCCCTGCCACACAAGTGTACGAGTTCCGTACGATATAATAATTAATTATTTTGTTGCCTTTAGGACGTTAAAATTTATTTAACGAATTTAAACGATTGAGGATACTATATATAGACTATAACACATCGTGGATGACACCTATTACACCTTAGTTATTAAATGTTGAGGTTTTAGCTCAGATTTTCTGTAAATAACAATTATTTGATCTAGAAAGCAAAGAGCTTATTTATTTGCATATCTATAAATTGAAAATGGAGAGAATTAAATAACAAATTAAGAAGTCATTTCTATTAAAGGTCGGTTATCGAAAGCTGGCAGGTTCACAATACACACACTAATGCAATTTCACCTACAGCATGTTTCAAAATATGATTTTTTTGCCATGCTATACATTTTAGTCCACTCTGGTTTTAGTAAGGTTGGGTGGGTTGTAAATAAATAAAAATGTGTCAAATACATATAAATATTAGGTGCATACGAGGGTGGATCCAAAAGTTCTAAGCCCGACCAAGAACGTGAAAGAGTAGTTTGTGTAAATAATTTTTCATTTTTCGACATAAACTCCATCTAGATCAACACACTTCACTTTTACTTCACTAACTATTCTTCCAATACTCCCCTTAGAAACCCCAGTCGCATCTGATGTCAAATTAAATATAACATTTTTTCATTAAACTGTTTATATTAAGATGCTTAAAATAATTAAAAACATTGTGCACCATTTCACGAGATTGCCCTGGTAATGTTTGAAAAAAGATCAACATGTATAAAATAATAATAATATTAAACAGTAAAGATCAACATAAACAGTAGCAAAACAAAAACAATAACTGTCTCTTTTATACTCATAAGCTTGACCGAGCGCGAGAGAGACGGACAGTCTTTTCGTGATGTATTTGTGATTGTATTTCAGTTTGACATCACGTCTCGCGCTTATTCACAGACACTACACAAGCACAAAGTGTAAATGTGTTGAAGCCGCCAGCTTTAGATAACATACCTATATAAACAATTGATGAAGCAGGTCCTTAAAAAGCTCGTCAATTAATCTAAAAAAATATTCCTAAAATACACAAAAATCTCCAAGCTTTACAGATTCTAAAATTGAATGCATGTAAATGCAGAACAGCAATGCAAAGTATATTATCGCGTAAATCTTAATTTCCAAAATAGATAGTCATTACCGGTGACCCCAGAGTTTGTACTACGCTTTACGAATTTTTACTCGCTCTACGACTAAGTGTCGCAATACAATAAGGAAATGCTGCCAGCGTTTAAGGTACACGGCCACAGTGCCAAACTTTTTAAATTTGTTTTAATTTTCTATTTATCAATTTTTATCTATTAATATTGTTTAGGTTGTTGTGTGTTGGAAATAAATTATACCATTTAAATTTTCCAAAATATATGTAAATAATAAATATTAAATATTTTTTGTTAGGATAAAGATTTAAACAGAGATTTTTAAAGATTACCGTTATCCCTTTATATAGATTATGATATGACTTTTTACATTTCTTAATCATTCCAGCTTGAAAGTGAGCCATCTAAGTAGAATATCATACTATTCAGTAGTGAGCCTTAAAACTCGTAGATAGCTGTAATTAATATGCAAATTACCTCCAAGACCGGTTTAACATGACACAGTTAAATATATTGTAAATTAAGAAAGATAAGTACGTTAATAGAAAATTGCGTATGTTTTGTTTGACTGTTTATGCACTGTACTAAAATTAACAAGAATTTATTACTTCCGCCCGTATAAAACTATTTTTTAACTTTAAGGTCACATAGTAGTTTATGAAGAACACATTTAAATGCATACAATATTGATATGTTACATGAGCAATATATACCAAAACAACGTTATTATATATTTAATCGAAGATATCCGTATAAAGTAGAAATGCTAAAATTTCGCTATCACTTTAATTGTCAGCCTTAAATGGCGACATTTAAATAATAAGATAATTTGTTTCGTATATAAAATAAAGATACGACAGTTTTAATGAAATTCCAATTCCTTAATTGGAACAGCAAGAATCATGTCTAAACACAACTGTGAGTATAAAAATATATTATACGGGAATTAAGATTGGTGGCGGTTTTTGTATGTATAAGTTCAAATAAAACACTTTGTTTGAAGCTGGGTAACAACTGACTTTAATGGTTTAAAATATGAGCTATAACTAACATACAATTAGGGGTAGTGGGGTTGCGGCGCTAACAAAAACTAACTTGACTTATTGAAGAGTTCGTAAATCTAAGTGGCACTTATGTTATTGGACAATATCGGAAACGAGAATGTTATTACAACTTATAAGTGTAGTAAAAACTAAAGGGCTCATATTGACTTCAAATGTGCGATAATTGTTTACGCTTTTAAATATTAACTATTATACGTATATATATTAAATATATATTTGCAATTTAACTAATGTTGGGTTACATAAGTCGGGATTGATCTCATTTTATTTTAATTGTTCCAGGCATTGTTTTATTAGTATTCATGCATAGCGTATCTACCCTGGCCAATACGCAGAAGGTAACTCAACCTTTGCTGGTGTGTCCCTGTGAATACAACTATAACCCCGTCTGTGGGGCTGATGGCATCACCTACATAAACGAATGTGTGTTTAATTGCACCAGCAATCGTAGTATACAGGATGGAAAAGGGCCCATATATAAAGCAAATAACGGGGAATGTAAAACCTGCTTCTGTCAAAATTTCAACCTTCCCGTCTGCACCATGGAAGGGCTCACCTTCCCGAACGAATGTGAACTAGCGTGTGAAAATTTTAAACGTCTTTATGCAGGTCAATCATTCTATAATTTAGCCTACAGAGCTGGCTGCATCGGCCCGTCAACGGGATGTACGGATATCGCAGCTCCAGTCTGCGGTACAGATAACATTCTTTACAGAAACAAGTGTGTTCTTGAAACTGCTAACTCTATAAGCTTGAAACGAAAGGGACCTTCGATCCAAATAAAGAACAACGGGGCCTGTCTGGAAAGCTGTTTATGCCCACTTGAACATCAACCGGTGTGCGGAAGCAACGGATATTACTACGAGAACGTCTGTTACCTAACATGTCAAAATAAACTAAATTACTGCTCTAAGCATCCAGCAATTTCACCAGCCCCGAAAAGTGTTTGCGAGCAATGCTATTGTAACGAAATCAATAACCCTGTATGTGGAAGCGATGGTAGAACTTACAAGAATCCTTGCGAATTCAACTGTGAAGCAAAGAGACGAGGAAACACTTACTTAACCATTACTAAGTATGGAACATGTTCGGGTTGCGGTTGTACTGATAGATACATTCCCGTCTGCGGTACAGACCAACAGACCTATACGAATGAGTGTCAGTTAAAATGTAGCAATAGCAAGAGGGTGGATGGCTATCGGATAAGTGTCTGGCACTCAGGTGAGTGCCAACCGACTGGGTGCACTTGTAACATAACCTGCCCGCCCGAATATGAACCAGTTTGCGGTACAGATGGAAAGTCGTACTGGAACTTATGCTGGCTGAACTGCAACGCCGATTGCAAGGAGAGAAATGAAAATACAGGACACACACTGTTCGTCCAAAAACCTGGATCTTGCGTGATATAAAAACCTATGTAGTATAAGAATACGTTTGATAAGAAATTAAGTTTGTAAAACTAATAATATATTCTAGAGTGCAACTGCAAAATAGCTATTATTTTCTAAACCTTCATGGTTAATCAACGCTTAAAGCGTACGCGAACTCGATAAGTTTCTAACAGTAACACGATATGAATATAAAATACAAGCAAAGTTTAAAACAGGAGGTAAACCCGAGCTTCCAGGAAGCGTTACAAAGCGGGCAAAGCTTAGCAGCCACTTGCGTCCCTAGTTAGCGCCTTTGTGACGAGGCCGGGCAAAGAGCGACTCAAGGTAAAATGAGCTGCTGTTTTGAAGGCATCTTTAATTTAAAACGATGTCAAAATGTAATATCGCTTAAAATACACCTGGTTTATACAATAGTTTAAAATTGAATTTAAAACCTTTTTAAATTTATATTAGTCTATATTACTAAAGCAAACAAGGTTTAGGAATAACAATAGTTGCAGAAGGTTCTATTTATTGTTTAGATTACGTCATTATATTGGTCGTGTTGAAAATAAAATTTCTGAATATTTATCGTATTGTATATTTGTATATTTATCTTCTGAAAGTAGTCTAATTTAACAATAGATTAAACGCTAACTTCTGCATAGAATATTAGAATGAAAAATCTTACAGAGCCATTTCCGTTATATTAAGATTTAAACAAATCATACTTTTGATACCTATAAAATTATAGAACTTTTGAAAAGTAATTACAAGTCACAAAGGTATTTGACAGACAAACAAAGGCGCTTTCAATAACTGTAACACAATAAAATCTCAAAGTGAATAACATAAATTTCAACAAAAGTTATAGACAAACTCGCCTTGGCCATTTCAAACCGAGCTTGGTTTCGAAACTTACTCGAATGAAACAAATTTAATTACAGATTGGCGCGTGAATTCTCTAGTACCTGAAAACTTCTTAATTAGATTTAAAAGCGGATTTCCTAAGTTTAAAAATGTCCAAAACAACTCTGGAGGCGATGCAAAACTTCGCACCCTTTCCGTTCCCACGAATTAGAATTAGAACCAAAGTAGTAAATTTTAAAATAAACATTTTGTAATATTTTAAACACCTCGTTAAAAATACACTAAAATCCTTTATTGCTATTAACTCTTTGTAGGCGTTTGTGATTGGATATTTGTAAGTATTCTATAAAACACAAATTGATATTAAAGAAATACAATTTCACGGCTATTTCATTTTATGTTCAGAACGGACGTAAATGTGCAAAACACGTGCCGCGAATCACGTTTACAAAGGACAATGAAATCTTACGACAATTTCATTATTATTGAGTTTTTATAGGGCAAGACATCAAATTATTTGTACGCTGTATAATATGGAGCTTTTGGAACAATGAATATAACTGTATTATCCATAGTTATATTTGTAATAGCGAGTACGGAAGCTTTGTCCCCCCAAACAGTGGAAGTTGACTATTCCGAACTTGCAAACGAGGCAGAAAATAATAAAAAACATCTCTTAGAGTTTTTAAATCAGACTCAAGTACGAGAGCTATATAGAACAAAATATAATATCTTATTAGATAAAATAACAGGTGAGATCTTTACATTACTTTTGTTTTAAACAAAACAGTAATTTATGTAACGGTAGAACATAAACTTTTTACAATTTTTCAAAATTATGGCAAACGTGTTTAGAATTAATTTAGTTCTTGTCTTAATAAATTAAAGTCAGTATCTGTCAGTTAACTGGTTTTAGTGCAGTGAGCAATTATATTTGAATAAGTTTAATAATATGATGTATTAATAATTATACAACTTTATATGAAATTCATGTCGCACTGTTACAACTCCTTCGAAACGGCTTGAATGAGAGGATGTTAGTAAAAATAGTTTACCTAACATAGATTACCGAATGCACTTTCAGGCTCCTCCCGGCGTATTGTGTCGGGACAAAACACGTCAATCACAGCAGTGCCGTGGCAGGTTTCTCTCTGGTATATAACTGAATTTGGTTGTGCAGGTTCGGTCGTTACCGATATTTGGATACTCACAGCTGCACATTGCTTGGAAAGGTAAACACGAAAAGTAGAACATACTAGACTTATTGCTAGATGTGTTATACGCAGTCATTAAATCAATGTAGCGTTTTAAAACATTTTCCGTGGTCCGTGCAAAATATATTAATATATTTCTGATTGCTATTATATTCAATATAAAATAACATTTAACACAAATCTTATATGTAACATTCTAGATACTTGATTATACATAGAAACGTTAAAACATGCGTATAACATGTTAATTAAGAACCGTATTTTCAGGAATATTTGGTCGCCTTTTGGGCGATTTTAATAAAATTTTATAAACATTCCATCATCGTATAATATCATAAGTTATGAATAGATTTTAAAGGCACAGTGTTCCTATAATATGATTGTCTTAGATTATAAGTTTAGAATAATATTTCATTCCTTATTAAGTTAATTAGACATTTGCATGCGTTTTTCATATCGGTGATTGTGCGGTTTTTTCTATTAATTCATCTTAATATGTGCCACTTTCAATGAAATAAAGGATTTATTTATTTACAATAATCCTTTAGCTAGGTTTAAATATACATATATACATTTTAATAGTAGATTATTTTTACGTTGAACCTTTTAGAGGGATTTTCTTACAATACGGTAGTTCGACGATCTCCCGTGGGATGTTAAGAATATCGCCTATATCTCCGCATAAAGGAATAAAGTATTTGTCAGTTTACAGAGCGAGGAATCCCTGTAGTAAACTCGCGAAAATAAAACAAGTTGTTCTCTGTATTTTGCAACTTGTTTCGCTTTTCACATATTGGGTGTAACGGTTATGGTCTCCTATGAATTTATTTTGTGGTTTTACGCTGGTATCGAGACTGATAGATGTGTAGTTTTTTTCTATTTTTTGTTTAAAAGTATTTTTTTTTAAATTGATTTTCAATTTTACGTTGTTGTTGTATTGTTGTTGTATGTTTAATGGGTGCAAACTAAAACTCAAAATAACTTTATTCATATAGGTAAACAAGTACACTTATTAACGGTCAAACAGAAAGAATATTAGATTAATTCAAAATGTTCCAGGTGAACTGGTTAACAGAAAATTATGATATTCAATACAATATAGATTTATCTAATATTAATAAAATAATAAAAATAGCCTGTATCCAAGGATATAAGGATTGCATTAAGTTTTTTTATTATATTTATTGTAAATTTTTAGAAGCTACTGTTTTAGATCGATTTTTTGATAATGATAGCAAATTTTTTATTAAACGTGTTGTTTTCAAATGTAGAAAATGTGCTAACATCACGCTGCGATCGAATAATTGCAAGAATTTCTAAAAAGTTTACTGAAAATATCAAGACAAATATTAAGAAGCGACAAAATTTGCTATAAGACTAGTTAACTAAAAGTCTAAAAGCGGACTCGAGTCGCGTCGCGTACCGAGAATTGCTTCCACGATTTCAATTTATCCTTTCGGCCGATTGTATTTTTTCCGATGCAGAACAGTCACCGTTACAGTGTTTCCCTAACTGTATTATTTTAATAAAATTATAATAAAAACAATTTTAGCAAATTTTAATATTTAATATAATATTTTTATCTCTTATAAATAAATTTTATTTCAGTATGGTGATTCTATTTTGCAATTTTAGATCTAAAAATAGTTGTCTGTGTAGTCTCAAATATTTTTACAATGAAATTTAGTTGCCAATATACATTTGTGTACTAAAGACGTGTTTCTCTTAACGATCCGCCGGCACGATATAAACTAGAACTTACGACCTTACCATATGGTCGACTTCGAGCCGAATAGAAATATAACATTGCATCGAGGACCGGTTACCGCGAGAACAATAGAACTGCATTCCAAAGCGATAAGCGAGTGCCGGGTTGAAGTTTTGTGCAATTTTTAAAGACAATTAGTTTTATTCGCGCCGACGCGTCAATATTTAAAAGTTTTTGTGTGAATATTTCGACTGTGACGTGTAAAATATGGCCACGGAAACTGAACAAGCAATCAATATACTCGAAAATACAGCCCTATTATTGAAGAAAACCCAGCTGAATTTGTCAAAATGCCCCAAAGAACGACTGGCTAAAGTGGGCTACTTACAAGCTAGAATAAAAACAATTGAGGAATACTGGGTGATATTCATAGAAGCTCATAAACAATTATTGACCTGCACCACTCGTGAGCAGCGTGGATTGCTGCCATATTTCGAGAATGAAGAATTTTTTATACAAGAAGATTTGTATTTGTGTATGTTGGGAGACTTAAAAGATATGTTGGCGGCAGTCGAGTCTGGCAAAAGTAATCAAGTGCCGCCAGAAGACCAACAAAATAAAAAAGTGAATCTCCCGGCTATACATTTACCGCTGTTTTCGGGCGAGTATGAATTGTGGCCCAGTTTCAAAGATTTGTTTACATCACTAGTACACAATTGCACGTCACTAAGCGACGTCGAAAAACTTCACTATTTAAAAACCAGTGTGACAGGTGAACCAGCGTATTTATTGAAGAACATTACAATAACAAGCGCTAATTACATTCAAGCATGGGGAACGCTTAACCATCGATATGGGAACAAGCGTCTTATATTGAACGCATTATTGAAGCGACTTTTTGCTCAGAAGAAATGTACCAGCCAAGCCGCAACCCAACTGAAATCTCTTCTCGACACCACCAACGAAGTATTACAGAGTCTAGAAAATCTGGAGGTGTCCACGGATTCTTGGGATCCAGTAATCATATTTCTGGTTGCACAGAAGTTGGACCCAGAGTCCCAGAAGGAGTGGGAACAAAAGTCCTACTCAGAGAATTCCCAGGACTTGTCGACTTGGAGGGATCTGCGCAAGTTTTTAGAGGCAAAATTCAGAACATTGGAATTAGTCAACCCCCCCACTACTACGAAGCTTGCCAAGGAACGAGTCTTTCACGTTACAGCCACGGAAAGACCAAAGCAAAGAAGTTGTGCTTTATGTACAGATGTGCACACGTTATGCCATTGTAACGTATTCACCAAGATGTCACCAAACGAACGTAGAGAACATGTCAAAACAAACAAGCTCTGTTTCAACTGCCTCGGGGTTGGACATTCGGTGTTTAGGTGCCGTTTGCCAACATCATGCCGTGTATGTAAGAGACGTCACCATACTCTTCTACACCTACCTAATTACGGGGAGGCATCGGCTTCTCATGTTGTAGCTAATCAACCGATGTCATCCAATCAAGCAAATGTAGAAGAAGGGGAAGTTCAAGCAATGGTTGCGTCACACTATCACGCAGGGCAGAAACAGACAATTTCACTATTAGCCACTGCAGTAGTAATTTTAAAGAATGAATGTGGACACACTACTACATTGAAGGCGCTGATAGACTCAGGATCTCAAGCATGTTTTATAAGTGAGAAGGCAACTCAGATCCTGAAACTACACAAGACAGCAGTAGATCTTATCGTGTCTGGACTTGAGTCCACGAAGGTTAGAGTCAAGCATGAAGTAAACGTAAATGTATTATCACGATGGAACAATTTCATTTTACCTATTAAAGCCTACGTGATGACGAAGCCCTTGACTTCTAACATACATTCAGACACAATAATAAGAAGAGATTGGCCGCACCTTGCTGGCATTCAACTAGCAGACGAAACATTTTCCGCATCCTGTAACATCGATCTGCTGTTGGGTGTCAATGAGTATGTAAACATTATGAAGAAGGGATTGATCAAAGGTCCACCAGGTACACCATGCGCACAAGATACATACCTGGGATGGATCCTTATGGGTGGAATTGACATCAAGGTCAACAAGCATGAACAATCCTTAACGGTCATGAAACAAGAAGTTGATATAGAAGATTTACTGAAAACAATATGGGAAGTTGATGAAGATACGAAAAGAAACCTGACACAGAGGGAACAGTTATGTGAAGATATATACACTAAGACACAGAAGCGAGATGAATGTGGAAGATATGTTGTCAAATTGCCATTCAACATTGAAGAACCTAAATCAACAGAAGGAAATACGAGAGAAATAGCAATGAAGAGACTAATGCAATTAGAAAGAAGGTTCAATCAAAATAAAGAATTAAAGCAAGAATACAAGAAGGTAATTGAAGACTACATAGAACTTAAACATATCGAAGAAATACCTAGAGAAGAAATAAAAAAGAAATCAGTCTACTTACCTCACCACGCCGTGATCCGTAATGACAAAGAAACCACGAAAACTCGTGTCGTATTTGACGCCTCGTGCAAGGGCTCCAACGGTGTCTCTCTCAATGACGAACTGTTGACGGGTCCTGTACTGCAGGACGATTTGAGAAACCTGATAATGAGATGGAGAACTCACGCCGTTTGTTTTGTGGCTGATATCCAGAAAATGTACCGTATGATATGGGTTGACCGAGAAGACACAGATTATCAAAGAATTTTGTGGAGAAATGACCAATCTGAAGAAGTCAAAGACTACAGATTGTTGACTGTTACATTTGGAACAGCTTCTGCTCCCTATCTCGCCGTAAGAACCCTTATGAAATTGGCAGAAGATGAAGGCGACCAGTATCCAGAAGCTGCTAAGATATTGCGTGAAGATTTTTATGTAGACGACGCAATGTCTGGAGGTGACAATCTGCAACAAGCAATAAAGAAGAGTCAAGATCTTAAAGCACTTCTTCATTTGGGTGGATTCGAACTAAAAAAATGGTCATCCAACAGCCGAGAGTTCTTGGAAACAGTTGATCCTAGTGATAGATCGTCTAATGCTAATCTGGATTTGAAGATTGATGGAACAATAAAGGCACTTGGCGTTCAATGGAATTTAGGAAAAGACAGATTCGAGTACAATTTAAACTTACCTTCAATCAATAAAGTGATCACGAAGCGAAGCATTCTGTCTGACATCCAAAAGTTGTTTGACCCACTCGGCTGGATTGCACCTAGCATCGTTCTGACAAAGATATTAATGCAAGAACTATGGCTTGAAAAGATTACCTGGGACGATGCATTGAATTCTAAAATAGCCAGTAAATGGGTCACATTGCGATCTGACCTTGAACATGTGAATGGAATCTACATAGAAAGATGGATAGGTACAACGTGCGCCAACAGAGAGTCAATAGAACTCCATGGATTCAGCGATGCATCCATTCAAGCATATTATAGTGCTGTAGTATATTGCAGAGTGACTTACCCAGACGGTACCAACAAAACGACGCTTATCGCAGCAAGAACAAGAGTGGCTCCATTGAGAACAATATCCTTACCGCGTTTAGAGCTTTGCGGCGCGTTGATACTCTCAAGATTGCTTAAGCAAGTTGGTAAAGCAATGAGAATTCCTGCAACTCAAATTTATGCTTGGACAGATTCGTCCATTGTCCTGTCGTGGTTATTTGGAGATCCAAACAACTGGAAGGTGTTTGTGGCAAATAGAGTAGTTGAGATTACAACCAATGTATCCTGCAGTCAGTGGCATCACGTCCAAACTCAAGATAATCCAGCTGATGTTGGTTCCAGGGGGATGTTAGTCGAAAATCTGAAAAAGTGTGAATTATGGTGGCATGGGCCAGACTGGTTACAACAATCGAAGATACAGTTCACTAAACCAAACATTATGCAAACAGAGATTGAAAGGAAGAATAATAAAATACAAAATTTAAACATAACTTACAATAAAAATGACCAAGAGAAGAGACTACATACACAATTTGAAGAATTTGATACCCTATTAGAGCTACTTAGAACAATCACATACTGCCGAAGATTCCTGAAACAAAAAACATTAAAAGACAGAATAGATAGCAAAATCACAACTGAAGAACTACACGCATCGATGCAAACCTGTATAAAAAGAGCACAAGAAGAAGAATTTACAGAAGATATAGAATCATTAAAAACAAAAAAAAGAGTTAAGAAAACAAGCAAACTAAAAGCACTAGATCCTTACCTTGACGAAGATGGTATCCTGAAGGTAGGCGGTCGGCTCAGGAACTCTGAACTGGCTAATGAAGTGAAGCACCCAATCATTTTGGGTCATGCAAGTAGACTTACCTATTTAGTGGTCGCAGAAGCACATTTGAAGACGCTGCATGGAGGACTGCAATTGATGCTCACTTACCTGCGATCGAAATACTGGATACTCCGCGCGAAGTCCTTAGTAAAGCAGTGTATCCATCGATGCCTGATATGTGCTAGACATGGGGCGAGGGTAAAAACACAATTGATGGGAGACTTACCGAGTTTTCGGGTAAAACCAGCTCGGCCATTCCTTAACTCCGGTGTCGACTTTGCGGGACCAATTCAAATTTTAATAAAAAAGGGCAGAGGCTCCCAAACTGGCAAGGCATACATAGCCATTTTTGTATGTATGTCCACGAAAGCGATCCACTTGGAGTTGGTTGGTGATCTGACTTCAGCTGCATTCATTGGTGCCTTTAAACGATTTTGCGCACGAAGAGGCAGATGTACAAATATGTGGAGTGATCAGGGAAGAAACTTTATTGGTGCTAACAAAGATCTGGTTGAAGCCTGGAAGGAAGCTCGCCTACAGTTTGATGGAGAAATTAGTGAATTACTTGCTAATGATGGAACACAATGGCACTTCATCCCGGCCTACTCCCCAAATTTTGGAAATTTATGGGAGACGGGTGTGAAGTCTATTAAGCACCATCTACGAAGAATCCTTAATACTAACCTTACCTATGAAGAGCTTGCGACGGTTCTCTGTGGAATTGAGGCGTGCTTGAACTCACGACCGCTTTGCCCGCAGGAAGACAGCACGTTGGAACCATTAACTCCGGGTCATTTTTTAATAACTGAAGCTCCTGTAACCGTGCCTGATGTGAACTTAAAAGACGCTAAAATAAGCAACCTGACACGTTGGCAATACACGCAAAAACTGCTGAACGACTTCTGGTCAAGATGGCAAAAAGAATACTTGACGCGGCTGCAACAAAGACCGAAATGGTTAAAACGCGAAGACGAATTCAAGATAGGAGACATTGTCCTCATAAAACAGGACAATTTGCCACCAGGAAAGTGGCATATGGGACGAATAATCGACAAGCATCCTGGCCCTGATGGTCTTACCAGAGTCTATAGTGTAAAAAGTGGTGATCATATAGCAAAGCGATGCGTAACCAAACTATGTCCATTGCCCATCGAAATAGATTAGTGCTATATAGTTGTTAAAATTTATTATTGTACTATTCTTCTTTGTATAGATTCTTCTGACCGCACCATATACCGATACCTTAATAATTGTTGTAGAAGCAAACTCAAAGCATGTAAGTTTAAGCATGCACCTATAAGTTTTGTCAATTTTACTTATTTTGAAAGGACTTCAGTAGTCCTTTGGTGGGCGGCTTATGGTGATTCTATTTTGCAATTTTAGATCTAAAAATAGTTGTCTGTGTAGTCTCAAATATTTTTACAATGAAATTTAGTTGCCAATATACATTTGTGTACTAAAGACGTGTTTCTCTTAACGATCCGCCGGCACGATATAAACTAGAACTTACGACCTTACCACAGTACATGAACGATGTGCCATTTCTTATTGACTAAATAAATTACCGGAGACTATGTTTTCTTTTCAAAACATTTTGGTATACGCTTAGCAATCAGAATTTAAGTATTATTTTCAAATTTACGAAAGAAATAAATGAACTTCAAGACAAATCAATTCATTTCGCAAATAAAAAACGTGACCTTGACTCGCAGCGATTACATTTATTTACAATGAGGGATTTTTCTGACAGCTATTAAAAAAAAGATAGTTCTAAAAGCTACGATGAGATGGCGCTTGATCGCAAGGATTTACCTTTTTTTCTTATTGCTTGCCACAGATAAAAACTTGGTGGTTACGCAAATGTTCTGTTCCAATATGTACTCTTCGATGTTCATTGGTAGGGAAATGGTGCGTACCAATTTTTTTACCATGTTTTAACAATACAAGGATGATGAAACGTTTTTTCCATGATTTTAGCACCCAAAGTTGCCCAAAGACCAATCACAATCAAATGCAAGAGCCAAAAGAAAAGCGGAAAGACCACAGAATAAACTGGCAAGTTCCATTAAAAAAACCAAAAACCCTTACTTGAAAATGCCATCTATTGGCTAATTTGGAACTACTTTTCTTAGATGCCAGAAAAATCCCTCATTACAGTGTTAACCCTTTATAACGTCATTTGTTATAACGTAAATATCTCTATAACGTATGACGCAACAGCCATTCTCTATTACAAAGAAATATTTTCATATTTAGACATCGACAACATACTTAAGTGTAAATGTTTTTATAATCAGCTTTCAAAACTAACCTTTTGAGGTTGAAATTTCTAAGAAAGACACCTGATGTCATAAACAGCCGTCTCGCCTATATTATTGTTTATTGCATTAATGGCGCGTCTAAACGGGCCATGTTTTGCTGCAATTGATGGCTGCAACACTGTGGCCGGCAACATTGCAAACAATAGCAGCCACACTATGCAATATTGCAGTAATGTCCCGGCCATATAGCCAAACATGTTTTGTATAGCCACATATGGCCGATATTGCCCCGATGGGTGGCCGGACTATCGCTAGGCTATCGAATTCAACTGCAATATTGCACAGCCAGTTCTATTGTTGTTTCAGTCACTCTCTTTGTTATGGCACAGTGTATCCTTTTCTACGCGACATGACGTTTGCTATGAGTGAAGTGTGCCTGTTACTATAATCTGTGTTTTGCGATCAGCTGTATTTGACGTTAGATTACTACGTAAAAATTACTGCTTTTGACATTCTAGTTCTTGAATAATTTATTATCAAGACTTATTTCTAGACTCAAATTGTCTACAGTTTCACGCCTATTTAAGTAAGGTCAAATCCACAATCTCTTCTTTTTCTGTTTCTTTTTTAAAACAATATAAGCTGCTGGGACAAGTGTGATTTCGTCAGCCAGTGTTGCCGGTTTGTGTGGCCCGTTTAGGAGTCTGCATCATGGGCCATACTATTGTAGACATATTGCAACACATTGCCCAGCCATAGATTGTTCGGCCATCAGCTGCATTAAAATATTTTTCTAATGGCCGGACAATTAGTTGCCAACAGTGCAGCCATCAATTGCAGCAAAACATGGCCCGTTTAGACGCGCCATAACACGTGTGCCATTATTCTTAGATAACATTGCCCGTAGGAAATTTTGGTCTCAGTTACTAAACGCACCATCTTTACCTATCGTGTATTACGTCAGGCAAAGTTAAGACGTGTGTTTTTTTTCTCTACCCTCCATATAACAAAAACTCTCTGTAACGAAACGAAACGGTCCCTTGAAATTTCTTACAAAGAGTTTACACTGTAATTAGGTTATAAACAAAGGAAACGTTATTGGGGCACTATTGTGATGGCTGAAGTTTTGTGATAATTGAGAGAAAATAATTAATTAAGTAATGTGAGGTTAATAAGTAACTTAAGAGGCTTTGGGGGGGGGGGGGCACTACTTCTCTGCCTATAACAACACATAAGAACTTATTCTGGTGGATGAAGCAATACCTACTGTGTTTTTTGTACTTTTAGTTGATATTTTTCTGTTGACACAATTCATAAAAGATTTAAGGCCAAAGACCTCTCAGTACGAGTTGGATCTTCGTGGAGAACACACGGGGGTGAAATGTATGATGTTAAGGAATCCTACATGCATCCTCAATACGACACCAAACACTTACTCAACGACGCTGGGCTATTACGACTGTACACAACTCTCCGATTCTCGTCGAGAGTCCTGCCTATTCTACTGGCTGCGAGGGATAGTAGACTTCCAGCTAACCAAATGGCAATCGTCTCTGGATGGGGCAATATGAAAGTAAATATTTTATTATATAGTTAAGAATGTTTATTTATTTATTTCATAATCCTATAGCTAACATAAATTATATATACCTAATAAAAAACAATTATACTAAGATACATAATATTTACAAAAAGTTTCAAACATTTACAAATGGAAAATTCAATAAATTCAATACATTTAACTGAGTAATATACCTTATTCGGTTGTGTTGTGTAATCGTGTGAAAGTGAGGGTATGTACGCGAAGGTGTGTATCTGGGGTATGCTCATGATGCTCAGGTCACTTAGCGCTTTGGATATTCTTAATACTCCTTTTAAGCATAACAATCCGCGATAGCTTAAACAATTCAAGGCTTTGGCCGTTGTATATCCGAGCTGCACGACACAAAACTGAGTTTTTTTTTGTTTTTCATGTTGTTTTCTTCGAAAGTGACAATGATTCTATATGCTAAGATTCTATTTAAAGTCAATAAATTAGTATTTTCGTTTAAGTTTAGTTGCTTTGTGTAGAATACATATTTATATAAAATACTTCGACTCTGTTTTGAATCAATTAAAATTAGTACTAAATAACATTTCAGGAAAAGGGACAGTTTGCAACATTCTTGCAATCAGCAAGCATCAGAACAATAGTCATGAAGCTGTGCCGCCAGTCAGAGGTAGACCGTGGAATTGACCCAGCGAGCATGTTCTGCGCTGGCTCTTTTACACAACCATCACCTGATTCATGCCAGGTACGATTTCGATATTTCATAAATTTCTCATAAATACTACATAATATTTACTTTTGAACCGGCATCACAACCGCCGAGGAACTGTTTCGATTAACGCAATATGCCCGGAAACTAAAGTTGTCAACCACTAACCATTAGGAAGAGCGTGGCATCTGAGAAGACATACTTTTATAGTATTTAGAAGTTGAAGATCGATTACCATCTAGAATCTCATATTCTTTTTGTGACGCCTCTCCAACTACTGAGGGTCAGCAATCATTCTTGAAAATCTCTCCTTGTTCTACGGGGTGGCAGAGTTTCTTGCCAGTTGTTCTCGCCCGCTCTACGCCCTTGACTTGCGAACTGGTAGTAAATTTTGAATCAATTTAAATCTTTACGTAAATGAATAAAGAAAAAATCTCCTTCAATAAGAGTCTTTTTATAGAGCAGGGGCCAAACGGGCAAGAGGCTCAACTGATGTTAAGTCATAATGCCCATGAACACTCAAAGCCAGAGGAAACCAGACTCTTCTTGTAGAAGAAGAAAAAAACAATAACAATTGTACTTAAAAATATTATACAGTACTGTAATAAATACTATGAAAATTTTAATTAAAGAGTATGCGTACATGTGAGTATGCACGTGTGTGCGTGAATGACCATATTTGACAGATGACACTATCAAATATTTCTTTCAGGGTGACAGCGGTGGACCCATAGTATCAGAAGGGTTTCTCATCGGAGCAGTGTCGTGGGGCAAGGGATGCGCGAGGGGTAACTTCCCTGGGGTTTATACAAGGCTGTCTGATCCTGACATTTGGGACTGGATCTATGGCCATTTAACTAGACAAGACACCAATGTTAATATTTAATGACAACTTAACTTAAAGCTTTATGTCTTCCAAGTGAGACAGAGGGCCACCAGCGTAGAAAACCAGCCTGATCGGTCCTAGGCAATTCTCTTAATTTCACCCCTTGTCGTTCCGGCTTCTTTCGCCTGTGCAATGATGCTTCGATGCCAGGTCTGTTTTGGGCGGCCACGTTACCATTTGCCACCACGTTACCATTCCAGTCGAGAGCTTGCTTGGCAATGTGACTTGGATGCCCGGTTTTTTTGAACATCTATTTTCACTCTCGGTCTTTTATAGACCTGTCAATTGGCGCCTCATTCCTGATGATTAGAGATGCTATTGGGAACGAATATTCCAAGGATTTGACGAAGGCAGCGGTTAAGATTTTTTTAAAACAAAGTGTTCACAAACAAATCATACATTTGATACCTATAAAATTATAGAACTTTTGAAAAGTAATTACAAGTCACAAAGGTATTTGACAGACAAACAAAGGCGCTTTCAATAACTGTAACACAATAAATTATTATCAAAGTGAATAACATAAATTTCAACAAAAGTTATAGACAAACTCGCCTTGGCCATTACAAACCGAGCTTGGTTTCGAATCTTACTCGAATGAAACAAATTTAATTATAGTTTGGCGCGTGAATTCTTTAGTACCTGAAAACTTCTTAATTAGATTTTAAAGTGGATTTCCTAAGTTTAAAAATGACCAAAACAACTTCGGAGGCGATGCAAAACTTCGCAACCTTTCCGTTCCCACGAATTAGAATTAGAACCAAAGTATGTAGTAGATTTTAAAAATATACATTTTGTAATATTTTAAACACCTCGTTAAAAATGTAATGAAATCCTGTATTGCTAGTAACTCTTTGTAGGCGTTTGTGATTGGATATTTGTAAGTATGTATTTCATATTGATATTAAAGAAATACAATTTCACGGCTATTTCATTTTATGTTCGGTACGGACTTAAATGTTCAAAACACGTGCCGCGAATCACGTTTACAAAGGACAATGAAATCTTACTACAATTTCATTATTATTGAGTTGTTATTGGGCAAGACATCAAATTATTTGTACGCTGTATAATATGGGGCTTTTGGAACAATGAATATAACTGTATTATCCATAGTTATATTTGTAATAGCGAGTACGGAAGCTATGTCCCCCCAAACAGTGGAAGTCGAATATTCCGAACTTGCAAAAGAGGCAGAAAATAACAAAAAACATCTCTTAGAGTTTTTAAATCAGACTCAAGTGCGAGAGCTGTATAGAACAAAATTTAATATCTTATTAGATAAAATAACAGGTTAGTTCTTCACATTATTTTTGTTTTAAACAAAACAGTAATTTATGTTACGGTAATTGTAAACATAAAAACTAAATTTTTAAAAACATGTTTACAATTTTTCAAAATATTGGCAAACGTGTTTACAATTAATTAGTTCTTGGCTTAGTAAATTAAAATCAGTAGGTTTTAGTGCAGTGAGCAATTATATTTGAATAAGTTAAATATAATGATGTATCAATAATTATACAACTTTATATGAATTCATGTCGCACTGTTACAACTCCTTCGAAACAGCTTGACCGATTATTATGATTTGTTGTGTATGTTCATTTAACTTTTAAACCCCTAAGTGATAAGCCCTATCTTTTTTTTTATTGATTCGACATTAAAAATACATATAATCCTTTATTTTCCCCTCATACACCAAATCCCATTTCTTAATACCGATATTAGTATTGTAATAATCTTTAACTGTATGGCAGAACAACTTTTACAGGGACGTCTAGTATTATTATTAAAATATTCTATGAGAGGATATTAGTAGATTTGAAATAGTTTACCTAACATAGATTACCGAATGCACTTTCAGGCTCCACCCGGCGTATTGTGTCGGGACAGAACACATCAATCACAGCAGTGCCGTGGCAGGTTTCTCTCCGGCATAAAAGTCGATTTAGTTGTGGAGGTTCGGTCGTTACCGATATTTGGATACTAACAGCTGCTCATTGCTTTGAAAGGTAGGAAGGCTGCTCATTGGTACGAAAAGTAGAACATACTAGACTTATTGGTAGATGTGTTTTAAGCAGTCATTAAATCAAGGTAGCGTTTTAAAACATTTGCCGTGGTCCGTGCAAAATATATTAATATATTTCTGATTGCTATTATAATCAATATAAAATAACATTTAACACAAATGCTATATGTAACATTCTAGAGAATTGATTATATTAGAAATGTTAAAACATGCGTATAATATTATGTTAATAAGGAAACCTAAACTATTTTCGGGAATCCTACTTTCAGCCGATTTTAATAAAATAATAATATAATATACATTTGAATCGGTCATTTTATTTGACACAGTGCTCCTGTAATGTGAGGTTCTTAGATTATAAGTTTTAAAGAATATGACTTAACAAATAATTTCATTGGTGGTAATAATATAAATAACAAAAATAAAACATAATTAGACTTTTGCATGCGATTTTCATATAGGTGATTGTGCGGTTTTTTCTATTAATCCATCATTAGCTAGGTTTAAATATACAAATGGACATTTTAACAGAAAATTATTTTTAATAATATTAATCGTAAACAAAGGAAACCATATAACGAGATTCATCCCAAGCGAGGGTACATTAAAATAAGCATATTGCGTTGAACCTTTTAGAGGGATTTTCTTACAATACGGTAGTTCGACGATCTCCCGTGGGATGTTAAGAATATCCTGTATCTCCGCATAAAGGATAAAGTATTTGTCAGTCTACAGAGCGAGGAATCCCTGTAGTAAACTCGCGAAAATAAAACAAGTTGTTCTCTGTATCTTGCAACTTGTTTCGCTTTTCACATATTGGGTGTAACGGTTATGGTCTCCTATGAATTCGTGAATTTATTTTGTGGTTTTACGATGAAAAAATATTCAACGTATCGAGAATGATACATATGAATTATTACTGAAGTTTATTTCTATTTTTTGTTTAAAATGATTATTTTTGAAGTTAAACCTCTTTAAATTAAGGTAATTTTTTTTACGGCTTAATAATAATATTAGCGTCACGAAGATGTACAGCGTTTTTGTCGAAGAAACGGGAGAGACCGATTGAGAGAGAGTGAGAAGGGCGAATTAAATAAAAACTCTATTTTTTTAATTAAAATTTCGTAAAGTGAATTTATGAATATTTTATATTTTATTCAAAAAAATAAGTTTATTTTTTGCATTAATTTTCGACACTTGGATATTTTAATGACAACTAAAATCATTAAATTCCTAACATATCTTCCTTTTTCCCTCCCAAATAAGTATGAACAAGAGTTAAAAATTACTTGCCAAAGAAGTTTCACTTCTGACACGTTTTTTCTATTGACATAATTCATTAAAGTTTTAAGGCCAATGACCTCTCAGTACGAGTTGGATCTTCGTGGAGAACACACGGGGGTGAAATGTATGATGTTAAGGAATCCTACATGCATCCTCAATACGACACCAAACAATTTGTCAACGATGTTGGGCTATTAAGACTGTACTCAACTCTCCGATTCTCGTCGAGAGTCTTGCCTATTCTACTGGCTGCGAGGGACAGTAGACTTCCAGCTAACCAAATGGCAATCGTCTCTGGATGGGGCGATATGAAAGTAAATATTTTATTATATAGTTAAGAATGTTTATTTATTTAGTTCATAATCCTACAGCTAACATAAATTATAGAATACTAGTAGACCAGCCAAGCGTTGCTGTGGCTAAGGTTTTTGTTATATTACATAGTAGCAAACTATTCAAGGGAAACGGTAGGAGAACACCAGTCATGGGGACCACCATGCTTTTTGGTGGTAATGCCATTAAATTGTAGCTTAATTGAAACGTTGGTACTTTCAACACAGCGCCATCTGTTAGAATTGTGACTATCAAATAATATACAAATATTTTGCAATAAAATAATATTGCGTGTTTAAATTGAGATGTAAGCTATCCTATCTTTTAAGTTAGATCAAACTGCACACGGTGTGCAAATTTGATTGAAATCGGTTCGGTAGTTTAGGGGTCCATAGCGGACAAACAACGTGACACGTAATTTATATATATCAAGATAATAAAAAAACAATTTTACTAAAGATATAGGCTAAGATGCATAATATTTACAAAATAGTTCAAACATTTATAAAAGGCTTTTCAAAAGAAAGTATTTAATACATTTAACTATTTTACTAAGTAATACCTAATTCGGTTGTGTTGTGTGATCGTGTGAAAGTGAGGGTATGTACGGGAAGGTGTGTATGTGGGGTGTGCTCATAATGCAGGTGATTTAGCGCTATGGCTATAAGCATAAGCAATACTTAAACAAGTCAAGGCTTTGGCCGTTGAATGTCCGGGCTGCACGTCACAAAAGGAGTTTTTTGTGTTTGATGTTGTTTTTTCTTCGAAAGTGACCATGATTCTATATGCTACGATTTTATTTAGAGTCCATAAATTCATAGTTTTGTTAAAGTTTAGTTGCTTTGTGTAAGAATACATATTTATGACTCTGTTTTGAATTAATTAAATCAGTACCAAATAACATTTCAGGAAAATGGACAGAGTCCAAAATTCTTGCAATCAGCAAGCATCAGAACAATAGTCATGAAGCTGTGCCGCCAGTCAGGGGTTAGCCACCCAGCGAGCATGTTCTGCGCTGGCTCTTTTACACAACCGTCACCTGATTCATGCCAGGTACGATTTCGATATTTCATAAATTTCTCATAAATACTACAATTTACTTTTGAACCGGCATCACAAGTCACAACCGCCGCGGAACTGGTTCAATTTCGTCATAATGCCCTGAAACTAAAATTGTTAACAACTAACCATACACATACTTAGACAAACTTTTTATAGTTTTTAGAAGTTTAGGCTATAGCTATACCATACTAGGATATTTCTGTGGATGACCACTCTTCTTGTACAAGAATAAAAAAACAAAAAAATTGTACTTAAAAATATACAGTACTATAATAAATACTATGAAAATTTTAGATAAAGAGTGTGCATACATGTGAGTATGCACGTGTGTGCGTGAATGACCATATTTGACAGATGACACTATCAAACATTTCTTTCAGGGTGACAGCGGTGGACCCATAGTATCAGAAGGGTTGCTTATCGGAGCAGTGTCGTGGGGCACAGGATGCGCGCGGGGTAACTTCCCAGGGGTTTATACAAGGCTGTCTGATCCTGGCATTTGGGACTGGATCAATGGCCATTTAACTAAAACTGACTCCAATGTTAATATTTAATGACTTCTTGAATTAAAGCTTTATGTCTTCCAAGTGGGACACAGGGCCACCAGCATAGAAAACCAGCCTGATCGGTCCTAGGTTATTCTTTTAATTTTACCCCACGTCGTTCCAGCTTCTTTCGCCTCTGCAATGATGCTTCGTTGCCAGGACTGTTTTGGGCGGCCACGTTTCCTTTTGCCTTGAAGATTCCAGTCGAGAGCTTGCTTGGCAATGTGACTGGGATCCCTTCGGAGCGTATTTTCACTTTCGGTGTTTTATAAACCTGTCAATTGGCTCCTAATTCCTGATGATTAGAGATGCTATTGGAACAGAATATTCCAAGGATTTTACGAAGGCAGTGGTTTTAAGATTTTTTAAAAACAGAGTGTTCAAAAATATCACATATTACAAATAATACTTTTGATTCCTATAAAATTATAGAACTTTTTGAAAATTAATTACATGTCACAAAGGTATTTGACACAGAAACAAAGGCGCTTTCAATAACTGTAACACAGTAAATTCTCAAAGTGAATAAATACAACATAAATTTCAACAAAACTTATAGACAAACTCGCCTTGGCCATTTTCAAACCGAGCTTGGTTTTTGAATCTTACTCGAATGAAACAAATTTAATTATAGTTAGGCGCGGGAATTCTCTAGTACCCACCTAAAAACTTCTTAATTAGATTTAAAAGCGGATTTCCTAAGTTTAAAAATGTCCAAAACAACTCCGGAGGCGATGCAAAACTTCGCACCCTTTCCGTTCAGCCTATGATCGACGGGCGAGTAAGACCGTGGTTTTAAATACCGACGAACCTGACTCGCGGCTCGTTGGTGCTGATCGATTAGCAAGCAAAACAGTCGCAAACATGTCTTGTTCTCTTTCCGACACGCGGTTTTGCATGGCGAGCCGAGTAAAAAATATAGCACGACGGCGAGCCGCGAGCCAGGCTCGGCGGTATTTAAAACCGTGGTTTTGCAATGATACACCGGCGAGCTTTACCGACGAGCCATAAAACCGCGGTCTTACTCATCCGTCGATCAGGCCCTTTCCGACGAATTAGAATTAGAACCAAATTAGTTAATTTTAAAAATATACATTTTGTAATATTTTAAACACCTCGTTAAAAATATAGTTAAATCCTTTATTGCTATTAACTCTTTATAGCCGTTTGTGATTGGATTTTTGTAAGTAAGTATTTTAAAACACAAATTGATATTAAAGAAATACAATTTCACGGCTATTTCATTTTATGTTCGGTACGGACGTAAATGTTCAAAACACGTGCCGCGAATCACGTTTACAAAGGACAATGGAATCTTACTACAATTTCATTATTATTGAGTTGTTATTGGGCAAGACATCAAATTATTTGTACGCTGTATAATATGGGGCTTTTGGAACAATGAATATAACTGTATTATCCATAGTTATACTTGCAATAGCGAGTACGGAGGCTATGTCCCCCCAAACAGTGGAAGTCGACTACTCCGAAATTGCAAACGAGGCAGAGAATAATAAAAAACATCTCTTAGAGTTTTTAAATCAGACTCAAGTACGAGAGCTGTATAGAACAAAATATAATATATTATTAGATAAAATAACAGGTTAGTTCTTCACATTATTTTTGTTTTAAACAAAACAGTAATTTATGTGACGGTAATTGTAAACATAAAAACTAAATTTTTAAAATTTTTAAAAACATGTTTACAATTTGTCAAAATTTCGGTAAACGTGTTAGAATTAATTTAGTTCTTGGCTTAATAAATTAAAGTCAGTAGTTAACTGGTTTTAGTGCAGTGAGCAATTATATTTGAATAAGTTAAATAATATTATGTATTAATAATTATACAACTTTATATGAAATTCATGTCGCACTGTTACAACTCCTTCGAAACAGCTTGACCGATTATTATGATTTGTTGTGTATGTTCATTTAATTTTTAAACCCCTAAGTGATAAGCCCTATCTTTTGTTTTTATTGATTCGACATTAAAATTACATATAATCCTTTATTTTCCCCTCATACACCAAACCCCATTTCTTAATACCGATATTAGTATTGTAATAATCTTCAACTGTATGGCAGAACAACTTTTACAGGGACGTCTAGTATTATTTTTAAAATATTCTATGAGAGGATATTAGTAGATTTAAAATAGTTTACCTTACATAGAGTACCGAATGCACTTTTAGGCTCCACCCGGCGTATTGTGTCGGGACAGAACACATCCATCACAGCAGTGCCGTGGCAGGTTTCTCTCCGGCATAAAAGTCGATTTAGTTGTGGAGGTTCGGTCGTTACCGATATTTGGATACTCACAGCTGCACATTGCTTGAAAAGGTAAACACGAAAAGTAAAACATACTAGACTTATTGCTAGATGTGTTTTACGCAGTCATTAAATCAAGGTAGCGTTTTAAAACATTTGCCGTCGTCCGTGCCAAATATATTTCTGATTGCTATTATAATCACAGTGCTCCTGTAATGTGAGTTTCTTAGATTATAAGTTTTAAATAATATGACTAAATAAATAATTTTCTTGGTGGTAATAATATAAATAACAAAAATAAAATATAATTAGACTTTTGCATGCGATTTTCATATAGGTGAATGTGCGGTTTTTTCTATTAATCCATCATTAGCTAGGTTTAAATATACAAATGGAAATTTTAACATTAAATTATTTTTATTAATTCGGCTTGAGCGTGTTCAGTCTTAGCTTGACATGACATCCCACAGATTATTGCTATATCTAAAAAATGCCGCTGTTCAGTACGTAATTAAATTCCGGATTATTATAAATCGTGTAATGTTGGCTCGGTGCTACTCTCAACTTGACATAGGTTCGATCTCACGCTGCGTACCAAAGGACTTTCTGTCTACGAGTGCTTTTAATTATCGCTCGTTAAGATAAGGAAAAAGCTAAGACTCAAAAAAAGTAGAAAATATGTAACTCCGAACTAAAAACTGGTTCAATACCTTTTTTACATCTTTGGTAAACTGATTCAAATTCATATTAGTTAAAGTTACATGAACGACAAGTGCGGCTGTTAGACTGATCAATAACTGAATTGTCTCATAAAACGTTATGTTCTCTTTGGTTTTCGCGAGTAGAGAGTACACTTTCAAATAAAACTTCTTTAAGGGATGCAAACGCAAAAAAAACCGAGACATTTGCTGACTAAACGCCGTCAAATTATGTATATCATATTTTTTGTCTTAAAAAAAATTTATTTGAGTTCACGAACTATGTGCCATTTCACCTATTCTTATTGACTAAATAAATTATTGGATACGATATTTTCTTTTAACATTTTAATATAGGCAATCAGAATTTAAGTATTATTTTCAAATTTGGTAGGGACACTAGTTCTCTGCCTATAACGACACACAAGAACTTCCACCAGAAGGTGGATGAAGCAATACCTATTGTGTATTTTGTACTTTTAATAGACTTTTTTGAAGTGAAACTTCTTTAGGCGCATGAGTGTAAAATTTTTACGGAACGTCACGAAGATGTGCAGTGTTTTTGTCGAAGAAAAGGGAAAGAGCGATTAAGACCGATTGAGAGAGAGTGAGAAGGGTGAATTACCTTATAGAGATTCTATTTTTTTCGTAAAGAGAATTTATGAAATATGAGTATTTTATATTTTATTCCAAAAATTAAATTTATTATTTGCATTAATTATCGACACTTAATATTTTAATGACAATTAAATTCACTAAATTCTTAACATATCTTCCTCTTTCCCTCCCTCGTCTCGGAAATCTAAAGTTTTTAGTAGGTAAAAATTCGTTTGGCAAAGAAGTTTCACTTCTCACACGTTTTTTCTGTTGACTTAATTCATTAAAGTTTTAAGACCAATGACCTCTCAGTACGAGTTGGATCATCGTGGAAAACACACGGGGGTGAAATGTATGATGTTAAGGAATCCTACATGCATCCTCAATACGACAACAAAAACTTACTCAACGATGTTGGGTTATTAAGACTGTACTCAACTCTCCGATTCTCGTCGAGAGTCCTGCCTATTTTACTGGCTGCGAGGGATAGTAGACTTCCAGCTAACCAAATGGCAATCGTCTCTGGATGGGGCCTTATGAAAGTAAATATTTTATTCTATAGTTAAGAATGTTTATTTACTTATTTCATAATCCTACTTTTATAAATAAAAATCAATTATACTAAAGATATAGGCTAAGACACATAATATTTACAAAAAGTTCAAGCATTTACAAAAGGAAAAGTTCAGAAGAGAGTATTCAATACATTTAACTAAGTAATACCTAATTCGGTTGTGTTGTGTGATCGTGTGAAAATGAGGGTATGTACGTGAAGGTGTGTATGTGGGGTGTGCTCATGATGCAGGTGATTTAGCGCTATGGATTTAAGTATAACTATCCACGACACAAAACGGAGTTTTTGTGTTTGATGTTGTGTTTTCTTCGAAAGTGACCATGATTCTATAATACTAGGATTCTATTTAGATTCCATAAATTCATAGTTTTGTTTAAGTTTAGTTGCTTTGTGTAAAAATACATATTTAAATAAAATACTTCGACTCTGTTTTGAATTAATTAAATCAGTACCAAATAACATTTCAGGAAAAGGGACAGAGTGCAAAATTCTTGCAATCAGCAAGCATCAGAACAATAGTGATGAAGTTGTGCCGCCAGTCAGGGGTTAACCTCGGAATTGACCCAGCGAGCATGTTCTGCGCTGGCTCTTTTACACAACCGTCACCCAGTGTATGCCATGTACGATTTCGATATTTCATAAATACTACATATTTACTTTTGAACCGGCTTCACAACTGCCGCGGAACTGGTTCTATTACGGCATAATGCCCTGAAACAAAAATTGTTAACAACTAACTATACACATACTTAGACATACTTTTTATAGTTTTTAGAAGTTTAGGCTATAGCTATACTTTACTAAGATATTTCTGTGGATGACCAGACTCTTCTTGTACAAGAATAAAAAAACAAAAAAATTGTACTTAAAAATATACAGTACTATAATAAATACCATGAAAATTTCAGATAAAGAGTGTACATACATGTGTGTATGCACGTGTGTGCGTGAATGACCATATTTGACAGATGACACTATCAAACATTTCTTTCAGGGTGACAGCGGTGGACCCATAGTATCAGAAGGGTTGCTTATCGGAGCAGTGTCGTGGGGCATAGGATGCGCGCGGGGTAACTTCCCGGGGGTTTATACAAGGCTGTCTGATCCTGTCATTTGGGACTGGATCAATGGCCATTTAACTAAAACTAACTCCAATGTTAATATTTAATGACTTCTTGCTTTATGTCTTCCAAGTGAGACAGAGGGCCACCAGCATAGAAAACCAGCCTGATCGGTCCTAGGTTATTCTCTTAATTTCACCCCACGTCGTTCCAGCTTCTTTCGCCTCTGCAATGATGCTTCGTTGCCAGGACTGTTTTGGGCGGCCACGTTTCCTTTTGCCTTGAAGATTCCAGTCGAGAGCTTGCTTGGCAATGTGACTTGGATCCCTTCGGAGCGTATTTTCACTTTCGGTGTTTTATAGACCTGTCAATTGGCGCCTCATTCCTGATGATTAGGGATGCTATTGGGACAGAATATTCCAAAGATTTGACGAAGGCAGTGGTTAAGATTTTTCACAAACAAAGTGTTCAAAAATATCACATATTACAAATAATACTTTTGATTCCTATAAAATTATAGAACTTTTTGAAAATTAATTACATGTCACAAAGGTATTTGACAGAGAAATAAAGGCGCTTTCAATAACTGTAACACAATAAATTCTCAAAGTGAATAACATAAATTTCAACAAAACTTATAGACAAACTCGCCTTGGCCATTTTCAAACCGAGCTTGGTTTCGAATCTTACTCGAATGAAACAAATTTAATTATAGTTAGGCGCGTGAATTCTCTAGTACCTACCTAAAAACTTCTTAATTAGATTTAAAAGCGGATTTCCTAAGTTTGAAAATGTCCAAAACAACTCCGGAGGCGATGCAAAACTTCGCACCCTTTCCGTTCCGACGAATTAGAATTAGAACCAAATTAGTTAATTTTAAAAATATACACTTTGTAATATTTTAAACACCTCGTTAAAAATATAGTAAAATCCTTTATTTCTATTAACTCTTTGTAGCCGTTTGTGATTGGATTTTTGTAAGTAAGTATTTTATAAAACACATATTGATATTAAAGAAATACAATTTCACGGCTATTTCATTTTATGTTCGGTACGGACGTAAATATTCAAAACACGTGCCGCGAATCACGTTTACAAAGGACAATGAAATCTTACGACAACTTCATTATTATTGAGTTGTTATTGGGCTAGACATCAAATTATTAGTACGCTGTATAATATGGGGCTTTTGGAACAATGAATATAACTGTATTATCCATAGTTATATTTGTAATAGCGAGTACGGAAGCTTTATCCCCCCAAACAGTGGAAGTCGACTATTCCGAACTTGCAAACGAGGCAGAAAATAATAAAAAACATCTCTTAGAGTTTTTAAATCAGACTCAAGTACGAGAGCTGTATAGAACAAAATATAATATCTTATTAGATAAAATAACAGGTTAGTTCTTCACATTATTTTTGTTTTAAACAAAACAGTAATTTATGTGACGGTAATTGTAAACATAAAAACTAAATTTTTAAAAATTTTCAAAACATGTTTACAATTTTTCAAAATTTTGGTAAACGTATTTAGAATTAATTTAGTTCTTGGCTTAATAAATTAAAGTCAGTAGTTAACTGGTTTTAGTGCAGTGAGCAATTATATTTGAATAAGTTAAATAATATTATGTATTAATAATTATACAACTTTATATGAAATTCATGTCGCACTGTTACAACTCCTTCGAAACAGCTTGACCGATTATTATGATTTGTTGTGTATGTTCATTTAATTTTTAAACCCCTAAGTGATAAGCCCTATCTTTTGTTTTTATTGATTCGACATTAACTTACAGGGGCATCTTGTATTATTATTCAAATATTCTATGAGAGGATATTAGTAGATTTAAAATAGTTTACCTAACATAGAGTACCGAATGCACTTTCAGGCTCCACTCGGCGTATTGTGTCGGGACAGAACACGTCAATCACAGCAGTGCCGTGGCAGGTTTCTCTCCGGCAAAAAACTCAATTTATTTGTGGAGGTTCGGTCGTTACCGATATTTGGATACTCACAGCTGCACATTGCTTGGAAAGGTAAACACGAAAAGTAGAACATACTAGACTTATTGCTAGATGTGTTTTACGCAGTCATTAAATCAAGGTAGCGTTTTAAAACATTTGCCGTGGTCCTTGCAAAATATATTAATATATTTCTGATTGCTATTATAATAATCAATATTATAATATTTCATTGGTGGTAATAATATAAATAACAAAAATAAAATATATTTAGACATTTGCATGCGATTTTAATATAGGTGATTGTGCGGTTTTTTCTATTAATCCATCATTAGCCTGGTTTAAATATACAAATGGAAATTTTAACAGTAAATTATTTTTAATAATATTAATCCTAAACAAAGGAAACCATATAACGACATTCATCCCAAGCGAGGGTACATTAAAATAAGCATATTGCGTTGAACCTTTTAGAGGGATTTTCTTACAATACGGTAGTTCGACGATCTCCCGTGGGATGTTAAGAATATCGCCTATATCTCCGCATAAAGGAATAAAGTATTTGTCAGTTTACAGAGCGAGGAATCCCTGTAGTAAACTCGCGAAAATAAAACAAGTTGTTCTCTGTCTTTTGCAACTTGTTTTGGTTTTCACATATTGGGTGTAACGGTTATGGTCTCCTATGAATTCGTGAATTTATTTTGTGGTTTTACGCTGAAAAAATATTCAACGTATCGAGAATGATACATATGAATAATTACTGAAGTTTCTTTCTATTTTTTGTTAAAAAATGATTATTTTTGAAGTGAAACTTCTGTAAGCGCACCAGGGCAAACTTTTTTACGCGTTTATAATAATATTAGCGTCACGAAGATGTACAGCGTTTTTGTCGAAGAAAAGGGAGAGACCGATTGAGAGAGAGTGAGAAGGGCGAATTAAATAAAAAGTCTATTTTAAAGTTAAAATTTCGTAAAGAGAATTTATAAAATATTGGTATTTTATATTAAGGTAGCGGCCTTAAGATAATCCATTGGTTTGCTATGTCACCTGTAAACAGAAAATTATGATATTCATTACAATAAATATATTAGATATTAATAAATTAGTAAAAATATATATAGGCAATTTTTTATTAAACTAGTTATTTTTAAATGTAGAATTTATGCTAACATAATGCTTAGATTGAATAAATACAAGAATTTCTAAAATTTACTGAAAATATCAAGACAAGTAGTGAGGAGCGACAAAATTTGCTATTAGACTAGCAAACTAAAAGTCCGCTTTTACGTCGCGTACCGAGAATTGCTTCCACGATTTCAATTTATCCTTTCGGCCGGATTGTATTTTTTCCGATGCAGAACAGTCACCGTTACAGTGTTTCCCTAACTGTATACTTTTAATATAATTATAAAAACACTTTTAGTAATTTTTTACTTATTAATATATACGTATAGTACACATTAGTGATACGTAAGTATTACTAATCAGCCTGCTAAATGCTCATATCATGGAGTTTCGAGTCCCCACGAAATTTGTCAATTAGAAAATTAAATTTAAAACAAAATTTGTCTTTACTAATGTTCCATCTGTCATACCAATTGAATTAATTAGGAATTATACATCTAGATTTAGACAGTTTAAAGCCACTTATAAATTTAAAATAAACCATAATATCTGTGTTATGGGAATATAAAATTAGTAGGAACAAATTTTACAATATTTTCACTTCTAAACGATAATATACAATAAAATTTTGAATATCGCTGCCTAAGCAAAACAAGATGTATATATTTCTATTGAACGTAGGCGGCTCTTTACGACGGCGTCCCAGAAATTTATAGTCAAATACTTTGAAAACGACACAGCCGTATTGTAGCTCGATCCCCGATAGGACATATTTCCCGTATTACTGACATATACCCCTCACTTCGCCGCCCTTCAAATTGATAGAGTTTTTATTTCAATTTCATTTGGGTCCAATGAATTCGGCTTATATATGAGCGTGTTCGTCCTTTCCTTGACATGGCATCCCATAGATAATCGCTATATCTAAAAAATGGCGCTGTTCGGTACGTAATTAAATTCCGGATTATTATTAATCGTGTAATGTTGGCTCGGTGCGACTCTCAACTTGACATAGGTTCGATCTCAGGCTGTGTACCAAAGGACTTTCTGTCTACGTTCGCATTTAATTATCGCTCGTAAAGATAAGGAAAAAGCTAAGGCTCACGAAACAAATAGAAACATATGTAACCCCGAACTAAAAAATACTTTTTTTACATCTTTGGTAAACTGATTTAAATTTAAAATCATATAGTTTCTTGAACAAGAAGTGCAACTGTTAGATTGATCAATAACTGAATTGTCTCATAAAACGTTTATGTTCTCTTTGGTCTACGCGAGTAGAGAGTACACATTCAAATAAAGCTTCTTTAAGGGATGCAAACGCAAAAAACCCAGGGATTTGCTGTCTACACGGTTGTAAATGCCGTCAAATTATGTATATATATATTATTATTATTATATATTTAAGTGTATTGTCTTATATATTTTTATGTCTTAAAAAGAAATTTTATTTCAGTTCACGAACTATGTGCCATTTCACCTATTCTTATTGACTAAATAAATTATTGGAGACGATATTTTCTTTTAACATTTTGATATACGCAATCAGAATTTAAGTATTATTTTCAAATTTGGTAGTAACACTACTTCTCTGCCACACACAAGAACTTCCACCAGAAGGTAGATGAAGCAATACCTTTTTTTTTTGTACTTTTATCAACCTTTTTGAAGTGAAATTTCTTTAGGCGCGTGAGTGTAAAACTTTACGGAACGTCACGAAGATGTGCAGTGTTTTTGTCGAGGGGAGAGAGCGATTAAGACCGATTGAGAGAGAGTGAGAGGGGTGAATTACCTAATAGAGATTCTATTTTTAAAATTAAAATTTCGTAAAGAGAATTTATGAAATATGAGTATTTTATTCAAAAAAAAAATTTATTATTTGCATTAATTTTCGACACTTGATATTTTAATGACAATTAAATTCATTAAATTCCTAACATATCGTCCTTTTTCCCTCCATCTAAGTCTCGGTTATCTAAAGTTTTAGTAGTTAAAAATTAGTTTGCCAAAGAAGTTTCACTTCTGACTTTTTTTCTGTTGACATAATTCATTAAAGGTATAAGACCAAAGACCTCTCAGTACGACTGGGATCTTCGTGGAGAACACACGGGGGTGAAATGTATGATGTTAAGGAATCCTACATTCATCCTCAATACGACACCAAACGAGCAATCAACGACGTTGGATTATTAAGACTGTACTCAACTCTCCGATTCTCGTGGAGAGTCCTGCCTATTTTACTGGCTGCGAGGGATAGTAGACTTCCAGCTAACCAAATGGCAATCGTCTCTGGATGGGGCCTTATGAAAGTAAATATTTTATTATATAGTTAAGAACGTTTATTTATTTACTAGTAGACTCGGCCAAGCGTTGCTGTGGCTAAGATTTTTGTTATATTACATAGTAGTAAACTATTCAAGAGAAACGGGATTAGAACACCAATCCACCATGCTTTTTTGGTCATTATGCCATTAAATTGTAGCTTATGTGAAACGTATTGGTATTTATTTTGATAAGGATCAAGTACCTAGGTAAGGTACGAATAAAGAGCCTTTGCTAGCGGTGGTATTTTAATAAAAAATAATAATAAAAGGACGCTTATTGTGACGTAACTATAAAAGATAGAGACATGCTGTCGCGACATTTTTTATAGATAGTGATGTGTCCTGAAAAATTTAAATACATCATTTTGTTCTATCATTAATAGTTTTCGCAGCGCACGCGATGGAAGGAAGTTTTTTGTTTATTTTTTTACACCTTGGGTTAGATTATTCAAGTTTTAGTAAAAATCCCAAATTTTTTACTATTCCCGATCTTCGAAATCGGTCCAGTAGTTTCGGAGCCTATTCATTTCAAACAAACAAATCTTTTCTCTTTATAATATTAGTATAGATTTCATAATCCTACAGCTAACATTAAAAAACAAGTTTACCTACTATAGATATAGGCAAGATACATAATATTGACAAAAAGTTCAAGCATTTACAAAAGGAAAAGTTCAGAAGAGAGTATTCAATACATTTAACTAAGTAATACCTAATTCGGTTGTGTTGTGTGATCGTGTGAAAGTAAGGGTATGTACCGGAAGGTGTGTTTGTGGGGTGTGCTCATGATGCAGGTGATTTAGCGCTATGGATATTAGCATAACAATCCGCGAGCGATACTTAAACAAGTCAAGGCTTTGGCCGTTGAATGTCCGGGCTGCAACACAAAAGGAGTTTTTTGTGTTTGATGTTGTTTTTTCTTTGAAAGTGACCATGAGTCTATAATGCTAGGATTATATTTAGAGTCCATAAATTCATAGTTTTGTTTAAGTTTAGTTGCTTTGTGTAGAATACATATTTATATAAAATACTTCGACTCTGTTTTGAATTAATTAAATCAGTACCAAATAACATTTCAGGAAAAGGGACAGAGTGCAAAATTCTTGCAATCAGCAAGCATCAGAACAATAGTCATGAAGCTGTGCCGCCAGTCAGGGGTTTACCGCGGAATTGACCCAGCGAGCATGTTCTGCGCTGGCTCTTTCACACAACCGTCAGCCGATGCATGCCAAGTACGTTTTCGATATTTCATAAATTTCTCATAAATACTACATATTTACTTTTGAACAGGCATCACAACCGCTGAGAAACTCTTTCGATTAGCGCAATATACCTGGCAACTAGAGTTGTAAACCATTAGAAAAAGCATGGCATCAGCCTTGCGATTCTGATCACTTTTCGAACTCTCACAGCGGTTTTCACAGCGGCGGTCGCGCTCATATCAGTCGTAAAGCAGTCATTTTACGATTTGGCATTCTGATAAGGAGGGAGCTTGTAGTTTATTGTTTGAGTGGCGGAGAATTTCTTGCCAGTTCTTATCACCCGCTCTTGACTTGCAAACAGGTAGTAATTGTAAATTTTGAATCTATTTAACATCTTTTCTGTTGACGTTCATATGTGTAGTTGTTTACGTATATGAATAAAATTATTTTGAGTTTGAGTTTAATAAATACTCAAAATGTGTGTATGTTCTATCAAATAAGATAGATAGGGTTTAGACAGATAAGGGTTAAAACTTGAAACATAAATTGTTTTACCTTACGTGTCGTACCGGGTTAAATTCGAAAATTATGTGGATCTTAGAATAAAATGTAAGTTTTCAAGTTATACACGAATATTTTGACAGTTCTTGAAGTATGCCTTCTGGACAGTTACGCTCTTATTCACAAAAACTCAATTAGTCCAGTTTCTTTAAATTACAAGTATCTTACGTATTTTTCTGACAAATTGATTAACCGGGGACAGAACGAAAGATTATGTCCTTCTATAAGTCTGGAGTCTCACCTGAACACATGCCAGAGGGCTCGCAAGTGCGTTGACGGCCAAGTCTCCTTCTATCTAATAATAATAATAATAATCTTTATTTATTTCTCACAAATCTTAGCACATAAACAAGTGACAGTTATATACTATTATAAATAAATAATTGTCTTACTTCTGTTTAGTAAAAAAAAAGGCTTATGTTTAACTTACCACCAGGTATAGTAACATATAACAGACAAAAATAGTAAATGATTACCAAAATTAAACCCGCATTTTAATGTAAAATTACAACCTAAGTTTTAACATCTCGCTATCCTATTTAAGCAAAATGACTCCAAATAAATCATTGTTAACCCAAAAGTAGTAAATGATCGCCAAAATTAAAACAGCATTTTAATGTAAAATTATAACCAAAGTTTTTACATCTTGCTATCCTATTTAAGCAAACTGGCTCCAAAAAACTCATTGTTAGCCCAAAAATAGTTAATGAAAACCAAATTATTAACCATATTTTAATTTAAAATGAAATGCAAAAAAATAAAATCTCGTTATCCGATTAAAGTAAATTACCCTCGGCAAAAAAAATATTTTGCCAAACACAGTAAAGTAAATTTACTCCTAACCTTTTTGTCTCCAAATTGATTAACCACTACAAAAAAAAATTATCTTGAGCGTTTCGTTTACAACCAAATGCTATACCTAAAATAAAAAATAAAACTCTTACAATTTCAATAATCCCTTTTTTAATTATTGAAACAATCATTAAAAAGATAGTCCTCTTAAAACTAATAATAAACAGTTCAAAGATCTTAAAACTAAACTAATAATAAGCATTTAAAAAATCTTAAGAAGAATCAGTCTTCTGTATTAATTCACTGCACAATTAATGCTTTCTTAGCTTTGGCTGGTCGTCCTCTTTTGCGCTTCATGCCAATCGGAATAGCTCTGGCCTCTGAAGGTGGCTGGACGTGCTTAAGCCGAATCGCCAATCCAACGAGATGCTTGCAAATGTAATCTTTGAGAAACTTTGGGCAATTGCATGTGCCGTGTAACCAATTTTCCTTTTCTCGGGGCATTATAACTTCCCACTCTCTAAAATGTTGCTCTTTGTATTCGTCAAAGGTCTCCCATGGCTTTTCATAATTTTTGCAATCTAAATCCGACCCAGCTGGAATTCTGTATGAGCAAACTAGCTCAGTACTATTCTTTAATGGCACCTGCTTCGACAGTTTTGCCCATTGGTAACTTTCTGTCCACATCTTTAAAGATACTGTCGGCAGTTGAGCGAACCGTCTCTCAGTATTATTAATCACGTATTCATTAGACCAGTCCTTGACTATATCAGAAGCAATTACTAAGAACCGCGCCAAAGGATGACGCTCACGAAGCGTGCCACCATCTTTTATTGTTTTATTGAAAGATTCCAGAGCATTGTTTGTAGCAGGAGTCCCCAGAGATGCGCCCAAATACCAGAAACGATTTAGTATTAGCCATTCATTTTCAAAGTATGTAACAAAATCTTTTTCGGCTTTCCACTTGTCCAAAAATTTTTCGCTGGCTCGATCAAATATTTCCTGAGTTGAGGCACACTGTAAAGCATCAATATCTTGTAAGATCTCTTTTTGGGATTTCTTTTGCACACTTTGCTCTACTCTTGTTTGCATCTTCTTTTTCGCATGCGCCCAGCACATTCTTATGACTGTATCTGTTCCAAATGTGCACGCAAAGGCAGTTTGTATAGCCTTCGCTGCATCACAGACCAAAACTTTACAACTTAAAGTGTATGAAAATATTGAGAAAACTGCTTTTTTTAATGCGGAAAATAAAAATATGAAGTCTTCCGTTCGTTCAGCTGTTGTCACAGCTAATCCAAATGGGTGAAAATGTTTATCTCTGTCTGTAGTTCCAATCACAAGTACTGGAAACCCTTGCCAAATGAGCTTATATGTGGCATCCGCGTGAAGAACAGAACATTGGCGTGATAGACCAATTAAATATTTCGTCGTTAACATGAACCGGAAGTTCTGATCTAAATCATCTTCAGAAATTTCATACGCCAAAACAAAAACTTCGTGACCGTCATCAGGTATTTCAGAGTTTTCTTTTAACCATAATTCAAGCTGTCCCAAGCTTATTACCGATGGCCCGTATTTTTTCTTACGTATGATTTTAAGATAATTGTTTAACTGTAACTTAGTCGGCAGAACTAGTCCATTAATTTTACTTAAGTTCTTCATAATAGATTTAGGTTTCAAACGCAGTTCGAATAGTTTTTCTATTTCCTTTTTCGTTGCCTCATTTATTCCCCTAGTCGACTGACAGTCAGAATTTTCATGGTCGTGACATGTTTCAGTACGAAATAATAATATATCATCACACGATGCGTCAAATAAAAGATAAATCGCGGCAGAACACTGAATTTCAGCCCGAAGCTTCACTTTGTTACAACGATAGTAACGTTTTACTCCTTCTTCAGTCGTATGAATTTTTTGTATTGACCAGGTCTTCTCATTTTTGATAAATTCCTCAGCGCTCCGCACAGTTATAAATTTTCTTTCAAAAACCCAAACTTTATTTTGCCTTCGACGTTTTTTCGTATGCTCTGTGATTTTATATTCGTCTTCATCTGATTCCGATGAAGTACTCAACAGCGGAGCACACGAACTCGGTCCCGCTAAGTTTTCATTCGCCATTGCAAAGAAGATAGATACCAAAACACACCCAATAAAAGCAAGTGCTCGCACGCGACTAAATTGGCGATCGTGTCCGGGCGTGCGCGGCGCTTGCGGTGTGGTGGGAGAGGATCGTAAGCCGCAGACATAACTTAATATGGCATCATAATGCTTCATTTGGTAATAAGCCTACATTTTATGTCAATCATAGTGGTTTATTTAGGCAGAAATAGCGCATTAATTTGCTCGCTAAGATTTGGTGATCATTTACTACATTTGGTGTTCGAATACAATTTGAAGTGCAGTCGTGACTAAAATAGCTAGTACTATTGTAATTTTAGACGTTATTTATCTGGTGTTAAGTATATATTTTTGGTAAAAGAACTAAGGGTATCAAAGCATTTTATGGTGATCATTATATTTAACCCCAAAAAAAAAGCTAGTTTGTGTGAGACTGATGCTTATAATAAAAAAAAACAAACTTAATTAAAAAAAAATCACTGGTGATATGTTTTATAAACATACCTACACTAGGATATTCCCGTGGATGACCAGAATCTTCTTGTAAAAGAAGAAAAAAACTAAAAATTGTTTTTAAAAATATACAGTATAATAAATACTATGAAAAAGTTAGATAAAGAGTGTGCGTGAATGACCATATTTGACAGATGACACTATCAAACATTTCTTTCAGGGTGACAGCGGTGGACCCATAGTATCAGAAGGGTTACTCATCGGAGCAGTGTCGTGGGGCAAGGGATGCGCGCGGGGTAACTTCCCTGGGGTTTATACAAGGTTGTCTGATCCTGTCATTTGGGACTGGATCAATGGCCATTTAACAAGACCTGACACCAATGTTAATATTTAATGACTACTTAACTTAAAGCTCTATATCCCCCAAGTGAGACAGAGGGCAATTAGCGTAGAAAACCAGCCTGATTGCTCCTAGGCAAATGGCTCTTAGTTTCACTCCACGTCGTTCCAGCTTCTTTCGCCTCTGTAATGATGCGTCGTTGCCAGGTCTGTTTTGGGCGGCCATGTTTCCTTTTGCCTTGAGGATTCCAGTCGAGAGCTTGCTCGGCATGTGACTGGGATCCCTTCTGAGCGTATGGCCCACCCATTTTCACTTTCGGTGTCTTATAGACCTGTCATTTGGCCCCTCTTTCGTGATGATTAGAGATGCTATTAGGACAGATATACCAAGGATTTAACGAAGAGCTGGAGGAGCTCTTTGTAACTTCATTGTATTTTGGCCACGTTTCGTAGCCATATAGCAAGCAACACGGTATTTTTTTAATTTCATGACTTAAGGTGACAGTTTAATATTTAATTGTTATAACTTTTACTGATTTCTGTTCTTTCATTTTTTTTTATTTACGCATCAATGCAGAGAGAAAGTCGGTGTTGTAGTCGAACCAAAAACTACACTTTTTTGTATAATTTCGTTGTATTTTTAAGTTAATTTATTAATATAATTAAAATTACCATACAAACCTACACTTACTAAGTGAGCATGCTTGCTTACTTAACATTCGAGTAGTTTATAAAAATAAAATTACGATGAACGCGATTGAAAGGAATAAAAATGTATTTTAATTTGTCTGTTTGTAAATAGGTTAATATTACTTCTTTATTCGCTTGTCATAACATTTGTAAACAAATATTTATTGAGTTATAGATTTAAAGAGCTAACATCTCAGTAAAAGTGGCTATAACTTAGCAGGATTACCACATAACTTTAGTAATCCCGACGTCGAACGATTCGTAATTTCAAGTTCGCAATATTAAAATAATTATGGACATTTTCGTCATTAGATGATGATGATTAGTACCGGCTCAGAGTAGCCCTGAAGCTTCAGTTTAATGAAATAAATATTTGTATTAAATTAGTAATAATGTAGTATACACATTTGTGACCTCTTATAACGTACGAATAAGGTTAAGGTAAAGCGAGGTTTTAATAAAAATTCATAAGTCTTCATTGTTTTATTTCTAGGTGTGTTACAACATACAGTTAAATAATATTGTGCGAATATCAACAACCACATAAACATTTAATGAAAAGTAGTTTAAACAATTCAACTGTAGTCAAATTTAAATTAACAACATTTATTTTGGCAAATTAAAACATAAATATAGCACCTTTTAAAACCTAATTTAAATGCCTAGTAGTTCCGTCATCACATTATATATACAAGTATAAAGAGGGAAGGCAAAACAATATATATTTTTTATCCCACTATTCATGAACATTGTCTAAACCTAACTGAAGTACTTGCTTCAATCTGTTGAAACGCACGAAAATGCTATGACGAAAATAGGAGGAAGGTGAACTCTCCGACTTAACGAGAGGATCATCAAACAGTCTAACCACTGACCGAAGGCGCCAGTAGCTAAAGCCGGAGTATCTTCGATAGCATGTTTCAGCGTACAACGTACGCAGTGATTGTAGGCGTGACTTCATATTTAAGTAAAAAAGATGCTTTGGCTTTGAATAAAGGGATTAATTTACAAAACCAATTAATATTACCTTATTTTCCATATAGAACGATTTAATATACGTTTCGACATAATAAAAAATCTATAAGCGCTGTCCAATCATTGTCGCTATAGAGTTTACACTGTAAGATTAGTTTAATGTTTGTTTCAACAAATTAAAAAATTATAATGCCCGTTAGTACTGGCCGAAAAACCTATCTATATAATAATTAATATTTATGATTATGGCAGTCAAGATTCTAAGTAATTTATACATTAAAAACAACTTCAAAATATGAATAAATGAACACCATAATTGTGCTTTCGCTTAAATAGAAATCCCATACTTTTTGGTTCCTAAAGTAACGCTTTTCATAGTATTACGACAAATTCTTCATAGCACGATCATTCAGGATAAAAAGTCTAATATTTCTACTCATTCATCTGCATCAAAAGGTTAGCATATTCGATTGCTCGTCAAAAGTTTCGGAATCTCGAAATAAAAAATACGCTATTTCGATAGCGTCTAATAATAGTTTCTAACTACAAGTGGAACTACGCTTCTCAAGACACGCAGTGGTCGCGATAATTTGGAGAAGCTTGTGGTAACCGGTAGAGTGGAAAGGACCCCGAGGTAATCTCCGCTGGACCGACCAAATTAAGGTCCTTATAGGTCTTTGCACAGAAGCGCTAAGGCTTGCCGAATATATGAGAAAAGACCTTAAATAATGAATAACGCGAGTAAAGAAGAAAGAAGAAAAATTGCAGCCTCTTGCCTACATGTAGAGGGCTGTTCAAGTATTACGTAAGGACTATAGAGGGGAAGGTGGTCTAAGATTTTCTTATTTGGTGATATTTACAGTAAATTATTTTATGAATTTATTAACACTTCGTTACCTTATACAAAAACATACATATAAAATAGCAGGTTACATAAGTTATTAGGCAACGGGCGCCCTTATCGCTAACAAGCGATTTCTTCCAGGCAACCCTAATATGGAACAATAAAAAATGGAATTATTTACTAATTTTACTTTATTAGTTAATTATTAAAAAAGTTTTCAAGCATAGACAATGTGTGGTTTTCCAGGATTCGTACAAAAAATTAATACGTACTATTATTTTTGAGAGCTTTACTTTTGCTGACAAAGTAGGGGGGGGGGGGGGGGGTTAAATGCAGTAAATCTGCTTACGTAATAATCGAACGGCCCCTAGATGGATGTGTTTACTCGTGATATTGTGGTGTCGGACGTTCATCCTACCGTAGTATGAGAGTGTCCCGTCGTGGCTGAATATTATCTTATTATTAATTTACAAAGTTACACTTATAAGCTCTATGTTTAAGTTTAACACCTACACTTAACACTTATCTAGAATACAACAAAACAGTAACGATATTTCAATGGTTTAGGCTCTCAGAAAATTACAGTGTAATCATTTAAAATGTTATTAAACTAATATAAATAAACAATTTACCTATCACTAAATCAGTGAAAGACATTGGTTTCATCTAATACAAAATACATAACATTGTTGCTTATAATTTACTTAATAAAAAATTTAACCAAATTTGACTAAAATATCTTTAAAGTTACACCTTAAGTATATTATTTAAATAATACAATGATGTAAATAAAGATTATAACGGTAGTAAATTCTAAATATTTTCCTATCCAACACAATTTGCCTACGATATTATGTGTAGCTCAGCCCATCTAAAAATATACACAAATTACACAACAAACAATTATACCTATTCTATAATCCTTGTTTATATTTCTAGATATTTCACGTCACAAAATTCACTTATCTTTGGTCATATAAGCTTTAGCAGCACTGAAATAGTCCAAATAAGGCCGGCAACACGCGCGCGGCCTTGCGATGCCTATGTCTTTTTCGCTTGCACACTTTTCCTCAATAAATGTAGTGGATCCTTTCTGTATCTAGCGAAGAGTTCCCTTTTGAAGGACTCGAAGTGTTTTCTGTTTTTCTCGTTTTGTTTTTCGCGCCATAGGGGGCGGTTTCGTCGCATTTGGAGGCCCCAGTGTATTGTAAAAATCGGGGATAAAACTTTGAATTGGTATCCGATGAGGAACATTTCGTATACCTGGTGGAATAATTTCGATTAATTATAACAATCATAATAAATAATAATAAAATCATAATCCATCCTTGAATTTTTTGATTTGATTAGTTTTTTCTTTATGTTTCATTCATTGAAATTAATATTAATATAGAAAGAATTGAAGTACAAGAACAATTTTTGGCGACTGTCATATTTAGAATATTAAATAGTATATATAATATATATTATATATTGTTATTGTAATCATATATAGTAAATTGTGCGTATACAAAAAACAACATTTTTAAAAAGGTTTTAATGAAATAACTTATGGTCGCTATCAAGCTGTTTATACATTACACTGTGGTGATATGTCATTGGAAAATAAAAATAAAACTGCATACAATTCATCAAAATGTATTTAAAAATAGAGATTAAAACATAAGCCGTCGGTGTGACGGGCGCAAACATTTGCTATTTATATCACAGACATCTTGTTGGCAGTTTAACATTACCTGAGGGCGGGCGGCAAATTACGCTAATCTCTTTCCGCCCACTGCTCTTCGGTAAACATATTTTTTGTTTCCATTTTTATTATTTCCGTTTTTTTTTCTCATTTTCGTTTTTTTTGGGTGCAAATATCACATCTTGATTACATATACCAATTATTAGCATTGTTAGATAAATGATATTTTCATTATTTATTAAATACTTTCTTCACTTTTCAATTTTTTTCCTCTGAATTATATGAACGGTATGATGTGGAAATAAGTGTTTAGGTACTTTATTTAAATCATACATTAATTTCATTTGTATTAGGCGTATAATGAAATAGGTTTCACTATATTTTTTGGTTTACGTGAGAACTACACATTAATACCAAGTCAAGAGCAAACCCGCTGACTACAATTGAAAAAAAAAACTACTCGAAACGTTGTTACATAAAAATTGCAATAAATTCTCATTATTACTAAAAAAGTTTTATTTAAATGCTTCTCCGTACCATAATACCATCGCTGAAATATACATTAAACAAAAATATTGTAGAACATGTATTAAAACAAAATAACAATTTTCGAAACATATTCCTAAACTCCTGTGTTTTGTGTGACCCAATCTCTTAAAGCAGCAATGTTGGTGAAGACAGTCGGTGATAGAGGAAGAGCACATCCTCTTGCAAATGAAACTACGCCAAACGCAATTCCTCTGAATACTGCAGGACCACCAGAATCACCCTAAAAATGTAGACATGAAAATAGAAAAACGTATTTCAAGAACATTAAAAAAAATCACAACAGTATAATTATGATAAGACACCATCTTGGGGAAGAAACTTTAGTAATTGATAACTAAGTAAACAACGATAAAATCTTAGCTCATTTCTGTAGGTACATATTATCTATAGTAGTAATCTACTAATAGTACATTGAAGAACGCAGTTTTGTTTCTACTAAAAAGTAAAGTAAAAAGTCTTAATCGGTGGCTGGTATGCCAACGGGTATAGTCCAAATCTAAATGTCTCTTTGGAAGATCTTGGAACTAACTACTATACTATTAATAAGTCATTGATACATCAAACAAAAGCTAGGCTAACATTGTCTAATACTTCTGAAAACTGGTGAAAAATTCTATAATTTAATTAAAAGAACAACAACTTATAAATATATTTTCGTCACTAAAAAAGCGGTATCAAAAAGGATGTGCACTTCTTGCCCTTAGTATTTGATTTTGTTTGCCTGGAAGAGATCGCTTGTTAGCGATAAGGCCGCCCGTTGTATCCTTAATAATTTATGTTTTTTTTTTTGTAATAAGGAAGATATACCTGACACGACGAGACGCCACCTATGAGAAAATGTCCTCCGCAAAACATGTTGTTAGTAAGTGCATCTCCATACGATAACCGGCAAAGCCAGTGTGGGACTACTGGTACATTCGCTTCCATCATTATTCGAGGGATACGCCGTCCACGAGGCTAAAATATGAGAATTTTTTATCATAGCATTATTATTATAACTGTACAATTATTTTTATATTTAATTATTATTATTATTATAAAGTTTCAGGAAACATGGCTACTTTATTCCTAATTCGTAATAAGTCAAACTTGTCAGCTCATAACTACTGAAAAAGATTTCAAATGTTTATAGATTTCCAAACAGATACCATGTAAATTTACTACTAGTATAAGATCCCGCTATACGACTCGCGAGCTGGTAGTAAATGTAAATTTACAATTAATTTAACTTCATTTTGACGTTCATAAGTGTACTTGTTTACCTGTATGAATAAAGATATTTTGAGTTTGATACGGAAAACTTTTTGTTTGGTGTCAAGAATATGCTGCATTTCAATATGAATTACTTTAATTCAAATTTGTTTATTCACCTGCGCTTTAGATTCCAAGAATGCGCGTCTGAACGTATGGTCTAAGATCCCGCTATACAACGACCTTCACCGAGATGCTTATTTAATAAAACTTACTTTATATTTAATTCAATATGTCAATAAATATAATCCATATGGGTTGCCTAGCAAATTTCAGTCCAGAGTATGTTTAATTAATATTTAAAAAAATTTTTTTTTTAATAATTTGCATGTAGTAAATTTTTTGAACTTTTTTCAATCAATATTTTTAATCAGGGTAGTATTATATATGTATCATTATAACCTTCTTTTATACTAAAGATGTATATATACTTTAGTGTCACATAAAAAATATACACATAAAAAATAATTAATTGATTAAAAACAACCTAACGTTTGCATATTCTATGGGCTTCATACTTTCGATTGGTATAGAATTTATCTAATAATCATACCGGTGAAATGTTGAAATTTTTTTTTTTTATTAATTAAACATACTCTGGACTGAAATTTTCCAGGCAACCCATATGGATTATATTGATTGACATATTAAATTATATATAAAATAAGTTTCATTAAATAAGCATCTCGGTGAAGGTCGTTGTATAGCGGGATCTTAGACCATACGTTCAGACGCGCATTCTTGGAATCTAAAGCGCAGGTGAATAAACAAATTTGAATTAAAGTAATTCATATTGAAATGCAGCATATTCTTGACACCAAACAAAAAGTTTTCCGTATCAAACTCAAAATATCTTTATTCATACAGGTAAACAAGTACACTTATGAACGTCAAAAAGCAGTTAAATTAATTGTAAATTTACATTTACTACCAGTTCGCAAGTCGCAAGCGGGTAGTACTGGCAAGAAACTTGCCGCCACTCTTTTTAATCACCAAGTATTGAGTCATACAAATTGTTTGAACTGGAGCAATATATTAATAATATACTAACAGCAGTCAATCCCCATCCAGTGACAGTCAGCCTAACCAGGGGTACTGCCTGTCTCGGTTGAGGGAGCCGTATAGCCTGGACAGCATTACTGAACGTCAATGGCCGGGCCAGTTGCAACGCAGCTATATCGTGGTCAAATTGTGGCGTCCCATACTGAGGATGGACTGTTACATTGGCCACGGGGACGATTCTACCGCCGGAGTCCCGTCTTGTACTGCCAACGCGTAGACGGATAGCAGAAGGTAACACGCTAAAAAGTATAGGTTTTAGGTACTGTAAAAAATACTATGTCACTAGCTATTAGACATGAAATAACTAATATGGACTTCGTTATATACATACTTTAGTATATTTGATAATAAACACAGTAAAATGACGTGAAGATTACTTAGCTTCAGGATTTATTTATTTTAACTAAGAGCGAGAAAGACTAACTTTTGAATAAGAAAAAATAATGTATCTTAATAAGAAGATTACCAACCATTAATTTAATCCAAGACCAATATTATAGCCTTGATTTGTTTAAGCTACGCTTAAGGAGTGTTAAGAATATCCATAGCGCTAAATCACCTGCATCATGAGCACATCCCACATACACACCCTCACTTTCACACAAACACTCACACTCACTTCCATACAGCTGAATTAGGTATTACATACTTAGTTAAATGTATTGAATAATTTCTACTGTTTGTTTCCTTTTTTTGAACCTTTTTGTAAATATTATGTATACCATCGTTAGCTATATCTTTAGTGTAACAGATTTTTTTATTATATATCATTTATGTTAGTTGTAGGATAACGAAATAAATAAATAAATTGTATGTAAGATACGATATTTGTTCTAAGAGTCCGAAAAGCCGTAACATACTATTAATTATTGACTTGTTATCAATAAAAAATAACTAAGTTTGTGCGAGCTATTAAAGTAAAAGGGACTTCTCCATATTTTTCAGTCATGTAGTGTGACTTACCTATCTTAACTATTTTTCTTGCATATTAAATGCATTAAGAAATTGCTATTACTTTCTAGAAAATGCTTTTACGCCGGGCACTCTCATAAAGTGCGAGTTTTATGAAAAAATAACGAAAGCCGCTAACTCGTTTTTTTAGTTGTACGCTTTTTGTCCCCGATCTAGGTTAATGTGTCAAAGGCGTTGCCAACTTCTTATAAATATATTTTTAATGCTCTATTTTTCAAACACTAATTTTATCGTAATAAAAATTTAATCTCTATATATATAAAATTCTCATGTTGCAATGTTTTTTCCCATACTCCTCCGAAACGGCTCGACCGATTCTTATGAGATTTTTTATGCATATTCAGTAAGTCTGATAATCGGCTACTATCTATATTTCAAACCCGTAAGTGATAAGGGGTGTCCACCTCAAAAAATTTTTTCTTTATTTTTTAGATTTTTTTGTTGTTTTTATTTTTTATGATACATCATACAACCCTTAATTTTCACCCCTCTACAATCAACCCTTATTCGTTAATTAAATACTTATGGCTTAACTCTGAGGTTTATATAGAGAAAAATTCACAGAAAAACCTAAAAAGTATTCATTCCGGAAAACCGAACAGTCTCTGGGGTAGCATATCAAAATTTTCCATCTAAAAAGGTAGGCTAAGTAAAATTACATTAAGGAGAAACGAAGTTCGCGGGGACAGCTAGTGTAATATAAAAAGTATGCAAAAAAGGATCGTATTTAAGACCTAATAAAAGTTATATTTAATGGAAGAAATTGAAGGTTAAAGAAGAAAACTGTTAACTAAATTAACTTCGTTAAAATCAAATCTCGCTGAGGTGTATGATTAAATCAATGTATTCAATTATTTTGTAATTTCTTCTGTTTTTCTCGCTATTATTCTTTTTATAACCCACTAATTTGTTAATTTATATTATTAAAAACTATTAACAGATATATTTTATGGATTCATTTAACGTTTTTCCATTGATTAAGTAAAGGATAAGATATAAATAAGACGTTTATAATTAATAAAAAAGATTCCGCGTAAACACATTAAAACTCCATTAAAATACTTAAAATAACTGTTTCGTTAACTATTACGTTAGTAGAGATTTTCTTGCCAACACTCGTAAACGCGGGAATAATATCATTACTCCTACAGACGAGTGCTATTATGCACGTCATCATTTTTCTAAAGCTTACAAAGCTCTGTGTTTCATGAAGTTTTCAGATTTCAGAGTCATTTAGAATCAAAAAAAGTTTCATTTATGAACGTAAATATAAATGTAAATTCTCCACGTATTTAAAGAAAATGCATGGTAACAAATGCAAACAAAATCACAAAATTTTCACAGAATTTAAACAACAATTCGAAAAATTCAATTTTGGTATAAATAAAAGAGCGCCTCAAGAGAGCAGCAAGTATAACGCGCAATTATTCTGCATAGATTATGAATATTTGCGTAATATGTTTCGGTAGCAAAGCACCGCTATTGAATCTAGAAGAAAATACGATTTACATCTACCGATTCAAATATATATATAATTAATAAGTGTAGTAAGTATTTTATTTTATATTATTTTATTTTATATTATTTTATTTAGTTTGTTTTATTTTATTTTTTTATTTATCTACATCCCGATATGAGGTAGGGGTAGAGCACGTAGCCCGCTATACAGATGACAGATGCTTTAAAAAAGTAACCGAATGGACTGGTCCAGAAGGAAAAAGGGCTGACCAATTGAGGCCAACGGGAAGGGTAGATGGAAAAAGTTGGAGGAAGCCATCTCGCGAACAGGGGCCGCGCCGCATCTTAGAGTTTTAAAATGCTATTATTGTCAACTATATCAATAAGATGTGGATTAATAAAGGCTAATTATTATCTACATCCACGATGTAAATAGATAAAATGTTTTAACAATTAAATATATATCAATTAGTAATTTGGCGTCGTTTTAACAAAAACGTAAACTACACATCCTACATACTGTCGTAACACAACGTTCCATCGGAGTAGGAGCATTACTATATAAGTGAATTATAATATATATATATTAATTGCGCACACTCTTTATATTATCTTGTGGCTAAATCAGCCTAAGGAACACTATATTAACACTTATCAAATAAGCTGATCGGGCGAACATTGTTCCCTATACAATAGAAAAAATATCATGAAGGATGGGTGAGCCGTTTCGTGAGGCCACAATTACGAGATTTCTATACATTGCTTATTAAGAAGGTGAAGTACACTCGTGAATAAATTGTTTTATAATTTACAATTGACTTACTTCTGAACGCAGTGGGCCGCAGTCAACACGTAATTCGGGCTAATTATAAAGCCACCGCAGAAAGAATTTCCATTCAGTATCATTGACACCTGTGGAAATATTACGTCAGTCGAAAATGTTCATTGTGCATACCAGTTTATTTCACGAGACAATTTTCAAATAAGATATGATTTATTTGATCAGTTTACATTGCTACCATTTTTAAACACCCGTCTGAGGTCGCAGGTTCTAACCCCAGCCAGCAGGGAGAAACACACCATGTGGAAACCGACCTTAGAACCAAAAAGTCGACGGCGTGTGTCAGGCACAGAAGGCCTACCTATTCACCTACTTGCCTATTAGGAAAAATAATAACCCAGACCTAAAAGGTTGTAGCGCTACTGTTTTCCCATAATCTGACTGTGATAGTGCATATAGTCTATTAAAATTTGACTAAATATCACAATTTTTCAATAACTTTTTTAAACTGATATTCTGTTTAAAATTTAAATAATTTTTGAAGTTATACTTCTTTAGGCGCGTTATGAAAAATTGATGAGAGTGAAATTTTACGATGCGTGCGCACCGTGACACAAAATGACAGAATTTATTAACAGAATGAAGTTGCCCACGGAAGACGCTACGGCATTGGACATAATTTAAAAACAACATTCGAATAATAAAATAATTTATGTTACACTTAATGTAAGAGAATAATAATAAATATTTATTTATTTAATTTTTCAAATGTAAACTGAACTTTATTGACTATAATGACTCCTTTTCCAGTCTTTGATTATTTAATTGTAATTAATTATTTGCATGCAATCAAAAACTATTTTTAATAATGCCAAAGAAGTATAACTTCTTACGCGCGTACATAAGTACACGCACCCTTTTTTTAATATATATATTTCTAAAGACAATTAAACTTCTATAATACAATAGTACAGTATAGTAGTAGTATATGGTTTCATATATGAATTATTTATGAATGAGTTTTTTTTGGTGTAGATTCTGCCACGCGAATATTACAGACAATTATTGTTATTCGAATGTTAGACTAATTTTGAAAATTTACGTACCTGGTAAGGATGTCTAACTATCGAGCTGGACCGTCCTCCAATAATCTGCCCACTAAGTTCTGGACAAACTGCTTCCAGCTCTAGATGTTGAGATAAATCCACCTCTTGCTCCTCACAGCACTCTCCGTCTGGTGCATCTTGTAGATCTAAAACAATTCACTCGTTCAAAGATTAGACCAAAACATTGCACTTAATATTTCTATACCTATACTACAAATAAATACGTAGCATATATATTGTCACTGTATACAAATAAAACTAAACTGAAGTCAATTCTTATCGATTAAAAAAAATATAATAGGAATTTTAGTACATTAAATTGTCTATATGTAGTACATTTTTTAAATATTTCTTAGATATATGTAACGTGTCACTTTTTGTGTAGGTATTTCATGACATACACCCACACACACACATTGACACAAAAATAATGTACATAGTAATAGTAATAATGTACATAGTAATAGTAATAGTGTACATGGAGATTAATAATAAAAGGATGGGTAGATTGGTTTCTGTTGATAAACAACTAAAAGTAATAGGAGGTAAGGCCAGATAATTTTTAAGGAATTATTAATGAAATTCATTAAAGCTTGATAAAGAAAAACATATATCTTAGTATAAAACTTAATCTTTAATTTTCTTTGAAATAATGAAAATTGGTACTTACCCACAGCTGATATCAAACACAAAATCGGTATTAGGATCTTCATGATCATAAACCTATCTGAGTAGAAGCACAATGAACTAATGAACACTGTCAGTCGCGGAACCTTGCACAATTCGCAATAGTTACCACGGTCGCGACCTTTTTCTTATCAATTTTCAGTTCAATGACGTTCTTAGTCAGCATAACTTTCTTAAGTTCAACTGCCAATATCGATAATTAAAAATAAATCGTCTCGTCTTGTAACTTCTTAACGTCTTCAAACATAGACAGTCAAAACCGTTTACGACATCCTTTTTTTTCAATTCATAAGTCATTTATTCATCTTGGTACAATTTGCATTACATACTTAGGGAGCGTTCAAGTATTACGTAACATATTTTGGGGGGGGGTCCTTTTGTAAAACGTTACGATGCGGGGATTAAATTACGCGTTATTGGTAATATTTTTTTCGACTTTATTATATATGTTTTCTTGAACCGTGTAATATCCTTTTTTTATTATGGTTTCCTTGATGTTAAGGTTAAACTTATGTAGCGGAAGTTTGATTAAATGATTTGGAATTTTGTTATATATCTGTAAGCCTGAAAGTCTGAAAGCTGGAAAAGCAAGTCTAATCCTACTTCTTGTGTTTAAATTGTGACAGTCACTGCGCTTTAGAAATGTATTTATGTTCTTATAAACGTACACAATATTTTCATACACATATTGGGTGGCAACTGTTAAAATACAGATTTTTTTAAATAATTCGCGGTTTTAATTTATGTATAGAGGGTATTGCTCTTTTTTGTAAAAAAATATCAACAACATACCGGTTACATTGACCAAAATCAAAGGTTCCGGCTGAATTCTATTGTATTAGGTACTTAATAACAACGTCATCAGCTGTTACGACTATCGGTTTTTACGACCAAATGTGCAGTCCCTTCGATATAACAGATTTTGACTGTATATAAAAGAGCTTTTAAAAGTCTGGGCCTCAGATTTCTATATCTGTTTCCTAATCAATTGTTTTAATAGGCGCGTTTTGCGACGATGTCTCTTTGGGTCTAAGTTTCTTGCGCGTGCGCGAGCGAGTGTTAAATAAATAGACAGAAACTCCATAATTCGCACAGCCGATGTTCAAACCTCGATTTCAGGAATTATTACAGTCGCACAAGCCACTAGGCCAACACTGTTTAAATAAATTATTAGGTCAGCTATTTTAAACGTCAAATAATCATATACTCGTCACATGTTTCACTTACAAATAAAGAAAGGAAACTTAAGAGACGTGTTTCCGGCAGATCCCTACGGCGAAAGGCCTTTGCCTGTATTATCGGAAGTGCCAAGCCAGTTTTCTTAACCGTAAAGGAAACCCGTAACATTAAGATGTAAACCAAATGTAGGATTATAAACAAGGACCTACATTGCAAGCGTCGTTTTACAATACAAAAGTTCAAATTTCAGACCGAAACCGAAAAAATATACAAAATACGTATATTTATTTTGTATAAATGTCTGATTAATCGTAATCGTGCTTTCTTTGACTTGTTTAAGCTATCTGAATATGCTAATAAGAAATATAAAGAATATCCATAGCGCTAACCTAACCTGCACCATGAGCACACCCAACATACACGCCCTCGCGTACATACCCTCATTTTCACACGATCACACAACACAGCCACATTAGGTATTACTTAGTTAAATGTATCTATAATTTTTATAGATTTTTTTCCATTTGTAAATGTTTGAACCTTTTTGTAAATATTATGTATCTTAAGCTATATCTTTAGTATACTTGTTTTTTTTTTACACTTTTGTGACCAATAATTTCGACACCAGTTCCAAAGCAAATGAAAACCAATTTAAGCGCGTACCACTATGACGAAAGCATGTCGTCATATTTCACACGACCTTTATAAATAGAACTGTTTACTGATCACTCAGTATCCCACTTCTAATCTCAGATTAGGTCAATATGGTACATCGGTATCCTTACGAATATATCCTCTAGAGGGACAGTAACTTCAATCCGGTTAAAAAGTTTTTTCTTTAAAATATATATTATATTACTATATTATATTATATTATATTATATTATATTATATTATATTATATTATATTATATTATATTATATTATATTATATTATATTATATTATATTATATTATATTATATTATATTATATTATATTATATTATATTATATTATATTATATTATATTATATTATATTATATTATATTATGTAAAAATAAGTTCGTAGAAAAGAAATTTACAAAATATCAAGGCAATCCAATGATTAAAAGACCCACAGCCTTCGTTTACTATTAGTCTCGTTTCTGAATCACCCCAAAATTCTTGAATCGGCTTTTCAGATAAGCTATTAGGATTGGAACATTGGTCTTTCATACATTGCAATCATTAGAACAAGTGACATCACACTGGCTTCGCAGACTTCGCCTATATTCATTTAAACCACTCCATTATCTTCTAAAGAATTATTAATATCTTTTTTAATAACAAAATAATCGAATAACATAAAAACCTGTAAAGTATAATAACAAGTTTATAAAACTTCGCGGAGATTTACTGTTTGTATAAAGGAGTCTGTACAGCCTTAGGGATCGCAAAATTACGTTTTCTTTGCAATTATTTTAACAAGACCCTGAAAGTCTTTGGTCTTATAAGAATTACTAAAGAAGATTCTTTTGATTTTTATTCAAGAATACCTGTTTTACATGACTGATCAGGTGGAAACGGGATACATATGGTAGAGCGGACTTTTGTACAGATTGTATTGATCATTTCTATAAAACTGAAGTATATCACTTCGCGCTATTGTCAATAGTTTCCTTAGCGTGTAGGTATTCTTTCACACCTTGGATTACATTATCAAAATTTCATATGGATCCCTAACATTTATGTAAATATTGTTTAGCTTATGTTCATGTGGGATAATGTAGGATTCTATTAAATAATGATTTTTTTAATCGGTTTACAGTCAAGGCAAACAAACAAGCAAAATAGTTCCTCTTTATTATAATAGTGTTAAAACCAAATTACAATTATGTAATAATTACCAAATATATCGGGGGTTACAACTGCAATGGAGCCACTGGTGCATTACTTATATTCAATAAATGTAGATTTAATCATCATATCATTTACCAAAATCTTATATATAAAATTCTCGTGTCACAATGTTAGTCACCATACTCCTCCGAAACGGCTTGACTGATTTTTATCAAATTTTATATGCATATTCAGTAGGTCTGAGAATCGGCTACTATATATCTTTCAACCCCCTAAGTGATAAGGGGTGTCTACCCCAAAAATTTTTTTTATTCTTTAGACAAAAAATTTTGTTTTTTTATGATACAGCTTACAAAAATACATATAACCCCTAATTTTCATCCATTATGATCAACCCCTATTTTTTATAATTGTAGATAGCTATTTTTATTGAGCTAAAAAAAATTGTCCTAGAAATAATATACATGGCGAAACAACGTTTGCCGGGTCAGCTAGTAATAATAAATTATAAAAACCCATTGCACTTCCATGTCGTCCCCATTATTTCTACCATATTCCCCAAAACAACTGTAAACAGTTTTAATAATGCGTCATGTAAATCTGTTTCCTTAACCTGAATAGTTTGAAAATGAAATATCCATCGACACATTCCAATGGATAGAAGGAAAATTCAGTTTAAAATGAATATTTCAACTGAAAAAGTGCAATAATCGCTTCTCGATTCGAGCAGGTGTCGATATTAAAATTGCCGAAAATTGATTGCTCGATATCGATTATTGATGGTGATGATTCATCGACCTTCACCCGCGCATTGCCACTGGCCCGTGGGGACGACCCAAGTTGAAAGAAACTAGCGACGCACAAGTTAAAATATGTTGTAAACTCTTTTTTATATATAACGGTATTTTTATAGAACAAGGGGCAACCGGGCAGGCTCATCTGACTTTAAGTGATATGTCCATGGACACTCTCCATGCCAGAGGGCTCGTAAGTACGTAGCCGGCCTTTTTAAGAATTGGTACGCTATTTTCTTAAATAGACCCTAAGTGTTATTGGTTTGGAAATACTTTAGTGGTACAGCTGGTGATACGACATTTACATAAAGGTTATTTAACTTATATGAATGCTATTTATTACGTTATTTAAAAAACTCGTCGAACAATTTACTAACATGATCAGCCCTGCGATTCTGTAACTCACTTCACGAACTCACACAGCGGTTTTCGCATCGGCGGTCTCTCTGAAATCAGTCGTGAAGCAGTCATTTTATCATTTGGCATTCTAATAAACAATAAAGTACAAGCTCCCACCTTTTCAGAATGCCAAATCATAAAATGACTGCTTCACGACTGATTTGAGAGCGACCGCCGATGCGAAAACCGCTGTGTGAGTTCGTGAAGTGAGTTACAGAATCGCAGGGCAGTAGGACTCTTTAAAAGCAAAATTTTAGCGTTATCACTCTTATTTCTATTTAAAAAAATACGTGGAAAAAACTCAGACTTATTTATTACACGATCGTTTGTCCTTGTCACTTGTGCTATGATATGAATGAGACAATATATTATATAGGATGTTAAAGTAGGGTTAATAATATGACAAAATATTGTATCAACAACCTTTCAACTGGTTGCTGAGTTTGCAGCCTCCATTGAAGCCAGCCATAATTTGTCATCTTAGTCTAAAGACACTCGTATTATGTTGGGAATCGCACGGTACCAATAGACTTTTATATATTGTTTTTGATTTGCGAGCCCTTGAAAACATTATAAATTTCTTTTTTATACGTAATTACTAGCAATTTTTAAACAAATCTACTTCTGTGTATTTCTTATTTATTTTCTTGCAAGTCTTAATAGAGGAACCTATGTTTATAATAAATAAGAAAACTAATTAAAGCTTTATTAGACCAGTGCAGATAGCCTTTAAAATAAATAAAAAGTGAAAAAAATTACAGTAGGATGAAACCCATTAGAAAAGGAGGGGAATATGATCAAAATGAAAGGAAAAATAAATTACGGTCGATCTGAGGTCGGTAAGGGGTAGGGGGGGGAGTTTTAAGGGTAAAAAACGGTTTATCTCGATTTCCGGCAAAACTAAAAGTCCTATCGAAGAAAGTTAAATGGCAAAGTTGTAGGCAATAAAAAGATCTACAACTTTTGTATTTGCAGATTTTTCACATAACCTCAAAATTTAGGTGAAAAATTCAAAAAACCAACTTCTTGGTTTTTTATTTCTATCTTTTACAAAAATTTATTTTTTTAAACGAAATTTGGTGAAAACTTACCTTATTATGTCTCAAATATACTGTAATTTATTTGATTAAAAATATTTATTTTTTCACCTTATTTTGAATGAATATCGAAAAAACACCCTCATTTTCAATCGAAAATTCTGACGTCAAAATTTCAGTTTTTTTCAAAAAGTTGATGTGCTTTCAGTTCGTTGAAATCTCTACTTTTCTATGGTAAAAAAAAATATATATATTACCATAGTAAATCTTCTCAGAAAATGCAAAAAATCGTATGCAGTAACACCCAGACCTGTCATCCCCTTCCCTACTTCTCTATGAAATACGAAAATTTTAGCCCATCTAAAGACTAAAAATTTTTTTTAGGTCACTCAGGTATATATAAGTTATCTTAAAATAGTAATAAATAGGCATCTAATTATAATTTAAAGAAGATTCATAGAGAAGTAGGGAAGGGGATGACGGGTCTGGGCGTTACTGCATACGATTTTTTGCATTTTCCGAGAAGATTTACTATGGTAATATATATATATTTTTTTACCATAGGAAAGTAGAGACTTCAACGCACTGAAAGCACATCAACTTTTTGAAAAAAGCTGAAATTTTGACGTCAGAATTTTCAATTGAAAATTAGGGTGTATTTCGATATTAATTCAAAATAAGGTGAAAAAATAAATATTTTTAATCAAATAAATTACAGTATATTTGGGACATAATAAGGTATGTTTTCACCAAATTTCGTTTAAAAAAATAAATTTTTGTAAAAGATGGAAATAAAAAACCAAAAAGTTGGTTTTTTGAATTTTTCACATAAATTTTGAGATTATGTGAAAAATGTGTGAATACAAAAGTTGTAGATCTTTTTATGACCTACAACTTTGCCATTTAGTTTTCTTCGATAGGACTTTTAGTTTTGCCGGAAATCGAGATAAACCGTTTTTTACCCTTAAAACTCCCCCCCCTAACCCTTCCCGACCTCAGATCGACCGTAATTTATTTTTCCTTTCATTTTGATCATATTCCCCTGCTTTTCTAATGGGTTTCATCCTACTGTAATTTTTTTTGGTTTCAAAAATTATCGGCACTGGTCTATATCGAAACCGCTGTCACTCGTGACTTGCACATTTTCAATTTCAGTTATTGAGCAGAGATTTAGTTCGCAGTTGAAGGGAAATTGATCAGTTTTATTTCAATGATATTACTGTATTGCAATTATAATTTCAATTAACTTTAAGCCTTTTGTATATTAATTTAATTATAAAAGTTGTTTTCGATCAAGCATTACTAACGTCTAAATTTAATTGTCTTTACTAAAAGCTAGCTTTAAGAAAAGTCTTTTTTTATTAAAAAACACGATTCGTAGTGATTACGACTGGTATTTTGAAAATAGAACACAGGGTGAAATACATTTTGGTATAGGCAATCCTAATACAGTAGAACCTCGATAACTTAAACCTCGGTAACATAAAAACCTCTGTTACTTCAAAAAATACTATGTTCCCTTCCCAGCAGAGCCCAAAACCTCTATAACTTAAAATACGCAACCTCTATAACTTAAATAAATAATCTCTGTATAGGCCCTCAGTAACTAAAAGAAATGTTTCCACAACCTCTATAACATAAAATTGTTTGTGAATGAGTCATTTTGAAAGAGTGTCAAAACAAATGGTTTCGGTATTTATTGCTTGCACGTGTTTACTATGTATTGTTAACGTAAACAATAAAACTGTCTTAAAATGAGTCCAAAAAGAAAACTAACAACCCTCACTTACGCTGATAAATTAGAAGCTATAGAAGCAGTGAAAAATGGATTGAAAAGGAAAGAAGTTGCGGCTCAGTTTGGAATACATGAGAGTACATTGTCTATCATCATTAAAAAAGAAGCTGAAATCTTGAAGAAACAAGAATCAGGAGAAAGTCTTCAATGTAAAAGACGAAATATTGCCGAATTCCCTAATTTAGAACAATGTTTGTTTACGTGGTTCAAACAGTGTCGAAACAAAAACATCAGTGTTAGTGGACCCATAATGAAAGAAAAAGCTGAAGAGTTCGCTAATTCTCTGAAAATCAAAAATTTTAAAGCCAGCAATGGCTGGTTACAGAATTTTAAGAAACGGCATGATTTAGCCTTTAAATATGCGGCGAAAGTGCGAGCGTTAGCAAATCAGTCTGCCAAGAATGGAAACCTTGATAACTTAAAACCTCTATAACTTAAAATATTTTGTGTTTCCCTTGGACTTTAGCTTATCGAGGTTCTACTGTATAAACCGTCAGAATATCTTCAAACATAAGAATAACATTTTTAGTATAAGGTGGGTAGTAGCCAAAGTTCACAAATCAAAATATGATTACATCACTTCAAATTTCGGAAAACTTTGAAACTTATGTTTAACATTTAAAATTAAAATCACGCAAAAATAATAGCCTCGTTCGCTATGAAATTGATAAATTTTTAAGTACGCAACTTTTCTCTAACGCATTTACATACTGCTGGTGAAACTGATTAGAACAAAAACAAGAGACTGTCTACCAAATTAAATTTAAAATATAAAACAGTATTAAGTACCCCAAGACCGCAAAGGGGCACGTGAGCGACATGCATTGAAATTATATATAAGCTTCTAATCCGAAAC